>NC_141691.1:117632123-118232123 GCF_964263255.1 Lissotriton vulgaris | reverse complement strand
TGAACAAACTCTATTCATCCAATTATTAATTGGATCCTCCTCACATTTGTAGACAGACATCCGTAGATGAATCTTCATTCTCATGGACTTCTAACAGAAGCTTGCAACATTTTCCCCTGACACAGTTCGGCCTGTACCAGTACGTGCAAATCAAAAATCCTTTCATCATTTCAGGCCTACAACCCTTTCGCAAGTTAACTAAAATAACATGTTAGCTTCTTTCTCTTAGTATAATAAGAAAACACATCTATGGAATATAAATCTAATGAATAAACAATCAGTGTAACATTTAGTGCGATCCATGTACATGTAAAGCAATCTACGTTTCTGAACCCTTCTGGCCTAGCCATAAGGCCCGTTCCCTTCTATGCCTTACAGCGTGATTTCTCCCATTAGCAGCTACATAACATGGATCCTGATTAATCACTTCTAATAAAAGTATACATTTTCACACGTTTTTACATTAGTTCCACTTCTATATGAAATCTCTAAATTAACTACACATTTCAAGGTATATATGAATATATTTTCAGCACTCATAGCATTTCTCTTTATGAATTGTGCGTACTACTTGCAACTCTAGTGCACTCATACATTTGGTTCAGTTTGCGCTCTCTCAATAGGGTCTGTAATTCCTTGCATGGCCGGACAATCGACCCCGGAAGCTGCCAGCCCTGGGAGAGACCCGTTCACATATACATAGAAGAGAGGAGTTGCTTTATAAAGAGATGATCATACTTTGGGGCATATGTACAAGCCCCTATTGCCACCACAGCACCACTTTTAAAGATGTTCTGGTGGCGATACGGGCTTCGCCTTATTTACAAGACTGGGAGTAAGAGGGGACCGGCCAGGCGAGAGCCGATGGGGACAGTACAGTAGCGGGCAAGGAGAGCAAGTCGACTGGGTGAAAGAGAATACACTGGGCAGGAGAGAGAAGGCCTGAATGGGCGAGGGGCGAGAATCGGAGAAAGGGGGCATCCTGGGGTACAGCAGAGAAATATGAACCAGTTAGTCCAGCAACAACAGCATAGAAACTTGGAGAGGACAGAATTGGGGGGGAGAGTGGACAAGCTGAAGAGGTAGAGGGTAACTGAGCACCCGGCCTTCTCCAACACCACACACAAAGGACTATTAGCGCTGCTCCCCGCCCTCACAGCACTATATTCACCATATGGGCAAAAATAACAGAACAATCCAGTAGCGTGGATGAGTCTCCACAGAGAAAGCTTGTACAAACTTAACAATATTAGGTTTATGCAAGCTTTCACTCTAAATTAACACATTTCTTTCTCCTAAAACGTGCTGCAGAGCAACGCGTCTGTGTGTAGTGAACCTGCAGTCGTCCAGCAAATGTAGAACATTATCTTTTATCCTTATTGATATACCGAGTAGTTGTTACAAAACAAACCACTTACGGGTGAGGTAGCCCAGCTAATAGACGACGAGAAGTAGATCTGCCACAGTCCACAGCACCTGCAGCACTCCTTGCCCTCGGGATCGAAAGCTGCTGGACTCCACCCCTCAGGACTCACCAACCAATAAAACCTACACAAGCATTGGAGGAGGCGAAGTCTGCTTTCCATTGTAGACACCCACTTCTACATCGGCCCCCTGGGTCTGCCCCGCCCTTTTCCATCAAATGAATGGAGCTTTTCAGACCCCGCCCTGGGCCAGAGCAGTATACGCCCAAAATCAAGCCTATGCATCGCCGCTGAAACTTGTAACACCTGCTATCAGTGCTTTAAATGGGCCGGTACTCACCGGTACTGAGTACCGGCACTTCTTTGTTTTTCCCCTCTGAGTACCGGAACTTATTTTCGCTCAAGAAGAGTACCGGTACTCCATAAAGCAGCAGGGCTCAGGCCCTGAAGTACGGGTAGGTGCAACAGATGGTGCGTGTTGAGGTGCTGCTCCGGCTGGCAACAGCCAGGCAGCCTATGTTTTTCTGCGCGGTGGTGCTCCTGCACTGCAGTGTTAGGTTCTCCTCAGGCGAGCAAGCTCATTAGGATCAAAGGTCTTCAGACACCCCACACCCTCTCCCCCATCGTGTGGCAGCCCGGGGATGAGACAGCTTACGGGGCGCGCACACGGCCGCACCCCAGTACTTCACAGGTCTTTAAAAGACCGATTGCTTTTTAACGAGGCTTTGTTGTTTCTCACCCCTTCTTAGAGTCCCTGAATCTCGCTGCCTACTTCTGAAAGAACTAGCCCGCCCACTCTCCTGACTCTAGTTGTGGCTCTGGTTCTCATTGGCATTGCGACAAGAATGAGGATATGGTCAGAGGTGCAGAGAGTGGAACTGAAGAACCAGGGTCGAATTCCGACGTCCGCTCATCATCCTGTGGTTCGGGACAACTCCCTTACAGGGGTCTTAAAAAAGTACGCTTTAATGCAGATGTTCTGATTGTATGTAAATCGCTTAAATGCCCATGGCCCAAATTCGCGCAATATCAAACTGTCAAAAATTAGGCTCTGCACGTATGACATAGAAGCTGATGCTTGCCATGCCTCTTATGTAAGGAGGCAGTTTGATTTTGCGCGAATTTGGCCCATGGGCATTTAAGCGCTTTACATGACAATCGGAGCATTTGGGTTACAGTTTACTTATGTGGCTATTATTAAATTACTGGTTCAAGACACGCCCCAGACACGCCCCTAAATACCTATCCAGTCTAATTAGTGAGTACCGGCACTTCTAATTTCCCATTTAAAGCACTGCCTGCTATATTGATGTTACTGCCCTGGTTTCTGCCTTTAGCGAGATAATCATTCACGCTCGCTCGGCACATGCGTACTCCTACCAAACAAAATAAATACATTTCTAAATCTTTTGTGAAAGAGAATGTTCCCCTGCCATCACCGGGTAGGCGGAGAAAACCTACAAACAGCTCTAGTCAAAAGCAGCCAATAGCTTTTTGACTAGATCTGCAGTTAGGTTTTTCTCCCTCTCCCGGGGATGGCAGGGCAACGCCCATTTCGCCCTTTAACACCAGTCACACCTGGTCTTAGAAGTCTTTTCCTCCATTCAAAGGAGAGCGCTGCATTTATGTTTCCAAGGAAGGCAGCAAATTGCCCTTTGTTCCTATTGGAAACAGTACCTGGGCCCAAATCCTCGCCTGGGCCCTTATTTATGAGGCCTTGCGTCAGTTTTGCGCGGCCGGTGCGTCACTTTTTGTGATGCACCAGCGGCGTACAAAATGCGCCTTGTTGCGCCATATTTAAAAAGTGACGCATCTAGGTAGATGCGTCACTTTTTAAACCCCTGCGCCACATTATACCTGCGTCAGGTATAATGTATGCAGAGGGGGCGTTCCCCAGCAAAAAGCCTCGTAATAGTGACGCAGTGAAATCTATGAGATTTCACTGCGTCACTTTTAGGATGCTGTTGCGTCAAAATCTTGCGCCTGCCTCACAGCAGGCGTAAGACTGACGCAAGCCCTTTCACATGGGGCTTTCCCCATGTGAAAGGACGCATTGCTGGAGTTGCGTCACTTTCGTGACACACTCCAGCAATGCGTCACTTTTGCGCTTACAGATGCGTCAGAAATACTGACGTATCTGTAAGTCCTTGCGACATGATGCGTCATACATTAAATATGACGCATCATTAGTGTCGCAAGGAGTGCGTAGTGAAAAGTGACGCATCTCTGTTTTCACGCAGCGATGCGTCACTTTTCATAAATGTGGCCCCTGGTGCTTTAGCATTCTCTGCCATAGGCCCCAGAAGGCCACTCAGTTTTTATTTGGCATGATGGCCAGGACTCGTCGATCCCTTTTCTACAAGGCCTTTCTTGCTCAGAAAAAAAAAATACTGTACACAAATCCACTCTACAAAATTCTACTGCATTCTATGCAGATCATAAATAGCCTTTTTAGGAGGATTTCAGAATCATCATCATTATAAAATATATCATGGAATGCATCATCCTTACGGGGTTCCTTGGTGATATCAAATATTCTCCTATATTGAGCATAAACGGGATTCATCTGTGCATCTGTCAACTCTACCTGTGGAGCAAAACTGCAACCATGTCTACGCTGCTCGCGGACTCATTATCATCACAGTGCTTAGTTTTAGATTGTTTCTTTCCTCTTGATTTAGAGTGAGGGCTAGAAATGTCTGTAACCACCTATTGGCAGATTCCAGAGGCTACTGATTTAAAAGTGGTGGCAACTGCCTTAGATATTGATTTGGAGACCGAGGAGTCAAGAAAATCCTATAGATTTAATTGAAAGATCTCCTCCACTGATGCATTTTCATTTTCCATCTCTTTTTGTCTGGATGTCATAATCAGAACCACTGGAATTATGCGGCACGGGAAGGCCAATTTGTGTGGCACGGTTGAGTAAATTATGTTTCAAGAAAGGGCAAAATATGCGGCATGACGCGGCACATTTTATAATAGTATTTCTTCCTTTTTTGTCATGTTTACACTGGTTAACACTCTCTTGGCTGCACCGTATTAGTACCAGTTTAACACCCATATAGCAACAGGCGGGCAACTAGAGCCACATTTCGGGGGGGCTGAAAAATATTTCGGGGGGAGTGCTAATTCTTCAAACCAAAGACCAAAAGCCTCATTTACACGTAAATGGTCTTAAAAGACCTGTTAAGTACTCGGGTGCAGCTGCAATTTAGATGGTCGCCAGCCCGCGAAGGGGGGGGGGAGGTGGGTAGGGGGGCTGAAACCTCGTGAGCCCAATGGGTGTTGCGCGCCTGTATAGCAATAAGCAACAGAAATGTTACCAGTGAAGCGTTGCAACGAGCTTCCGCTGCATAGCAACGTGTGCCGCTGCGTTTTTAGTAACTTTTGAACAATTTCAGTTAGCAAGAACTTTTTTGTGCTAAATTCTGCAGATTATGCAGCAGATGATGGATTATGTGACCAATGCGGTCAATCTATAACTATGCGAAAAACGACGCAGCCGCACAATTGCATATTTCCAGTGGCCTTGGTCACAATTTCTTATTTTTGATCCGATAGAGAAACCTCCATCTGGGGTCTCGTCAGCATAAGAGCCTAACAACAGCCCGAATGATTCAATTAAAGCAGCCAGGGGGGTAACATAAAGGTTGAACAACGTTGGGCTCAAAGAAGAGCCGTGTGAAACCCCACAAGGCAGCTTAAAGGGTTCCGAAAAGAACCCCTTAATGGTGACCGATTGAGTGTGGTGAGTCAGGGACCATCTAATAAGGTTGAGGGCGGTGCCCTGGGTCCCCAGGCTCTGTAACCGAGAGATCATAGGGTCTTGGTTGACCGTATCAAAGGCCTGTCTGCAAATTGGACCTTTTGCAAAAGCAAACAGGCATCGCACATCTGTCTTTAAATTCGGAGGACTTCAGGTAGCACATATCATTGTGCTTTTGCTGGCTGGCTGACTGCCTTTTTGTAACAACAAGAAAGTAAGTCAAGAAACACTAGAGGGCGATGTTGCTTCACATTCATTTATTCGGTGACTAAGCGATAACTCTAGGAACAGAAACAAACAAATGATACTTTCTGATATATAAATAATTAGAGAGGTTGCGATTCCAGTTGACCATATCATTTTTTTTAACTAGAGCGCGTTGAAGCATGTGTTATTTTGGATATTAGATTGTGGGGATGCAATTCACTTTTTTTTTTCGTTGCGTAAATATGAATTACCGAAGCCAATACTAGGACACACCTATTTTCAAAAGGCTATCTGAACAGTGCCCTCTCTATAGAGCGAATGAGCAAGGTTAAATACAAATGCTAGCTTAAACTAATAAACTCCATGAGAAATACTGACCAATTGCAGGATGCCACTCAAATCACGTGACTTAGTGAATGTGCTGACAAACGCTCTACAAAATTGGCATAACTTCATTAAGCGTAATTGGGTAAGAAGTAACACGAAATTATGCGAAATGCTAATCTAGCAATTGCCGCTATATTTTAGTGTGAAATGCGTCCTCATGTCCTTTATGAACACAAGGACTTAGGGGCTTATTATCAAGAAACGGAGTTAAAATTATCACCGCTTTAGCAGCAGGAACCTGCTGCTAAAGCGGCGATAATGGGCTTGATTATGCCCTTGTGAATTCCCATAGAAGCCCATGTTCTGGTGTGGCGATAATCTTAATTCCGTTCTTGATAATATGCCCCGCAATTGACTGGCAATGTTCTTGGGCCATGTCACCATGTGGCTCAGGTACATTGATGACCTCTTCTTTGTGTGGAGAGGTTCTGAGCAGAAGGCCAGTGAGTTTATGGAGAAACTCAATGACAATAAGTGCAACATCTTACTTACTGGCAACATCAGCAGAACCAATGTAGAGTATCTTGCTGTGAACCTCACCACTAAGAACAATCAAGTACACACTGCCCTGTTTAGAAAGGCTACAGCGGGGAACAACATCCTTCATGCCCTCAGCAGCCACCCGGAGGCTCTTAAGTGGAGCATCCTCTACGGCGAGCTGCTGATATATGTGTGTATATATATATATATATATATATATATATATATATATATATATATATATATATATATATATATATATATATATATATATATATATATATATATATATATATATATATATATATATATATATATATATATATATATATATATATATATATATATATATATATATATATATATCTCGAACAGACTCCTTCACAGAAAGAGAAAAGGCCACACTTGAGGAGGTTTTTGGAAGCGCTTTTAATCAGCTTGCCCACACAGAGTAGAGTTCTGGCACCCATGGTGGCGGATGCATTTCGGCGTTCTTAGCCTCTTCAGCGCCGGGTGAAAGTGTAGGAAGAAGGCGTGTGAGCGAAGGTTCAAATGTCCAGCCTTCATCTCATCCACGGACTGCAGCCACTCCCACGACGATGATGTCACACTGCATATACTTCCTGTGGTCAGCTGGAGCCCCAGCGCCTACAGGTTCCAGCATGCAACAGCAAGATCCTGGTAAGTATCGCAAACGAAGTGGGGAAAATGTCTGTGCTGCAATGTCAGTGAATAGCCCCCAAAGTTCAACAAACACAATTGGGCAGCGGCGCTTCCTCCAGTCCCCAATCCGCTTTAACCACTTCACAACGGAATCCTTTCTGGCGGGGGACATGGCAGATTCCAAGTCCGACGTGCTGCTCAGTGGCAACTTCACCGTCATACTTCTTCCGGTGATCTGTGGCGGACCCTGTAAAATTCCGGTATCCCGGAGTAGAAACGACTGCAAGCAGTAGTCCAGCAAAAACAGGGCCTCTGAAGAAAGCGGGAGCCTTTTGTGCGCGTCGCTGGTGACCACGCTGGTAAGTATCTCGAACAGACTCCTTCACAGAAAGAGAAAAGGCCACACTTGAGGAGGTTTTTGGAAGCGCTTTTAATCAGCTTGCCCACACAGAGTAGAGTTCTGGCACCCATGGTGGCGGATGCATTTCGGCGTTCTTAGCCTCTTCAGCGCCGGGTGAAAGTGTAGGAAGAAGGCGTGTGAGCGAAGGTTCAAATGTCCAGCCTTCATCTCATCCACGGACTGCAGCCACTCCCACGACGATGATGTCACACTGCATATACTTCCTGTGGTCAGCTGGAGCCCCAGCGCCTACAGGTTCCAGCATGCAACAGCAAGATCCTGGTAAGTATCGCAAACGAAGTGGGGAAAATGTCTGTGCTGCAATGTCAGTGAATAGCCCCCAAAGTTCAACAAACACAATTGGGCAGCGGCGCTTCCTCCAGTCCCCAATCCGCTTTAACCATATATATATCTGCAATACCTCACAACAAAACACCGATTAAGCGCGGAATCACGGCCGTGAACCAACTTGTTGTGCCAGCATTATTTTATTTTCCTTTACAAGTCAAGACATGTTTCGGCCGTCCAAGCGGCCTTGATGTATATATATATATTGAGACCAAGCCCCACTCACTTGAAGAAAGGGTCCGACACCGCTGGGTTGAGATAAAAGTGGATTTATTCAGAATGCTTGTCACAGCGCTAAGTTCTTCAATTGGAGTAACATGATGGCAGACGCGTTTCAGAAAGATAGCTTTCCTCAGTGCCGGTTACTATGGCAGATCATTGCACCTAGGGGTCATTTGAATATTGCCTTGGCCAATTCCACCGGAGTCTTGTCAAGGCCCCTACTCTGCCTCTCAGCTGTGCATCACCTTACTCGCTCAATTTGATAAGCAGGGTTTATTCAACAGAGACTTCAATATAGCCCCCTTCACCTACGCGTTTCGACAGCAGGTCTTGTTCACAGTGTTGCCACTAGTCCCTTGTCTCTTTCTAGCTTATATACCTTCTAGTCCATTTAGCACATGATGGTGCATTCTGGGTGAGGTAGTTTTTCAATTACTTTTGCAAATTTTAACGTTTGTTTTGCAGTGAGTCCCATAACAGTTTTAAGTTCTTAAGGTCACTTAGTTTTTTTTTTTATACCTTCCAATTGGTTTATAAGGTTATCTCATGCCACTATTTGTCACTTTTCACGATAGGATCATCCCATCTTTTCCTTTGTAAGGGTTTACAGCGACAGACGATTGACAGGCAATCCATCTTGTGATTCTCAGACGTTTGCTGTCACTATGATGTTCTTTTATTTGGGGCTCAGTGCCCTTGCGATTTCCTTTTCAACCTACTGTTTTTTTCTTTTTCTTAAATGTAATGTTGGGTTCAGTGCCCATATAGTCTTTTAATGTGACCTGTATTTTATCAAATTCTGGCATCCATGGTTTTTCAAGCAAACAATCATAATCCGATTCATGTCCCTCACATTCTTTTTCACAGGTGGACATGCATTTCTTCGTCCATATTTAATCCCTTTGGTGTCTAGTTTTAAATCTTATAATAAGGCGTGACTCCAAGCGTCTCAGTTGGAGTTTTCTGTTCCCTCCTCTTTCATCTGGAAGAATGGTTGCCAGTCCGCTATAGCGTACATCTTTCCATGTTTTTCCTGTATGTTGGAGCATGTGTTTCGCTATAGCGTAAGACATGTCGCCATTTTGAATGGCTCTGATGTGTTCTAGTATCCTTTTCTGTAAAGGGCAGGTAGTCATTCCAATATAGTGTTTTCCGCATGCACACGTCAGCATATATACCACATGCGTGGTCTTGCATGTGATAGCATCCTCGATATTGAAGATCTTTCCTTGTGGGTCTCTCAATGATTTTAATGATTGCCCTATTGTGCATGCCTTGCATTGATGGCATTTGTGTGAAGCCTTTTTGCCTAGATGTTAACCAGTCCTTTTTCTCTTTAACTGGAAATGACTCCTTACTAGTTTGTCTTGTAGTGAGGGTGGTTTCCTAAATGTCATAAGGGGATACTCGCCCAATTGACCGCCGATGTCAGGATCCTTCTTGATGACATTCCAATACTTATTCAGTATTCTTCTTACGTTTTGACTCTCTTTACTGTATGTTATAATCATCCTTATAGGTTCAGGTTTGTGTCTTCTCACCTTCCATTTTGTTGATTAAAGTTTCTGTTCTGCTCAATGCTCTGGCCTTGAGTTCTCCTTTTCTTTCATCATTATACTTGTATCCTCTTTTTAGGAATCTGTTGGTGGTTTCTTTGTACTTAAGGTTCATCTCTTTCATATTGGAACAATTTCTTTTCATAGTTCAAGTTCAAGTTCAGGAATTTGTATAGCGCACTACTCACCCGGAGGGTCTCAAGGTGCTTGAAGGAGGGTGGGTGCTTTAATTATCGAATAGCCAGGTTTTTAGTTGCTTTCTGAAGGAGAGGTGGTTCTGTGTTCCAGGTCTTGGACGCTAAATAGGAGAAGGATCTTCCTCCCATGGTGGATCTGTGGATGTGCGGAATTGCGGCGAGGGCTTTATTGGATGATCGTAGTTGGCGGGTGGGTGTGTAGAAGGATAGTCATGTGTTGAGGCATTCGGGTCCTAGGTCGTAGAGGGCCTTGTGTGCGTGGGTGAGGAGACGGAACGTTATTCTCTTGTTGACGGGGAGCCAGTGGAGATCTTTCAGGTGATCAGAAATGTGGGCATGACGGGGAAAGTCCAGTATGAGACTGGCTGAGGCGTTTTGGATGCGTTGGAGTTTTTTCTGTAGTTTGGCTGTGGTCCCGGCGTATAGGGTATTTCCATAGTCCAGTCGGCTGGTGACCAGAGCGTGGGTGACTGTCTTTCTTGTTTCGGTGGGGATCCAGCTGAAGATTTTTTTTAGCATGCGTAGTATGTTGAAGCATGAAGATGGGACGGCGTTGACTTGTCTGGTCATCGAGAGGGAGGAGTCTAGGATGAAGCCTAGGTTGCGTGCGTGATCTGTAGGTATGGGTGCTGTACCTAGGGCCGGTGGCCACCATGAGTCGTCCCAGGCAGAGGGGGAAGATCCTAAGATGAGGACTTCCGTTTTGTCAGAGTTAAGTTTTAGACGGCTGTTCTTCATCCATTCGGCTACTTCTTTCATTCCTTCGTGTAGATTGGTTTTGGCGGTGTTTGGGTCTTCGGTGAGGGAGAGGATCAGCTGGGTGTCGTCTGCGTAGAGATCATGTTGAGGTTGTGTTGGTGCGCGATGGATGCGAGGGGACTCATGTATACGTTGAAGAGGGTGGGGCTGAGTGAAGATCCTTGTGGTACACCACAAATGACTTCTGTGGCCTCAGATTTGAATGGGGGAGGCGGACCCTCTGAGTTCTTCCGGCGAGGAACGAGAGGATCCAATCCAAAACTTTTCCTTGTATTCCGACGTTGTTGAGGCGTTATATGAGTTTGTTATGACATACTGTGTCGAAGGCGGCGGAGAGGTCGAGTAGAATGAGGGCAACTGCTTCTCCGTTGTCCAGTAGCTTACGAATGTCGTCTGTGGCTGCGATGAGGGCGGTTTCGGTGCTGTGTTTGGCTCGGAAGCCGGGCTGTGAGGGGTCGAGGGAATTGTTGGATTCAAGAAAGGTGGCGAGCTGACTATTGACGGCTTTCTCGATGACTTTGGCCGGGAAGGGGAGGAGTGAGATGGGGCGGTAGTTCTTGAGTTCAGAGGGGTCCGCTGTGGGTTTCTTCAGGAGGGTGCTGAGTTCGGCATGTTTCCAGCTTTCTGGGAAGGTAGCGGAATCGAGGGAGCAGTTGATGACATCGCGGAGAGTTTTTTTTTATACCTTCCAATTGGTTTATAAGGTTATCTCATGCCACTATTTGTCGCTTTTCACGATAGGATCATCCCATCATTTTCTTTGTAAGGGTTTACAGCGACAGACGATTGACAGGCAATCCATCTTGTGATTCTCAGATGTTTGCTGTCACTATGATGTTGTTTTATTAGGGGCTCAGCGCCCTTGCAGGACTACTCGTGTGGGAGGATACTAACCTTTGCTAAAAGATTTGACCACCTTAAACAACAAATGAAAACACAACCACAGCCAGAAACCCCCAATACAACTTTGAGCGAATCAGACACGGATTGGAGCGAGAGTGAAGATCAAGAGACTCCCGGAACAAGGACACCTTTTTTAGAAGTGGTAAAGTTGGTATATCTAGACCAACAACAATCAAAAGGAAGGGGACGAGGGAGAGGAAGAGGCCAGGGACAACAAAGAACAAAAGCGAAGGGAAGAGGACAACAAAGCCAGAAAAAAAAACGAAGGAAACCCAGAAGAAGCTGCAGACTGGTTGCTTTCATCTTTAAGCTGGTGGTATTTTTCCATGCTAATAACATGATTCTCACATACTCTTCAGATCCTTGATAATAAGGCTTATGCAGCATTACAAGCTGTAGAATTTTGAATTTCCAAAAATGCACAAATGTGAGAGAAATGTGCAATAGCTTGGTTGCTGCAAATTTGTGCCCTGACTGCTCCATTCTAATTGAGCATGTATGAAGAGAAGGAACCAGCAATAAAGTATTAAAACAACTGTACAACTATTTATACAAAAGTATACATGCTGCATTTATGTCAAGATACATTTTGATGGTGGTAGTTGCTTTTGACAAAAAGTCACGAGCATCCACATCTTGTGATAAGTCCATTGTGAGTTCTATATGCGTATCTGCACCTGATGGTTTTCCCACGGTGACACCACATGTCTAATCTCGCCAGCATGCCTCCTGCATTCTTCCATGTCAGTCCTCGAAAGTGAACCTGCCATGGGTTGAGAGAGCCTGTCATCGCCTCGCTTTCCTGTGTGAAGCGAAACACTCCCATGCGCGTGCCCTCTTAGGACACATCAGCGGTGGGCTTGGACCGAGGTGTGGATTTTGGAATGATGGTGGCCACAAAGGTGCCTTAAGTTCCAGGAATGGTTCAGTGCAATCTGCTGCCTGAAGAAGGTTCCTTGAAGGCAATGGGGGTATAACTGTAGGTCTGTTTCAGGATATTGTCTAATTTGTTCAGCTCCTGACAAACACATTTCGTTTATCTTCTGCACCTATTTTGATAATAAATGAAGAGGCTGGAGGTGAAGGAAATACTGAGGCTGGATGTTGTTGAGTCTATGAAGACAAGACTATGGGCCATATGTAGGTAAATACTATTTACAGATTCTAAAATACCGAATTTTACCGATTCGGTATTTCAGAATTGGTAAATGGTATGTAGCTAAAAATTCGGTAAATATTACCTATTCGGTAACATTTGGTCTTACCGAATCGGTATATACCGATTCGGTAATTCCCATTCATTCCTATGGGCCTGGAGGCCCATAGGAATGAATGGGAAGCCATTCACTATTACCGATTCTGTAAATACCGAATCGGTAATAGAGGATCACATTCAAGGGTGCCAGGCGGTCACATTGACACCCTGCTGCACCCCTGAATCGTGCATGTGTGCACGTGTGGCACACATATATGCCCTAAGGGCATGTATGTCTGCCACAGGGCACTGTTGAAAGAGCACAAAATTGCTTTTTCAAAGGTTTTCGATATTTACCACCAACTTGTAGTTGATGGTAAATAACGAATTCTTAAAGCACATAAGCACTCTTAAATGTGCTTCCTACATACCCAATTCGGTAAATAATGATTCGGTAAACACAGAATCGGTAAATATCACTATTTCTTTTCATTTTCTACTCTTTCTATGTGTGCTGCACACATAGAAAGGGGAAAGAGCCTCCCATGATTGTTTTGTGCAGGAAGATGCCCCTTTCTGCACAAAAAACAATCCTTCCTCCAACACAGGCACCCCTGCACTATAGTGCCAGGGTGCCTGCATTGGCGCTAGGCTGCTGATGTGGCACCAATGCAGGGAGAAAGGACAGGAATGCATCAATTTCCATAAATACAGAGCATCCCTGCCCTTTCATGCAGACCAGCAGAGCAAGGTGACTTGCTGCGCTGCCCTGTGCCAAAATCTCCTAAATCTACCTGCCCATGTTTGGGTTCATGCTACAAATGCACTGAATCAATCAATCAGTAATTTTTTCATTAAATGAATGAGTAAACTGATCTGTTATGAACAAACAACATGCCTCATATCATTGATAGTAGCCACTCTTGCAAAAATGTGTGGCATTTTCAGACCACTGTGCAGTCAGCAGCCCACAGGGTTGGTGGAGACCCTTGTCTCAGTTCTCCTGGCAGAGAGCCACCCCCTCACCTACCTGGTGGGGTATCTTTGGGGGAAGTACCCCCACCCTTGTGGCTGATGCTCTTTCCGGAATCCAACATGCTGAGCAGGCTGCCATGTTGTTTATAGTTTGTTTGACATGCTTTTATCTTTTTCAGAAACTAACTCCCAAAGCAGTGGTTGAAATCTGGAAACAAAAAACCAATGCCCTTAGCAAGCAAAGAGCTTTCTCCCATCAAATGGTGGTTAATTTTAATATTTTCTGGCATCTCTCAAGGCTTGTTAAAGATTAAACTGCAAAACGTCAACATTATCGGCGCCATCTTGCCCCTTTCCAAGCCCATTCGTGCGCGTAAGCGGCAGCCATTTTGAGCACCATGGCCTCCCTGCCCCTCGCTGATAGCCAGCGCGTCTCTCTCTCTCTTAACCTCGCAAGCATTCCCCCGCACGCTGACAACCCCCGCTTTCTCATGCCTTGGGTCATAAACCCCTCTTCAGCGCAGCTTCACCACGGAATCCCATCCTGTTCCCAGCGCGACACCTCCCCTCGTTCCTTTCATGGCCTCAAACCCTTCTGATGCAAACCCCCTTTTCCTGTGTCCCCGTTTGTCTTCCCTGTTCCCAGGCCGCCACCTGGCTCTGCGGATACTGTTTATTACCCCGTACAGTAGGAAGTTTCCCCTCCCCATCAAAAGACCCCCGAACCGATCAAAGCCCCCACCCCATGAGATCCGATCAACCCCATGCATTCCGTGAATCGGCGGAATGCCCTGCTGTGCGACAACCATCACCTGTTGTGACCGGGGTGGGGAATCCAACTGTAAATGTATGTGGGAACGGGTCTGAAGGGGAGATTCCGAGGATGTTCTTTCAAGTACTAAAGTATTGCGAGAATGTGTTATGTGCAATAAAGGTCATAAACCCTAGTATAAGAGGCCAGGCCTCAGAGATGTGGTTAGAGCACCTCGTGACGATACTTGCTGTCTGAATTGATGTGTTCTCCTCCGGAGAGAATAAAATCCTCGTTTCCTGCCTTCCAGTCTCCAGCGCCTGCTTCTTCATTGATTAATATTGGTGGGTCATAGAGGCGATACCGCCGGGCAACATAAAAGGGTCTTTGGTTACCGGTTGTCTTTGGAACCCTTTTTAACAATTGGCGCCCAACGTGGGGCCCATCAGCGACTCGTGGATCCAGTGGGAGAGGTCCCGACGACAGAGTGAACGACTGCAACGATCGGAAGGTACCCTGTCCGATAGACCCTCGTCTGACAGCCGATCATCCGAACTTCACTGGTTCCGAACAGACCTCTCTCGAGTGATCTGCGGTCCTGACTGGGAACCATCAGGAGTGCCACGAGAAGTACGAAGAGAAGAGGAAGATCGGGCGCTGGATTCGGAAGACGAGAAACTGTCCATGCGGTCCGGGTAAGGTCGTGTAAACACGACGAATTGCGAAAGTGATAGATAGTTGAAAGTGATTGATAATTGTTGAGAAAATACTAGTATTACTTTGTGTTAATTTATTGGAGATTCACTGTCTACAAACGGAGAAACAACAGGCTCTCCCTTTATAAACAGCGAAGGATAGGTACGCACCCGTCGGACCTATCTTTCTCCCCCACTGAACAATTGCCCCTTCTCCCCATTGATTAACTGTTATAGATTGTTTTCTGGAGATTCTCTGTCTGCAAACAGGGAAAAAATAGGTCCCCTCTTTGCAGATAGTGAAAGGGTAGGTGACGCGAACTTTTGCGAGCCTACTTATTCTCCCCATTGACCATATTGATTTTTTATTTTTGACCTAACATTGATTGCTCAGAATTGGTTCATGAGGTATTCACTACGTGCAAACAACGTAGAATAGAAATATTCTGTCTAGTCTTTGCGCGCAGTGATAAGATAGGTAGTGCTGACTATTATCCCATTGTGATCCGTCATGCCTGTCTTCTCCCCACTGGTTAGTAGCCTGTTTAGCCCGGACCGCTTATTAGAGATGAACCATCCGGCTCCGCTGGAAGGCACCCCTAATAAGGACATGTTCATGAAGCATGGATTAATCGCTATAGCCTACAGTGAACTATGGCATAAATATACGAAAAAGGATCGAGAAAGTCAGTGGCCACTGAGAGGATCCTTTGATCTTGACAAAATAGAAACGGTAGAAATAGCCCTTCGTAGGAATGAAACAACACCTATTATGCTCGATAGTCTCGGTATGTGGCGCAAAGAAGCTGCACGACGAAGGGAAGGCGACGAATTTAGAAAAGGTGAAGGGACACGACGGACAACCCTCCAAACGTCTAGTAGGCAAAGGGAAGGGCCAGCGATGGCACAGTCCCGAGGAGTAGACATGGAAAGAGAACGGTGTAGAGGGATGTGCCGACAAGCCAACCCCGGAACACAACGACCCGAAGGTAATCCCCCGACATTACGCACAGGACGAACAGATGTAAAACAAAACCAATGTGCTTTCTGTAAATGCCTTGGACACTGGAAAGCCCAATGCCCGACTCTGCAAAGCATAGGTAAGAATGGAGGGTTGACAGAAAGGACAGGCCGACAGAAAGGGAAAAGGCACGAGATAAAAACCAATCAGACTAGTGCAGACAGGACCACCCCGTTTGATTATGCTCGATGGCACAGATTTCGTCAGACCAATTTTAACGACATGTTAGAGTTCTGGGACTGATTGCTCTCTGTTGCTCCCCCACTCTGAAAAACAAACACAACTGCAGGTCAGTGTAAACAACCCCCCGTTAGAGAAAAGACTCAAGGAAGCCAAGCGTCTATTATATAACTTAGGATTTAATTACGGTAAAACACACAACCAACAGTAAATAGAATAACTAGTAGAACTCTCTAAAAAACAAACTTTACTAATAGGAAAAATACAAAACATATTATGCTCACTCCGGAAGTCTTCCAATGTAACAGTTCGATGGTCCCGCCCATCCGAAACACATAGCACGTGTGGGGCGGGGCCTGCCAGCAACCATGGGCCAAAAAGAGATCGCTGGCGAGAAGGTACTGGAGACTCCACACAGCAGGCAATGAAATGGTCTTCCCATACTGCCCTTCCAGGGATGGCGTCCCCCGGACCGCGAGTAGGGAGGGGGCGGATGAAAATGACCCCCTCCCTTGTATCTCCTGGTCCGGCCATCACGAATTCCTCCATCGAACGGATGCAGGGTGGGCAGGGAGGAAGAGGCGACGCGGACGAGCCTCTTCCACCTCCACAGGTAGGAGGCTTCCCTGCCCTGGCCCGACGCCGATGTCCTCCAGCCGGGCGACGGCCATATTTCCGCAACACAGGACACACAATGCCCGACTCGTATATTTTCTCAGTACAGGACATACAAGACCCGGCTGGTATACTTGCGTAGTACAGGACATACAATGTCCGACGGGCATATTTACGGAGCACCGGATGTACAGTGGTCCCCCAAGAGTCGGAATCAGGGGTGTAGGGTGGTCATCATGTGCGCCCCTGATTCCAAGGGACGGTGTAGGATGCGCCGGGAGAGGGAGACAGCACGGGTGAGCCTCCCTCACCTCCCCAGACGAAGGCTCCACTGCTGCACCCTGGCGCCCCGAACCAAAATGTCCTGCTCCAGCAGCATGATGCTCTATCTTTCGCCATCACAAGAAGTTTCTTCCACTCCTGATGGATACGGCAAAGGTGGCTGCCACAGGGTCTCAAAATGGCGTCTGGGCCCTCGAAAGGCGGGTCTAGGCCGCTGGAGTAACTTTGTCCGAAATTGCAACTCGGGCACTTGCCCACCTGGGCGCAAGCCCCCACCATCGACAAACATCCCCTCGACTTTGAAGATTCTACCAAAGTCCCAAGAGCCCTCGGCCCCTTCAGGCTTCCGGTGAGGAACAGTTGCATTGATCCCAAATGAAATAACCACGGCACAGCAACAAGATGGCGGTGCTCTCGTGTCTGCATCAGCTTCCGTCTGAACCACCCAGGAACATTATGGGCTAACGAACTCGAGCAAGTTCCGGCTGAACATCAACATGACCCGGTAAGAGAGACTCTACCCCCTCCCTCTCTTGATTGACGGTCCACACCACCAGCCCCTTTGTTAGCACAGTTTTCTTTTGGACTGCCGAAAGGGACTCTGGTCCAACCGCCAATTGTCGGGGATATTTTGCCCCTGATGCTACTTCCGGACTAAACCGGCCTCGCCCAAAATGGCGCTGGTATCAATGGAAACTAACGGATGCCTCGTGGTGTTCCTTAGCTAATGAAACTTGATGTACTAAGATATATATATATATATATGAACCATTGCGCACTCGATGTTAAAGGGAGGAGGGTTCACTTGGCGAACATCTAAGAAAGGTTCCGTAAAATGTTGATTTCAATGAACAATTTATTTTTGATATTTGTTGTAACTGATACATAACGTCGCTCATGATGCACACCCGCGGTTTACATCTAGGAAATGTGATTACGATGAGCTTGACTGTGTTTCCATTTATGAACTGAAATGCCCCTGATTCCTTCGTCACGCAATGAAATGTTTTTGGTTACTTGCAAATAATTAATTAGACCTTTTTTACATGTTCTTGTGCTACAAAATAACCCCCTACTGTATGTGCTTCCATCGACGACATGTCAGACCAAAATATGAGTTGCGCTCTCACATTTTACGTACTGAATAATTCTACAAATAAAGGTCTTAAAAAGCTATGGATAGGCATCGCATACTTTTGTAAATGCGGGTATCGGTGGGAGGGTTTTTCTGTGCGCAACCGTTCTGCTCCTTTTTTTAAGGTTATCCGAGAAATGGTTGTTCGGCCCTGGGTTGATGGTCGAATCAAAGATATGATACGCTGCCTCCAAGATATGCGACTAAGCTCAGGAACTGACGTATGAAGAAGGACCTCGACTTCTGAGAATGGGTAAAGTAAAACGGTGTGATCGATAAAATATTATAAAGATATGGTGGTCGAAGGTACTAAGGTACAGGGTTGAACGAAGAACTGATATGCCTTAGAACATCACAGCTTTGGGAATGATTTAGGGATCCCGATGGCCGGATACATCTACAAAACCGGGTACCTCACGCTAGGCACCTCTGATTCCTCTTTTTAGCGTTTTCACTACACGCGATCCTTAATGCCATCCTCGAACCTCCCCATGAACCACCTATCACATTGCCTGCCCCCATGACTTTAGGAAACCAAAACCCTAAGGGATTATATCCCGAAGAGATAAGTACGAGTATGTGGTAAGTAAAGAACTTTCGTGCCCATACATTTGATGTGTTCGAATGTTGTCCCCCTACCTCCCCCTTTTTCCCCCCTTTTTTTCCTCTGCAGGTTACATTAGAATCCCGATTAGAGTATCATAAGGGATCTGGAACCATGTCACGCCCGATGCATGAAAACGGACTACCGCTGCAAGACGACACAAAAAGGACGCCCTACCCAATGCACGACCTTTTTGTACTAGATCTAATGCTTTTCTGTCCCAAAACTGCATGCTTTTTTTACATCCTAACACAGACCCGAAACGTCTAACGTTGGGTAACGCACTGAATAGCCCAAACAATACACGGTCATTCTCTATGTCCCATGTGTACTGTTTTGCCTATTGTCTCTCTCTCTCTCTCTTCCTCTCTCTCTCTCTCTCTCTCTCTCTCTCTCACTCTTTCACCCCTCCACACTTTCCCTCTTCCTAGCGACTGGCACCTAATTGGCGAACCTGGTGCACCTCCTGATTGGCCTCAAATACCACAAGTATTTGCACAAATTTGTCCTAAATAAAATTGTATCGGTACCACGTTACTACCTCTCCTTTTCTACTAAAATATGGATGAAATTTAAATTGACCGATAAGAAAGGGACAGGTAAGACGACTAAGGTTCCCTAAATTTGACCCACTCTCAGGGAACTATTTGTCAGTGGCTTCTGTGATAAAATGTGTCTGTGGTAATGCGACCATCCCCATTGAAAATTGTCTCCGTACCCCAAGCTGTAAGAAATGATCGGGACACCCCCATCTACCCAAAATGCCCCCAGTTTGGTATCAGCTGCCCTGAACGAGAACTTGAAAAACGCCCCTTGCTCTCCTAATCGTTTTTCATAAGATCCCACCTTCCCCGAGGATAAGTTTAATAATTATCGCAAACCACCCCCCCCCCCGAGTTTTTGTAGTAACCAGGTTGCGAGGATTTATATAGAAAGTTAGAAAGATGTATGCAAAGTTAAAAAATTAGATCGAAAATCGAAAGACCTTGTTGCTGTAAGCCTTGCTGAAAATAAGATGTTTTGATGTAATGAAGACTTGTTTAGCCTATGTTCTTCCCTCAGAAGGATGCCTATCAGACTATGGTGAATAGCACATTGCACTTTTTGTAAAATACAAGGCCCTGAAGACCAGCCTAGCCTTGCAAGACTCGTACTAGGGAAATGGGTCTCTGCCAGAAGAACTGACATCTACTATAATAGACATATGACAAATGAACGTAATAATCATCAAAGCGTCAAAGAATTAGCCAACAAAAGGAAGTTGTAAGGAATCCAGCAAAATCCATCATCAATTGTTTATACGTAAGCCGCAAAAATCTCAAATGTAGCGAGTGCTTACCCCAGTTGCCTGGTGTTGGGAGAGAAAATAGATTTATGTAATTACCTTTTTCTGCAAAATCTCTAAAGACTGTCTTTTCAACACTCATTTAAGGGTATCACTGTCGGAGGAGAAAGAGACCGGATGTGGGAGCACGCGGCCTGACTGCGGATTGTGGAACATCAGCGACGGAGGCCGAGGCGAGACCACAGCAGTAAGGAGTCGCAGGACGGGGCACTGTTTCAAACAAAGCTAAGGAAAAGGGCTGACCGGAAGCCCCTGCTCTATGATCAACGTGTGCCAAAAAGTCCCCGCTCTCTGAACATGGTTACGGACCCGCCTGTCGCAAACCCTCCGCCCCCCCTGATCTGTTCCCGACTTGGCCTTGCTCCATCCCCTCCTCCTCCGACCTACCATAAGGACTGTTCACACCCGCACCTTTTCACCCGAACTCCCAAGTTCCTCCAAATTCTACTGAGCTACCCAGAGAAGAGTACTCCCTGCGTCAGAAGGGAGGGAGTCTCGGCTAAGTAGACCACGGACCGAGTTAAATCTCAGAACGGTGACCTAAACACTACCAAGGGTTACCTGGAGAGAAGCAAAACAAAGTCTGTGGTTCTGCCCGCTACCGAGCCCCCTGAAGATGATGGAAGCGCCAGATAAGAAGATGATGGAAGCGCCAAATAAGAAGATGATGAAGGTAACAGGAAATACCCACCGCAGAAACCCAAAAGCAGACAGACTCCATAGCCCAAAGACTATTGCGCTCTTCATCACAATCCTCTTCTGCTTTCTCCTCATGACCACACTCTGGATTGTGGAAGAAAATGCACCTGCTCACGAAACCTTCTTGACCACTGTCCAGCCTACCACCATGAAGGAACATTATCTGATTTCGCTCTCTCCCCAACTCAGAGAGAGGCGAAAGGAATTTTGGAATAACTCCTTTGTGCAACTACTTCACCAGCACAACCTTGCCACCAATGCCACCAACTGTTGGATCTGTGGGTTGCTACCCCACGCCACTGGACACTCGATACCATTCATCCCTTCACCTTTCTCAGTTCACGGCTCCTGTCTTGCCTGGCTGATGCTTCTGCAAGAAAGCTTTAAAGACAATGCCACCTCCAGCAAAACCGTAACGCATTTCTACCACGGGGTCTGGCGGAACAGAACAAAGACACACTTCTGCCCGCAGACCAACAACAACACAGTTCACTTGGACATCCCTGCTAAAGAACAAGTTGAAATGCAAGTGTTCAATAATCCAACCAGAACCACCTTCTCCTACCTGCGAAAACGAACGGCTGCCACTCTGACTGTGGCCCTGTCAGTCATCAACGTCACCGGCCACATGTGCATGGAAGGGCTTGGGACTCAGCTGGTAGGCCACAGCGCCTGCCGGTTTTCCAGAACTCTGGACTCCATCGACCCACCTTCCTTTGTGGCATCTCCAAACACGTATTTCGTCTGCGGCACGAAGGCTTACACCTGGCTCCCCAAAGGCTGGGGGGGCACTTGTTTCATTTCCTTCATCCTTCCTCCGACTTATGTGGCACCAGCAAATCATCACAGACAAAAACGAGCCAAGGACATCGAACAAGCCGATTCAACAGGAGCGCAATTCATCGATGCTATGAAAGGACTTGTCCCCCTCTGGGGCCCGATGGCAAACAGCCGTGCCATCCGACATCTGACTCAAGCAGTTGAGACAACAATGAACATCACGGCGGGTATCCTTGCTAACAACACCGCTGAACTCCAAGCGGTCCGCTTGGTGGCCCTCCAGAACCGCCTTGTCCTGGATGTGGTTCTTGCGGATCGTGGTGGGGCATGCCGCATTATTGGGTCCAGCTGCTGTACGTACATACCGGACAATTCACCCTCAGTGTACAAGGCCATCGAACATCTTCACAGACTCTCTTCAGAAGTCCACCAAGAACAAGAAGAATGGTCGCTGGGTGGGTGGTTCTGGAGCACCGTTAAAAACTGGGGCTGGAGACTATTCACCATTATCCTGATTCCTGTGGTTGTACTATGCGGTTTATGTTTAGGAATTCAATGTCTACCACCCCTGTGTACATTATGTGTAAATTGCATTTGCCCTAAGACTGTGGACTTTGAAAACGAACGTATGAGAGCAATATATGATGCCGAGGTTAGGAATTTGATGAAGATTGACATTGAGTAAGCAAGTTGGCTAAGATATGTTGAAAAGGGAGGACTGTTAAAGATTAAACTGCAAAACGTCAACATTATCGGCGCCATCTTGCCCCTTTCCAAGCCCATTCGTGCGCGTAAGCGGCAGCCATTTTGAGCACCATGGCCTCCCTGCCCCTCGCTGATAGCCAGCGCGTCTCTCTCTCTCTTAACCTCGCAAGCATTCCCCCGCACGCTGACAACCCCCGCTTTCTCATGCCTTGGGTCATAAACCCCTCTTCAGCGCAGCTTCACCACGGAATCCCATCCTGTTCCCAGCGCGACACCTCCCCTCGTTCCTTTCATGGCCTCAAACCCTTCTGATGCAAACCCCCTTTTCCTGTGTCCCCGTTTGTCTTCCCTGTTCCCAGGCCGCCACCTGGCTCTGCGGATACTGTTTATTACCCCGTACAGTAGGAAGTTTCCCCTCCCCATCAAAAGACCCCCGAACCGATCAAAGCCCCCACCCCATGAGATCCGATCAACCCCATGCATTCCGTGAATCGGCGGAATGCCCTGCTGTGCGACAACCATCACCTGTTGTGACCGGGGTGGGGAATCCAACTGTAAATGTATGTGGGAACGGGTCTGAAGGGGAGATTCCGAGGATGTTCTTTCAAGTACTAAAGTATTGCGAGAATGTGTTATGTGCAATAAAGGTCATAAACCCTAGTATAAGAGGCCAGGCCTCAGAGATGTGGTTAGAGCACCTCGTGACGATACTTGCTGTCTGAATTGATGTGTTCTCCTCCGGAGAGAATAAAATCCTCGTTTCCTGCCTTCCAGTCTCCAGCGCCTGCTTCTTCATTGATTAATATTGGTGGGTCATAGAGGCGATACCGCCGGGCAACATAAAAGGGTCTTTGGTTACCGGTTGTCTTTGGAACCCTTTTTAACAGGCTGTCCTGTGCAGGAAAAAATATTTGTATATGCCTCACCCTACACAGGGTAGCTCATCATCCACCATCTGCTGCATGGGTTGCCAAGTCCAGGGGGGCTCAGCTTCCATTGGTGCAGCAGGTGCAGGGGCTCCGGGGCACAGAGGCCTGACGGGCAACTGAGCAATTGAAATGACTGCACTGTGTTCTGTGAACAGGAGAGTTCTGAAGAGCGTCATATCCAGTAAGATAAGGCGCTCTTCAGCTCTCTACCTGCGCAGGCGTACTTGAGCCTGCTGAGCACCAACGCACACACCTTTGCACCATGCTCCAAGGGTGCCTGCAGAAGGGTTACAGGCAGGATTGTTTTTGTGCAGTAGGGGAAACCTTGCTGCATAAACACAGTTGTAAGAGGCAACTCCCTCTTTGTTTGTGTGATGCAGAATGCTTCAGTAATAGAATGAGGAAATAACAAGGAGAAATACACAAATATTTCCAAGTTTGCTTCTCTGGTGTAGTCTCACCAACTTTGATTCATTCCAAGGTTTACTACCATTCATAAATCTGGGATTGCGTCAAATTCCATGGGTTGATGCCTGTGTTCCGCCCACGGAATGCTTATCACAACAAAATGTAATGCTACATAGTGCAAGCGGCTGCTTTGCGTTACATTTCTTTGCTGATGCAAGGCAACACAAATAGCCATTTCCTGCTTTTGTAAATCCCATTTAAGGATTGCGTTGCCTTGCTACGTTTTATGTCATGCATGGACAATGCAAGTCCTTAATACATCTGGGGAGAGGTTTGTTGGAATGGGAATCCCTCTTGTTTATGGTGCGGCATCCAATCCACCCAACAAAAATCCCTGAGCAGGTTTTTTCCATTGCATCAACCAATATGTTTATTCAACGCGATTTACAGAAGAGTTGGGGAAGATGTTCAAATATAGTTTTGGATTTTTTGATCATGTAACAGTTCATATTGCTATATCATTATTAATGATGGTTAAAACAAGTAAACGTTTTCTTGCCTTCAACAAGCTATCAAAAATATTTGTTCGGTTCGCACGAGTTCTTTCCGGGTAAGGAATAAACAGAGAGTATGTGCCCAAAGCTGCCACGGTTTCTCTGTGTTCCAAATCCAACTACATATCTCAATTAAAGTTTCTACTTTCACTTCTGGATAATACATCATATGGAACTAGCCATAACAAATAACAAAAGGCACCAGACACACAATTAGCTAATGCCCTATGGCAGCATGCAGAAATACTTGTATGGATTGCTCAAAAAACAAGATGAATACTATTTCCCCAAAAATATTTTTAAGGGGGGGGGCTGACTGACTAGCATGGCAGCCGCCATTTTCACAAGCCCTGGGCCCGGGCTCACAATCCTGAAAATTCATCGTCACACACCGTGCAGAGGGGTCCACTGAACAGTGTCCTGTTGGCGCAAGGCGATGCCGATGATCGGACTAGTTTTCAGCTCGCTGCCATCAAAACCTAGCGTACTACACGGTTCGGAACTTGTACGCTGGCGGAGAGGGAGAGACGATCCCAAGGCCGTGAGCTTGCTGTGCCGACTGGCGGACGACCCTGACTGCGGGCCCAATGCGGAGGAGGTTTAGTGTGAGCCCCCTGCCGGCTGTGGAGTGTTGTACCGGCGAAAGAGAATCTTATGGTGCGGACCGAGCCAAGGTGATGAGTGTGACCGCGCCCCAGGGGTAGGCCCCGGGACTGAAAGCACGCAAGGCCCGTGGATGCTGGGCGGCCTGCTACTGTTGTCCCGGAAGGCGCCTCGGAGAATAGAGGGGCCCAATCACAAGAACGAGAGCGGAATAGATGAAGGGGCTCCAAGAACTGTTGCTGCCAAGAGGGACGGAGAGCAAGAGGTGAAATAAGTACGGGTGGCACCGATATACGCTGAAACTGCGCCATTATTCTCAGCAGCGGGCCTTATTCAGGAAAGGGGGCGACCAGATTGTGCGATGGGCTGGGAGCTCCTGTTGCAACTTGGAAGGAGTGGTGCAGTGAACAGGCCCCTACATTGGTATATGCACCCTGGAGTGTGGGCCTGATGCATGCCTGGCTGGCCACCCTTGTAACTCCTCTGAACCGCTGCGGACATTACGGGCTGGGAAGCCCTGGCAAAGACGCTTGCGGGGAAGCCCTAGAAGAACTCGGCGGCCTGTAGTGTGCTTCGGGCAAATAATATTGCTGGTCAGGGGTGCCACCGACGACAATAGGCCCTGCGACGCTTGCACCCGCGGCAAGACATAGAACGGGCCGGTAACAGCATCAAGCAAGAGCGCGAAGATGTGCTGTGGCCCCCCCCTCGCGGCTGTGAAGTGCTCCGAAAAGGCGGGGGACGACGACCTGGAGCCGAGGCACCCTTCATAACACGGCGAAGCAGTTGCTAGCTCAGCACCCACAGCCAGGACTACTGTGATGGGCCGCAATACAGGGAAACAACAAGACGCTGGCCCCAGTGTTGACCCTTGGAGCAAGCGGAGTTTGACATAACATCGCAGCCGCCCGCTGTATACCACCTACAATTGAAGTAGAGCCCATCGATAAGCTGGATCTTATTCTTCAGGAGGTAAGGGACTCCAGAAAAGCCATTGAACAGCAAATTGGCACCCTCACGACCAGTCTCATGCTGCTTAAGGCGGAACATGCCAAGCTCACTGATAAGGTAAAAGATAACACTATGGCGTTGGCAGAGCTGTCTTCCCAACAAGCTCAGAACACGACCCACATACAACAGCTCCAGAAACAAGTCACTACCTTGATGGACCGAGTTGAAGATGCAGAAGGGAGAGCGAGAAGGAATAATGTACGCATCATTGGGCTGCCTGAACGATGTGAAGGAAATGATTCAGCACGATATATTGAGCAGTGGTTTCGTGAGCATGTCACCTCAGAGGGCCTCTCCAATCAGTACTGCGTGGAACGAGCATATAGAATACCCACTGGTCGGCCTAAATCAGGTGCTCCCCCTCGGCCCCTTATTGTCAGGCTGTTAAACTACAGAGACCGAGGACGCTACTACAAAAGGCGAGGGAGCTGGCTCAAATTAACTTAGAGAATAGTAGAATATCACTTTACCGGGTTTATACACTTATGGTGCCGAGACAACGCTCCTCCTTCATGGCAGTTAAAAAGAAACTGAGAGACCTGAATTTAAGTTATGCGCTATTCTTTCCAGCGCGACTGAAAATTATCCATGAATGTAAAACACACTTTTTCGAGAGCCCGGAAGATGTTGAGGAATGGTTGGAGGTGACGGAACCTACGGCGAATGGGGACAACGCCTCCCAGAGTACACAGCATAGCTCCAAACGAATGGAACCGACATGCACCCGTCATAGCAGACGGATACGTAGGAACTCTCGACAGACTAACCCGACATCACAGCAGATGCAGCAGGGCAAGAAACAGGCACTCATAGCAGCTGCTATTTCGACAAAATGCACTAATCAAAGATTCAGCCTCCTGTGATGAAAACGTGAACAGATTAGACTCTGTCGGCAGCGTAGCCCTGTTTCCCACTGTGATCCCACAAATGGCGGATGGTTTGTTTGGCTGACTGCCGGAAGACACTGCTGCTTGTGGATCTACCTCTGACAATGATATCATATCCTTTTGTTAAAATATGTTGCGTCGATCTGTGTACAAATACTCCCTGAGCCCGGGGTTTCGTTCTGAAGGAGCTCTGTAGTATACTGGAGTGCAGGATTGCATTCCATGGATGGCGTTTGCGATGACCCGCAATCTGCAAAGGCTGTTTCTGTACATGGCTTGGCAGTTCGGGCTGGACTGTTCCCATGAGGCACAGGGTCAGACTGATTTGCATATAGCCATGTCTGAACTGGGGTGGCAGAGTGGGCTAAAGAACGGTGATGGATTAAACCCAGATCTTTTGACTGGGTGTGAGTGTTTGATTGATTCAGATGCTCCGTCCATCACCACCCCCTTTTGTACTGCTTTTGGCCGCCATAAGTGTGGCAGGGTATGCTCAGACGTGAGTCCCTTGCTCACTTTGCCACTGGATTCAAGCAAGCCGGGCTGAAGACGGCTGGAATGCCAGAAACTGGTCCTCGGAAGCTTGTTTCCGGTCCAGGGAAGACATGGCTTGGCAGTTCGGGCTGGACTGTTCCCATGAGGCACAGGGTCAGACTGATTTGCATATAGCCATGTCTGAACTGGGGTGGCAGAGTGGGCTAAAGAACGGTGATGGATTAAACCCAGATCTTTTGACTGGGTGTGAGTGTTTGATTGATTCAGATGCTCCGTCCATCACCACCCCCTTTTGTACTGCTTTTGGCCGCCATAAGTGTGGCAGGGTATGCTCAGACGTGAGTCCCTTGCTCACTTTGCCACTGGATTCAAGCAAGCCGGGCTGAAGACGGCTGGAATGCCAGAAACCGGTCCTCGGAAGCTTGTTTCCGGTCCAGGGAAGACATGCTTAGCAGTTTGGGCTGGACTGTTCCCATGAGGCCGAGGGTCAGGCTGATTTGCATATAGCCATGTCTGAACTGGGGTGGCAGAGTGGGCTAAAGAACGGTGATGGATTAAACCCAGATGTTTTGACTGGGTGTGAGTGTTTGATTGATTCAGATGCTCCGTCCATCACCACCCCCTTTTGTACCGCTTTTGGCCGCCATAAGTGTGGCAGGGTATGCTCAGACGTGAGTTCCTTGCTCACTTTGCCACTGGATTCAAGCAAGCCGGGCTGAAGACGGCTGGAATGCCAGAAACCGGTCCTCGGAAGCTTGTTTCCGGTCCAGGGAAGACATGGCTTGGCAGTTCGGGCTGGACTGTTCCCATGAGGCACAGGGTCAGACTGATTTGCATATAGCCATGTCTGAACTGGGGTGGCAGAGTGGGCTAAAGAACGGTGATGGATTAAACCCAGATCTTTTCACTGGGTGTGAGTGTTTGATTGATTCAGATGCTCCGTCCATCACCACCCCCTTTTGTACCGCTTTTGGCCGCCATAAGTGTGGCAGGGTATGCTCAGACGTGATTCCCTTGATCACTTTGCCACTGGATTCAAGCAAGCCGGGCTGAAGACGGCTGGAATGCCAGAAACCGGTCCTCGGAAGCTTGTTTCCGGTCCAGGGAAGACATGGCTTGGCAGTTCGGGCTGGACTGTTCCCATGAGGCACATGGTCAGACTGATTTGCATATAGCCATGTCTGAACTGGGGTGGCAGAGTGGGCTAAAGAACGGTGATGGATTAAACTCAGATCTTTAGACTGGGTGTGAGTGTTTGATTGATTCAGATGCTCCGTCCATCACCACCCTCTTTTGTACCGTTTCTGTACAGGGCATAGTTTTGTTTGCCATGTTTTGTTACATGGTCTGGTATAGTTCCTTGACCTGACTGAGTATTGGGATGTTTGGGGAGGGATACAGTCCTATTCAATTGATTAATCTGGGGCAGCTTATTAACAACCCATATACGATGCAGCCTGTCATCAGGACCAACTTAGTATTGCAATGCATACCCTCAGTACGTACAACGTAATAACGTGGAACGTTCGGGGATTGGGTTCGGTGCAGAAACATCATAGAATACACGCACAATTGCTGAGACGCAAAGCACAAATAGTATATTTGCAAGAATCCCACATGTTGGAACAGGAAGCAGTGAAGCTCCGTAGGAAATGGAGGGGGCAGGTTTCCTCTACTAGCTTCTCTGGATATGCACGTGGCGTCACAATTTGGATAAGACATGGAGTGCCTTTTACACCCTTAGAACAAAAAGTTGATAAGCAGGGATGCTATATTTTTATTCGAGGGTCACTCCATGTTCAGCATGTAGTAATGGGCAGATCATATGCACCAAATGTTGAGCAGGAAAGCTTTTTAATTACCCTGAATCTAGCATTAACAGGTTGGGGGATGCATCCCTGGATCATAGGTGGGGATTGTAACAAAATAATGGACATTGCATTAGACAGGTCCCATCCCCCTCTGAATGGTGCAGGCGTGATCAAACAGGCAAAGGCACTCTGCAGCTGGGCGGAGAGTTTGGCATTATGCAACGTATGGCGGTTGAGGCACCCAACACTTAGCGAATACACTTTCTACTACCCGGTCCATATGCTTCATACAAGAATAGATAGAATATACTGCTTCAATACGATTGCGATGCAGGTCACACACGCTACTGATCTAGCGAAAATCTTTTCGGACCATAACCCACTAGAGATAACATTCACGTGGGGTAGGATACCTACTCCGGTGCCTACCTGGAGACTGTGGCCTCAGCTGTTAGAAGACTCGGTTTTTCGTGCTGCCATAGCCGACACCATTACCCATTATTTTACGGAAAATAGCAATACGGCTTCTAATGGTCTAATTGAATGTGACGCCTTTAAAGCGGTCATATGGGGTAGGGCTATCAGCGCGTCAGTGGGTGCTAGGCAGGAAGTCCATAAGTCCCTTTTAGAAACAGAATGCAAGATGGACAGGCTGGAACAGGAAGCAGCACATGAAAGGGAGAAACAGGCACCACTCCAGGAAGTACTCATTCAGCACGCAGAATAGTTAGAATCTCTCCGAGTCATAGATCACTAACGGTACACGCAGATGCGTCATTCCGAGGCGGACAAATCTGGGACGTTATTAGCTAAATTACTGCAAGATGACCCCCCCCCTGCCATTGTAATTAACGAGATCACTATCTCGGCGGGTGTAACAGCACATACCCAAAACGACATTAAAGCTGCTTTTTGCCAATACTATGCCACATTATACAGTAAACCTGTAGATGGGGCAGGCACGTGATTAGACGACTTCTTACACGCACTGCCATACCCACAACCGACTGCAGCAGCCCTGAAAGAACTGTCAGGCCCCGTTACCAAAACTGAAATCAAGATAGCAATTAAAGGGCTCCCATGTAATAAAACTTTTGGCTAGATGGGTTACCTGCAGAGTTTTATGATATGTTCATAGACTCTCTCCTGCTTAACCTAGAGCTCCTATGCAACACGGCGATGAAAGAGGGAGAACTGCCCCTCACCATTGCACAGGCACTGTTGTCATGCTCTCGAAGCTGGGTAAGAGACCCCACTGACGTGGCAAGCTACCGCCCATTGTAGTTGCTGGCAACGGAGTACAAAATACTCAGTAAAGTGCTGGCAAATAGGCTCTTGCCTATCCTAAATAATTTGAAACACATAGCCCATACTGGCTTTCTGTCGGACCGGAGCACATCTTTGAACACCAGGGGCCCGATGTAGGATATCCTCATTTACCGACTCTAAAATACCGAATTTTACCGATTCGGTATTCTAGATTCGGTAAATGAGATGTAGCTAAAAATTCGGTATTTTTTACAGATTCGGTAATTACCGAATCGGTATTTACTGATTCGGTAATTGCCATTGATTCCTATGGGCCATGAGGCCCATAGGAATCAATGGCAATTACCGAATCGGTAAATACTGATTCGGTAAAAATACCGAATTGTCAAGGGGAACAGGGTGTCACTTTGACACCATGTTGCGCCCCTGATTTTGGCTTGTGTGCCATGTGACACACATACATGCCCTTAGGCATGTGCATGTACACAGGAATTCGTTATTTACCATGCAATAGTATTACATGGTAAATAACGAATCGGTAATGGCCTGTGGCACTGTTTGAAGTGCCACCTACATCTGGATTTACCGATTCGGTAAATTTACCGATTCGGTATTTTACAGAATCTGTAAATTTACCGAATCGGTATTTTACAGAATCGGTAAATTTACCGAATCGGTAAATATACCGATTCTGTAAATATGAGGCCACCTAAATGTCAAATCCTGAATACCAGTCGGTAACGGCCGAAATCGGCCGTTACCGACCGGTATTTGGCGACCTACATCTGGCCCCAGGAGACTACATCACCTCATGTCGGCCACCCCAGAATACTACACTCACGCGGGTTGTATATCGCTGGATTTACGCCAAGCGTTTGATACGCTAAATTGGGAGTATATGTTCAAGGCACTGACGAAATTTGGGTTGTCGGAGGATTATATTAAATTACTCCATTCGTTGTACATTGCCCCCACCGCCCTGTTCGCACAGGAGGTAATATTTCGGCTGAATACCCGATATTTAGAGGGACGAGGCAAGGATGCCCACTCTCACCACTCCTGTTCATACTGGCACTGGAACCCTTGGCGCTCAAGTTGCATGCTGATGGACAGGAGCTGGGCATTCCGATAGGGCCCACAACACATCTCTTTTCTGCTTATGCGGACAACATTATCCTCTACATTAGGGACCTTTGGTTTAATCTGGCCCCTCCCTATTAAATCTTTGGCACGTTTGAACGCATCTCGGGTCTAGCTATTAATCCGACAGTCACACGCCTTTTTCTTTCATGAGCAAGCCACCCCACAGAAATTAGATTTGGGCCCACAAGGCTACAGGTAGGTCAACATACGTACGACTCCCACCGATATGTTGGAAGGCAACCTCAACAGAGCAATAAGAGTGATATGCTCTAGCATTGCCTTCTGGACCACATTGCCACTGTCGGTAATGGGAAGAGTAGCTATAACAAAAATGGTGGTCCTCCCACGACTGATTTACTACTTTACTAACCTACTATGTTGATCCCACAGAACACCTTCAAACTTTTAAATGCCATGCTTATTGACCTCATCTGAGGGCCCGGCAGACGGAGGATAAGCCTCAAAAAGCTTCAGCTTGGTACGGACAGAAGAGGTCTGGGAGTACCGGACCTCAGAGCATATTACTACGCCTGCCAGTTACAGTAGTTGTCCTTCTGGACGGCTGGCCGTAACTTGCAAGAAATAGAGTATACTGAGCGTGATATAGAAAGGGAAGCCTTGCAAACACTGATATTGCCGTGCTGCAAACCCCCCCTGGACCTTCCACCCCTACTATGCTCGGTGCTGCAGTGCTGGAAAGCTGCACATGCCCACACCCTACCTATGCAGGCAACATCCCCTTATTGGGAATACCACTGGCGGCTGGAAGAATAACGAGCCGTACCATCGCTCCTTGGCTGGAATTAGGAATTAGAACGGTGTTGGCCTTGTTTCACAATGGACAGCTACTGGATCACAGTAATTTAGTTAGAGAGACAGGGGCGCCAGATCATTAGTATATACTGCATGCGGCGGTATTCCACTATGTTAAAACACATTGGGCCCCACACTGCCAGGAACCTTCCACGCATGAATTGGTCAAAGCACTTTGGGCCATATGTAGGTGGGAAAATACCGGTCGGTAACGGCCGATTTCGGCCGTTACCGACTGGTATTCGTAATACCAGATGTAGGGGGCCTGAAAATTACCGATTCTGTATATTTACCGAATCGGTAAATGTACAGAATCGGAATTTTGGGATGTAGGTGGCACTGGAAACAGTGCCACAGGCCCTTAGAAATTCGTTATTTACCATGAAATACAATGGCATGGTACATAACGAATTTCTGTGTACATGCACATCTGTGCATGTACACCTGTGCCATGTGGCACACATACATGCCCTAAGGGCATGTATGTGTGTCACATTGCACACAAGCCAAAATCAGGGGTGCTACAGGGTGTCAAAGTGACACCCTGTCCCCCTTGACAAATCGGTAAAATTACAGAATCGGTATTTACCGATTCGGTAATTGCCATTGATTCCTATGGGCCTCAAGGCCCATAGGAATCAATGGCAATTACCGAATCGATAAATACCGATTCGGTAATTACCGCATATTACCGATTCGGTAATATTTACAGAATAATTACCTACATGGCATTTCCCGAATTGTAAATACCGAATCGGTAAAATTCGGTATTTACGATTCGGTAAATGCCATTTACCTACATATGGCCCTTTATTATTTGGGCAGGGGTGGCCACTTGATAAAATGGTTGTATTTAGGGATCCGTGCCCATGCGGAGATTGCCCTCATCACGTTACGCAACACATGGTCGGTTGGCATAGGGCGGGCTCTAGACGACAAGGAATGGAAGAAAATCATAGAACACCCTAGGAAAACATCGTGAAACGCAAAATTTAAATACATCCAAACCATGGTACTTTACAGGGCCTATCTTATACCCCCCATATACTAGACAAAATGTTCCCACAGACGCAACACCACTGCCCAAGATGTCACTGGGAGAGAGCCGACCCAGCCCACATGGTGTGGTCCTGCCCACACCTAAGGGGGTTTTGGGACTCTGTCAGATGATACACGCAGGCAGCCACACAAAGAGACCTAACCAATACCATGGAAGAATGTATCCTGGGCCTTCATAAATCCTCCTCCAAGTACAAAGTGCAATATAGGTTTGTGAACCTGTCACTGATCCTAGCGATAAGGGCCATCACCATGCGGTGGAAATCCAAGAAAGCACTCTTCACACACACACGTGGCAAAGCGGACTGATTCGCTGAGGTAGTGCATAAAGTCCGGCCATACAGCAGGAGGAGGCCAAGGGATTACGTAAAACCCCGATAGCACTGGAGTGAGATGTCATGCTAGAAACCCTTAAAGAGCAAGACTTAGGGTTATTACCGGTCGGTAACGGCTGAAATTAACGAATTTCGGCTGTTACCGACCGGTAATAGGCTTTTCTGATGTTGGGGCCGAAATTAAGGATTCAGTCATTTACAGAATCGGCAATTTAAGGAATCGGTAAATTACCGATTTCTTAAATACCGATTCAGTAAATTACCGAATTCCTAATGTAGGGAGCATTTAAATGAGTGCTTATCCCATGTTAGGATTCGTTATTTACCACCAACTACAAGTTGGTGGTAAATAACAAACAAAACAAAAAAAGCAATTTTATGCAAATTGCTTCAGTGCCATGTTGCAGACATAGGGCATGTATGTCTGCAACATGTGCACCCATACACAATTGAGGGGTGCAACAGGGTGTCAAAGTGACACCCTGCCACCGTTCAATGTTTTCCCCCTTTTACCAAATCGGTATTTACCGATTCAGTAATTGCCATTCATTCCTATGGGCCTCCAGGCCCATAGGAATAATACCGATTCGATAAATACCGAATTTTACAGATTAGGTAAAATTTACCGAAAAATTACCTACATACTATTTACCTATTCTTAAATACCGAATCGGTAAAATTCGGTATTTAAAAATAGGTAAATAGTATTTACCTACATCTGGCCCTTAGACTTTACTGGCAACCCTAACAACTCGATATAAAGAGTAGAACTTCAAAACCACCTCGAACGTAACAATCATAAATGCAAGATTGAGTTCCGCCTATCAGATGACGTTGTAAATGTAATTCAAATGTGAATAGGCTGTTTTTAAATTGTTGATGTATGCCAAGCTTTGGATAACAGGTGTACCCGGAAGTTCTTTTCTGATAATAAAAGGACTGGAGGGAAGGGGGGGGGATATGTTGGGGACCTCTTGTTTTTTTGCAGACTTGCACGTGTGGGTATGAGGTTGCATACCTGGTTTGGAGGTTGAGAGTTTTACCAAAGCGATACACAGCACTCACCAATGGCTTTGTGGTTTATTTAAAGTGCGAACAAGAATTACGACATGGCACTACCTGCTTCCTTTCCTCCACGTAGTAGAAATCATAGTAGTAATGCTAGTGACTCTACCAACCCACATGCCAATTGTACTGTATCAGTTCTATCGGGAAAAATGGAAATTACTAATAAAATGTGTTTTCATTTTATTTATTTTCAGGAGAAATTTAGATATATGAGCCTCAACAAGCAATGGCAAAACCAATCATTTGAAAGAGCATGCATCGTCTGCATTCTTTAAATGGGGCTTCTGTTAAAAAAACTCACTCCAAGGTTACCGCCAATGTGCACGTCTGTGTAGTGAAACATGCATCACGCCGCAAGCATCTTAATGCTTATATATGTGTGCATTCACAAGGATTTTGATGCATGCCAGCCATTTTTTATTTATCGTTTTAACATGCTGGACCTCCATGGTATAATGGCCAAAGTGCCAAAAAATGGTTGTGAGTTAAAGTTGCTGCAAATATCAAAAACAAATACATCCCAGAGAACTAGGGCGCATGACAGGGAATATTGGGATGTGGGGGAGGGGAAATATAAAAACACATGCAGGCTCATGGAGTGCTCAGTAAAAAATAAAAAAAGAGTCCAAAGAAGTATGACTTGGAAGGATACTAGTCATCCATTCAGAAACTGTGGGGCATATTTTCGGTAAAAGGTCGGAGTGTGGCACTGCAACAAATTTGGCAGCACTGTGCTCTGACACATTTAGGGATGCGCAGTACGACGCACCCCATGCACTGGCCCCAAAGCAGGTAGTGTAAGGGTATCTGCGTCGCGGGAAATGTGTCCCTTCCTCTACATAAACAATCACTAATGTTCATGTGTTACTTCTATGTGTGCTGCAGAATGCAGCACGCATAGAAAAAACTAAAACGAGGATAAATGAAAGTATTTATCCTCATTTTGCCATTCTAATGCCTGCTCTCACACGGCGTTGTTTTTGTGCTGCTTCAGATGTACACCTCCTTGTAAATCTGGGGCAGCATCAAAAGCAATAGGTGTTGCGGTGGAACGCCCATAGCAGCAACCATTGCATTGCCCTTTCACACTATGTGATGCATGTAAGGGACTTGTTTACAAGGCAGCGTTAACCCACAATGTCTTAACGCCGTTTTGTAAATATGGAGGACATATCGCCACCAGAACATCGCTAAAAGTGACGCCCCTGTGAGACCAAAAAGTTCCTGAATGAGATGAACTTAAGAATTCGGAGAAAAATCCTTGCATCAAGAGTCGACAACAGAGACAGGCAACAAAAAAGCGATCCAATTGTGAACAATGGGCTGACCCAAAGCCCAATCTGTTACAGACTGGAAACAACAGGTCTGTCGGGACCTATAAAGGAAAACGAAGAATTCAGATGACATAGCAAATATTATGAGCCAATAAAAAAATGTAATGCAACTATTGAAAAACATTTCACCAATTTGGTTGACTGGCCACAAAAACATATGTTTGACACCCCTCCTCTTACCTTTCCTTTGAGCCATGACTGTTACGCTACCTACAAAAAACATCACAAGCAGTTAGCTCAAGAAAAGTGGATGAATATGGGCCTGTGCAAAGGTTGTGGGAGCCAAGGGTCATGGTGAGAGACACATGATGAGCTCGAGCAAGCTCCACCATCTCCATCGTTCCCTCCAGTGAGACCTACTACTTTGCCCTGGCTTTGAACTTGGATTCATTTCATCAAAGCAGTGGAGGATTGTGATGAAGACTAGGGTTGCCTTTAGGGCTGTAAGACCCGTATGGCCACACTGGGTGCTGACCTGGGGGTGGGGAGCGCTGACCTCAGAGGGGCACTGGGCCCGATTCACAGAATTAACTTAAGAGAAAATCCTAAACTTACTACTTTTGGTATTCACAGAAGTTAGGATTTTGTCTTAAGTTTGTCTTAAAACAGACTTAAGTTAGGATTTTGTCTTAAGTTTGTCTTAAGTTTGGCTTTAGCCAAACTTAGGACAAAATCCCAACTTCTGTGAATACCAAAAGTGGTAAGTGGTAAGTGGTAAGCGCCAGACCCCCTGGCCCCCGTCCCTCCCAGCCCTCCCGCATTACCTACGATGCTGCAACCCTCCTAGCCCTTAACTCCGGTCGCTCCCCAAACTGCGTCCAAGCAGCTCCTGGACACACCCATGGACCTTTCTCCTGCTACTCCTGCAAATTCAGCGGCACCGACAACTACTCCGCTACGACCACCCCACAGACTCTCGACCCCATCCACCTACAATGCATCCTTCTCAACACCCGCTCGGTCCACAGACACGCCATTGACCTATGGAATCTACTAGACACCATCTCTCCAGACGTCGCCTTCCTAACAGAAACATGGATGAACGCTTCCTCCGCCCCAGACATCACCATTGCCATCCCTGAAGACTATAAGATCACACGCAAGGACCGCTTCGGCCACACAGGAGGAGGAATCGCTATCGTCCATAAGAAATCAATCCGCATCTCAACCAGCTCTGACGCCAACCTCGCCAACTCCGAACACCTTCACTTCCAAATCCACATCGACCCCAAGACCACACTCAGAGGCACCCTCCTCTACAGACCACCAGGTCCCCGCGCAAAATTCAGTGAAGACATCACAGACTTCATCACTCCACACGCGCTCCCCTCCAAAGACTACATCCTTCTGGGAGACCTCAACTTTCACCTTGAAAAGAACAACGACCGCAACACCACCACCCTCTTGGACAACCTCGCCAACCTCGGACTTAAACAACTGGTCACCTCCCCCACCCACATCGCAGGTCACACACTCAACCCCATCTTCACCTCCAGCAATCATGTCTCCTTCAGCCACACTACGGATCTCCTCTGGACTGACCACAGCTGCGTTCACTTCACCTACAACAAGCCAAAACCTACCAACCACCTCCAACAAACTCTGCAAAGAAACTGGAACAAAATCACCACCGACCAGATCTCCGCATCGCTCCTTCTCAACACCCCAGCCCAGTCTTCTAACCCAAACCAAGCCGGCACCAACCTCACCCTATGGTTATCCAACACCGCCGACATCTTAGCACCACTGAAAAAACGTCAAAGCAAACCTGGCAACAAGAAGGCCTCATGGTTCAACGATGATCTTAAGAAGTCCAAGAAACTCTGCCGCTCCCTTGAAAAGGCCTGGAAAAAAGGCCCAACCACTAGCACCAAGGACGCCTTCAAAAACGCCACCCGCACTCACCACCAACTAATCCGAAAGGCCAAGAAAGCAGCATTCAAGGATCGACTTGACAACAACGCCCACAACAGCAAGGAACTTTTCAACATCGTCAAGGAATTTTCCAATCCCTCGGCCAACTCCAACGACATCACCCCCTCTCAAGCCCTCTGCGACTCCCTAGCCTCATTCTTCCACAACAAGATTGCAGACATCCACAACAGCTTCGACGACCAACCCGGAGACCAACCCACCCAACCATTTGCTGAACATTCTCCCCCCGTGAACACCCTCAACGACTGGAACCCAATCTCCACTGAGGACACAATCCGCCTGATGAATTCCATCCACTCAGGATCCCCCACAGACCCATGTCCTCACCACATCTTCAACAAAGCAGACTCCGTCATAGCACCGCACCTCCGAGACGTCATCAACTGCTCCTTCAACTCCGCCACCTTCCCGGATGACTGGAAACACGCCGAACTCACCGCCCTTCTGAAAAAACCCACAGCGGACCCCACCGACCTCAAAAATTACCGCCCCATTTCGCTCCTTCCATTCCCGGCCAAAGTCATCGAGAAAGCTGTCAACAACCAACTCGCCGCTTTCCTCGAAGCCAACAAATCCCTTGACTCCTCACAATCTGGCTTCCGAGCAAAACACAGCACTGAGACCGCCCTCATCGCAGCAACAGACGACATTCGAACTCTACTAGACAAAGGAGACACAGTCGCCCTCATCCTCCTCGACCTCTCTGCAGCATTCGACACAGTCTGCCACAGCACCCTTTTACAACGCCTCAATAACATCGGAATACAAGGAAAAGCACTTGAATGGATCACCTCGTTCCTCACCGGAAGAACCCAGAGAGTCCGCCTTCCACCATTCAAGTCCGAGGCCACTGAAGTCATCTGTGGAGTACCACAAGGATCCTCACTCAGCCCCACACTCTTCAACGTATACATGAGCCCCCTCGCAGCCATCGCCCGCCAACACAACCTCAACATCATCTCTTACGCGGATGACACTCAACTAATCCTTTCTCTCACCAATGACCCCAGCACCGCCAAAACTAACCTACACGAAGGAATGAAAGAAGTTGCCAAATGGATGAAACAAAGCCGTCTGAAACTGAACTCAGACAAAACAGAAGTCCTCATCTTAGGTACATCCCCCTCTGCATGGGACGACTCTTGGTGGCCGGAAGCCCTTGGAAAAGCACCCATCCCGACAGACCACGCACGGAACCTAGGCGTCATCCTGGATTCTTCACTCTCAATGAACAGACAAGTCAGCGCCGTCTCCTCATCCTGCTTCAACGTTCTTCGCATGCTCAAAAAAACATTTCGCTGGATCCCCACCGAAACCAGAAAAACAGTCACCCACGCTCTGGTCACGAGCCGACTGGACTACGGAAACACCCTCTACGCAGGTACTACCGCTAAACTCCAGAAGAAACTCCAACGAATCCAAAACGCCTCAGCCAGGATCATATTAGGCATCCCGCGCAACGAACATATCTCTGGCCACCTGAAAGACCTCCACTGGCTACCCGTCAATAAGAGAATCACTTTCCGACTGCTAACCCACGCACACAAATCACTCTACGACATCGGAACAGAATGCCTCAACTCACGTCTGTCCTTCTACACCCCCCCCCGCCAACTACGCTCTTCCAACCAAGCCCTCGCCACTGTACCTCGCATCAATAAGACCACCATGGGAGGCAGATCCTTCTCATACCTGGCTGCCAAAACGTGGAACTCACTGCCCGTTGACCTTCGCCTTACTCAGAATCACCATTCAGAAAGCAACTTAAAACATGGATATTCGACAAATAATCCCCCTCCCCTTCCTAAGCGCCTCGAGACCCTCTGGGTATGTAGTGCGCTATATAAATTATCTGACTTGACTTGACTAGGATTTTGTCTTAAGTTAGTTCTGTGAATCGGCCCCACTGTGTTTAGCAATAACGTAGAATTTGAAAGCACCTGCTGCAGAATTCTTGTGCATTCAGCTTTCAGGCAGCAATCAAAATTTCATGATTAAACTTGTGATTAATGTTCCTGTCAAGAGATGGAGTTTTGTCTAGTGGCAGGTTTAACTTGCCAGAAAGTAGCGCAGAGGGTTAATGTGCCTGCTGCAAGGAACAGATCTGTATTTTATCTGGCTGACTGAGTGGATTAGTAAAGCCAGCCTTTACCAGCGCTTTAAAACCTGTGAAATGCATTTGAGAGAGGGGCTATGGAGAGATGAGGGGCACTTTTGAGGGGTGCTAGTGAGGGAATCCGAGAAGGAGGCCATATAGAAGGGGCAAAAAAGAGTGTCGCACCAGGCACCACCAGCGCTAAAGCCGGCCCTGATGAAGAACTTCGACAACATGATCACTAGCAGGTGGCACCTACCCAGGGTGGCAAAGACATCAAAACCTCCTGTCCAGAAGCTGATCCCTACAATTAGCACCACCAGAGCCAGGATGACCAGCACTCGGTCATTTCAATGAGTACTAGCAGAAGGACTCTAGGGCAATGTATGCCGGCTGATGAGTCGCCGCTATAGTCAGGTGTAAAGCCCCATATTCAGACGAAAGTCCAGAAAAAACTCTTCGAAAACATAAAGGACCATGAATTCTAGCATCAAGGGGATTCAGGTGCAAAACCTTAAAAATACAAGGGAAAAACAGGATAATCAATAAGATAGAGCCGGCCACCAACAGAACAATGAAACTAAAAGAAAGCCACACCAAAGTCTGTCCAGAGAAATATGAAAAATCAATATGAGGATCCAAATCACTCAAGATGATTGATCACATAAAATAATAGCCAATTAAGACCTTCTGTTTTCAGCTGGACTTGCCGCCCCTTCCTCTCCCAACAGGAGATACTCAGCAGCTTGTGACAGTGGGCTGCATAGCTCCACCCCAACGCCACTTTATACATATCTATAAATAAACAAATACAGTAGGATTATGGATAACTATGAGCCCATGCCATCCCACTTGTCAGCAGGATGCTGCTAACTGCAACATAATAAAGAGAAGGACCATACCACAAACAATATCAACAACAAAGCCACCTCAAGCAATATTACCACTGCCAATCCTTCTACTCCCACCACCAACACTACACCACCAGCACCCCTATTGGTAGCAGTACCATTACCAATCATTGGCAAAGTCAGTAGGTCTGGCTTTAATGTGCTAATGCATTGGAAAATAACCATGGCTACATGCCTGTGTGTGCATTCGTTGACACATTAACCCCTTCGGTCCCGAGAAGTTATCGGTCACAGCCTCTGCTGTTGTACTGGTGTGTCAAAGACATAACCAATACGTCCTGGGACACTACGTGAAATCCATCTGCGGTAAACAGCAGAGGGATTTCCTTTTTATTTTTTTTGCTTCGAGAGGTGGAGAAGATCTTCCCTTATCTCCCGGGGCATATTTTTTCACTGTAAAGGTGATTGCTTGCATGTCACGCTGACGTCATTACATTGAAACTGAAACTAAAATGAGCCAATTCCGTTTCACTGCTTCGGTGCTCGTGGGACTATATCAGCCCTCCGAGCACCGAAACACATGGGAGAGGTATGGTTGGAAAGGAGAGAATCTCCCCTTTCCAAGTGTACACTTCCCTAGTGGATCACCACAGAAGAGGGATCCCCAAGCAGGGATCCATCACTAGACACCAGGGGGGGGGGGGGGGGGAGCGGCCTCTTGGGCAGGAGCCTTTGCTGCCCCCAGTATATTGTTGGCTATATTTAGTCTTCCTGCCTCCCCTGGGGGCAGTAGCTCACTAGACACTAAGGATTATTTTTTTGATATACCTAGGGATAGGGGCTACCCTAAAAGGGCACCATAATGCTCTCACCCCTTTCAAAAATCGCCACAGTCTTTCTGCCCCTGCACGGGGACAGAAAGCCCTATAGGCACCGGGGATGATTGTTTTATTTTTTCATGAAAGAGATGTGGGGGCTGCCCACAATGGGCATGCTAATGCCTCCACCCCAACACAAAAGGGACAGTCTGTCTGCCCCCGGGAGGCAGATGGGGGTTTTTACCCCTGATCTGCCCCCGAGGAGGCAGAAAGCCCACTAGACACCAGGGATTTATTTCCTTCCTAAAAGAAGGATGTGGGCTGCCCAGAACAAAAGGGATGGTCTTTCTCGCCCCTCGATCCCCCCAGGCATCCCAGGGCTGTCCTGTGATTCTTTTTAGCTAATTGTGAGGTTTGTAGAGTACTCTGGGCTGGAAAATGTTGCTTGATTCATGCAAGTCACACCTCCCTGGACTCCCTGGGGTGTCTAGTTTTCAGAAAAGTCTGGGTTTGGTAGGCTTTCCTAGATGGCCACCTAGCCCAGGACCAAAAACACAGGGTGCTACCCCTGCAAAATCAGGTTGTTTTTGGATGCATATTCTTGATGTCCCTACAATACGTTTTAGTCCCTTCCCTGTCGCGGGTACTTGGCCCACCCAGACAAGTGGGGTACCATTTTTATCAAGACACTTGGGTGGGTGGAGGGTTGTGGCTCCCGGGGATTCCAGAACTTTGCATCACAGAAAAGTGAAGAAATATATATATTTTTTTTACAAGTTTGAGGTTTTCAGGGGATTCTGGGTAACAGAACCTGGTGAGAGCCACAAAAGTCACCCCATCCTGCGTTCCCCTGGGTGTCTAGTTTTCAAAAATTTACAGGTTTTCTAGGTTTCCTCAGGTGCCCGGCAAAGGGTACATTTTCAGTGGAAAAATGTGATGTGTTGTCCACGTTGCGTTTTCTATCACAGGCACTAGGCCTACCCACACAAGTGAGGACTATTCCTATTGGGAGACTTGAAGGAATGCTGGGGGGTGGAGGTTTGTGGCTCCATGCAGATTCCAGAACTTTCTATCACAAAAATGTGAGGAAAATCAGTATTTTTTTTACAAAGTGTGAGGTTTGCAATAGGTTTTTGGTAACAGAACCTGGTGAAAGCCACACAAGTCACCTGATCCTGGACTGCCCTGGGTGTCTAGTTTAAATTTTTTTACAGATTTGTTAGGTTTCATTAGTTGCTGGCTGAGCTAGGGGCCAAAATCCACAGCTACGCACTTTGCAAAAAAAGGGTCTGTTTTCAGTGGAAAAATGTGGCTTGTCCATGCTGTGTTGTGGGCCGCTTCCTGTTGCAGACACTAGGCCTACCCACACATGTGAAGCACAATTGTTATCAGGAGAATTAGGGGAATATAGAATAGTATAACAAGTGTTATTACCATTTGTCTTTCTACGGATTTCTGCCTTCAAAATTTAAGACAGTATAAAAAAAGTCATTTTGAGCAATACCCTCTAATTCACATGCTCTTAAGGGTACCCACAAATTCAGAGTTAAATACCCACTACTTCTAAACTCCATATCTTGCTCTGATTTCAGAAATGTATATGTTTCCTTGATACCTAGTTTTCACTCTTTACATTTTATCAAAGGAATTAATGTACACCCGGTACACAGTGAAAAACCATTGCAAGGTGCAACTCAGTTATTGGCTCTGTGTACCTCAGGTTCTTGGTAAACCTCCAAGCCTCATATATCCCTGCAACCAGAAGGGTCCAGCGGACGTAAAAGTATATATCTTTCAAAAATGTATCATAGTTAGAAAAAGTTACAGGTAAAAATGTAGGCAGAAATGTCTGTTTTTTTCAACTAAATTTCAATATTCTTTTATTTCGATTGTAACTTTCTATAGGAAAACCTTGAAGGATCTACACAAATGACCCCTTGTTAAATTCAGAATTTTTACTATTTTTCAGAAATGTATAGCTGTCCTTGATCCATTATTGGTTTCAGACCCATTTCTCCACTAACTGGAAGGAGGTTAAAAGCACAAAAAATAGGAAAAATTGGCTGTGTCCCGGTAAAATGCCAAAACGGTGTCGAAAAGTTTGGCTTTTGACAAAAGTCTGCCTGTTCCTGAAAGCTGGGAAGATGGTGATTTTAGCATCACAAACCCTTCATTGATACCATTTGCAGGGAAAAAACGGACGCTTTATTCTGCAGCACTTTTTTCCCATTTTTCCCTAAAAACCCCAAAATGTGCTGTATTGTGCATAATTTCTCGGTCTCCTCCAGGGGATTCCGCAAACTCTGGGTACCTTTAGAATCCTGTTGGCAGCATGTTGGAAGAAAAGGATGCAAAATTGTGGTAATACCTTATGTGGACAAAGAGTTATGGGGGCCTAAGAGCGAACTACCCCCAAATTGCCAAAAAAGGGTGTGGCACTGGGGGAGAAAAGGCCTGGCATTGAAGTGGTTAAAGCCTGTCCTAATGCCTTTTCCAATGCTTACATTTTTTTCTGTAGGCTTTCTTGGGTTGGAGCGCTTCTCAGAACCGACAAGGAGAGTGTAAACCATTTGAAAGAGAGTGAGAGCAGGAATACTCTTCTTTTCATGGTGCTTTTAGGATTGAACGTGGCCCTTCCATGGAGGCCAACCTGGTCGAAATTAATTTGGCTTGGGGACTAGTTTATAGCAACCATAGGGGTTCACAGAGTAATAACACAAGTGAATCTAGACTGTTTGAAACCTTAGCTCTGTTGCTTTTGATATTTCAGGACACAAATGGTACACTATCGCCTTAGGAAAGCTCCCACTGTGTATCCCTCACCCGATGAAGAAACAAGCACTTTTAATGTGCACAAAAAACACATGCAGGGCTGGAGGCAAGCAGATATTTTTGCTTGACAGCGGCAGGCTCTGGCATAATCAGAACAGAAGAATTGAGAATGCCAACTATGTCTTGTGCGCGAGGCGGGGAGGAATTTGGCAGAGATACCCAAACAAGTGCCCTGCACATAGTCGTGTGAAGTGCCTCTACGTGTGATGCGACGAACCACTTAATACACAATGTCAGCAACTACATGGGATGAAAGGCTTCAAAGAAATATTATATGGGCAGTCTGCCTGCCTTCTGTCTCCTGCCAGCAACTTGTGACTAAGGGTCCTGGCCATCCTTTTATTTTGGATTCCCGTCTAACTTCACGAGCATAATTTGTATCTCACTTTTGAAGAGATTTTTTTAAAACACTCATTAAAGCGAGTCCATAAACCCAGAGGATTTGGGTGGTGCACAAAAGGAATGCTATTTAGTAACAACCACAATATAACACCTGGGAACATGGCCACCAAGAAGGAAGAAAATTAAAAAAATTCGAACAAGTATAAAAATACGAAAAATAAAACATATCCAAGTAAGGGCCAGAGCTGCTGACTTTGGTGCTGGGGAACCAAGTTTGAGTCTCGGCGAAGGTTCAACATCCTATGAATCTGGGCAAATCACTTAGGTGCATATTAGCAAGACAATTATCGCCTTTTTAGCGGCCGCTTTCGGACGGAAAGCGGCGATAATTGTATCGCCCTATTAGCAAGGTCAAGCTATCGCGTGAATCCTTGCCTCAGCGCCCTTTCCCTTAAAGCCCAGCTTTGCATCTCCAATGAGTTGCAAAGTGGGCGTTCCTACCCAGAATAACGGGAGAAATGTCGCTAAGCGACATTTCTCCTATTATCAAGCCTCACGCTAACCTGCAGTGCGATAAGAAAAGTAGCGCTAACCTCGGTTATCGCTATTTTCCTTACGCCTGCTTTTCATTTGACTTAGCCATGATATCCAACCGAAGGTGGATATCATGGCTAAGTATGCCCTGTCCTATCACCAACGTAGCGCCAAACGTTGTGCGATTTTCGCTGGAATCCCAGCGATAATTGCACATTTGGCAGCTAACTGTGTTTTATCACTCTGGAGATAAGCATCGCTGATAGCGCGCTATCTCCGCGATAAAAACAAGCGATAGCCGGTGATAATTATCACCGGTTGAGGGTGATATGCTCCTTAATCACCCCCGTGCCTACCGAAAAGGAATGTGTCCTTGTGCAACGAAACTGCGCTATTTAAAACTGCAAAAAAACACACAATAAAACAGGTCACGGAAATAGATACACCCCTGAAGAGATGCCTGGTAAAAGGATAGACGGTTAAATATGAAAAGTGGGATGAAAAAAGATAAAAAGCAGAGGTAGGGATTGTGGTGGTGTTCTACCTTCCAGTCTGGTGGATGAGCGTCCTCCTTCAAACCGGGGACCGAAGTTGTGCCATAACGGCGGTGGCTTCTTTCTCAATGTGGCTGTCTATTCTGCACAAGGCACAACTTTGGGACCTGGGGAAATACTCTGGGGTAATTTCTATCAATTGCCATGTTCGTCAGTGGAATTTCCACCACCAATGTGGCTGCTCTGTTATCGTTGACTCTGCATCCTATTTTGATTGAGGTAACTTTGCAAAAGAACCTCTTTCCTCGCCTCAAAATCGTTTTGAAGCCTTATACTTTTGTATTACTTGTGCTCCATCGGTCTCTTTTACGGGGATATTGATCTACAGGCCGCCGGGCCACAGAGCCAATTTTGCCTCGGACATACTGAGAATTCTCGAACCATATTTTGGAAAGCCCTGTTTCACCATCTTGGGTGACCTCAATTTCCATCTCGACGAGGTCGATTCTAAGGACACTTTATCATTGGTCGAATCTCTCGGAGCATGTGATCTTGTTCAGCTTGTTACCAGTTCCACCCATAAGGCAGGTCACATCCTCGACGGGGTATTCTCTAATGATCTGAGACTTTCCAGTGGCTCACCTCTGCCAATGGTCTGAACCGATCATTTTGCTGTTCCTCTTCATCAAGCCCTCTCCACCTCTTATTCCACTAAGAAGGTGATTACCCCTTTTGTTCTTAGAAGAAATTTTAGAAACCTCACGGATGAGGCCCTTGCCTCTCTTGTTCCTTCCCCTGAGGCTCTTTTCCCAAAAGATGTGGATGAGGCAGCCCGAGATCTGAAGGATTCCATCACCAATGCAGTAGAAAAACTTGCCCCAGCATCCCTGAGATATGTAGCCCGACGTAAACCATCAGCACCATGGTTTTCGGACCATCTTAGATTACTAAAACAGGGCTGCAGAAGCAGTGAGAGGAGGTGGAGGAAATCTTGGGATCCTATGGACCGGGAAGCTCATAAGTCTGCTCTACGGGAGTATAAGCAAAAAGTGATTATGGAGAAGCAGGAATACTTTTCCAACCTTACTAGCTCACTCACTTCCTCTAGGGAGCTTTTCAAAATTGCGGACTCGCTATGCTCCCTTCAACTCCCAGACCCCGTAGTCAGTTCTCAACGTCTCTGCGATGACATTGCAGTCTTTTTTCATGAAAAAATCTTTGATATCCACACTTCACTAGAAGTACAATGTCTCGCTCTGGATGAGAATATTCCTCCTGGCATAAGCTCTCTTGAGTCACTGGATAGAGCCCCTTCTAGTCTTCTTTCAGATTTTCCATCTCTGTCTCTGGAAGGATTGAATCTTCTACTCGACAGAACGAAATCCTCCTCTCCGTTGGACCCACTACCTCTTAAAAAGCTGAAAGAGTGTAGGAGCAGTCTTCTTCCCTCCTTGCTGGAGGTGATGAATAAGGCGATTGCCCAAGGCTCTTTTCCATCGGTATGGAAGAAGGCTATCGTGAAGCCACTTCTCAAGAAACCTTCACTTGACCCCGGCCTCCTTAAAAATTTTAGGCCCATTTCCCTGCTCCCTGCACCTGCGAAAGTTCTAGAAGCACATCTGAATCGCCATTTATCTTCCTTTCTTGAGGCCTCTGAGTATCTTGACATCACCCAACATGGATTTCGAAAACATCATAGCACAGAATCTGCTCTCACCTTTGTAGTCGACAACATCCGACGCAAAGTTGATGCTGGACAAACTACTGTTCTAGTGCTATTGGACCTCACAGCCGCATTCGACACCTTGTCTCCTGCCATCTTAACATCTCGGCTTAGGGAGGCAGGTGTCACTGGGTCGGCCCTGAGCCTCCTCAACTCCTTTCTCCTTGATAGGGAACAGAGAGTGATGCTCGCAAACCACCTCTCCCCAGCTAAGTCTCTGCAATGTGGGGTGCCACAGGGGTCGGCATTAAGTCCGACCCTGTTTAACATCTACGTGGCCCCCCTTGCCAGGCTTGTAAGATCGCAGGGGATGGAGGTGGTATCATACGCCGATGACACCCAGATTATGGTGTCATTCACCCAGTCCTCTGTCATAACATCTGCCTCTAGCTTCAGGTCCTGTATGCAACATGTTGCAGGCTGGATGGTCATCAACTCCCTGAAGCTAAATGGCGACAAGACTGAGGTGCTGGTTTTTGGGAAGGACCAAGATGTCTGGTCAAGTGAGTGGTGGCCTCCCTCTCTTGGAGCCTGCCCCACCCCCTCTCAATCTGCCAGAAATTTGGGTGTGGTGTTTGATACGTCACTCTCGATGTCCCTTCAGGTGAATCGGACGGTTGCAACCTGTTGGGGAGTAATCAGAACTTTCAATAGAATTCGCAGCTATCTGTCCCTTCAAGCACGTAAGCAGATTGCAGTCACCCTTGTTGGTTCCAGGTTAGATTACTGCAACTCTCTCTACATGGAGTCCAACAAGGGCCTCATACATCGGCTGCAAATCGTGCAGAATGCTGCTGCACGTTTCGTCCTAGATCTTCCTAGGGCATTTTCTGCTACTACTGCGAGGAGAGACCTCCACTGGCTGCCTATCCAGCACAGAATTTACTTTAAAATTCTCTGCCTGACCTATAGAGCCCTCGAGGATGGACCTAAAGGCGCCATCAGCTCCCTGCTTACTCGCTACCATCCCAGAAGGTGTCTCCGCTCTTCGGGACACTTCCAGCTTGTTGTCCCTCGTTTCAAGCTCACCAGATGGGGAGCCAGGGCCTTCTCTGTCGCTGCCCCCCAGCTCTGGAACATCGTGCCTGTGGAGATCAAAACTTTACCCTCCCTGGATCTGTTCAAAAAGGCCTTAAAAACGTGGTGCTTTTCAAGAGCCTACATAGGTTGAACTGCAGGGTTTTTGTTATGTGCTGGTTCTTGAATTAGGCGCCTTGACGCCCATTGGGCTAAGTTTGCGCACAACAAGATTCCTTTATTATTATTATTATTTTGTTGGTCTCAGCGTTCGTATGATCAAAAGTGCTTCTTCTTACCTGTCCTCTGTGCCCTTTTACTGCTCCCCAGTTAGGTTCATCTTATAGAAATACTAATACATTGGTTCCCTTGTGAGCTCCATACTTTTCTGCTTCATCTCTGGTAGTCTTACTGGATTGCGGATTTGTGGGCTAGGGTTCGCTTTCTTGATCCACTTGTAAATGGTCCTGCAGGATTGGCCAGTTTATTGATAGGACGTAAGTGAATGGTCCCTTCACCACTGATGCAAGCTTTTGGAATGAGAGGGCAGATTTACGAGGCACTTGGAACGCATTTGCGCCGCTGCTGAGTCACTTCTGTGACGCAGCAGCGGCGTAAAGCAAGTGCCATGCTCCGACGGATTTACAACGTGATGCATCTAGGGAGATGCGTCACGTCGTAAACCCCTACACCGCATTATACCTGTGTCAGGTCAAATTTGGGCGTACCGTCCCAGTGTGGGCGTTCTGTCGCAGGAAAGCCTCGGAAAAGTGCCTGAGTAAAATGTACAAGATTTCACTCAGTCACTTTTCTGATGCCGCTGCGTCCAAACCTTGCGCCTGCTTGAAGCAGGCGTAAGGCGACAGGTAGCATGTTCGAGATAGGCCGGGTTGGAACAGTGCTGGAGGAGCGTTGCACCAGCGACACGACTCAAACACTGTGCCAACCTTACGCCAGCAGAAACAACACACATGTGCCTATCCATGCGCCACGGCAGCACAGCATTGTAAATGCAGCGCATCCGTGATGGCGCACAGGTAGTTTGGCGTGTCGCAAGTTTTCTGGCACATCCCTGCTGATTTGCAGAGATACGCCAGACCTTGTAAATCTGCCCATGGGGTCCTCAAATAAACCCATAAATGCAGCTGAAGTTTGAGATAGATGAGATGGTCCTACCCAGGGCTTACTTCTTTACAGGATTTGTACCAAGACCAGTTAGTGGTTTCTCATCTCTAGGCATGCTCAAAGCAGCAGAAGGGTGATTCAGCTCAGGAGGCAGAACCCTGTTGTACATGACTTACTACACAGCAAATAAAGGACGGAGACTTGCTTTCTTAATCGGCATCTTAGCCCAACGTTTCAGTGGTAGGACCAGCGCGGATTGAAGGGGTAGCAGGTGATCATAGTGTTTCTGTGTGGATAGAAGAGTTCTACCATGAGGATTGTGGTGAACCTTAATGACTATGCAGCTGTGTTGGTACAGAAGTAAGAAACCATCTATAGTGATCTTGGTATTTCCGTCAGTACATGCTCATACCACAATCAAGAAAAATTCTCAAATTCTTTCTTTGGTTACTTTGAAGAATACTCAGGGAAAGGAAGTTGAAGGCTGAACGGATGTGGCAGCCTCAGGAGCATGAATTCAGAATCAGCCGGTTCCTCTCAATCCACTATATTCTGAGCCCATAGATAGGCCAGAAAAGGAGTCTTGAGGTCACTTCCATGCGGGTTGATCTGCACCAGCACAGGAGTGGTAAGGAATGCTAAGATCCCTTAAAAAATTAATTAGTGGAAAACCTGCAAATATTAAAAATCAGTGGTGACTGAGAGGAGCGTTGGGGGCACCAAAGGCCATAAGGGGAGCTGTAAATGTACTGGTTCCTGATAGTTCTAGAGCTTCAAGGCTGAGGCGGCAGTGATGCAAATAGGAAGATCCTTTGAGCGTGACAGATGACAGGTAGTCTATGATGTAGAAAGGTGTTTACTTGAAGGCATGAATGTAAAGCACTTACCATTCTTGGAGAAGCCTGGACGCTTAGTGGATTCTAGCAACACAGAAAGATGATAGACGGAATGCTGAACATTGTCAAACTTTTAGCACCACCCCCAGTCACAGATCTGTGTTCAAATCATAATTGTTTTGCTCACCATGCTATCCCAGTTTGGACACAGCCATATGCAAACTAGTCTTGACACTGCTCCCCATGGGACAGTCCAGCTTGAACTGAGAGGCCCTCTCTGGACCAGAATACAAGCTTTCTGGGACCCGTTTCGGGGTATCACCCCGGCTAGCTTTAATCCAGTGGCATAACAAACACGGGACCCACATCTGGGGATACCCTTGCCCCTTAGGGCGGTACTTGAAACATACAAAAGATGATGGAAGGAATGCTACAATTTGCCTAACCACTGGCAATCGATCTAAAGAGCATCCCAACCCATCATTACCTTCTACTGTTTCTACTCCCATGCATGTACTAAATCCCAGAGAATGTCACTTGACATGCCATGTCATTGAGCTGTGCCAGCCTTTGATGTCTGTAGTTGGAACACTTTTCAACATCCCAGCCCCTCAGACTGACCACTGCAGGACGGGTGCAGTGTAGTGAACTGGTTACTCAACTCCGTGAACTGATCTGCCAATGTCCAAGAATTTTCAGACACTACCTACCCATATACCTTGATCCTTCCCAAACATCCCAGGTAACACACAATTGAAAACCTGTGACAATGACAAGGATGTGAAGTCTTTAGTGCTAAGACAAGCTGTCAGTGGCTAAAGACATACATATCCAAGTCCCAGTGCAGAAAACCACTGGAGATACATTTGCAGGCAGTCTATAGGAGAGTTGGGCCACCCTGTAGTTTGTAGCAGCAGCTGCACTCACACACAGCAGAAACGAACAAGTTATTTACCTTCGGTAACGCTTTTTCTGGTAGATACAGTATCTGCCTGTGGATTCCCCACCTTGTGAATACCCCCATGCGTCAGCAACATTCGGAAATTCTTTTTGTAGCTTCGCGCCGACGTGGACTTGGACGTCACAGAGACACGGCATCGCTCGCGACTCCGCTGACGTCACCGACGCCTACAATAGGCCCACGCCGGCGTGATGACATCAGTTCCGCCCTTTTTTCCGTGCCTTCAAGGCACACGGACGGACCAATGACAGTAGATATATACACAGTATACACAGTACACAATAGTCAAGGTAACACACACAGTGGGAAGCAAATGCAGAAAACATTTGAAATGACACATTTTCTTGACCATGAAGTAAAAACATTACAGTAATTCTGGTATAGAAGAGTGGACAACGGGGAGGCGGGCGGGTCAGTGAGGAATCCACAGGCAGATACTGTATCTACCAGAAAAAGCGTTACCGAAGGTAAGTAACTTGTTCTTCTGATAGATACATCTGCCAGTGGATTCCTCACCTTGTGAATAGAGTCCCACAGCAGTCCCCACTCCCGGAGGAGGGTGTCCACTCTTCTAAACCAGAAAGTCCTGGAGAATTGAGTGCGCAAAGTAACCCTCCCTCCTCCCTTCGGTATCTAAGCAGTAATGCTTCGCGAAAGTGTGGAGGGAGGTCCAAGTCACGGCTCTGCAAATATCCTCTACAGGCACACCTCTAGCCAATGCTGAGGTTGACGACTTAGCCCTTGTAGAATGAGCCTGTATACCCTCTGGTGGTTCCTTACCGGACAAAGAGTAGCAGATCTTAATGCAGAGGACGATCCATCTTGATAATGTTCTTTTGTGGACCGCTCTTCCTTTTTTACAACCAGCAAAACCAATGAAGAGCTGGTCATCCATACGACAGTCTTTCGTTCTGTCCATGTAGAAGCTTACAGCCCTCTTAGGGTCTAGATGATGCAGTCTCTCCTCCTCCTTGGAAGGGTGAGGGGGAGGATAATAGGTAGGAAGGGTGATGGATTGACCAAGGTGGAAAGGAGCCACCACCTTAGGGAGAAAAGCAGCCCTAGTCCTAAGAACCATTCGATCAGCATGAATGGTCAAGAATGGGGGCTTGGAACTAAGAGCTTGAAGCTCACTTACTCTCCTTGCTGAGGATATTGCAACGAGGAAGACTGTCTTTAGAGTCAAGAGCCTCATAGGACATTTGTGAAGGGGCTCAAAGGGAGCACCCATCAAAAAGGTCAAGACAAGATTTAAGTCCCACTGAGGCACAATAAAAGGAATAGGAGGGAACTTATTTGTGAGGCCCTTCAAAAACCTCAGTACTACAGGAGACTTAAAAAGAGATGGCTGGTCTGGCAAGCAGAGAAATGCCGACAGCTCTGAAAGATAGCCCTTAACTGTGGCAACAGCAAGCCCTTGCCACGACAGAGAGAGAGCAACCTGGAGAACATCAGATAAATTGGCTTTCAAAGGGTCAATTGTTTTCTCTCCACACCATGCGACAAATCTTGACCATCTGTAAGAATATATGGACTTACTGGAGTCACGCCTTGCTGATAAGATGACATCCACTACATCAGGCGGGAGAGAAAAGGAATTCAGGTTGCCCAGTTCAATCTCCAGGCATGAAGGTGTAATGTCTGGAGGTGGGGGTGTAGAACCTGCCCCTCCATCTAAGAGAGGAGGTCTGACCTGAGAGAGAGACGGAGCGGCGGGTGAGAGGAGAGGTGGAGAAGATCTGTATACCACACCCTTCTCGGCCAATCCGGGGGGACCAATATAACTAGGGCCCGGTCTTGGCGAATCTTCCTCAGAACCCGAGGAATCAAGGGTATGGGAGGAAACGCGTAAAGGAGTTGACTTCCCCAACTCAACTGAAACGCGTCCCCCAAAGCTCCTTGCATCGGATACTGGAGACTGCAGAATGACGGGCAGTGAGCATTCTCGTGAGTGGCAAACAGGTCCACCCAAGGAGTTCCCCACATCTGAAAGATATCGCGAACTACCTCTGGATGGAGTCTCCACTCGTGGTCGGCCGAGAACTGCAGACTGAGATTGTCTGCACGAACGTTCAGAACCCCTGCCACAGGATTTGCCATCAGACAAATCTGATGGTCCTGAACCCAGGACCAGAGCCGCAGTGCCTCCCTTCTGAGACACTGCGACCCCACTCCCCCCAGTTTGTTGATGTACCACATCACGGTCGTGTTGTCCGTCAGGACTTGAACCGACCGACCACGAAGGGAAGGAAGGAAGGCCTTGAGTGCCAAACGTATCGCCCGCAATTCCAGAAGGTTGATATGAAGCAACCTTCCCTCTGGAGACCAAAGACCCTTGACCTCCAGATCCCCTAGATGAGCACCCCTAGAGTGGATGCATCCATTATAACTGTGGCCACCGGATGAGGCAGATGAAAAGGCTTCCCTTGATACAGGTTGCCTTCCACGCCCCACCAAGACACATCTGTTACAGCTTCTCTAGAGATCCTCACTGACTCCCTGAGATCCCCATTGTGTTGATACCACTGCCTGCGGAGACACCACTGGAGCGCCCTCATGTGCCAGCGTGCATGGTTGACCAACAGAATGCATGAAGCCATCAGACCGAGCAGGCGAAGGACCTTCAGGACTGGAACAACCGCTCCACTGTAAAATAAAGGAATCATTTCCTGTATGCCGCAAATCCTTTGAGGAGGAGGGAATGCACGACACACAGTTGTATCCAGTACCGCACCTATGAACAGGTTGCGCTGGGAGGGCACCAGGTGAGACTTGGGTACATTTATTGAAAAACCCAACCTGTACAACAACTGGGTTGTCTCTTGCAGATGTTGGAGTACTTTCTCTGACGACTCTGCTTTGATCAGCCAGTCGTCTAAATAAGGGAATACCGGGATCCCCGACCTTCTGAGATGTGCTGCCACCACCGCCATCACCTTGGTGAAGACTCGAGGCGCAGTAGTAATCCCAAAAGGAAGGACCGCAAACTGGTAGTGTTGCGACCCCACCGTAAAACGGAGATACTTCCTGTGGGACTTCAGGATTGGTATGTGAAAATACGCATCCTGCAAGTCGAGCGACACCATCCAGTCTTCTTCCAGCAGCGCTTGAAGAACCTGTGCAAGGGTGAGCATCTTGAATTTCTCCTGTTTCAGATAGAGATTCAAGATCCTGAGATCCAAGATTGGACGAAGTCTGCCATCCTTCTTGGGGATCAGGAAATACCGGGAGTAGCATCCCTGACCCCTTTCCTGCTCTGGGACCACCTCTATCGCACCCTTTCTTAACAGAGTCTGTACTTCCTCCTGTAAAAGTAACAGATGTTCCTCTGTGCAATAACATTGGCAAGGATGGTAATTGGGAGGGAATTCCCGAAAGGGAAGGGCATACTCATTGAACCCAAAGATCTGATGTAACCGATTCCCAATCCCGTAGAAAGTAGGTAAGCCAACTCCCCACCGGACCCACATGATCCTGAATGGCGGATCTAGGGCTGCTTTTCTGTGGCTTGGGGGTTGGAGGAGAGGGAGGAGGAAGAGGCTTGACGTCCTCGAGGACGAGACCTTTGCTTTCCCCTGTATGACCTATACAAGGTATTTTGCTGCTGCTGCTGTTGTTGCTGCTGCTGACCTTGTCTATAGGTCCGAAATAAAGAGCGTCCAAATCCTCTGAACTTCCTGGTAGTTGAACCTCTTACTTAAAGACCAAGAGATTTAGCAGTTGCTCTGCTGTCTTTAAACCTCTCTAAGGCTGTATCTGCCTTCTTGCCAAAGAGTCGAACTCTATCAAATGGCAGATCCAACAGTGCTGCCTGCACGTTTGCTGAAAAATCAGAGGATTTTAGCCAAGCTGATCTTCTTGTGGCTACCGCAGTGCCCATGATCCGTGCCACAGAATCAGCAGTATCTAGACCGCTTTGGATAACTTGACGTGCTGCTGCTTGAGTATCAGACAACACTTCCTCAAAACCACCCCTGCTGTCATCTGGAATCTTAGGAATCAACGTGCGCATTGAGTTCATAAGTGCGTGCACATACCTCCCCATGAGACAAGTGGCATTTGTTGACTTTAACGCCATACTCGCGGAAGAGAATGTCTTCTTGGCCACTTGATCTTGCTTCTTGGCCTCCTTGTCACCAGGCACTTGGGGAAAAGCACCAACTGACTTCTTAGAGCACGCAGTCTGAATTACCAGGCTTTCAGGAGAAGGGTGAGGTGTTAAAAAGGCAGGGTCTTCCGGTGCCACCCTATATTTCCTCGCCACACTTTTTGAAACAGCAGGTGCAGAAAGAGGCTTTTTCCACACCTCCATAATGGGTTCAGTTAAAGCCTCATTAAATGGGAGTAACGGCTCCACTGCTGAGCTTGGTGAATGGAGTACTTCCGTAAGCAGATTTGACTTAAATTCAACAGGTGGTAATGTCAAATCTAAAAGTCCTGCTGCCTTCCTCATTACCACATGATATGACTGGACATCCTTTGAAGGCGCATCCGGACCTGATGGTAATTCCCACTCTGGGTAAAAATCTAGGCCACTAGCATCAGCCAGCTCTTCGAAGCAATCCTCATCCAGCTCACCTTCCTCCAAGTCTGGATGAGACTCGATGTACCTTCGTTCCTCCAAGAGGCGTTGTGCTTCCCTCCTGGACCTCTCTTTTACACGCCTCGCAGCCGGATCCACCATCGACTCCGACGGAGCCGGAGCCGACGTCGGTACCGAATTCCATGGCCCAGATGGATGCTCCAAAGGTCTGCTTGGAGCGGGCGACGCCGGTATCGGAGTCGTCGACTTCGGCCGTGCCAGTGTCGACCTCGGCGGAGCCGGGTACTGCCACGGCGGCGTAGGGGGCTGGCATAAACGGCATGAATGGTGCCGGGGCATAAAAGTGTGGAACACCCAAATTAAATGCCAGTGGACCAATGGGACCCGAAGGTGCACCAGAGGGGTACCATGACCTCGAGAATACGCCATACATAGCGTTCAGGAACGCTGATGGGTCCTGGCCTGGTGCAGGAAAAGTTGGATGAACACCCTCAGGCCGATCTCGAGGTAGGTTCGAATCCGGCTCTTCTACAGGCGCCGATTCTTCTTCCTCCACAGGGACTTCCTCCTCCTCCTCTTGAGCCGGAGACGGCGTCGAAGTTGGATTAGAAGCCGGAGCCGGAGAATGAACTTGTGACTCCGAAGGCGAGGCCTCACCTTCCCGATCCGAATTCTCTTGCGGTGGGATCACCTTCGATCGAACCATTTTGGGCGACCTCGACTTCGATCCCAACTTCTCACCTGAATGACGTCGAGACTCATGCCTCCTTCTCTTGTGCTTCTTATGCGACCTCTAAGCATGTTCCGACGAGGACTTCGAAGCCGATGCCTCTCTCGAGATCTTGATCTTGACTTCTACCTCGACCTCGTCCTCCTCGAGCGGGATCTTGAAGTCTTCCTACCCTTGTCGGCTTTCAGCTTCGCTACAAGAAGTTTGGTTTCCCTCTCTCGCAGGGCCTTTGGGTTCATTTTTCGGCACGATGAACATCCATCCACGTTGTGGTCGGAGCTTAAACACCAAATACAGTCTTGGTGCGGATCTGTAATGGACATCATCCTCCCGCACTCCCTGCAGGGCTTAAATCCGGTCTTCTTTGTCGAGATTTTAGGGAGACAAAGAGGCAAGAGAATAAGAAAACAAGGAAAAATAGTAACAGAGTTACCAAAAGCTACTGAGTATCCCGAAACCGTTAGCGTCGACGACGTGGAAAAAAGGGAACTGATGTCATCACGCCGGCGTGGGCCTATTGTAGGCGTCGGTGACGTCAGCGGAGTCGCGAGCGATGCCGTGTCTCTATGACGTCCAAGTCCACGTCGGTGCGAAGCTACAAAAAGAATTTCCGAATGTTGCTGACGCAAGGGGGATATTCACAAGATGAGGAATCCACTGGCAGATGTATCTATCAGAAAGAAGATTCCATCACGCCAAGGCTTACAAGTGTAAACTTGTAAGTGGGTAAACTTAACTCACTCTTAATTATTTAGCTTAAGAACCATTGCAATCTTCAGAGAAAATGTGTGAGTTCTTGCACTGAAAAACAACAATACAGTCAAAAGGATAAAGAACATAAGTGTACACATTCAGAGTAAATCAATAGAAACACAACGAAAAAACATAGAATGAATACAGAGGTCACAAAAAAGGGTTAAAAGGTTGGAAAAAAGTGCAAAGAATCAATTTAAACCAAATATAAACAGGAAACTCAAGTGAATGATCCAAGAATAAATGCATCTAGATTACAAATTTCATGACTTGACTTGACTTGACTAGATTGAAGTTGGTGGTTGTTTCAGGACAGCATTTTTACCAATGCACTTAGAAATGTACCTGGAGCAAGTAAGAGGCAAGAGGAACCATGCCGGTTCCATAGAAGCAAATATCTAAGTGTGTTGGGTATTCAACCCCAGACCCATCAGTCTACACAGGTCATTTGGTGGGAAACCCTTGTTGGACCAGGACAAAAACATTTAAGGATCTGATGAGCTCCTGTAGAGGTTCTGAATTTTCAAATTAGTTCAAGCAAAGAATCGTAAATGCAAATGCAATAACTTTGTGGCTTAAACCCATAAGTAATGTGATATTAAGACCCAAAAATGTAAAATTGAGACATCTGTGATAATGTTATATATGTTATATGTTAACAAGTGGTTTGTATAGCGCGCGGTTACTCAGGCAGAGTGTCCCGGCGCTGTGTAGATCTGTGGAGAGACGTTGAGCGTAGAACAGGCGCACTAGATGCTGAAAAGCCAGGTCTTTAGGCCTTTCCTGAAGGACAGGAGGTTGTCAGCTTTCCTCAGCGAGAGGGGGAGCTTGTTCCAAAGCTGCGGGGCACAGGCTCTGTAGGAGCGGCCTCCAATGCGTGAATGCTTTACAGGTGGAATAACAGCAAGGGCTTGAGTGGCTGACCGGAGCGATCTTGTGGGATGGTAGAACTGAACATGTTTCCTGAGGTAAACTGCACCGGTACCATGTAAGGACTTGAAGGTCAAGGTCAAAGTCTTGAAGATGATACGTTTCCTTACCGGAAGCCAGTGGAGTGCCTCAAGGAGGGGCGAGGTATGAGATCTGCGGCTTAAGCCGAAGATGGCCCTTGCAGCGGAGTTTTGGACAGACTGTAAGCGAGATAGGAGGTATTCTGGGAGCCCCAAATAGAGCACATTGCCATAGTCAAGCCTGGATCCAATCATTGCTTGAACAGTGATTCTCCTATGAGCCTGAGACAATAGAGGAAGAAATTTCCTAAGTATTCGTAGCTGGCCAAAGCATTGGCCGACCAAAGCAAGGATCTGGGGTTTGAAGGTAAGACCATTGTCAAATTTGACGCCCAGATTCTTAGCGACCGCAGTAGGAGAGGAAGGAGGATGCATATCTGCCGGCCACCAAGATTTCCATTGAGTGTCAGGAGAACAGCCAAAAAATATAATTTCAGACTTGTCTGAATTACATTTAAGCTGGTTCAGCTGAAACCAGGAAAAAACTGCCTCTAAACAGCTTTTAATAGAGTCACCCGCGAAATCAGTGTTCTTGTCATAGGTAAATAGCAGCTGCGTGTCGTCCGCATAGGACACGATACGCGCGCCAAAGGTCTCTGCTAGTTCGGCCAGAGGGGAGAGATAAATATTAAATAAAGTGGGGCTAAGGACAGATCCCTGTGGCACTCCCACATCAAGAGATGGAACTGTTGCTGAGAAAGGGGGTGACCAGATCAATTGTTGACGTTCGGCGAGAAAGGACTTAAGCCAATTGAACACCGTCCCTCTAATCCCGATCTCCTGAAGTCTTAAAAGGAGCCGGTTGTGAGGGACGGTGTCGAAGGCCGCTGAGAGGTCTAATAGTACCAGCATAGCCTTCCCACCGCGGTCAGTCACTCCCTTTATGGTCTCCGTTACCTCCAGTAATGCTGTTTCTGTGCTGAGGTTAGAGCGAAAACCTGACTGCGTCTGATGGAGAATGTCATGGGCCTCTATGAATTGTGACAAGGTAGAGTGGACATGCTTTTCGGCGAGCTTGGCCAGGGCAGGGAGCAGAGATATAGGCCTGTAATTAGAGTGCTCCAACGGATTCAAATTAGATTTTTTTATGAGAGGGATGACATGAGCCTTTTTCCAGGCCTTTGGGGCTAAGGGACGACTGAAGCATTTTTGCCCGTGGGTCATTCTGCAACTAGGAATGCCTACAAATTGAACAAGTTACTTACCTTCGGTAACGCTATTTCTGGTGGATACAGTATCTGCCTGTGGATTCCTCACCTTGTGATTCCTCAGCTTGTGAATATCCCCTGTGCCAGCAACATTCGGAAACTTTTGCAGCTCTCCACCCCGACGAGGACGTAGACGACGTCACAACGGCACGACTCTGCTCGCGACCTCGATGACATCACTGGATTCATAATAGAGCCCCGTCGGCATGATGACGTCAGTTCCGCCCTTTTTTCCGCACCCCCGAGGCACACAAACAGACCGACATAAATAGGTACAGTATACACAGTATTCAAACCAACACACAGTGTGAAATCAATGCAATAAGCAAGTACAATTAAACATTTCCATTGAAAGTTACAAACATAAAATAAAACACTTTGTAGGTATAGAAGAGTGGACAACGGGGAGGCGGGTGGGTCAGTGAGGAATCCACAGGCAGATACTGTATCCACCAGAAAAAGCGTTACCGAAAGTAAGTAACTTGTTCTTCTAATGGATACATCTGCCAGTGGATTCCTCACCTTGTGAATAGAGTCCCACAGCAGTCTCCACTCCCGGAGGAGTGTGTCCACTCCGCTATACCAGAAAATCTTGGAGGACAGAACGTGCAAAATGACCGTCCCTCCTCACTTCAGAATATAAGCAGTAATGCTTTGCGAAAGTGTGGAGGGAGGCCCAAGTTGCCGCTCTACAAATGTCCCCTACAGGTACACCCCTAGACAAAGCAGATGTAGAAGATTTTGCTCTAGTAGAGTGAGCTCTTATACCCTCTGGAGGTTCCTTACCAGCCAGGGCGTAACAGATCTTGATGCACAAGATAATCCGTCTGGAAAGTGTGCGCTTGTGCACCGCTCTTCCTTTCCTGCAGCCTGCAAATCCCACAAAGAGCTGGTCTTTAGTCCTATTGAGATAAAAAGCTCCCCGCCCTCTTAGGATCCAGATGGTGAAGCCGCTCCTCCTCCTTGGAAGGATGAGGGGGAGGATAGAAGGTAGGAAGGGTAATGGACTGCCCCAGATGGAAGGGAGTTACCACCTTAGGCAGAAAAGCAGCCCTGGTCCTAAGTACCATTTTTTCAGCATGGATGGTCAAGAATAGGTGTTTCGAACTCAGAGCTTGAAGCTCACTTACCCTCCTTGCCGAAGTAATAGCAACAAGAAAAACAGTCTTGAAAGACAGTAATCTCAATGGACACTTGTGCAAAGGTTCAAAAGGTGAACCCATCAAGTAGGTTAATGCAAGATTTAAGTCCCATTGAGGCACAATAAATGGAGTGGGTGGAAATTTGTTGATAAGGCCCTTAATGAAATGTAATACAATAGGTGACTTAAACAAAGACGGCTGTTCCGGCAAGCAAAGGAATGCCGACAAAGCCGATAAATAACCTTTCACAGTAGCCACAGCAAAACCCTGCTGGGCCAGAGATAGTGCAAACTAAAGAATGTTGGATAAACGAACCCTTAAAGGGTCAATAGACTTCTCCCCACACCAACGGACAAATTTAGACCATCTATAGGAATAGATAGACTTGGTGGAGAGACATCTGGTGGACAAAATAACGTCCACCACATCAGAAGGAAGGAAAAAAGAATTCAGGGTGCCCTGTTCAATCTCCAGATATGAAGGTGTAAGCTCTGGAGGTGGGGGTGTAGAACCTGCCCCTGCAAGAAGAGGTCTGCCCTGAGAGGGAGACAGAGTGGAGGGCACGAGGAGAGGTGGAGAAGATCTGTGTACCACACCCTTCTTGGCCAATCAGGAGCGATCAATATGACTTGGGCCCGGTCTTGGCGAATCTTCCTCAGAACCCGAGGAATCAAGGGTATGGGAGGAAACGCGTAAAGGAGTTGAGCGCCCCAACTCAACTAAAACGTGTTGCCCAAAGCTCCCTGCATCGGAAACTGGAGACTGCAGAACGACGGGCAGTTTGCGTTCTCGCGAGTGGAAAACAGGTCCACCCGAGGAGTTCCCCACGTCCAAAAGACGTGACGAACCACCTCCGGATGAAGCCTCCACTCGTGGTCGGCCGAGAACTGTCGACCGAGACTGAATGCACGCACGTTCAGAACTCTGGCCAGATGATTTGCCATCAGACAAATCTGATGGTCCTGAACCCAGTACAAGAGACGCAGTGTCTCTCTGCAGAGAAACTGCGACCCCACTCCTCCCTTCTTGTTGACATACCACAACGCTGTAGTGTTGTCCGTCAGGACTTGAACCGACTGACCGCAAAGGGAAGGGAGGAAGGCCTTGAGCGCTAGACTTATCGCCCGCAACTCCAAAAAGTTGATGTGAAGCAACCTTTCCTCTGGAAACCAAAGACCCTTGATCTCCAGACCCCCCAGATGAGCACCACAACCGAAAGTGGATGCATCCGTTATCACTGTTGCCACCGGCGGAGGTAGATGGATCGAAGGGCTTTCCCTGAAATAGATTGCCCTCCACGCCCCACCAGGACAGATCCGCAGCAGCTTCTCTGGTGATCTTGACTGAGATCTCCGTTGTGCTGATACCACTGCCTGCGGAGGCACCACTGGAGCGCCCTCATGTGCCAGAGTGCATGGTTGACCAACAGAATGCAGGAAGCAAACAGACCGAGCAGACGAAGGACCTTCAGAACTGGAACGACCGCTCCATTGTAGAACAAAGTGATCATTTCCTGAATGTCGAGAATCCTTTGAGGTGGAGGGAATGCTCAACAGACAGTAGTGTTCAGTACCGCCCCTATGAACAGGTTGCGCTGAGAGGGCACCAGGTGAGACTTGGGCCCGTTTATCGAAAAACCTAATTTGAACAGCTGAGTTGTCACCTGCAGATGATGAAGCACCTTCTCGGGCGACTCTGCTTTGAGCAGCCAGTCATCCAGATAGGGGAAAACTGGAATCCCCGATCTTCTGAGATGGGCTGCAACCACTGCCATCACCTTGGTGAAGACCCGAGGTTCAGTAGTAAGTCCAAACCGGAGAACCGCAAACTGATAGTGTTGTGAACCCACTGTGAAACAGAGATATGTGCGACTTCAGGATCGGTATATGAAAATACGTGTCCTGCAAGTCGATCAACACCATCCAGTCCTCTTGCTGCAGCGCCTGAAGAACCTGTGCAAGGGTAAGCATCTTGAACTTCTCTTGCATTAGAAAAAGGTTCAAGATCCCGAGATCCAGGATTGGACGTAACCTGCCATCCTTCTTGGGTATCAGGAAATACCGGGAGTAACATCCCTGACCCCTTTCCTGCTCTGGAACCACCTCTATCGTACCTTTTTATAATAATGCTAGGACTTCCTCCTGCAGAAGAAGGAGATGTTCTTCCAAGCAAGCCCCTTGGCAAGGAGGGTAATTCGGAGGGAATTCCCGAAAGGGAAGGGCATACCCATTCTTCACAAGATTGAGAACCCAAAGGTCCGTTGTGACCGATTCCCAATCTTGCAGAAAATGAGTACCCCGACAGGACCAGCATTATCCGGAATGGAGAATCTAGGGCTGCTTTGCTCCGGTAATAGGGGGGGAGGTAGAGGAAGAGGAGGAGGAGGGTGGACGGCCTCGAGAACGACCCCTGTTTTTACCTCTATAGCATTTGTATAGAGTTGTTGTTGCTGCTGCTGCTGACGAGTTTGGCCATATGTCCGAAAGGACGACCTCCCAAACCCTTTGTATTTTCTAAAAGCTGAGCCTCTAGGTTGAGCTTGTAAGCCAAGGGATTTAGCTGTTGCCTTGCTGTTTTTAAATCTCTCCAGGGCAGCGTACGCCTTTTTTCCAAAGAGCCCTGAACCATCAAAGGGTAGGTCTAACAGTGTGGCCTGAACATCTGCCGAGAAATCCGGGGACTTCAGCCATGCACTCCTAGTAGCCACAGAAGACCCCATTATTCTTGCGACAGTCAGCGGTGTCTAATCCACTTTGAATGACTTGGCGAGCAGCAGCCTCGGTATCATGCAGCACTTCTTCAAAATTCTTTCTATCCTCCTCAGACAACTTAGGTGTCAGCTGCTTAGCTGAATCCATTAAAGCATGCAATGTATCTACACATAAGGTAGCATTAGTTGATTTTAATGCCATGCTTGCAAAGGAGAAAACTTTTTTGGCAGATTGATCAAGTCTCTTTGATTCTCTGTTCGCAGGCACCTGTGGGAATGCACCTGAAGATCTTGTCGAACAGGCAGCCTGAACAACTAAACTCTCCGGAGAAGGATGAGTTGATAAAAAAACTCTGGATCCCCAGGAGCCACCCTGTATCTTCTCGCAATAGTCCTGGAAACTGCAGGTGCAGAAAAGGGTTTGCGCCAGACTTCCAGCACAGGCTCAATAATTGCCCCATTAAATGGCGACAGAGGCTCAACAACAGAAGAAGTTGAATGGAGAACTTCAATTAATATGTTTGATTTGAACTCAGTAGTGGGAAGTTGAATATCCAACAAATCAGCTGCCTTTTTGATCACCATATGAAATGGGGCCACGTCCTTGGAAGGGGTATCAGATGAAGGAGAAAGCTCCCACTCTGGAGAGATATCCAGGCCACTTGCCTCTCTCAACTCAACAAAACACTCATCTGAGTCCTGGAGTTCACCCTGCTCTATCTCTTCTAGATGGTACCTTTGCTCTTCTAAGATCCTCTGGGCTTCTCTTCTGAATCTTATTCTAGGTACAGGCGTCGATGGAGCCAGAACCGACTCCGTCGGATTCGGGGCCGGCGTCGTGCACGGATCCGATGGTGCCGCCTGCGCCGATCGAGGCCGAATAGAAGGCGCCGGAGAAGAATGGAACGGCGTTGAAGTCCTCGGCGCCAGGAAGTTCCAAGACGGCGCCGCCCGCAGAAAAGGCATGAAGGGGGCCTGGGCATATGCTTGAGGAACCCCCAAATTGAAAGCTAATGGACCCATGGGACCCGAAGGTGCACCAGAGGGGTACATAGCTCTGTGAAAGACTCCATACATGGCATTTAGATAATGTGATGGGTCTTGACCCGGAGCTGGAAAAGATGGATAAGCTCCCGAGATTGACTCAGAAGCAGGTGTTACCGTATTCGGGCCAGCTGGCGCCGATGTCGGCACCAATGGAGTCGCCTGCTCTTCCGGCACAGGAATCTCTTGCTCTGGAGCTGGACAATGTACCGAATCCGGTGAAGAAACCGGCGTCGATGATCAAGCTGGAGAGACTGCAGGCGAAGCCGATTTATCAGGAGAAGCTGGATTCGAAAAAGGAGACACAAAATCCTTTCTGTGACGTCGAGGGAGAGAGGTCGACTTTGGCGCTGCTTCCTTGTCAGAACGATGTCTTGATGAATACTTCTTCTTATGTTTTTTCGGCTTCAAAGTATGCCTCGAGGTCGACTTCGAGCCTGACCTCGATCTGGAGTGAGACCTTGACCTAGACCTTCTCCTACCTCTCTTCTTTTCTTTCCTCATTTTAGCCATGAAAAACTTTGCTTCTCTCTTCTTCAGCGCCTTAGGATTCATTTTCCTGCAGCATGGACATCCATCGACGTCGTGGTCGGAATATTAGCATCAAACACAGTCCTCGTGCGGATCAGTGATGGGCATATGTCCACCGCACTCCCTGCAGGGCTTGAACCCGGATTTCCTCGAGGACATCTTCGAAGAAAACAAGAAGAAACACAGCAATACAGCCAGAAACACAAAGTATCAATAGTAACTACGGAGAGTCCTAGAAAAACCGTTGGCATCGACGGCACGGAAAAAAAGGGAATTGACGTCATCACGCCGACGAGGCTCTATTATGGATCCAGTGACGTCAGCGAGGTCGCGAGCAGAGTCGTGCCTTTGTGACGTCGTCAACGTCTTCGTGGAGAGCTACAAAAGTTTCCGAATGTTGCTGGCGCAGGGGATATTCACAAGGTGAGGAATCACAAGGTGGGGAACCCACTGGCAGATGTATCCATCAGAATCATACATTTTAAAAACTAGACAAACAGGAGAATGGAGGATTAAGTGCTTCCATGGATCCCAACACATTTCCCGCAGGATTGTGTAAACAATTGCAGATGTTAAAAAACAATTGGCCTAGGTGGGTTTCTCTCCCATTGGGCACGGAACAGTAGGGTATCCCTACCCTGCCCCCTTACATCATTTAATATTTCAGGAGAGGGGACTAAGTCCCTGAGTCCTGTAATGGCTGTCAGCAAAAATTTTCTAATGTTGATGGCAGGTATTCAGAGCGCTCGCACTAGCAGGAGTCTGACTTCTGCAGGAGTAAGGAGCAAGATGGCCCTAGAAAGCTCCTTAGTCCAATCAGAACACTCTATGTTTGAACTGGGGCTCCCGCAAGACTCTCAAGTGAGAACCCCGGACTTCCCCATCCAGATATACAAATAATTGATAATCCTAATTTCTCATAATTGACAAAATAGATTTACACAAAATCTCAAAAAGCACAATCTGCGGACCCAGATCTTGGTTCTCAACAAATTTGATGTAAATTCGTTCAGCAGTTTTTGCAAAAAAAACTTTTGACAAAAGTCAATGGCAAATGCATGGAGATTTTGCGTTTTGGGATGGAAACATTCAGGTCGGTCTGTCAAGCAGGGGCAGAGTAAAAGCAGCCCCCCGCTTGACAGACCAACCTGAAATTTTCCATGCACAAACTAAGCAAAAAAGAGCACATTTTTAGAAAGTTTTGTGAAGAAAGATTGATATACATAATTAATTCATCAGCAAAGTCCAATGCAGTTCATTCAAGTTCAATAATCAATGGTCAAAAAGTATAAACTGCAAAACCATCTACATTCTGGTAGCCATCTTAAAGGAGAAATTATATATGTATATTCATTCAACAAATGCTGTGGTCAAAATGAACTCATGACATATGTACTGTTCACCTTTTAACAACGGCTGTCCAATAATGTGGCATCAATTTTCATTAACCCAGAAAGTTTTTTTTAAAGTCTTTATTTAATGTGATGCAATTCCTTTTGGATTTTGTGAATTAATTATTGGTGTTTAAAAATGTTGTGATCAAAATTAACTCATAACATATGAACTATTTACCATTTCCAGTCGACTGCCCTAAAACGGTTTGTTGTGAACCAGATTTACCATTTCATGATGAAGGGATAACGTGTGAAAGGAAACTGTTTTAAATTTTTCTATGTCTAATAATGTGGCCAACATGAACAAGACAGTGAGGTCAGCCGAAACGCATAGTTTTCCTATGCTGGAGTTTGCACAAATGAGCAATTCTTGGAGTGCCCATATCTGATTTGAAGCTGTGAGTGGATCAAATTTCACTTTGCAACTCGGGATGGCAAACCCATGCATCCGAAGCACCCACTAAAGTTGCTTCTCTGCAAGTTGCCGCTTTTTAACAGTCTTTTCGACAACACATGCCTACTAAAACCATTCACAAATAAAATAAATATTGGCAAATCCAAAAGGTCATCATCCAAGTTTAACTTATTTGCTTTGCCAATGTTTGTTTCTTAAAATTAATTCTCTGCATTCTCATACTTCCTCAAGTGGCAGTTTAGCATAGGAATGTTTAAATAAAATTGCAATTTTCAGTGTGCAGCAATTCACTTTATGTTGGTCCTTTACTTGAAGTGTTGCTCTCAATGTGAACAGAGTTATTAAAATGGAACAAGTTACTTACATTCGGTACTGCCTTATCTGGTAGAGACTTTATCTAGCTGAAGATTCCTTAACGTAGACTATTTCCCAGGCATCAGACAGGATCCGTAAATTATTAAGTAATCTCCCTGGTCGTCGGTAGGTGGTGTAGATCAGCTTGACATGATGTTATTGACATCATCATGGCTGGAAGTGGCATGCATGGCTCCTATATAGGCACCACCCCAGTACGCTGATCTCAGCTCTTGTCTATTTTTACGCACCAGAAGCACAAAGCCAAGCAGAGGAGGAATAGCTACTGTGCCAAGTGAGGTCCTGAAGGCTCTCTGCATTCAAGCATTACAAACCGTCCACAGAACGAGGAGTATGGGAGGGTCGGTAAAGAATGTGTGGCTAGATAATCTCTACCAGATAAGGCATTACAGAAGGTAACTTGATCATCTGTTAGAGAATTCTAGCCATTGATTCCTTACCTTAGAATAGACACCAAAGCAGTCTCTCTCAAAGGAGGGTCTTTGGACTTTTCATACTAAAAAGTCCTGGAAGACTGAACGGGCAAAATGCCCATCTCTTCAGACACGACTGTCCAGGCAGCAGTGTTTGGCAAACATGTGCAGTGATGCCCATGTGGATCCTCTATTTAATGCAGTGGTTGCATCTTTAGCTCTGGAAGAATGAGCTGTCATGCCCTCACTGGATTTTTTCTTGGCCATTGGGTAACAGATCTTAATACAGAGGATAATCCATTGAGATGGTTCTTTTCTGAAATGACTTTCCCTTCTTCGACCCCATAAACCCAAGAAAGAGTTAACCGTTCACCCAGAATTCTTTTGTATGATATATGTAGAACAACAATACCCTTTTTGGGTCCAGGCAGTAGAGTTTCTCTCCTACCATCATAGTATGGGGGAGGGAAGAAGGTAAAGCAGTTTGATGTTCTGCCCTACGTGAAAATGTGCAACCACTTTGGCGAAATGGATGCTCAGGTTCAAAGAACCAGCTTGTCTGAGAAGATGAAAATGTAGGGGGGTTGAAGGAAAGTGCCTGTGATTCTAGAACTAACAGCAGAACTGTAGCAATTAGTCAACCTGCTTTTCCCTGCTGTGATGTCACCTCCATGGTTACGGAATGTTGATGTTTGAAATCCAGGGTCAGCTGTAACTGTTCCCTGGAAGCTGTGGAGATGAACGGTCATTAAATCTAGTGCTCTTCACTTACCTGTCTGCGTGTAATCACTTCAAGAACTTCAGAACAATTTGCAAAGGATCAACAGATTAGGTTACACACCAAGCTACAAACTTGTCACATCGGCAGGTGTAAATCATTTTGGGTGAGGGACGCCTGACTGCCAAGATGACAAAACACTTCAGGAGGGAGGCTGAACACTCAACTTTCACTGCTGAATCTTCACGCATGTTGGAGGACAGTGGACAGGTCTGAGTGTAGAATCATGCCTTGCTGCTGCAACAGGGTAAACAGAACAAAGTGGCTGGATAGGAAAAATTCATATCGTGAGTAATAGCGACGCAGTCAATGTGTACTACGTAGCCACAGTCATAAGTACCAACGCAAATTTATTTTCTTTTTATGGTTTTTCAAAATTTCAAAGACACAAGGGCAAACCAAGGACTGTCACGACAGTGATTTCATGAGTACAATATCTACACATATACAAAAGTACAAATATACAATATTTACAATATGAATGAAGCAAAACGAATGAAAGCAAATAAGCAGAAATGACACACAAAAAACAATGAATAAATACAATATTCACAAATTAATTGCATTCATAAACAGTGAAAAATTCGTGCAAGAAGCAAGGGGACAACCAGTCCGTGGGAATGTGAAACCAAGGGACAGGCGGGGACAGATGGAATGGGACGCCTGCCTGCCTGACAACACTGCGGTACAATATTTATGTTGGGTTGCACAGCTAGGATCTCAAGTGATGGACAATTTCTTTTCCTAGATGCACCCTTGTGAATAACCGCAGGGTGAAGGTGTCGACGCGTTTCGAACCCGGGAATTTAGGGTTCTCTTCAGGACGGGGACTGGGAACAGTGAAGAAAGTTGTCCATCACTTGAGATCCTAGCTGTGCAACCCAACATAAATATTGTACCGCAGTGTTGTCAGGCAGGCAGGCGTCCCATTCCATCTGTCCCCGCCTGTCCCTTGGTTTCACATTCCCACGGACTGGTTGTCCCCTTGCTTCTTGCACGAATTTTTCACTGTTTATGAATGCAATTAATTTGTGAATATTGTATTTATTCATTGTTTTTTGTGTGTCATTTCTGCTTATTTGCTTTCATTCGTTTTGCTTCATTCATATTGTAAATATTGTATATTTGTACTTTTGTATATGTGTAGATATTGTACTCATGAAATCACTGTCGTGACAGTCCTTGGTTTGCCCTTGTGTCTTTGAAATTTTGAAAAACCAGAAAAAGAAAATAAATTTGCTTTGGTACTTATGACTGTGGCTACGTAGTACACATTGACTGCGTCGCTATTACTCACGATATGAATTTTTCCTATCCAGCCACTTTGTTCTGTTTACCCTGTTGTTGAGATCCGGGCTGGGTAGACGTAGGATCCAGAACCTTATTTGTTTCTCAGTCTTGCTGCTGCAACAGCATTTCCTCCTGGAGGGACAGCCTGATCAGAGGACAGACTCTCATGCTTAGTAGTTTAGGATACCTTATTCTCCTTGCCCAGTCCGCCGGGGCCACTATGATAATATGGGCCCAGTCATTCTTAATCTTCTTGAGAACTCTGGAGTGGAGTGGCATCAGTGGAAAGGCGTGCAGGAGTCATGAGCTGCTCTCAAAACAAAATGCTTCTCCGAACGAGTACCGCCTAGGAAACTCCAGTGGGCAGAAGTGTTGACATTCTGTGTTCTCTAAAAGATCTACCCAAGGTTCCCCCAATCTCTGAGGAGACCTTGAACCACCTCCAGATGGAGACATTGTTTGTGATCCACAAAGCTTCTACAGCTGAGTTTGTCTGCTGTGGTGTTCAAAGAATCCACCAGATGTTGAGCCACAAGGAAAATGCCCTCAGGTTCCAGTCATGTCCAAGAGACATGGCCTCTTGACACTGGGTCCACGGCACCAGCTTGCCTTGCTTGAGCCAATACCACAAGGTGTTGGTGGTGTCTGTGAACACCTGAAATAGCCTTCACTTGATTGAAGGAAGAAAGGCTTTTAATGCCAGATGAATGACTCGTAACTTCAGCAGATTGATGTGATGCTGAGACTCTGCCGGAGACCAGAGTCCTCTGATCCCTGCTTCTCCCAGATGGCCGCCCCATCCCAGAAGTAATCTATCTGTCACCATTGTGAGCTCTGGGTGGGGAAGGGAGAGGGGTCTGCCATTGACCCAATCACGGTCAGTCAGCCACCACTGCAGAGCTTTTGCTCGATATCTGGACCAGATCAGAGATTCCACTAATATTGTGCCCACTTGGTCTTCAAGTCCCTCTGCAGAGCACTCATATGCCAAGAGGTATGCTTTACCAGCGGGATGCAGGAGGCGATGGGGTCCAGCAGCCTCACAGAAATCCAGGGTAGAGACCAAAACATCACAATAATGGCCCAAAAACCTGGACTCGCTGTTCTGGCGGAAAACCCAGAAACTGCACTTTATCTAGAACAGCTCAGATGAAGCATTTGAGAGGGAGTCAGATGTGGTTTAAGCACATTTATAATAAACCCCAGCAAATGCAGGAAGTTTGCCGTAGTCTGGAGTTGTAAGACAACTGCCTGGGCAATCCCACTTTCATCAGCCAGTCGACGAGGTAGGAGAAGTCCGGAACCCCTAACCTTCGCAGATGTGCTGCAACCTCCGCCAGTACTTTAGTAAACATCTGTGAGGCCAAATGTGAGCACAGTGAATCACAAGTGCTTGTGTCCCACGTGAACCACTGGTACCATTTGTGGGCAGGCAGGATGGGGATATGTAAGTAAGCTTCCTGCAAGTACAAAACGAATATCCGGTCTCCAGGGTCTGCAGCCACAAAAGGACTGTGATGACTGCTGGCCGTGGTTGCTGGAGAGAAATGGAAGCAGCTGGTAGTCCCTGTCATAGATGTGGAAGGGGCGGAAGGTGAAATGCAGCTGTCGCAGGGCCATGGTGAGTACCAATAACCTGGCAGTGACCCTACTGTCCATGAATTGTTCCAGAGCTGAATCTGCCTTGTTGCTGAAAAGGCAAGTCCCATCAAAGGGTATGCCCATAAGGGATGCCTAGACACCATCCAAAAAGCCAGTAGTCTTCAGCCAGGCGTGACATCGAAGCACCACTGCTGAAGCAGTGGCTCTGCCAAGCGAGTCGGTCATATCCAATCCGCATCTGATGGTGAACTTTGCTGCAACTCTCCCGTCAGCGATAGTTGGGAGAGTTTAGAGCAGATAATATCAGAGTCAAGATGAGCATCTTGAATTTTTCCTTTTTCAGAAAGGAGTTGCAAGGACATAGGTCTAATATGGGACAGAAGCCTCTATCCTTCTTCAGTGCCAGAAAGTTGCGGGAATAGAAACACAACCTAATTCTGATGCCGGTACCTTCTTGATGGCTCCTTTGGCCAGAAGAGCCAGTACTTCCTGTAGCAAGAGCGAGAGTCGGTCCTCCATCAGTCAATCGGAGGATGGTGGCAAGGATGGCCGATTTGAAGTACTCACATGTATGAAGTTATTTCCTGCCACTGGTGCAGGTGGTACCGAATACTGCCACCAACCAGGTGCTTAAGGTGGAAAGGGGGCAAACTAAAGAGGCTTATGAGTTGCCGGAGGGAGGGGGGGCCAGATTGGGTGGAATCCTGGCTCTAGTTCCCAGGGGGTTTGTGTGAGCCGCAGCCCATGAAAGGACTGTGATGACTGCCAGTGGTGGTGGCTGGAGGGAAATGGACACAGCTGATAGCCCCTGCCATACACAAGAAGGGGCAGAAGGTAGATTGTGGCTATCCTGGGGCCATGGTGAGTCCCAATAACCTGGCAGTGGCTCTATTGTCCATGAATTGTTCCAGAGTCAAACCTGCCTTGTTGCCGAAAAGGTGAGTCCCATCGAAGGGCATGCCCATGAGGAATGCCTGGACATCATCCTGAAAGCCAGTAGTAATCAGCCAGGTGTGACATCGAAGCACCACTGTTGAAGCAATGGCTTTGCCAATCGATTCAGTTGTATCTGCATCTGATGGTGAACTTTGATGCATCTTTTCCGTCAGCGTAACCTTGAAAGAGTATGACCCGAGCCTTATCCAGGACCATGTTCAGCACTTGCACAACCAAATCCACAGTGTGGGAATAACAGCCCAATTAGCATGCAGTGTTCACAGTCCACAGTGCCAGGCTGGGGGAAGGGAAAATTCTGTTACCAAAGGTATCCAACCTCTTGGATTCCCTATCCGATGGAATGGTGGGGAGTGAGCTGGGATTTATCTTGGAGGATGAGGCCGGAATCACCAGGCTTTCAGGGGTGGGGTGCTGGGAGTGGGGCAAGGGCAGAGAGCAATTGCCCTGTGCACAAGAGTACATGTGCATGGCTTGAGCCAGGCCCGAGCTTGACCTCTGTACGGGATTCATTGAAGAGAAGTAAGGGTTCTGAGGAGGATACTCTGGCCTGAAGAATCTCTGTCAAGACATTAGTCTTGACCTCAACTATTGGCAGCATCAGGTAGAGGACCTCAGATGCCCTCTGGACCACCATCCTGAAAGAACCCACTTCCTCTGTAGCCACTGTGGGAAGAGAGATGAGGCCAGCCTCTGGTGATGTGTTCAAGCTACTGGCGTCAGCAAATTCCTCGTACCAGATGTGATCGGCCATGGACTCTGCTAACGGGTTGGAATAGCCATAGGGATCCGCAGATCCCCTACATTCGTGTTCCTCAGTGGGCCCTTCAGGGAAATAGGACGTCACTCTAATTCAGGTCGTGTTGGCCTGGTCGGCACCAAAACCGACGATGTGTGACACCAGTCTGACTCCATATTGGAGTCGGGAATCACAATAGTTTGGGCGCCTTCAATGGGCGATAGTGGCGCTGGGGACGGCGCCACTGTAATGTTCTCCAGAAGAAGTCACAAAGCTCAGTCCAGATCTGTTCTGGAGCCACCAATGGATCCCGAGGAGCTGACTGCTACCAAGGGTGGAGGAAGGCCTCAACCCATGGGGCCTGAATGCTTATAACACTTACCAGAAGAAGTCCAGGATTGTGTTGAGGATTAATGCTAAAAACTCTGGAAGCAGTCCCGAGACCTCCCTCACAAACGGGACCTGGAGCAGCACAGAATTGCATGATGAGCAGCCAGAGATCCCTCACCCACTCGCAGAGGGCTCATGGGGTTCATGGTCTGGCACTCCACTCAAGTTCCTCTCCAGGCCCCACAGACACACTAAGTGGGGGTCCTTTACTGACATCTGTCGATGACAGGCTCCACAAGGCTCAAACCCGGTGGGTCTCTTCAGAGACATCCTGAAAAATAGTTAGACTAGCTGTCAACAGAACATTGAACAAATCCAGTCAAAAAATGACTGAAGGGAGCTCGTCCAGATCAGTGTTGATGGCGGGGAAAAGAAGGAACTTAGGTGGCACCTATATGAACACCGTGCATGTCAATTCCGGCGTGAGCGACGCAACGTGTAGATGAACAATGCCACCAACCAGCATATAGAGGGATTGCAAAAAACAATCCGGATCCAGTCTGATGCCTGGGGAATATTCAAAGGTAAGGAATCTACAGCTAGATATCTCTCATGGATATAAGACATAACGCATTTGCAGCAGCCACTAAGCTATAGCACAAAGCTTCCAAAGGACGTGTCCAAGTCAAACAGGTGAATAACACAACATTCCTAAAGCGCGTAATTGTCTGTCTTTTATTGAAATAATTACAACCCTTTTTTGCATTGAAAAGAAAAACAAAACTGTAACTTATTTCGTAGTGCTTGTGTGAAAAAAAAACAATGATGGTTGAAAATCTTTGATAAAGCAATTATTATGTACATCTTTAACTATTGCACAGCATGTAAGGTTGATGTGATGAAAACACAGTGACACAAACACTAGCCAGGTCTTCCAGGGTATTAGACAGCTGGGGCAATCTCTGCCTTCAATATTCACAAGGTTTATACAATAATAAAACTGAAGCCATCTTTCACCCTATTGGTGGAAAATCCAGATTCAGGTATTGATTAGCCTGGGTTATCAAAGCTGAAGACGAAAGGCCTCATAAATCATATTTACAAATAAAATCAATCATCATTATGAAAAAAATTCATTCTGACACATGTATCTAATTAGACAGCCTTTCTCGCTTTTCCCTCTTAAAATTTTGCAACATATTTTCTTCAATTAACCGGTTTCTATTCCACTCTTACCATAGTAGTAACTGCGACCAATGGGAACTGAGATTAGTTTCCCTTGAAGTATCATGGGCATGGTCAATGCAGATATGGTAAACACCCACAAAGTCATAATGGTTTCAAAGGTGAAATTAGAGTTTATGGGCCAATGAGACTTCCCGGAAGTGCAGCGCCTCGTAAAGCCACCTCAATAGGTTCATTCTAACACAGGTAATTATTCAAACAACCACTCAAGCCTCTCCCTTTCTTTCAATACTTTGCAGTAAAATATTTTCCTCAATGAATCACTTTCCCTTCCATTCAACATTCTAACTATGTTAGCAGTTCACTTGCCCTCATTCTCTACCCACATACGTCTACATTCCCCAACAATCTAATTTAAAAGTATGTACCCTGCGTACCCAGTAATAACAATTGGCCATGACTACACTTTGCATCTCCTGGATTTCCCACTAAAAGAGCTAAGACAGCATGTTGTCTTTTACTGGTGTAAATTTTGTAAAAAATATGGGACACAGATGTAAGGTGAATATTGTTAGCTTGCAGCAATCAAGATTGCATTGTACAAAAGACTGACAATAAAAAAGAAACATGGCAACAATAAATAAAAAAAGTCACTCTAATAAGAAAAGGCGCCTCAAATCCATGATTCAGGATGACAGGAAAATCACTTGGTAGACTGCAACAGAAGGTATAACAGCTTACAAGAACAGCTCTTGTAATTACACACCAGACTCAATGTACACATTCGCTCCACATAATACTTCCCTGTCCCCACCAGTCAAACTAAAAAACAAGGTATCACATCAACAGGTAGTGCCTTCTGGTAGCCCTTTCCCTACACAAATGTCTCCTCTGCAAAAGTCACTGTTTCTAGGGCTTCCTTTGGCAAGTCAGTGCATGGCTTTCTCCGCCATTCTGCCGTGGTCTGGATGAGTTCGCTTTCCACTGCTTCTACATCCGCACAGCAGTTTTTCGACTCGCTGTGCTTAAAGTACTCCTTGACGGTGTTACGCACCGATGCTGGCAATATGATGCGGATTGTATGGCTGAAGGTGCTACTGCTCTTACCATGGCTTTTGGGAAGCTCTGGTGGTTGGAATACATGTTCAGGAAGTGGATGGTGGGTGTTATCTACAGTTTTCTCCCTAGTGATTGTTTTTTTGAAGGTGTGCTTCCACTGGGTTTGCCACTGTGGGCTACCTGTTGCATGGCGGTGTTTACGGGAGACTGAATGAAGAACCAATGGAGTGTTTTGTCCATAAAAAACAGTTTGAGGTATCTGAACCTCCACAGCTTGCAAGGTCTTTGACTCAATACCTTCATCTGGGCTGTTGGGAGAGGGACTTGCTTCCACTGAATAACTAGGCTTCTCCTGCTCATCCACAGAGCTTGTGTGTAGTATGTTTGGTGCCATATAGAAGGCTATCTTTGTACGCTTAAGTGAGTCCTGACCTGCTTGGTTAACATCAAGTTTTTTTATCTCTATATGTTTCACTGAGGTTTCTCTATGCCCTCTCTGAATGTGACCGGATGCCTCAGTTGAGGCACAATAACTGTCTGTTTGTTGGCTGTTTTCTTGCAAACTGGTAGAGACATTTTGCTCTACTTCAGACCCAGCTTGGCATGGTATATCTTTACCCTCAGTTTTCCAATCTGTGCTGTTGATTTGATTTTCCACAGCTGTTGCTTTGATGCGAGAAAACCCCTCTGCTTCCCTCATGCTACTGCTACATTCGTCCTCTTTTTCATCATATTCACTGCAGGAGTCCAGATCACCACAATTACTATCTAGATTGAAGGGCAAGGTCATATGCCATTCCTTCAAGACTTTGTTTGAGTTCTCCGGAGAGAGCGTGTGGAGCCTGGCTGATGTACCAAACATGAAGGGGAGAGAAGAGACATCGGTGGGGCTAAAGACAGAGGATTCAGAGCAATAGGAGAATGCACTGTCCAAAGAGCTGAGTGAGGAAACTGATGGTGAAGGGGTGGAAGACGACAGACTGGACAAACTAGACCTGTTGGATGTATTCTTCTGGGGGCCAAAGTGCTTTATTTTAGAACTGGTCTGAGGCGACCTCCAAAAGTTCTTCCTGGTTCTATTTGTGCCAGGGGTGAGGCTTTCACCAATTAGCTTCTGGCTCTCAAGCTGCAACTGCTTGAGCCTTTGGATGTAATCAACATGATTGCGCATTATGGTGGCATCGCAGCTCGACTGACGAGCAACTGGCTCATGAGTTTGAACAGGAAGCTGTGAGCTCATACATACACTTGGTTCTGAGGAGCAGCGGTCCCTCGTGGGGTTCAGGGCGCATTTCGAGTCAATGGAGTTGAAGGAGGACTTGTCATAAGTGTCAGTGCTGTTGTGCTTTCTGGATTTGTTTTGGTAACAGGCTGCAATCTCGCTAAACAAGTCCCAATCCTCTCTATCTTCATCCAGAAGAGAGCCACTTGAAGCACCAAAGAGCTCGCCTTCATTGTTTCTCAGAGGATCTTCTGGCCTTTCCAGATCCGAAGCCGCAAATTCAAGCTCATCGGAGGAATCTTGGTGTTGAAGCAGATGGATGCCTGAAATAGAATTTAAAAGTTTACTTCATGTAAATACGTTTAAATATATATATATTTTGTTGGTGTTCAACAACATGACACACCACACAATTCACAACAGTTATCCCTACAGCAGTCAGAAGCGCCTACCAGATCCGTACCTCCTGCTATCTCCCAGACTACGCATCTCCTACCTTACCATGTCTGTCTCCCAGGATTTGGATGCCGAAGCCACAGACCTTTTCCACTGTAATGCTGTTTTCCTTGTAGCTAGTACCACCTCTAGTTCTTTGGTTCAACTACTGGGGTCAGTACCTGGTCTCCTTTCTTACAAGCTACTAATCCTAGTAGGAAGCGGTGCACGCTAACACGAAGCTCAATGCCAGTTGGAAGACACTCATTTTGTATGACCTCCTTCCAGAAAGTTTGTTTTACTCTATAGTCTATACTAAATTTGAATGTAAATACCAGTGCTTATTATATATTTGGTGAGACTAAGGAGATAGGTCCATCAGAGCGTGGGGTAGGCTGGACCCTTTTTAAACTCACAACCACCAATATTGCCTACACCACCCTTGTTACTAAGTGATTTTATTTATAAAGGTCAAAGACAGAACTTTTGTATTTTGACCAGGTATTTTTATTTTCTACCATTCATTTATTTTTTCTTTTTCAAAAAGTTGATTTGCTTTTTTTAGAAAAGGAACAACTGTGCAATTCAATATTTACAATACATTCAATTAATAAACATCAAACACTACAAATAAACCCAAAACAAATTTAGCACATCATGCATTACATAAGACTTCAAACAAAAAGACTACAAACAGTAAATACATATACATTTGCTTTTATTGACAAATTCGAAAAGACAACAAGGAGTATGGTCAATAAATGCACTTAATCAACAATTATTTACAGCCAAATTAAATAAGACTGTAATTTAACCATTCACTCCTCTTTGACCTTTATAAATAAAATCACGTAGTAACAAGGGTGGTGTAGGCAATATTGGTGGTTGTGAGTTATTATATATTTGGGGCAAATTATTACAGTAATCCAGATTAATCCTAGGCATCACCTGGTTAGTCATATATATTGTGTGTATACACTTATTGCTGATCAGTCTAATTGTAGCATTTATTGTTACCTATCACTAATTCGCATAGACCATTGGCTCCCCATGTTCTGGTTTAGTTCACTTATCTCTTCCCCTAAATCTGAATTCCATGCCACCTCCAAGTGATCAAGGGTCTTACTTTCTGTAGGATATAATGTCCAAACAAGCCTTTCATCTCTCCCAAACCCAGTGTCACTTGATTAATATTATGGAATTATAGTAACTATTCTTGCATGAGTGAGGAAGATGGAACTGCTAACCTCCCACTTGGTGAAGAATTCTGAGAACCTCAACAATCGCCCTCTTCATATATATATCTTCCAGCTGTTCAGGTTTTGGGCTTTTGTGAGCTCTCACCATAAATCTTGGCAAGTCTGCTGAATTGTGACATATATATACATCTATAACACTCGTGTGTGGTTTTGATTGCCTTCTTTAAGAGCAGTGGTAATGCATTCAATGTAACTAATTTGTTGAATTAGTCTACTGGTCAGGTCAGTGATGTCCTTTGTCAACTAGGGCACCTCATATTGGAGCTGTGCATCTCTATAACACAGTCTAAAAATAGCGCTAACGTGCCTACCTCAGACCAGTACAATCTCATAGATGTCAAGCATATTCTGGCTCTGACCCTTCCAAGTACAACCGCATCACCGAGTCTAACCTGCAGAAGTACATCTCTAGGATCCCTCATCTTGCTTAATGCAGTTCACCCCATCAGTTACATTGGGTATATCAACCACTTGTCTACATTTCTCTCAAGAGATTTGAGCTGCATTTCCAAATTCCTCTTAGTTACTTCCCCAGGATCCTAACTCATATGTATACTCAAATATCAAAATCAGTGGAGATTTTCTGGCAACATCTAGGGCCCGATGTAGGTACCAAATACCGGTCGGAAACGGCCGATTTCGGCCGTTTCCGACCGGTATTTGGCCTACTGAGATGTAGGGGACCTTTTTTTGTCCGATTCGGTATTTTACCGACTTGGTAAAATTACCGAATCGCAAAAATACCGAATCGGTAATTTTACAGATTTTTTAAATTTGGGATGTAGGTGGGACTACTTTCAGTCCCACAGGCCCTTCAGATTCGGTATTTTAACACCCAATCCAATTGGGTGTTAAAATACCGAATCCAGGTGTGCATGCACATGTGTGCATGCACACCTATGCAGTGTGACAGACAGACATGCCCTTAGGCATGTCTGTGAGCCACATGGCTCACATGCCTTTTTTTGGGGTGCTGGAGGGTGTGAAAGTGACACCCCCTGCACCCTTGCACAAATCGGTAATTACCGAATCGGTAATTACCGAATCGGTAATTACCGATTCGGTAATGCCCATTGATTCCTATGGGCTTCAAGGCCCATAGGAAGCAATGGGGGATACCGAATCGGTATTTACAGAATCGGTAAATACAGAATCTTACAGATTTAGGGCCCGATGTAGGTAAATCCCATTTACCGATTTTGAAATACCGAATTGTACCGATTCGGTATTTCAAAATCGGTAAATGGGATGTAGGTCCCAACATCTGGATTCGTTACCGAATCCTTAACAATTCTTTAATTACCGATTCGGTAAATACCGAATCGGTAATGCCCATTCATTCCTATGGGCTTTGAAGCCCATAGGAATGATTAGGCATTACCGATTCGGTATTTACCGAATCGGTAATTAAAGAATTCACAAGGGTGCAGGGGGTGTCACTAGCACCCCCAAAACGGGCATGTGTGCAATGTGGCACACAGACATGCCCTAAGGGCACGTCTGTCTGTCACATGGCACATGTGTACATGCACAGATGTGCATGTACACAGGAATCGGTATTTTACCATGGATTTGTATTCCATGGTAAAATACCGATTCTGTAAGCCATGTGCTGATGGAACATTGGCTTCCTACATTGCATTTTCGGTAATTTTACCGAATCGTTATCATTACCGAATCGGTAAATATTACCGATTCGGTAAATTTACCGATTCGGTAATGATAACGATTCGGTAAAATTACCGAAAATGTGCCCCTACATCTCGATAGCCCTTTACCGATCGGAAACGGCCTAAAATCGGTATTTTCGGCCGATTCCGATCGGTAAAGACCTACCTACATCGGGCCCTTGGTATTTACCGAATCTGAAATACCTACATCTGCCCCCCTCTAATTTACCACTTCATAAATACCGATTCGGTATGATTCGGTATTTATGAAGTGGTAAATGTAGATTTACCTACATCGGGCCCCTAGATCCATCCCGGGGTGAGGGATACAATGTAGTCTTGGTTAAGTTCAGCTGGAAGCCAGATAATGGCCTAACATCACTCAGAGAGGCTTCAATTATGTGCTGGGTCTCAGCAGGGTTTCTAATTGACGATGAAATGTCATCAACATAGAGGGATATGATATAGAGTGCATTCCTTGCCCTTACTCTGTCTCCCATAAGACTAGTCCTGAATGTGATTCCCAATACGAAAATCAACAGGGACAGAGACCAATTTTGTTTCACCCCACATGCCACACTACACCTGTTAGATATAATTTACTCACGCCAAAACCCCTTTGTATATTAGCAACACCCATCACAGGAGCAATACACTCTTTTCTAAATCTATAATGAGGATCATACATAAAGGCCCTATTTAATATGCCGGTCGGACGAGCGTACGACTGGCATTTTGTCGGAATGGAAACGAACCGACTAGTAGTCGGCAGTTCCATCTGACGAATTTGGATGCAACCACCAATGAGGCAATCGTAAACATCCATTCTCCTAATTCGGCTTGTGCAGCGGGCATAGAAGAGCCGCTGCACAACCCGCATTAGGAAAATGAATGTTTACAAACATCCATGCACTGTAAGATGTCCAGCACGCAGGGTATCGATGTTTGGGTGGGTACCACAGGTGCCCCCCAGGCCTCTTAGCGAAGGCTGCAGGAGGATGGGGGCCCTGCTAGGGACCCCAAAGTGCGTTTCTGGCAGCCATTAAAAGGCTGCCAGAAACGTGCATTGTAATCCCTACGGCAGTGCCTGAGCAGGCGCTGCCCCATTTTCGGGGATTACTTACCGCCTGCACCCCAACTAACTCCTTGAACCCCTTGGATAGGCAGCCCTCAGTCCCTCTGCCCGCTGCCTCCGACCACCGCATCATAAGGCGGCGGTCGGACTGCAAGTAAAGATGTCGGTCAGATCGCAAACAAAAGGCTCTCAGTTGCGATCCGACCGACATTGTAATCGGGCCCATAGTGTCAATCCACCATATTGAAGGCCTCCTAGGCATCAAGGCTTGCCACTGCACACATTTTCCCCTGATCAAGTAGCAAGAATGCTTTCCCAATATTCAAGGTGGATTTAAAGACTCACACAAATCCTTTTGAGCCACGTACATTATACCCCTACGTTTCAAACGCCTAACAATATTTTGCCCAGAATCTTATTTCAAACTTTTATCATCAAAAGTGGTATAACTCAGGGTGTGGCCAACATCCGATAGAAATGGCCGCACGGTAGCCTAGCTCCTTTGTGCCACTCCAGATAAATCTGTATTAAAACATCTTGCCCCGGCTGAAATCGCTTGTGGTGGAGCTCGCCTGGCCCTGATATCGTGCACATCAGTTGAACGGAGGACTGCCTTGATCGAAGGCGTTGGTAAGGCTGAAAACGACCTGAGCAGTGCGGCGGCTCCGGATGACCTGGGCGTGTCCTGTTGCTCTCTGGCCGCGCAAACTAATCCACACCACGATCGCTGAGTGGTGTCTGGGCCTACGACTGGGCTGAGGAGGCCGTGCTGAGTTTCCCACATCAGCGGCATCACGCTTATTGACTGCCTGTGTGCCCTGCGTGTTGGTGTGCCCAGCGGGACGCCGGCGGTCGGCACGCTTCACTACAGCAAGAGGATGGCTTGATTGGAAGCGACTGTGAAGACTTTTTGTGCAGCGTCCCGCCCTAGGTGTCACAGGAGAACTACTGGCTTATTCTAGCGCCTCGCACACTGCCCGTCCCCCACTCTGGGCCTCAACAACAGTGACACTTTGCACCGCGGCTGCAGTGCACCCTGCGGCGACTCGGCACATAAACCAAAGAATGCTGCAGTGAATTGAGCCCACAGATTGGGCCTTGAGGACTCTTTTGGATGCCTGGGGCGCATGGGGGATAGGCTACAGTGGCACAGTGTGGACTAGAGCCGGCGCTCCTTCAACGGCCCCGGAGTGAGGTGCAGCCTGTTCGCTATTTCAGGTGGCAGTTCCCCCTGAACTCAGCCGGTCATCGGTACTCTTGACGAGTGATTAGCGGCCATATAAACTCTCGGCAAAGGGTGGTGAGTTGGAATCCAGCACTCACCTCACCCCAGGCCGTCTCGTATTTCACTTTTGAGGCTCTTCGCTGTGCTGCACATCGACCAACTGCTGTTGTTCCCCGCAAGCTCCCTGTTCGACCGGTATGGGACTCCTTTGATAAAGTGATACTTTCTGGTCGGGGCCCTGCTGGCGGAAACGGAAAGACCGGTATGGGCTAGTGCTCACGGCAGGTGGCAGTGAGTAGCAGGTAGGGCTCGCCCCTTCTCTGATATACCGCACCCACTGGTTTCATCATGGCAAGCGGTTGCAGTGGTCGAGGCACAACTCAAGCAAAACTGGACAAATTTGCTTGGCAGAAGAGCCAGGATGAGACATAGTCTAACCACAAACCCAGAGAGTGTCAGCCGGGCCCCACGTTGCAGGACATCTTAACTGCTATAATGACGGTGCGTACCTCACTGGAAGCCCGTATTGATACATTTGCCACAGAGGTTTCTTTGATTAGAGTGGACATGAGGAAAATGTCTGACCGCATCAGTACCGTCGAAAGCACTACCAAAGAACTGTCGAACAATACAGACCTTCTCAAGAGACATGTGACTGAACTTCAAACTGCACAGGAAGCAATGGCTCTACAGTTCGACGATTACGAAGGCCGCATGAGGCGCAAACACATTCGCATTTTAGGGGGTCCGGAACAGGCCGAAGTGCAGGCGGCTGACCTCTTTGTTGTGGAATTGATACACCAACAGCTCCAGCCAAAGGGTCTCTCCAAATGTTTTTCGATTGAACGAGCACACCGAGTACCCGGGGTTAGGCCCAAACCTGGTGCACCTTCCCGACCTCTCCTGGCAAGAGTGTTTTAACTTTCGTGACAGGGATGCCATACTCCAGACGGCCAGAGCGGCCCGTCGCTGGCGATAGACAATAGCAAATCACCTTCTTCCCAGATTTCACCCTGCGGGTCCAGAAACAGCGTTGTAGCTTCCTGGACGTGAAATGTGCGATGCGGGACAGAGAAATGAAGTATGCCATGCTATTTCCTGCTAAGCTACGGGTTGAGTCTGAAGGGAAAGTATGGTTCTTTACTAGACCCGAGGATGCATGGGACTGGCTGGACGGCTGGCGAACTGTTGGCAAGCATCCCCATAAACCTGTGGGTGATAATGGTAATGCCGTCATGTCAAGCCAGCGGCAGGGGTCCCCGCCAGGTGGTGAATCAGCGACGCAAGATCCGAACGTATAAAGGTCGGTGGTCTAAAAGTGCGAGAGACTGTTCTCTGGTTCAAATGACTTCTTGGGCATGAACCTGATAGACCAGGTTGCTCTAGTATAAACCACCTTTCGTATAATCTCCAGCATATTATAGATCATACAAGTCCAGATCTATGCTGCTATTGGTTTCCTGTAGACATGGCATTGCAGACTTTTGATTCTTGAAGAATATCACTTAATATGTCTGAATAGTACATTATGGGGTTGAATTCCGGGGATGCAAACACTTTTACGAATGATGCCCCAGGGAGTGGGGTTGTATCATGTTCCCAATACTATTAAGGATTGGGTGACAGGCACTCTGCACGTTGGGGGTCGCGGGTGGTTTCGTGACTGTTATGCAGGGAGGCAGGGTGGGAGGTTGGTGTTGGGTGGAGTGGTGGGAAGGGGTTGTTTTAACTATTTTATTTTCTGTTTTTGCGTAACGATAATGCTTGTTCTTTCTTTCATTGATGGGTCAAGTCATCTGGTGCAGCACTTTTCCTTCTCTATGGCACTGTATGTCCACATTCCGGTTTCTATCGCATCACCATGGGGAGCACTGGGAGTAAGTAGGGATGTGTCCACTAGTCCACCTGCAGATCCTATGAATACTCGGTCTGACTTAATGATGCATTACATGCCCGCCAACATCCACTATCATCACTATCCAGCCATGGGTATGTACTCTGTTTCACAGCACTACATTGCGCACCTACCTATATTCACATGGGACCCCACTTAGCTTCTAAACTCCTTACATGGAACATTAATGGCTTGGGAGATAAAATCAAGCAGGTATAGTTCTCCAGTACCTGAAGCGGCAGGCACAAGACATTGTCCTTCTCCAAGAGACGCCTTTGATTGGCAACTCATGCAGGGCATTGAATAGATGGGGGTATCGTTAGGTCGCTCACTCAGGGTTTAACTCAGGCTCTCATGGGGCCGGCGCGCTCCTACGCAGAGGATGTCCGTATATGATACACAGGGTTTGGTCGGACAAACAGGGGAGATATGTAGCACTATCTAGCACCTGGGGAGGGACAGATTCTCAATGTCGTATCCGTGTATATCCCCACTGAGTTGCAGCGTCCCACACTGCGAGACCTCGGAGAGCTCCTGCTTGTGTAAATGTATGTATGTACTTTCTCTTAGGGCTATTGGCGACGGGGGTGGGGGGAGACTTTAATCTGGAGCCAAGGATCGCCTCCCGCCTCCTAGGGACCCCCCGGGGGGATCTCAACTGGCAGAGTTCCTGTCCGCTATGGGCCTGGTGGATATCTGGAGGCGGCTTAACCCTACCACTGTGCAATTTACATTTCACTCTGGGGCTCACAATAGCCAATCGCATATAGACCATGTGTTTACTCACGCTCAGAATATACATGTTTTCACGGAATACAGGTGCCTCGCGCGCGGAGTCTCTGATCACCATGCTCACACTCAGACTACCTAAGTGCCGCACTACCCTCACTATAAATCCCTGGGCACTCAAGGTACCCCACATTAAGGAAACACTACTCAAAGAAGCAGACTGTTATTTTCAGAAAAACGTGGGGTTGGTCACCTAAGCCCAAGTGCTGTGGGTGGTGTTCGGTGCCTTTATGAAAGGCAGAGCCTTATAGCTGATGGTTGGGCATAAGAGGGAACTCACCAAACGCATAGGGGAACTTGAGGAGGACATCCTGACAATGGGAAAAAGCTCTGGCACATACCCTTGACCCAGAGTCGCAACACTTGCTACTGATGGTGAGTCTTGACTATCAACAGCTTCTGACGCAAGCGGCCAAAGCAAGGTACAACATCACTTGTCACAAGATATACGAGCATGGTGAACGTACAGGTAAACTTCTGGCCGAGATGGAGAAAAAAGAACAATTGTCCAGGTGGGTTCACTCAATACGTGGGGCCGATGGAGACATAATTACTGATCCCCAGCAGATCGCCAAAACCTTTGCCACCTACTTCTCATCGGTATATACGTCCTCTGAGACGTACCAATCATCCATGGCTGCGGATCTCCTTTCAACTATTAAAGTCGCTTGTCTGTCCACGCAAGACAGAGATTCCCTAGAGGGCGACATTGCGGAGGTCGAAATTTAGAAAGCAATTCAAGATGTCCGGTCAGGTAAAGCCATGGGATCCCACAGGCTCCCAATCAAATTCTTCAAGCCGCTGGCTTCCAAATTCTCTTCCCACTTAATGCAAATGTATACTGGAAGCTTTGACGTAGGGACCCTGCCAGATGATGTTAGGACGGCTTCCACTGTGGTCATCCACAAACAGGCAAACTGCCAGATGACTGTAGAGCCTATCATCCCATTTCCCTCCTCACGGTTGAGGCTAAAATACTAGCAAAAGTGTTGGCCAACAGACTCATCCCCTATATGACCGAGCTTGTACACCCGGATCAATCCTGGTTCATGCCAGGGAGGAACACAGTCTTGAACTTAAGGCGATTGCATAGGGTGGCACTATCAGGGTGGGCGCAGCTCTGTGATCGCTGGACGCATCTATGGCGTTCAATACTGTCGAGTGGGACTTTCTTTTCACAGTGCTGTCAAGGATGGGATTTTGACCTAACTATATAAAGTGGATCAAACTCCTTTATGCCCAACCGTCCGTGCATGTGACAGTTAATAACCATGTCTCTAGCCAATTCCCATTGGGGAGAGGCACTAGACAGGGGTGCCCTCTGTCGCCCCTGCTCTTTGCCCTGGTACTAGAGCCATTGGCTGTCTGGGTCAGGGAGACCTGGAGATAAGGGGTCTGAAGAGGACAGAGGACCGTGAAGACCGTATTTCATTATATGCACACGACATACTCCTATATTTGGCCTCACCCTGACAGTCCCTCCACCGGGTCCTCCATATATTTCATATCTTTTGCGCTCACTCAGGATATGCTATTAATTGGACTAAGTCCCAACTCTACGTGCTATGGAGTACACCGCCATGCAATCCTGGGACTATGACATACCAGTGGCATCATAGAGCTTCAATTACCTCGGCATATACATTACACCAGATCTGACTCTATTCTATGAGTAAAACTTATTAGCAACCCTGACCTGACTTACTCTCTTGGGACGAGCAGCACTTTTGAAGATGCTGGCACTGCCACGTTTCCTCTATGCACTGCAGAACACCCCTAATGCGATTCCTGACAACTACTTTGCCAGTATTGAGGGCGTGGTGCGAGGGTTGCTGTGGGATGGTCCGGCCCGCGCATAGCCACAAAATAATTGACGATGGCATGATGTGGGTATTGCATTACACAACATGAGGCTTTATTATCTGGCCTCCCAACTGGTTGCAATCAACAAATGGGTACATGGGGAATACGACGACCAAAATTTACACACAGACCAATGGCTTCTAGGACGGGGGGATTGGGGGATATAATAGGGCACTCTACACAAACCCCCGCAAGCTTAACCTCAAGGGACCCACTGCACGCACAGTAGAGGTCGGGCATGGAGTGAATAGGAAATGGGGTTGGCATAACAAGCTTACAAAAGCCACACCACTCTGGGAACCAGACCTGCTAGGTCAGCTCAGCAAAGGCCTGGGTGCGATAGGTGAGACATGACTGGCATCTCGACAGAGGGGGATCTGTGGGTGAGGGGAAAAGTGGCCACCTTTGCAGATCTGCAGACTAAATATCAATTAGAGCAATCCGAGACTTTCAGATATTTCCAAATTAGCCACGCAGTCACTGCTGCATTACCCAAGGATGACCCTCTACCTGAGGTCCCTCCGCTGGAGGAATAGGTTGATACTTGAACCCATGCCTAAAAAAGCCATATCCCTTATGTGCCATGCCTAAAAAAGCCATATCCCGTGCTGTGGTTGCGGCAGCACTGGGAGGGAGACCTGGGGGATTTAGATGAGGATGATTGGCACAATGCTTTGGCTTTTCCTAGAGAAGTGGCTATCCCAGTGAGATTGCGGCTGGCCCAATTGAAGATCCTTCATTGTGTATATTTAGACGCATGGATCTTGGTCAAAATGGGTAGGAGGACTGAGTCCCTGTGCTTTTGGCAATACCATCAACTGGGAACCTTTTTCCATATCCTATGGGACTGCTCAATAGAGCAGGGTTACAAAGCATATGGAGAGAGTTGGTGGTAAGACACTGAAGGCCTCCCCCAACAATGTCTCCAAAATATTTGGAATGTCACTGGTTTGACGCAAGCAGAGAAAACGTGGGCTTCATTGTGGTGGGCCATCACAAAACGTAAAATTGCGCAAAAATGGGGGGAGGGGCGGCCCGACCCTATGCGACTGGACAGTCGACATGGACAGGGCAATGATCGCCAAGAAAAATGTATTCAAACACAGGGGTTGCCCTAAGAAATGGGACCACAAATGGGGAAAGTGGAATAGAAACAGAGGCAATATCTGCTTATCTCCTACAGTTAAATTTTATTTATTTATTTATTTGTGGTATTTGTAGAGCGCAGCATTCATCCCAAGGGATATCAAGGCGCTAAATGAGAAAGGGGCTGCTGAGGTTTAAGCGGGAGGGGTTAGTTTTTGGGGAAGAGGTGTGTTTTGAGTTTTTGCCGGAATGAAAGAAGGTTTACAGTGTGTCTCAGATCCATCGGTAATTCATTCCATCGTTTGGCCGCCAAGTGAGAGAATGCTCGTCCTCTTGTTCTTGTTTTATAGATACGCTTGGGTTTTGCTAGGGCTGAGTTAGTGGATCTTAAGTTCCTGCTTGGAATATAAAATTCAATTTTCCCTTGCAGGATTGTAGGGCCTGTTTTGTGGAGGGCCTTGTGCGCATGACAAAGTAGTTTGAATGTGGCACGCTGGCGCATCGGCAGCCAATGGAGTTGTTTTAGACATGCCGATGCCGAGTCTCGTTTGCCTTTGTTGCATACCAGTTTGGCAGCCTGGTTTTGCAGAACCTGTAGGCGGGAGAACAGCTGCTCGTTCATTCCTTCGAATAGAGCATTGCCATAATCCAGGCGGCTGACTAGGAGGGCCTGGGTAATCGTACGACGACAGTCAAGTGGGATCCATGTGAAGATCTTGGCGAGGAGTTTCAGGATTGCAAATCCCTTACCCCAGAGTGTGCGCACATGGTCTTTCATGGATAGTGCGTCATCCATCATAATGCCTAGGTTCCTGGCATATTGTTTCAGGGTGGGGGCTGTTCCCAGTGACGGTGGCCACCATGAATCGTTCCACGATAGTTTGGCTCCTCCGAACAATAGAATTTCGGATTTTCCGGCATTGAGCTTAAGGCAGTGGTTACGCATCCAATCCGCCATTTCGGAGAGGCAGCTGTGGAGTTTATTTTTAGTTGTTTCTAATTTTTCCGATCTTTCATCCATGGTCACCATCAGCTGCGTGTCGTCGGCATATGAGCAGATGCCGATGCCCCACTTTCTTCCGATGTCGGCCAGAGATGATACGTAGGCATTAAAGAGAGTGGGGCTTAGGGAAGCCCCTTGTGGGACTCCACAGCCAATGGGACGGGGTTCTGAATGGAATTGGCCCATATGCACTGCTTGGGTGCGGTTGCTCAGGAAGGATTCGATCCATTGCAACGCTGTGTCTTGTATTCCTTTGCTCCGGAGAATGTTCAGTAGGCATTTGTGCGACACTGTGTCGAACGCTGCCGACAGGTCCAACAGTATCAGAGCCACCGAGCCCCCTTGGTCGGTGATGCATCTGACACTGTCCGACACTGCCAGCAGCGTAGCCTCGGTGCTAATGTTGGATCTGAATCCGGTTTGGGTGGGGTCCAGAAGCGAGTTGTCCTCCAGATATTTGGATAACTGTGAGTTAACCATTTTCTCCAATGCTTTGGAGAGGTAAGGGAGTTGTGAGATTGGCCTATAGTTCTCCGGGTTGAGAATATCGGCCCCGGCTTTCTTCAGGAGGGGGGTTACAGATGCGTGTTTCCAGCAATCTGGAAAGGACGCGGAGGCGAGAGACTGATTGAAAAGTTTGGTGATGAGTGGGCATAGAGTCGGTGCAATTTCGCAACCAGAACGACATACCCTATTGGACATTTCTGGTATTGATATTGTGCTCTTACCCGGAACTGAAAAAGGTGATTGCTCGTTTGATAAGTACCGACTGGTGTACATATATCTGCTTTCCAAATTTGATCTCTTACGTTTTGGTTACTTGATGGGCATACTGGACATTACTACCATGACTGAATGGGAGGGCGTGTGCTGTGTCTTTCAAATGCAATCTGCACATAAGTATGTAAATGTGTACTGTGGACCCAACTATTATTTTACTATTGCCTTATGTTTTTCTTTTATTTTTTCTTTCATCACTAAAAACTGTTTAATAAAACAAAAGTGGTATAAATCATAATTAAATGGGTATTTCACTTCAGGAGCAACACCAGCACCACCACTGTCTTACTTAGTGTGTCCAGCAGTGTTCCATGCCGGTAGGTGTGTGAAATTCACACAATTTAATTTTCAGTAATTGTAGGAAATTTCAGTAAAATTACAAAAAAGTTGGTGAAATGAAAAAGACTAGATTTTGGTGTGGTATGTTAGTATGATTTGTGTCTTTGTATCCACTTTGGACGCAAGGATACATTGTGTGCTACAAAGATTACTGCAGAACAGCATTTCACCATCCAGCACTGGTAATTGTCTGCCAGTTGTTTCTGTTTATCTTCATTTTATTTGCATAGTGAACTCTGAAGAACTAAATTGCTTCAAAGTGCCAAGGCTTTAGAATGAATATTGCTGAACTGGCCTGTATTTTTATAGAGAGAAGGGCGAAGCAAAATGAGATGGAGTAGACATGTTTCCTACGATTATCAGGGTCAGGACCCTGTATAATAGTGGCCATACATTGGCAGTCATGGATAAATAGGCTGAGTTTATTAGGCTGCACCAAATTACTGGTGTACCCCCAGAATATCGAGATTTCTATACCTCTATACCTAACTCCCCATAAAAACGACACACGGGAGCCTGCGTGTGTGAGTTTTTTTTAAATTGCTGCAGATCCGGGGGGACACCCGCGAATTAATGGCAAAATTCTATTACGAAAAATACTTTTAACCCCCAGCAGGGTCCCTGTGGGACCCCCTCAACATATCTGAGGGGGTCAGGGTATTCCTACCCTGCCCCTTTTTCTTTAGCTTCTACTTTTTTGTGGGACTCAGCTTCAAGCAGAGTCCCAAGATGGCTGCCAACACTTCCTGGTTGAAATGATGGCAGCCAATCAAATTTCAGTAGGATCCGCTAGTCCAATGCAAGGACTCATGTCCCCAGAGATCTATATTTATTAAACCTAAATATCTCTGAAACTACTGAACAGATTTAAACCGAATATCAAATAGTATGCTTTCTGAACCAACATCTAGCTTTCAGCCAAATTTGGTGCAGTTCCGTTCAGCGGTTCGGGCTGTAGTCCTGTTCAAAAAAATAAACCTCTCTACAGACATAATACTGGGAAAATACGTTTTCGGACCCCCTTTTTCTCTGCCCTGCTTGACGGATCTCCCTGAAACTTTCAACACAGCAGCTAAAGCAAAAAAGAGAAGTTAAAAAAAAAAGCGAAGATTTATTAAGCGGTGCCAAAGTTATTGGCAAAATAAAAAACCCATGTCTTAAGAAAACTTTAGTTCTAACAATAACTACCTCATGGCTATCGTCAGTAGGTAATATACATATCTTATGGAAACTACGTCCTAACTATAAATACCTAGGTTATATACCGGGCGGCCCTCCAGACAAAAATAACTTAAGTAGTTATAGTTAGAACCAGTTTAGTTAAAGTCGAGGGGGCGGGGCCAGCTGTTGACTGTAATGGCCGCAGCTTAGCAGAGCTCCAGCCGTCCGCCGGGATATAACCCCCACAAATCCAATTAAATATCTGTGAAACTACCAAAACTAGACCGCACCGCGAGCACAAGACCAGAGGTACCCCGGCGGACAGCTGTGTGCCTACAAGACGGTCCCGACAGCATCGGATTGCCAGTGGCTGGGTGGGAGAACCAAGGCAACGCAGAACAGCAGTGAGGCGGGCCGAAAGTATGTGAAATGACATCAGTCGGCATCTAACTGCAAGGCAGGGGCTCTTGCAGGCCTCGCACAGAGACTACATGGCAGAGTTGGCACCCGTGATCTCCGAAAAGTGATCTCCAGCCGGATTGTGCATGCCGGTGCGCTTAGGTGAGGAGGCTTTTCGGGGATCCTGGGGAGAGTAAAGACGCTCAGACGCAGGCCCTTGGGGCTGCTCTAAGGAATGCAGGGACTCAGTGAAAGAGAGAGGCCATAGACTTTGGGTCGTAATCTGAGAACTGTGTGCGTCAGGGACGGCGGAGGAGGGGTGAATCCGGTGTTCCTTTCGCCCCGCCTCTCCCCCTTTTTCTCCTGACTTTCTCCATGATGTGAGGTGCCCCCACCCGCCTGAAGTAAAACGGCAGCCCCAGGACATTACAGGCAGCCGGCCTGAATACACTAATGGAGCAGTGCTGATTGGGCCAGATAAACGACTGGCCATACAGTGAAGGCTGCTGGCGAACCCACTAGGATTCCCTGAGACCCAGGCTGATGGTGCGATGTGAGGACACCGGGACCAGCAACTAGTGCTACACACTGATGCGGGCTGAGGAGACCATAGCCCTCCTTACAGGAAGTTCCGAGCAGAGTGTGGCACCAGAGGTGTGAAGGTGAAGGGCCCAACATACCACAGGCATTGTTGTACCCTGGGTAGGTGGCGGGTTACCCTCCCGCACGGCTTCAGAGAAGGGCGAGGCCAGAAACACGTGTGACGATTAAATTACAGTATGACTGCAAAAGGCCACAGTCAAAAATAGACAAGTACGCCCATCCAAGAGTGGATGTCCCCTCGAAGGACTCTGAAGACCAGGCACCCCCAAACCAGAAACAAAACAAGAACAAGGAGGAATCTCTGTCTCTGCAGGACATAATGTCTGCCATACAGAACATAAAAACCTCCTTGGAAGGCAAGATCGATACAGTCTCCATGGAGATGACCCTAATGCGGGCCAACCTGCGAAATATAGGGGTGTTGGTCAAAGAAAGAAAACAAGTTGCTTACCTGTAACTTTGGTTCTCCAGTATTGGGAACTTTCATAGATTCCAATAGCTTGTATCATTCCCTGCCGTCGGGATGGGAGTCCCCAGTAAATAAAAAATACCATAGAAATATGTGCAAAAAAAGAAAAAGGCCTAGGCCTCATCTCATTTTGTAGCATATCCACCTCTTTTTGTAAAAGAGACCAAATAAATGAACAGCCAATGAGAACAGCCTCACCCCATAGAACCTTCCTGAGAGAGCCTCAGATTTTCGTAGCCGTTGTGTAACAGTATAACAGAAGACGCTAGAGGCTGAGCTTTCCCAGGGGAAGAGGTTGGGCACATGGGAATCGATGAAAGTTACCAATACTGGAGAACCAAAGTTACAGGTAAGTAACTTGTTTTCTTACTCCAGTATTGGAACTTTCATAGATTCCCATAGTTTGTATCAGAATAGCGAGCATTCAGATCGCACATTTTGTGTAATAATACATTGTTATAAATCTTGCAAGATGTATACAGTCATCAAAGATACAAGTTATCAAAAAAGTAGACAGTGAACATCATGAGTTACAAAATGTGCGAAACCAATAACAGGAAGGAGGGTTAGTAGGGAAAGCTCACCACTTATTGAAAGAGATTCCTCAGGACTGGCTGTCCCACTGCGGCATCACTATGCGTAAAGGAGTCCAAGCAGTAATGCTTCGTGAAAGTATGGGCACTGGTCCATGTCGCTGCCCTACAAATGTCCTTGATCGGCACTCAGGCGAAGAGAGCAGCTGAAAAAGACATGGATCTCGTAGAGTGCGCCCGGACCTGCCATTCTAGGGGCTTACCAGCCGCTTGGGGACAGTATTGGACAGCGCTGTCAATCCATTGTGCAACCCCCTGTTTTGAAAGAGGGAAATCCTTGCGAGGGGCACTGAAAGCAACAAAGAGCTGTGTAGATCTTCTGAAGTCTTTGGTACGCTGAAGATAAAACTTCAAACACCTTTGAACATCCAGTGAGTGAAGAGCCCTCTCTGCTGGAATAGTAGGTCTAGGAAAAAAGGACTTGAGAATCACTGGTTCATTCAGATGAAAGTCTGAAGGGACCTTCGGGATAAATTTGTGATTCGTCCTCAGAATCAGAGTATACTTTTCAAACTGCAAAAAGGGTTCTTTGATAGTGAGAGTGTGCAGTTCACCTACCCTCCTGGCCGATGTTCGGGCGAGAAGGAGGGCCACTTTCCATGAGAGGAATTTAAGGTCCGCCCTATGAATTGGTTCAAAAGATGGCCTCATAAGTTGAGTAAGGACTAAGTTAAGGTGCCACAGAAGTGGTGGAGGCCTAACTGGTGGAAAAACTCTAAAACGACCTTTCAGAAATGCATGGTACTTGCTGACCAGAGGGAAGGTCCAGAAGAAGTTCGAAGAAATGGTTGCCAGGTGCACCTTGAGAGAGGAGTGAGCGAGACGTGACTTAGCCAATGCCAAAATGTATGGCAAAATCTGAGGAGGAGCAGAAGAATAAGGATGAATGTTCTCTTGCCGACACCGCAGGCAGAAACACTTCCATTTCAAGTGATACGTCTTATTTGTACTTGTTGCTCAGGCTTGTGCTACCACCTCTCTACACTCTGGCGACATATTTAGATTCTGAAATTCTCGGTGCTCAGGAGCCACGCTGATAACTGAAGCGAGCTTGGATCCGGATGTACCACTTGGCCCTGGGACACTTGGCCCTGGGACACGTCAGCAGAGAAGGAATTGGGCACAGGTGAATTGGATGATCCAGGGAGAGAAGGAGAAGCTCCGTAAACCAAAACTGGCAAGGTCACACCAGGGCCATTAGAATCATCCTGCAGGGTTCCGCCTTGAGTTTCCTGAGAAGTCTGGGAATTAGTGGGATCGGAGGAAAAGCGTAAACAAAGGCGCCTGACCAGGCCATCAAAAGCGCATTCCCCAATGTTCCCGGATGGTGCTCCCTGCTGGCGTTGAGTCAGCATTTCTTGTTCTCTGGAGTGGCAAAGAGATCTTTGGACGGAGTGTCCCCGAGACTGAAAAACCTTTCCAGAGTGTCTTGGTCTGATTCCCACTCATGGCTCACCAACTTGAGGCGACTGAGTGTCTGCTGTCTTGTTGAGGGTACCTGGAAGATGCTCAGCCGAGAGAGATATTTTCTTTTGGATAGCCCATTCCCAAATCTCCTGAGCTTCCTTGGATAGAAGACGAGACCTTGTTCCTCCTTGCTTGTTGACAAAAGGCATGGCCGTCGTGTTGTCCGTACGGACCAGGACAGTGGATCGTCGGATCCGCGGTAAGAAGGCCTGTAAGGCCAGGCGAATCACAGATTGATGTGGAGAAGGCGATGCTGGGGCAGCCAGCGGCCGCTCACCTGAAGGTCTTGTAAGGCTGCTCCCCAGCCTTCTAGAGAGGTGTCTGTTGTAATTATTAGAGGAGCTGGGGAGACCCCGAAAGTGAGACCCTGGGAGATATTGTCTCCGACCGTCCACCAGCTGGCTGCGTCTTTCATAGGCTAAGTTATTGTGATCTTGTTTTCGAAACAGCCTTCTGCTTGGCGCCACTGCAAATCCAGTTGCTCTTGAGGGGGAGCATTTGCAACCTTCAATGTGGAATCAAGGGAATGCAGGACGAGATTGACCCTAGAAGGGACTTGTACAGGCGAACTGAAAGTGACCTTCTTTTTAGCAACTGACGGGCAGAGGTCATCATTCTTGTTTGCCTTTCTTTTGACGGAAACGCTTTGCAACAAGTCGTGTCCAGGATGGCTGCCAGGAACCTGGCCGACTTGGACGGGCACAGGACTGACTTTTCCGTGTTGAGCTGAAGCTCCAGGTGACGGAAGAGCTGAGTGCATGCTACGACAGCCTCTTCTGCTGCGTGATGAGACAGAGCTTTTACCAGCCAGTCCTCCAGGTAAGGAAAAACCTGGAGTATCTGCTTCCTGAGAAACGCAGCGAACGGGGCTAGGACTTTTGTGAAAATCCGCTGTGTGGATCTGAGTCCGAAAGGGGGGACCTTGAATTGAAAGTGGCTCTTGGCTACTGTTAAACTTCCGGTGGGCCGGGTGGATGGGAACATGGAAGTATGCGTCCTCGAGATCCAGGGTGGCCATGTAATCTCCTGGACTGAGGAGCAGTAAGATGTCCTGTGAGGAGACCATCCGAAATGAGATAGGTGTTTAGCTCCTTCAGGTCTAAAATTGGGCGCCATTTTTCTACGGTCTTTTGAACAAGGAAGAACTGAGAATAGAATCCTTTTCCCCGCTCGGATGGGGAACCGGTTCTATCGCCCCCTTGAGAAGAAGTTGGTGGGCTTCTAGACGTAGAAGGAGTAGATGTTTTTATTCGGTGGCGCGAGAGGCTTTGCATGGTGGTTGATGTTGAAATTCCAGAGTATGGCCTGACAATACAATATTGAGAACCAACCGATCTGATTTTATAAGTTGCCAATTGTGGAAATATTGCGATATCCTGCCCCACACTGGTGTTACAGGGGACAAAGGAACAGTAGGAAGAGCCAGGACGCCGCCACTGGCGCTTAGAGGAATCCCTCCCCTGGCGCCCTTGCCTTCCTCTAGAGGATGATCGAGAGAAAGAAGACGACTGGCCTAGTCGTTGAGAATATTGCGGCCTGTAAGATTGAGAAGGCTGCGAGTAAGAGGAATTGCTCTGCTGCTGGTATCCGCACTCTGTATGATGAAAAACCTCTACCTCTCGCTCCACGAAAAGGAACCTTGCGGTATTGAAGAGTCCCAATCTTTCTTTATGTCTTGCCGTGCATCATCAATGTGCTTCCCAAAGAGCATTTCACCGTCGAAGGGAAGATCAAGGATCTTGTTCTGGACTTCTGGCCGGAACCAAGTGGCACAAAGCCAGCCTTGTCGTCAAAGGACTGCTGCCCCTGCGAGAGAGTGGAACGATGTAGTGGCAATGTCCATTGCGCAGTCAATTATTTCAGATGTTCTTTCTCCCTCCTGTAAGATCTTTTTGTCTTCCGCTTTAGCTTCTTCGGGCAGCTGCTCCAGATACGGAGACAGATCACACCACATCTGGGGATCATACCGTCCAAGAATAGCCAAGGCATTGGCCGCTCTGACCAGGAGGCTGGACATGGAAGAGAACCTCTTCCAAGCATTATCCAACCGTCTTCCCTCTTTATCAGGTGGCGTGGTAAGAGGTGCCGCCAGATTTTTTGATTTTCTCTGGGCCGCTTGTGAAATCACAGAATCAGGTTTTGGTTGACTTACTAGACAAGTGGGGCTATCATCCGGAGCTTTGTACTTCTTTTCCAGACGAGGAAGCACGGGCATGACAGTGGCCGGTGACTTCATAACTTTTATCCCCTCATCCCAGACATGGCCCACGATAGGGATAGAGCGAACCGACTTCCTGTATGGTTCTTCGAAGTCATACAAAAACATTCCGACTGCACTGATGAAATGGGCAGAGCGAAACGTTTAGAAGCCGTCTCCATTAAATTGTGAAAGCCTCCAATATCAACTGGAGGAGAATCCACCTGATCAGGAACAGGAGAGGTATGGTCCGGAATAATGTAGTCATCCAATTCCCTGTCCGGGTCAGGAATCGGTATAGTGCCTTGGTCATCATCAGATGTGCCGTCCTGGACTGTGACCACATTCTGCTGAGGCTCCGGTAACTCCGGCATTGGAATCTGAGGAGGCTGAGGTGTACCCGGACGAGCCAGTGGAGTTTGAGGCACTTGCCCTGTTTCTTGGCCAGAGGACTGAGTTAGAAATCGCTTCCTGTAATCCGAAAGAATGAATTGCAGGTCTGTGATGAGGGAATGCAGACCATGTCCTGCTGATATTGATCTCGAGCTCTGGATTGTGGCACATACTGTTGCTGCTCCATGTAATACTCCTCAGAGTCCGAGTCCTGATATTTAACATGCAGCTGAGATGGGCTATCTGCATCACCATAAGGACCGTCGTCGTCCTCGGAAAACTCCTCTTCCAAAAGAAAAGCAGGAGGCAGGGGTGTCACTTTTCTTGGAGAAGTAATTTCCGGAGTAATGCGACGTCTCCGTATAGAAATTGCTACATTTTGAATCGTCGACGAGGTCGTCGACGGCGATGCTTGAACTGTCGACGAGGAAAGAGCCACCGTCTTCGGGACGATCGTCGAGACCGTCATCACTATAAGGCTGGAAACTGTCGCCATCAACACCATCACCGTTGTCATCCTCGGCGACGTGGAAGTTGCCAAAGTAGACGTCGACAACAGAATAAAATGTACCTCTGTGTGTGGTGTCGTCGTTGAAGTCATCGCTGACGAAGCCTATGCCTAAGAAGAAACTCTCGTTGACGAGCCCGTTGATGGAGCCGAAGTTGACGCCGGTAAGATTTTTTAAGCCATCATCAACGGTATTAATGCTGTCGTCGTCGAATGAGCGAACGTTTCTGTCAGCTTCCCCTCAGGCGGGACAGAAGCTTGTTTTTTTAACGTTCTGAGAAGGCGGAGAAGAAGCAGAAGACCCATGGCTTGTCTTCTTCACAGGTGCCACATCAACAGCAAGTCCTTCCCTCTCCTTTACACCTCGGTGAGGAGATTTGATGGGACTACGCCTGTCAGACCTATTGGAGGTCTTTAGTAAGGCTTTGGAAGGGGGGTCTGAAGAAGTAGAAGGCAAAGACCTACCCTTTTTTGTGATCTCCTCGGCGAAGTCGCAGATGAGGCATCATCACTGTCACTTGAAACAGGATCCTTTTGTGACTTTAATTCCTGAAGCCAAGTGAGCAGACGTCCCTCACGGTCCTGCAAGGTATTAGTTGAGAAGGTCCGACAGATCTTGCAGACAGTAGCTTTATGGTCCAGATACAAACAATAAATACAGTCTTTATGTTTGTCCTACTCATAAAGTCTCTTTTTGGAGCAGGTGGCGCAAGTCTTGAAAAGGGCTTTCTTCTTCTTGTCAGACATGATGAAGATTTTTGAAGAGTTGAGATGAAAAAAGTTGTTGTGGAAGAAAAAAACTGAGCAGAGCTCAGTGGAGACACCCTTGCACAACGTGCGGTAGAAAATCTGATGCTCAGGAAGTTTCTATGGGGTGAGGCTGTTCTGATTGGCTGCAAATTTATTTGGTCTCTTTTACAAAAAGAGGTGGATATGCTACAAAATGAGATGAGGCCTAGGACTTTTTCTTTTTTTGTACCTATTTCTATGGTATTTTTTATTTACCGATTTACCGGGGACTCCCATCCCGACGACGGGGAATGATACAAGCTATGGGAATCTATGAAAGTTCCAATACTGGAGTAAATGAAGAATCCACCACTATGCTCCAAACCGAGACCAAACAACTCCGAATCCAAGTTGGAGAACTGAAAGAACTGAAACAAGTGTTGGAAAATAGAATGGGGAAGATGCAGAGGGTCGCTGCAGACTTAACAATGTCCGCATCTTTGGGATATTAGAGAGAGCAGAGGGCCCGGCAGTCAACCTGTTTGTGCAGGACCTAATACTTAATCATCTCCAACCCAAAGGCATGTCAAAATACTTCTCTGTGGTCCTGGCTGAAGGGATGGCGAACAGTTGCTTGGGGGAAGGGCCACAGGAAGTCTGGGACACATCAAGGGGGGCCTCCAGGAAACACTGCCATGGAACGGGTGGGTAGACAAGAACGAGGAGGTGTCGATCTACCAATATGAATGACTCCAGGGCACCATTACGAGCACAAATCTAGAAATGGAGACACTGCAGAACACACGCCGAGGATGGTATCCCTGGGACTCACATGTTTTGAGGCTTTCAGAGAAGACTACAATGCTACAGAAACTATGGAAAATTTGATGTGACTGGACATTCTGTGAGACACAGTCACAGCTGGCAGTGAAGCAATGATCTTAAGGTGGTGGGGTGGCGGAGGATGGGAGACGAGGTTATCGCTCCCCAAATGTTCAAAATGTGTTTGGGGCATAAAGGCGCTCTACATAGTTGAGGAGGCAAACAGTTTAAAACCCGTAGGGCAGGGAGGGGGGATTAGTTTGGTAATGGGTTTGTATTGCTTGACTACGTTTTTGCCACTCATGTTAATTGTTCCAATAATAGACGAGGACTGACGACTTGCTACCTGGTTAACTGGTTAACTGCCCCACGCACCCACCTGTTCCTATATCCCTAGGTCAGAGGTCTTCAAACTGTGGGGCGCGCCCCCCTGGGGGTCCGTGGATGGTTTCCAGGGGGGGCGCCAATGCCTCTTCAATTACATGTAATTGAAGATGACCTGGAACTGCTACATTATTCATTTGCATTTCCTGTCTTCCTTTACACGCAGCTCGGAGCGCTGTGAAGGGAGGTCACCGAGTGTCAAGAAGTTGGCTAAAAGAAAAGAACTAAATAGTCTGAGCATTTTGTTTTTTCGTTGTCTAGCATATAAAATAATGAGCAAACAGATTCAATGAACCCTAGTTTACCAAATGGGGAACTTTGTACTAATAGTGCTGCGAGGTCCCAGAGTGTGACTGAAAGGACTGTGAATATGTAAGTTATTATTTTAACCCTGAATTACACACAGACTAACATAGGCTGCTGAAAAATGAGGCAGTGTTTGAAATAAAAACATGTTCCTACAAAATATAGCTTTTAGTGATCAGACTGTTCCAAATGTAAGCCTTTTTATTAGTATAAGATCACACCCCTACATTACCTCTAAAAAAGAAAAATCTTTGTCACTTTGACGCATTAAGCAGGGCCACTGGAATAATGTGGCAAGAGAGGACCAAATTATGCAACAGGTTGATTATATTATGCAATAAGAAAAGGTAAATTATGCAGCATAATCTGACACATTTTGTGCTTAGCTTTATTTCATTTTTTTCTCATTTTCAGTCACGGTAACACTGTCAGGTGAAATATTATACCTCATCAGTACCAATGTAACACCCAAATACATGAAACGGCAGAGAGGGTGTGTGCCTAGATGGGAGACATGTTTTTAATAAAGGCCAGGAGACTGCCCTCTTTACAAGGCAGTAGCTAACATTAGTGAAGCAGGTTCAGCAGCACAGGGGCTCGGGACAGAGCTGCCCACTGCATCACAATTAAGAATGTCTCAATTTTAAAAAAAAGGTGCAAAGGAGCTTATTTTCTGACATTAGGACAAAGGGCACCATTGCAGGTAAAGGAAGACAACATCTGGGAGCTCTTTTTTTCTGAAAGGGTCTGTTTCAAGATTAGTGCGATGGTCCGGTATGGTGGCGAAGGGGTATAAGAGGCAGAGGAGATAGCCACATACTCAGGACTGAAGTTACCATTTGTGCAGCAAGTGTAGTTGAGTTGAGGATCAGTAGTGCAAGGGGCTCACAACACCTCAATTATAGGGGGCAGTATTTTTGGTCAATATCTGTTTTTGTTTGATTCATTTGCTGTTTCATAAGTCTCATATTTAGTGTGGTTAATGAGCAATAGACAAAGTACTCCTGAAATGATCTCATGAGCCATGCCTCCTGCGTGCAGCCCTTTCCCTCCCGCTCAACCAATCCTTGCGGTAAAGTTTTGGAGGGGGGCCTGACATTAAAATATTTTTCTTAGGGGGGCTCAGAGCAATAAAGTTTGAAGACCTCTGCCCTAGGTTGACAGGGACCAGTCCCATGAATGAATAAATGAATGAATGAAAGGATATTTATAGAGCTCGCGGCTACCTGAGCCCTCCCAGCGCTAGGCAGGGCTACTCAGTTAGTGGACAGAACAGGGGGGAAATATTAAGGGCAGAGGAGGGTTTTCAGCTGCTTCCTGAAGATGTTGTGACTGGGTTGGTTTCGAAGATGTATGGGGAGGGCATTCCACAGTCTGCCTGCGTTCATGGAAAATAGTCTGCCGCCACTTCTGGCTCGTTTAATTCTTGGAGTGGCGAGGAGAAGAAGACTGTCTGAACGCAGTTGCCTCCTGGCCTTATAGGGGTGGAGTATGGCTGAGAACAGGGGGGGCCTTTGCCCTGGAGGGATTTATGGGGGGAACATCCTTTACAACGCGGATGTTACACCGCAGTTCCCTTACGACGCAACTTTTACAACGCAAGTTGTAACAACAAATTGCGCTGGGGGGCGCTCCAGGATAGTAAATAGTTTAATTTACTATCTAACTCCTTCCCTACTATCCACGGGGACTGGAGTTGAAATAGTAAATTAAACTATTCACTATCCAGCCCCCAACAAGGCAAGTCGTGGTAACGACTTGCGTTGTAAAACATGCGTCGTAAAGTACTGCGATGTAAAACATTGCGTTGTAACGACATACATCCGATTTATGGACCAGGCAGAGTGACTTGAAGCTGATTCTCTCTTTCACGGGCAGCCAGTGGAGGAGGCGCAGGGCGGGTTTGGCTGAGGCGAGATTGGGGGTTCCAGTGAGCAATCTGGCTGCGTAGTTCTGGATGACCCCAGGTGCCCCCACCTTGATGACCGAGGTGGGGGCACCCAGATAAAGTGCGTTACCATAGTCCAATCTGGAGAGAATGATAGACTGGACCATGGTTTTCTTGGCTTGGGAGGAAGCAGGGGGAACGACTTTTCTGGCTGTTCTTATGAGGCCAAAACAGGTTGCCACCGTTTTAGAGGCTTGTGTTTGGAAGGTAAGTTTGTTGTCTAGCCAGATGCCCAGGCTCTTTATTTTTGGCTTAGGGACGGGGACTGGGCCCATACATGCTAGCCAGATGGTTTTGAGTAAGGAATTGTCAAAATTGCCTAGGGTCATGACCTCAGTCTTTCCACAATTTAGTTTGAAGTGGGAGGATCCCATCCAGCAGTGAGGCAGGATTTTAGGGTGGTAAAATGCGGGGTGGATTGATTTAGGGCTACCACCAGTTGGGTGTCGTCGGCGTATGTAACCATACGGATCCAAACGTGGCTACAATGGATGCTAGTGGGGCCATATAGCCGTTAAAGAGAGTCGGGCTGAGCGACGAGCCTTGTGGGACGCCGCACTGGAGAGGGCGAGGGGTGGAGGTCATGCCATCTTCGATGACCAGGAAGGAGCACAACCAGCTCAGGACGGTGCCGGCAATGCCCAGCTCACTCAACTGGTGAATTAAAACTTGGGGATTCACCGTGTCGAAGGCTGCGTTTAAGTCTAAAAGGATTATGGCAGCCGCTCCTCCTGCGTCTAGAAGTCTCCTGCTTTCCTCCACAACCGCCAGCAAAGCGGTCTCTGTGCTCTGACCAGGGCGGTAGCCTGTTTGTGAGGCATATTCTCTGCGATTTTTGAGATTCCTGGAAGGAGTGAGATTGGTCGGTAGTTGCCCAGGTCAGAGAGATTGAGGTGGGGTTTCTTGCTCCCTTCCATAGGGGGGGGACTACTCCTGAGTAGAGGGAGGCGTTGATGGTATCAGTGATTATAGGACAGACGGTGGCACCAACTTTGGCTAGAATGTTCATGGGCACCGGGTCGCTGGGTGAGCCGCTCTTTACTGAGGGCAGGAGTGATAGAAGCACCTCAGGGGATAGAGGGGGGAAATGATCTAGGAGGTTAGTAGTGGAGGAAGGGGGGGCTGTGTGCGGTGTCACTGGAGGATCAATAGGGGGAGGGTTTTAAGAATGTTCCGAATTTGTTTAGCAAAGAACTCGGCCTGGTTTTCGCAGCGGGTTCCAAGAGGGTCCGCTGGGTCCTGGGCGACTGGGCGTTTGAGGAGACTATTTATAATAGCAAACGTCTCTTTGGGGGAGTTGGTGGCCTGTTGGATTTTTTCCTCATAGTAGCGTGACTGGGCTTTCCTAATTTCCTCCCTGTATTTACGTAAGGCTTCCCTATGTGCGAGCTTTCTTTCAGGGGTAAAATCTCTCCTCCATCTTCTTTCTAGGACTTTCCATGCCTATGACAGCTCTACAAACTGATCAGAAGGGGTACTTGCCCTTAGACAGTCTAAGAAGGTCAGACACCACACCACCCCTGAGTAGAAATAAAAGGTTCAAGATACTTTCCTGGAACATAAATGGACTTGGGACAGAATGAAGAGAGGAATAGTTCTCCAACACTTGAAGCGACATGTACCAAAGGTAGTATTCTTACAAGAAAAACATATCCAGGGTACAAATGAATTGCACTCTCTGGCTACTCTAGGGGAGTTGGTATTTTGATAGGTACTTTCTTTCGCTTTACGAACACAAAAAACATGCATGACCCAGAGGGAGGCCTGAGTTTGAGTTTGAGTTTAAAAATATTTATATAGCGCACTTTCACCAGCGGTTTCATGGCGCTGCAACAGACAGATCCCCAGAGTAGAAAGGCCTGATGGCTGCCTCTGACTGCTGGGAAGGCTAACCCTTCAATATCATTTAGATACATATCCCTCCCAGGCAGAAGTCCCTGGTGCTGCTGGAACTGGGGGCATTGCTTTTAAATCTCCCGAAGGGTAGAGTAGTGATAGGGGGGATTGCAATGCGGCTTTGTCCTCGACGCTTGACCGTATGCCCTTGCAACCACAGGACCAAGCAAGCACAGTACTGAGAGATTTCTTGTCTGCTATGGGCCTACAGGATACCTGCAGTAGCCTTAACCCCAATTTGCAGCAGTACAAGTATCTCTTGGTGTGCAGGGGAGTTTGTCACACATAGATACGCTCTTTACCCTGGTCCATCAGGCACCCCACTTTCTGGATGCCCATCACCTGGCCTGTGGAATCTCAGACCATTTCCCAAGCTGTGTCCATTACGAATTAGATGAACCATGTCAGTCACGAGTGGGTGGGATAAGTCCCTGATACTTTCAAACCCCCCTCTTTAGATCCAAAATCCAGAAGGCAACAAATCAGTATATTACCGAAAATACAGGAACAGTAGATTCAGCATGTATCCTCTGAGAAGCGTATAAAGCAGGGATCAAAGGACAGGGCATCTCATTAATGGTGGGTGAAAAAAGCACAAGTGCCTGCTGCTAGATACGTGGGAATGGGACATCAATGAACTGGAGACCCTCCTGATCACTGACAATGAAGATCAAGTGAGACATCATCTGGTGCTCAAATGGGTCGAGTTTAGGGTGGTGGCTGAAGGAGCATCGAAAGACAGAAATCGGGCAAAACAACATAACCTTTAGGAGGTATGTACTAGAGCAGGTAAACTGCTGGCATGGCTAGATAAAAAGACAGTGGCCTCAACATAGGCACATGAGGTTAAGGGAGGTGATAGAGTCAGAGTCCTGGGAAGGGGACAAATAGCTAACGCGTTTGTGGACCACTATGAGCACCTTTTCACTCCGGGTTCCAGCACTTCAATCGCAGATTCGCTGGAATTGATGGCCACACTCCAGCTACCCGACTTGCCTCGGGGGATAGGGACCTCCTGAAGCAGGACCTGACAGAAACTGAGACAGCCCAAGCGATTAGGGACCTTAGATCCGGCAAGGCTGGCGGCCCCAATGGCCTGCCAATTGAGTTGTACAAGTCAACAGTCAGTAAACTAACACACCTATTACAACATATGTTTAATGAAAGCTGTGACAATGGGAGACTTTCGAGAGACCAAAGAATAGCTAACATAGTAGTGATTCAGAAGGTGGGTAAACCCCCTTGTGAATTCAGCTTATCTAGGTCGATCCCTCTTTTGAATGCAGAAGTTAAAATCCTGACTAAACTGCTGGCAACCCATCTGACCCCAGTGATGCATTCTTTGGTCCATCCTGATCAGTTGGGCTTTATGCTAGGGGGAAATACGGCACTCAATCTTAGACATTTGCATGGGGTAATAGGTAGAGCTGCGACCATCAGGTTAGAAGCGCTGGTGGTATCCCTAGTCGCCCATATGGCATTTGATGCGGTGGAGGGGCCATTCCTATATGCAGTACTGGAAAGACTGGGTCTTGAGACAAAATGTTTTAAATGGATCAAACTTTTGTATTTGGAGCCCTTGGCACAGGCGAATGGGAATATGTCCAGAATACTTGTGCTGCTGAAGGGAACGAGGCAGGGATGCCCTCTATCCCATCTGCTGTTTGCATTGGTATTGGAGTCTTTGGCGGTATGGTTCCGGGGGGTGTATGCCATGATCCGGGGACTACGGTAGACACCAGAGTGGGATGAAAACAAGTTACTTACCTGTAACTGTAGTTCTCCAGTATTGGAAGCTTTCATAGATTCACATGCTTGAATCATTCCCGGTCGTCGAGAGAGGAGTCTCCGGCACATAAAAAAGCAATGCTTAGCAGTATAGCAAACTGAAAAGAGGCCTAGGCGCATTTACCTTTTGCAACCCATAGCCTTTGTTATGTAAAAAGTTCCAAACTTTTCCCTGAACCAATCAGAGCTCCTCACCCTCTAGAACACTCCTGAGAGAACCTTTTGCCCCTCAGATTTTCGCGTACTTGTGCCTAAAAAACACCTTTCATGCTAAATCCAAGGTGAGCCTCTTAGGGGAGGAGGGTGAGTGCATGTGAATCTATGAAAGCTTCCAATAATGGAGAACTACAGTTACAGGTAAGTAACTTGTTTTCTTACTCCAGTATTAGAGCTTTCATAGATTCACATGCCTGAATCAGAATAGCGAGCAGTGATATCACAAAGCACATTTGTTTTTTACATTTCCTCATCATGTAATGCAACATGAATACCATCAATCATAGCAAAATACAAAAAATGTGTCTTTGCAAACAAGAGAAAAGGATGGTTTTGTTTGTACTATCCGCCCTGGCTTTTAAGAGGATGTTTCTACATTCTGTTGAAATATTCAAATGGTGAAACTCACAGTGCTCAGGAGAAAGGCTGCTAAGCGGAAGGATTTCGGGTCCGGATAAAGCACTTGTCCCTGGGACACTGGCAGAAGTGATGGCATCGTTTGGAGGCGAACTGGTTGGTCCTCCGTCAGCAGCAGAAGCTCTGTGAACCAGTGTTGCCTGGGCCACCATTGGGCTATCAGGATCAGCCTGCACGGTTCTTTCTTGATCTTCACAAGTACTCGCGGCAGGAGGGGAATCGAAGGAAAAGCGTAGGTTAAGACACCGGACCATGCCATCGAAAATGCATTCCCCCAGGACCCCCACTGGGGCAGCCAGCTTGAGAAGAACCAGCATTTCTTTTCTCCCTTGTGGCGAAGAGGTCTACTGTTGGTTTTCCCCATCTTTGAAAAATGTTGTCCAGGACTCCCGGTCCAACTCCCACTCGTGGCAGGATGATTTGAGCCTGCTGAGAGTATCCGCTTGGGTGTTCTGATCCCCTGGGAGGTGTTCTGCTGACATGGATATCCCTTGTTGTATGGCCCATTCCGAAATTTTCTGGGCTTCCTCAGAGAGGGAGAGAGATCTTGTTCCTCCCTGTTTGTTTAAGTAGTGCATTGCAGTCATGTTGACCGTTCTTATCAACACCGACGAACCTCTTATCCTTGGCAGGAAAGCCAGCAATGCGAAGCGTACTGCCCTGAGTTCCAGCAAGTTTATGTGCAATTGTTGTTTGTGCAACTTCCAACGACCACTGACTTGGAGGTCTTGAAGGAACGCTCCCCACCCTTCTAAGGACGCATCTGTAGTCACTACCAATGGGGCTGGAGCTGTAAGGAATGAGAGACCCTGAGAGACATTTCGATCCTTTGTCCACCATGCTGCTGCTTGCACCATAACCGGTGTTACTTGGACCACATCCTCTAAGGATCCCTCCGCCTGACGCCATTGTAGATCGAGCTGCTCCTGCAATGGGTGCATTCTTAGTCTGCAGTACGGCACGAGGGGAATGCAAGATGACATTATTCCCAGTAATAATTTGAATCTGCGTGCTGAAATATACTTTCTTTTTAGAAAATTCTGGAAGTGAGACACAATCTTTAGCTGTCTTTCTTTTGAGGCTAACGCTTTTTTTTCCTCTGTGTCTAATATTGCTCCCAAAAAAGTGATCTGTTTCGTTGGTCGAAGGGATGATTTTTTCTCGAGAAGAGTCAAACCCAGTTTGGCGAACAAGTCTATTCAAGTCCTTGTTGAAGTCCTAGCTAGTGCTTCTGATGGTGCTTTGACTAACCAGTCATTTAGGTAAGGAAATACTTGATGTTTTTGCTTCCTTAACACCGCCGCCACTGGAGCCAGGCATTTTGTGAACACTCTTGGGGCTGATTTCAGGCCGAATGGCAGTACCTTGAATTGGTAATGTTTCCGGTTACCAGGAACTGAAGGTACCGCCTGTGGGAAGGATTGATGGGGACATGAAAGTATGCATCCTGCAGGTCGAAAGGGGTCATATGATCCGCGGGTTCAATAGTAGAAGGATGTCCTGGAGAGAAGCCATCCTGAAAGACTGCTTCTTGAGATAGGTGTTCAGGGATCTGAGATCCAGAATAGGACGCCATTGGAGGATGTTTTTTCTGACTAGAAGAAATCGGGAGTAAAATCCCTGTCCTTTTTGGGAGTTCGGCACCGGCTCTATTGCTCCCTTTCGGAGCATTGTCCGAATCTCCTTCTGGATTTGATCCAAATGATTGACCTTCTGATGCGTTGGTGGCGTACAAGGAGGGATCTGTAGAAATTCTAGTGTGGCTGAACTGAATAATGTTGAGGACCCATTGGTCCGTAGTTATTTTTTGCCAATTGTGAAGATAATGAGCAATCTTTCCACCCAGGGGAGCATACGATCTAAGTAGAAGGTTGTCATTGTCGTCGGGTGTTGTCTTTCCCCTGACGACCTCCTTTACCTCTTGGAGTAGATTTGGTATAAGCTCCTGATTGTCGCTGTGTATACTGCTGACAGTAGGGCTGAGATGAAGTGGAATAAGAAGGTCAGACACCACACCACCCCTGAGTAGAAATAAAAGGTTCAAGATACTTTCCTGGAACGTAAATGGACTTGGGACAGAATGAAGAGAGGAATAGTTCTCCAACACTTGAAGCGACATGCACCAAAGGTAGTATTCTTACAAGAAAAACATATCCAGGGTACACACTATGGCACACTCAATGGATAGGGGAATAAATGAATTGCACTCTCTGGCTACTCTAGGGGAGTTGGTATTTTGATGGGTACTTTCTTTCGCTTTACGAACACAAAAACATGCATGACCCAGAGGGAGGCCTGATGGCTGCCTCTGACTGCTGGGAAGGCTAACCCTTCAATATCATTTAGATACATATCCCTCCCAGGCAGAAGTCCCTGGTGCTGCTGGAACTGGGGGCATTGCTTTTAAATCTTCCGAAGGGTAGAGTAGTGATAGGGAGGATTGCAATGCGGCTTTGTCCTCAACGCTTGACCATATGCCCTCGCAACCACAGGACCAAGCAAGCACAGTACTGGAAGATTTCTTGTCTGCTATGGGCCTACAGGATACCTGGAGTAGCCTTAACCCCAATTCGCAGCAGTACAAGTATCTCTCTTGGTGCGCAGGGGAGTTTGTCACACATAGATACGCTCTTTACCCTGGTCCATCAGGCACCCCACTTTCTGGATGCCCATCACCTGGCCTGTGGAATCTCAGACCATTTCCCAAGCTGTGTCCATTACGAATTAGATCAACCATGTCAGTCACGAGTGGGTGGGATAAGTACCTGGTACTTTCAAACCCCCCTCTTTAGATCCAAAATCCAGAAGGCAACAAATCAGTATATTACCGATAAAACCTATGGTTTTATCAGTGAATTTCTAAGGTTTTTTTAAATGCTAATTCCTAAGTATAACGTGGCTGAAACCGATGGTTTTTTCAGTGAATTTCAAAGGTTTTGTAAATGATAATTTTAAAATGTATTAATTGTTATATTTTTTTATACTGATTTACTACATTATTTTGAATTATTTATTTTTAGATATTTTATTTTTTAAATTACATTACATATTGTTTATATAATTTGAAAAATATATATTTTTTAAAATATTGAAATTGTAACATATTTTTTTTAATATTTTTTTTATTTATATATATTTTATATATCAGGCAATGATATCCTATGGATAGAAATTCAAGTAACTGTAAGTATGGTTAGAATTACTTTTCAGGATCAGTAGTACGCTCAAAGTTGCAGCACTGACGTTTCTTGTGATAACAGGTGAGTAAATCGGAATTCGTAGTTCGGCAGAATTTACAGGAATATTTTGCTCAAAGGTAATGGAAGGGGGCGCCCAGGCGTTTTTACAGAGGGGGAACTAATTCCCCTTGCAGAGAGGTGGTGTGGTCTCATTACACCTCTCCGCAAGGGAGCCCCCTTGCACATACTAGAGGCTCCTGGTGGGCTAGTTGGCCACCAGGGACCCCCAGTATGCAAGTGGAATTAGTTCCACCTCTGCAAACGCGCCAGGGGGCACGTTTGAAGAGAGGTGCAGGGAGGGGGCGTGGCCTCCTCCCGATCCCGTTTAAAAATAATACATATACTTTTAAGAAGGGGGGCTGTGTAGCCCCCCCCCCTTCTTTTTCTTTTGGCCCTGGGGACCACATCCCCAGGGCCTGCCCCCAATTCTTTTTAAAAAAAATTTTTTACAGAAAGGGGGCCGCGTGGCCCCCCTCCCGTGGCCAATTCCGGCCCCGGGGACCCCATCCCCGGGGCATGGGCAATATTTAAATTAATTTTTTTGTGCAGCTGCCCCCTTAAGGCCCCGGGGACCCCATCCCTTGGGGCCTGCCTTTTTAAAAAAATGTTTTATATCAATGGTGGAGGGGGCCGCGTGGCCCCCCTCCTTGGCAACTTATGGCCCGTGGGGACCCCATCCCCCGGGGCCTGCCCTCTCCGTTGGGGACCGTGGGGGTGTCCCCAAGCCCCCCACGGTCCCTGCCGGCTCCCCGCTTCCTGCTTTTCTGCTTGGGGAGCAGCTAACATGCTTCTCCCCATGCAGAAAAGCAATACGCTTCGATTTTTGAAAGAGAGAGCAGGTTTCCTGCTCTCTCTTTCAAAAATCAAAGCATTTTGCTAAGGTAGGACGGGAGCCGCGAGGCTCCCGCCTTACCATAGCAAACAGCAGTGTCCCAGGGGTAGGCCCCCCCGGGACACTGCAGGAGCCGGCCCTGGGGAATGGCGTCCCCAGGGCCATCACATGCTCCAGAAGGGGGGCCGCTCGGCCCCCCTCCCACCTGTTAAAAGCTCCGGGGGTGGTGGTCCCCGGGGGTAAGGGGTCCGTCACGGCCCCCCCTATTTTACATATTAGAGTCCCGGGGAGGTGGTGGTCCCCGTGGCGTGTGGGGGGCCTTAGAGGCCCCCAACATACAAATACAAGCCCCGGGAGTGGCGGTCCCCGGGGCTGCGGGCCCGTGTGCCCCCGCTAATATAATTACTTTGCCCCGGGGGTGGCGGTCCCCGGGGCAGTGTGGGGGGATTGGGGCCCCCCACACTTCTTTTTCACTATGCCCCCGGGATTTGGTCCCCCCGGGGGCTAATATGAAAAAAGCAGACCAAGGTTTTTCACGAGGTACGCGTACGTATGCGTACCCCGTGATTTGTTTAAAAGAAAATCTTTTTTTGGGCCTTGTGGGACCTCCTGAGCAGGGCTAGGGGGTCAGGGTGTTTCTACTGAATACACTGAATGAGAGATGTTTATTGTTACCCAACTTATTGGTACTCATTTTATTGACCTCAGGAGGATGAAAAGCTGAGTGAACCTGCCGGGATTTGAACCTGTGACTATGAGGTTGAACACAAGTCCCTACAGTGGACGCATTAGTCCACTGAGCCTCTAGACCTGGCTGACGGCACATGCACTGTCTCTCTGAGACATTTTGTTTACAGTCAGTGGTCTTACACCCCCTCCCCTTTAGCTTACCATTTGTTAGCTACAGCCCTCATTTCCTTCGTATCCATTTGTCAAGGCATCAGGGCATCATGTCCTCTTCTTGTGTTAGGCACGATGAAGAACTTGTGTCCATTCAGAGCTCCGGTTTTTGGAGCTGCTTTTTCTTTGTGCTCAAGAACTCCATATGAGTGCTTGTGTTTTCAGGCCGTCTCCCATATCCTGTCCATGTCGCCTTTTTTCCCTCTCAGTGGTGCTGTGTGATTCTGTGAAATGCCCACCCGCACTCATACTATCTCTTACCCCCTCCTTCTCCATATTCCTCCTTTTCTACTGTCTACCTTGTGTTATTCTCCCCCCTGTCTGTGTGCTTATCCCCTGTTCTTTTTTTGCCTTAGAGCTTCTCCCCCCCCCATGTTGTTCATTCTTTTGTTGGTTTCTTCTCCCATCGTTATTTTCTCTCTCCGGTAGGCCTCCTTTTTTCCGTACCCACTCATCCTGTTACTTCCTCCCCTCAGTGTTGCCCCCTGATCCTTGCTTCTTCTTACCCCTGTATTGCTTCACCTACCAGCACTGGTTACTTACCCCTCCCTCTCACAGTGTTTCTTCACCCAACCAGCTTATCCCATAATGTAGCTGCCAAAGATCAGTCAGTCAGTCAGTTACATACAAGGGTCAGGTCTTCATAGGGAAGCAGTTTTCTCTCACACTCCTTCTGCCATCAGATACTAACTGCAAAACAGTGTTTAATTAGGATGCAAAAAGCATATTTGCAAATATATTGCCACTCAATCAGTGAAATAAATAAAATATACATGTTGACACAGAAGCAGCCAAGGAGTTCACTATGCGCGCCTTCAAAATCTGTTCCACCAGCAGGCCACTGGTTAAAATCCTGGGAGATCCGCCCAGTTCATCATGCTTGTGATGTCGATAAATATGTACATTTGAGTGGGGGTGTAACAGTAACACTTTTTTTTGTAGTTGTCTGCATCTGTTGCAGTCTGTTAATATTGATAAATATATGTATGTATAATAACAAACGTGCAATGTCTGATATTTATATGTTTCCCTGAGGTTCGTTCCTTGATTTTGCTCACCAGAAAATGTCACTCATTGCCATAGACATGTCACTCATAATTACACTGAAAAAAATTATTAAAATGTCACTCATTAGAATCTGAAACCTTGGCAGTTATGCATGATGAGCCACTCAGCCGCCCACCACTCTACGTTTAGGTAGCTGAGCTCCTGTTGCTCCCCTCTTACCTCAGTCGCTCCAGGGTCTCTACTCTATGGCAGGCAGGGGTGGTTGGTTCGAACTTGAAGTTCGAACTTCATTCACCTAATCACTTTAAGTTCTGCTGCTCTGACTGCAGCAGCCAAACTCCAGAGCCAGCAAATCGCCCAGCCACTTACTGCCCCAGGCCACAATTGAATCCTCACAACTCGAGCTCGTAGTGGTGATGCGTCACAGCTACGTAACGTTCTCGAATTGCGAGGGCTGGCCAAAATCATGTAGCCCAGGGCCGTCATTGGTAGGACTCGTGCGCTACAAGATTGACGGCCCTGGAGGATGGGACGAACCACGACCACCACCACCAACAGTCAAGGCAGCAGGAAAGCAAACACTAATGCGGTTATGCGGGATGTCATCGCAGCGGCAATTTTGGCAGCAGCACTGTACATAACTGGGCCGCGCGCGCGGCACTGGTGACCCGTTGCGGCGGCTTTTATAATTTATTTGGGGACACTGTGTCCCCAAATAAATTATAAATGCGGCCGCGGCTGCAACGGGTCACCAGTGCCGCTCCCAAGCAGTGCCGCCTGTGGCGGACCGCCCCCCCTCTTCCCCCCCCTAGCTACGAGACTGGTCAAATGTCTCCAATCGGCACATGGCGGACTTTTTTTCCCACAAGGCTCCAGAAATGCTTTCGGCATCCCTTAGTGAGATTTTCTAATGCTGGCGGTCTAGGGCAGTAGTGGTCAGAGGGCTGATTCTCAAGCAGATTTGCTGCTGTTTGAGAAGATTTTCTACCTGCGTGGCAGTAAAATCAACTTGAATGGCCACGCGCTCCCGCGCACCGCATGGTGCCATTTCTGCTGATTTTCCAGCTGCCAGCGCTAAATAATAGCATGATTTGCTTATTTTTTGCTTGTTGACGGAACTCTGTGGACTCTCATTGAGTTTTTACGTAACTCCGTCTAATTCTGTGGAGTGAAACTCTGTGAGTTCCGCCCACCTTTAATAAAAATCTAAATTTCACTAAGAGCATACCTGCTAAATCTTCGGAGCTTCGCGATTCTTCCTCCTCATCAGTCCTTCCGAAGAACAACAGGCTTTCATCCCCGAAGATTTGTTGGGAATGTTCAATCAGAAACTGTACCAATATGGCCACCTATTGGATGCACACAATTGTTAGATAAGGGTAGGTGTATGCCAACACTGAGAGTTTAACAGCCTAGTGACAATTAACATTTCCCTAAACGCACAAGACAGATTTCTGAGTGAAATAACAATGGTTGATGCAACTCAGAGGTGGCCAGCCAGCTAGCTACAGGCTTACTCACAATATAGGGATTGCACAGTGGTTGTTACAGCCCTTTCTGTGCACAGGGCTCAATTCTGAGGATCTCCTCATCATTCAGATATTTTCACCACCAAAGCATATTTGTTGTCTGCTGAAGAGTCCAATTACGTCCACACCTTTTTTATTTTTAAAAAGAGTCTTCCTGTACTATTCTCTAGTTGATTTGCCTTCTGTAATCTAAATTCTTATTTAGAGTTTAGGGACCTATATAGAGGTTGCTGGATCTGACACTCCATCACAAATGTGACAGATATCCTGTCTGCTGTAGTACAAGTATCATTTGCTATAATGCACTTGTAATACGGCAGATAGGGTATCTGCCACATGTGTGATAGAGTATCCTGTCCAGCAGAATTTAAAAAAGGCCCTATATTTCCTTCTGTACTATCCAAAGGGTTCTACTGACTGGTACAGCAACAAAGGAGGGTTCCATCGGCACGTGCTCTATGATCCTCTAGAGATGTATCAACAGGATAAACAGTAAGTGCCTTATACTGGACTATCATGAGAAATACATATATGGACATTTTATGACCACCCACATGCACCCTAAAAGAGATTAGATTCTCCTGGATCATGGTGGGATCAGCCTCTTTTAGGTGTGGCACAGCGGCCAGGGCGACTAACTTCCGGAACCGGGGACTCGCGGTTTGATCCCCTGAGCCGCTGGCAGATCAGCCCAGCATCATGTGACTCTGGGCAATAGTTCACTTAATCTTCCTGAGGCCCCCAGCGCCTTGACACCTTCGGGTAATTGTTCACGTTTACAAGTGACTTCCACACTGTCGTCCTAATTATCTTAATCTGTGTTGCGCATGCACATTTTTCTGATGTATTGTTTCAACACCATATTGCCACTTCTTTCCATCACCTCAGCCTCAAGAACTTGCCTCCAGTGTGTATTATTAACACATTTTCATACCTAACCCTAAACTGGACCATATTACTAACCCACCTTTAAGATTAGCTAAATGTATTCATTAAGCCCTATCTTAACTATTTCACAACAGCTCTGATACTAACCTTGATGTCTAGTCCGACTTTGCAATAACAAACTTGTCTTAAGTCTTAACCTAATCTTATCCATGACCCTAATCACTAACCTGAACCCAGCATAATCCTACCTCTAACACTACCCAGACTGTAGGAAACTGTCTCTCTATATAGTGAACTAAAACTAACTACACTGTGCAGAGTTGAGTGGGTCCCCAATTGGTTTACAGAGGCAAAAGTAGATAATACTAACGCTCTCTTTTGTGGTGGTGTGGGCGAGCAGTTAGGCTTATCAGAGGGTAGTGCTAAGCATTTGTTGCACTCACAGAGGCAATAAATGGACACACACTCAAAGAATAAATCTGAGACCAATTTAGAAGAAGAACACACATATATATATATATAGCACTTCAATACCATCCAGTAAAGAAATTATCACGGACACAGAGGTTAGTGTTGCAGCAGAGATTTAATGCGGCTGCAAGACAACGCGTTTCAGCTCTCGCCTTGTTCACGCTTGGTGACAGGCAGCCATCTTAACAATGCTATTTACACTTGATATACATTTGTATTTCCGTACACAATTCATCATGATTATTGTAGAACCTCTGATGAACAATAGTTACTTACCTGTAATCTGTGGTTCTCCTGTATTGGTGTTTTTCATAGATTCACATGCCTGAATCATTACCAGTCGTCGGAGTGGGAGTCCGATGGTACATAAAAAAGCAATAATATGCACATAATAACTAAAAACCTTCGTAATAACCAATCAGGAAGTAAAGTAGCCCTAAGCTACAAGAGTAAAAACTTCCACACTCATGACTATCATAGTCATTTTGTATAGTCCAAACTGCAGCCAATCAGGCGACAGCACCCACCAGAATGGCCTCCCCAGAGGTTCAGGCTCTCAGATTTTCTCGCACAGGAGTGATGCCAACCTCATAACCTAAGGAGCCTCTGAGGGGAGGTGGGCGGGTGCATGTGAATCTATGAAAGACACTAATACTGGATAACCACAGATTACAGGTAAGTAACTATTGTTCTTCTCCAGTATTGGGGTGTCTTTCATAGATTCACATGCCTGAATCAGAGTAGATAGCAGTACAAACCATAATGCTTGTTAAACGCTCTTTGTTTCACAGTATATATGTAAACATGCATCTCAATGCAGCAGAAACAGAATCCAAACATATACAAATACAATAGTGCTTACAAATGCATACTTGGCAAAAGAGAATACAATGTAAAAATAAGCATCTTAAAAGAGCATAGTGGAGGAGGGAGAACAGAGGCTCACCTTATTTGAAAAGATTGCGGAGAACTGCACGTCCCACTGACATAACTGTATCACTTGCAGTGTCCAAACAGTAATGTTTGGTAAACGTGTGCCTGCTGGACCAGGTTGCTGCTCTGCAGATCTGATGAAGAGGCACACCAGCAAAGAGAGCAGTGGAAGAGGAGACCACTCTTGTAGAATGTGCTCTTGGCACAGAGCGTAGAGGCCTACCCACCTGTTGATGACACAGACTAATCGTTGAAGACATCCAACGGGTTATAGTCTGTTTGGACACAGCGTAACCTTGACGTAGCCTTCCATATGCTACGAATGGCTGATCTGTTTTCCGCATTGTTGCAGTTCTTTGGAGATAGAATTTGAGACATCTCCTGATGTCTAGGGAACGCAAAGGTCTTTCTGCCGCTGTTTGCGGATTTGGAAAAAATTTCATTAGATTTACTGGTTCATTAAGATGAAAGTCTGAGGGAACCTTAGGCATGAAGCTTGGATTGGTACGAAGCACCACTGAATTTGAAGTGAATTGTAAGAAAGGAGACTTGTTCGTGAACGCCTGAATGTTGCTGACCCTTCTTGCTGACGTCAGCGCTAAAAGTAGAGAAACCTTCCATGAAAGGAACTTGAGATCCACTTTATGAATAGGTTCAAAGGGGTGACGCATGAGCTGAGCGAGCACCACATTGAAGTACCAGGATGGAGGTGGACGTCGAATAGGAGGAAACATTCGGAATAGTCCTTTAAAAAATTGCTGAATTATTCTAGCAGAATAAAGAGAGTTAGAGCAATCCTGACGGAATCTCGAAATGAATGCCAAAAATACTTTCAGCGTGAAATGATACAAACCCGATCTAGCCAAATGAAGAGAGAACGGCAAGATCTGTTCTGGCTTGGCATGAACTGGATGTAAATTGGAAGAGTGACACCAGGCACAGAATCTCTTCCATTTGAGCTTGTATGTCTTAATCGTGGCAGGTGCTCTAGCATTGGCTAAACCCTCTTGACAATCCGCAGGGATATCTAAATGTGCAAACTCAATGTGTTGAGGAGACAAGCTGCTAATTTCAAGGAGGCTGGGTCCGGGTGACAAATTTGACCCCCTTGAATGGTCAGAAGGTTCGGTATTCGTGGAAACTGAATGGGATCGCACTCCGAAAGGAGGAGAAGTTCAGTGAACCAGTATTGGCAAGGCCATCTGGGAGTAATGAGAATGAGGCAACACGGCTGTCTCTTCATTTTGCGGATGACTCTGGGAACCATTGGTATCGGAGGAAAGGCATATGCATTTATCTGAGACCAATTCATCGAAAGCGCATCCCCGCCTGAGTCCTTGTGGGGAAGCCAGCTTGCAAAGTGAGGGCATTTGCAGTTTTGAATCGTTGCAAACAGGTCCAGATCGGGGTGACCCCACTCCCGAAAGACTTGGTCCAGCGTGTAGTGTAGCTCACTGGTTAGAGGCGGCAGACCCGAGAGCAGAGGACGGCCCGGGACCAGGGTTCGATTCCCGGCGCGGCAGGTTTCTGGACCAGGGTCAGCGGACTCGATAATTCTCTCGCCTCAGTGCCCACTCTGATCAGCGATCACACTCGGCAACTCTGGGCATTAGCTTGCCTCATCTTCACTAACGGCCCCACCAGACCGCCGGGGATGCCTGGTCTCACCCTGGAGATACCCAATAAGGGACCATCTCTCAGGGAAGCCAGGAAGGGTTTCGCAGCGGTCGAAGCGCCTTGGGACCCTCCGGGTAAGTAGTGCGCTATATAAATGCCTATACATACATATACATACATATACATACATATACATACAGCGTCGGTTGATGGATCTCCCATTCGTGATTGGATATTGCAGATCTGCTGAGAGAATCAGCTAGTACATTGGATATCCCTGGAACATGAAAAGCTGAAAGATTGATTTTGTGATCCAGAGCCCAATCCCAAATCTCCTGGGCTTGCTGGGAGAGAAGGGCCGATTTTGTACCGCCTTGTTTGTTTAAGTAATGCATACTTGTTGTATTGTCGGTCCGAATTAGAACCGAGGACCCTTTGATGACTGTTCGAAAGGACTTCAAAGCCAAGAAAATGTCTCGCAGCTCTAGGAGATTGATGTGCCACTTCCTTTGTTGCACATTCCACTTTCCGTTGACAGTCATTCCCTGAAGGTGAGCAGCCCATCCTTCGAGGGAAGCATCCGTAGTGATGCTAAAATTTGGTACTTCCGCCAGGAATGCACATCCCTCTTGCAAATTTTTTCCTTGAGTCCACCAGTGAAAGACTACTCTCATACGAGGAGTTATACGGATAATGTCGTTGATCGAACCCCGACACCTGCAACCATTGGAGGTTGAGTTCCTCTTGTAGAGGTCTCATTCGGAGACGACAGTTGGGAATCAGAGGGATGCATGATGAGATCATCCCTTGGAAAGGTTTGAACATCCGAACTGAAACGTGCTCTTTTTGTTGCAATATGCGAGCCATCTTGCAGATCTTGTGTTGTCTTTCTTTTGAGACGAAAGCCTAAGCGAGATGGGTGTCCAGTGGGGCTCACAAGAAAGACTTTCTTTGAGATGGAATGAGATGGGATTTTTTTAACCCCTTCGATGCTGATGACGGAGCGGTTCCGTCATCAGCATCGGTTGGGCTGTGCTGATGACGGAACCGCTCCGTCATCAGTACAGCCCTGGGGGGAGCGCTGGCGCTCCCCCCCTTGTGCAGGGATCTTCGTTGTTTTAGCAGGGGTGGCAGCGGAAGACCTTCCGCTGCCACCCCCTGGCCCCCCCACGCTTCCTGGTGACGTCAGCGCGCACAGCGCGCGCCGACGTCATCAGGAAGCGCTGGACGCGCTGGAAGCCATTTGTTTCCAGCGCGTCCAGGAGCAAGGTACGTGTTTGGTGCTCCGGTGGGGCGGCGGGGCCGTTTTTCGGTGCCTTGAGGCATCGGGGGGGAGGAAACTGTATTTCCTCTCCCCTGATGTCCCAATGCAGGTCATTCCTGGTGCACGATCGCGCACAGCGTCGCGATCGTGCACCAGGAATGCCCCACTAGACACCAGGGAGTGATTTTGGCATGATATTTTTGTGCAGGAAGCGACCCCTTGGGCAAGGGTCGCTTCCTTTTGGGGCTAAATAATTTATCAGACTTTTCTGCCCCCCCTGGGACAGATCGGCCGTTTTTTTGGCCGATCTACACCCAGGGTGGGCAGAAAAGCCCACTAGAGCCAGGGATTACTTTGTTTTTGAAATCGGAAGCGACCCCTTGGGCAAGGGTCGCTTCCTTTTGGGGGCAAATAATTTTTCAGACTTTTCTGCCCCCCCCGGGGCAGATCGGCCGTTTTTTGGGCCGCATCTGGACCCAGGGGGGGGGGCAGAAAAGCCCACTAGACACCAGGGATTGATTTTTATTTATAAAGGAAGCGACCCCTTGGGCAAGGGTCGCTTCCTCAGGGGCATACAATATTTTTCAGACTTTTCTGCCCCCCCTGGGGCAGATCGGCCGTTTTTTCGGCCGATCTGCACCCAGGGGGAGCAGAAAAGCCCACTAGTCACCAGGGATTTGTTTTTATTTGAAAAGGAAGCGACCCCTTGGGGAAGGGTCGCTTCCTAGTGGCTATAATATTTTTTTTAGACTTTTCTGCCCCCCCTGGGGGCAGATTGGCCGTTTTTTGGGCCGCATCTGGACCCAGGGGGGGCAGAAAAGCCCACTAGACACCAGGGAATAATGTATATTTATAAAGGAAGCGACCCCTTGGGCAAGGGTCGCTTCCTTAGGGGGATAAATAATTTTTCAGACTTTTCTGCCCCCCCTGGGGCAGATTGGCCATCTGCACCCGGGGGGGGGGGGGGGGGGGGGCAGAAAAGCCCACTAGTCACCAGGGATTTGTTTGTATTTTGAAAAGGAAGCGACCCCTTGGGGAAGGGTCGCTTCCAGGGGGCATTATAAATATTGTAGACTGTTCTGCCCCCCCTCAACTTTACCGTTTATGGATCCAGGGGGGGGATAGAAAAGCCCACTAGACTTCAGGGTTTTTTCTTTATAGGGAGCGACCCCTTGGCCAAGGGTTGCTTCCTTGTGCCCATTTCAAAAGTATGTTCTGCTGTGTCTTTATTTGGGCTCTCTGCCCTCCAGTTGGGTTGCTTCCAGGGGGCCCACGTTTATAATGATTTATAATCTCCCCCCCTTGGGGACAGACCCCCCATTTGTGACATAGCCTGTTGTAATGTGTGTTGTTTTTGTTTCTTCTAATGTGTATTGTTTTTTTTTTCTCTTTAGAGTGTTGCAGTGTGCGGTTCCGTTACTGGTGGTTCTGTTGTTCTGCTGTTTCTGTAGTTGTATGTGTTTGGTAAGAGACCTCTTTTTTGTTCAATTGTACTGTGATTGTATTTTTTTGAAAAGTGTGTAGTAAAATACGAGTATGTTTGGTTTCTGTTTGTTGTGATTGTAAAACATGTTTTGCATTTGTTTTTGATGTGTCCTTCTGTAGATGTAAGTGTTTTTCTTCTTCTTTCTAGTGGGATATCGTTGCCCCTTTGCTGTGTCTTTGCAGAGTAGGTGCTGGTGAGTGTAGTTGTGTCTTGTAAGTGAATTGTATATATTTTCTAAATTAGTTTTTTTTTTAAAAAGGCTTACATTTTTCATCTTACTTTGCGCAGTGTTGGGGTTGTTGTTGTTTGTGCAGACTCCTTTATTTGTAAGGATAATGGCTAGCCGTCGGATTACTGCTCAGCAAGTTGTTGGATTGCTTTTTGATTCTTCCTCTGACCATGGTCCAGAGTCTGACTCTGATTCTGAACCAGAGGTGGGAGGTGAAGATTCAGGTAGTGAGTTTTCTCTACACATGGCTTCATCTGATGATGAAGACACTCTGAGTGCTGATGAAGCTACTTTTGGTGTGGATGATGTGCCTGTGGTTGCGGAGGACATTGCTGCGCCTGTGGTTGCAGAGGACATTGTTGTGTCTGTGGTTGCGGAGGACATTCCTGTGCCAATAGTGCGGCAAGAGACATCTGGGCTGCAGCCTGGGGTTGCTAGTATTCCAGTTGGTGCAGTAAGACGAGAGGCAGCTGGGCGGCAGCCTGCGGCTGCAAGACTTGATGTTGAAAGTTCTGACCTCTGGGTTGCACCAGGCATGGTGCAGCCGGCATTGCCTGAATTTACTGGTGTTCCAGGGTGTAGGGTGAACACAGAAAACTTTTTGCCTATTGATTTTTTCAAGTTGTTTATGGATGATGTGTTTGTGGCAGAGATTGTAGAGCAGACTAATTTGTATGCTGAAAATTTTTTGAGGGTGAACAGTGCCAGCCTTAAGCCCCACGCTAGAGCTACCCGGTGGACTCCCACAAATTTGGAGATGAAAAAGTTTTTGGGTTTAACTTTTTTTGATGGGCTTGCTTAGGAAACCATCAATGGCTTCATATTGGTCTACTAGTCCCTTGATGGCTACAGCTATATTTCCGGCAGTCATGAGTCGTGATCGGTATTTGCTTCTGCTTCGGATGATGCATTTTGTTGACAATAGTCTTGCTTTGCCACGAGATCACCCTGATTGTGACCGTCTTTTCAAAATTCGGCCTGTCATTGATCATTTCGTTGATCGATTTTCTGAGATCTTTTATCCTGGGAAAGAAATTGCAGTGGACGAGTCTTTGCTGTTGTTCAAAGGCCGCTTGGTATTTCGGCAATACATTCCTAGTAAGAGGGCACGCTATGGAATCAAACTGTATATGCTGTGTGACAGTGAGACTGGATATGTCTCTAATTTCAGGGTGTACACTGGTAAGGAATCCAGGATTAACCCCCCTGGTTGTCCGTCGACTTTTGGAGTGACTGAGAAAATTGTGTGGGAACTTGGTCGTGGATTTTTTAACAAAGGCCATCATTTGTATGTCGATAACTTCTACACTGGTGTGCGGTTGTTCAGGAAATTGGGCAAAGTGGACACTGTTGCTTGTGGCACAATCCGCTCAAACCGTAAAGGTTTCCCAAAAGAACTTGTGTGTCAGAAGCTTGCTCGGGGACAGTGTAGTGCATTGCGTTGTGAGGAGCTTCTAGCTGTGAAGTTTTCAGACAGGAGAGATGTCTACATGTTGACTACAATACATGATGAAAGCACTGAACCGGTGACTGTTTGGGGTCAGGTTGCAGAAGTGCGCAAACCTGTGTGCATAATGCACTACAATAAGTACATGGGTGGTGTTGACAGAGTAGATCAGAGGTTGGAACCGTATGCTGCTCTTCGTAAGGCTTACATTTGGTACAAGAAGCTGGCTATCCATCTTTTCCACTTGGCAACCTTTAATGCTTTTGTTGTGTTCCAGAAATCTTGTCCCCAGTCAAAGATTACTTTTGAAAAGTTTCAGGAGTCTGTAATAGGCAGCCTTGTTTTAGTTGAACAGGCAAGTGTTCCTAGAGTTGGAGTGGTGGAGGATATTGCCAGATTGAAAGATCGCCATTTTCCTGGTCAAATTCCTCCTACAACCTCAAAAGACTTTCCCAGTCGGAGATGTAGAGTCTGTTGGCGAAGAGGTTTGCGGAAGGAGGTTCGTATGTACTGCCCTGACTGCCCTTCAAACCCCGGGCTGTGTGTACCTGCTTGTTATAGATTGTACCACACGCAAAATAATTTTTGGGAGTATCAATGAGTAGTAAAGTGAACTGGTTGGTCTTATTGTTCAGTTTCAAAGTTTGCATTTGTGTAATCTTTTTAGTGTAGTTGTTGAGTTAGTAGATTTGTATCAATTTGCAATTTGTTTTTGTTTTTCTTTCATTTTCAAAAAAAACTAAAGTATGATGTTGGTTTGCGTGTAGTGTCCATTGTCTGACGGTGTGCATGGTTTGGCGCTTGGCTGCCGGTGTCTGTGGACTGGTGCTTGTCTGGCGGTGTCTGTGGACTGGTGCTTGTCTGGCGGTGTGCGTGGTCTGGTGTTTTGTTGGCCGTGTGCGTGCTCTTGCGCTTGCCTGGTGTTGTGTTTGGATTTGTCCTTGGCTGGTGGTGTGCGTGGAGTGGTGCTTGGCTGGTGGTGTGCGTGGAGTGGCGCTTGGCTGGTGGTGTGCGTGGAGTGATACTTGGCTGTCTGTGCACGAAGTGGTGCTTGGCTGGCGGTGTGTGTGGAGTTGCGCTTGGCTGGTGGTGTGTGTGGAGTGACGCTTGGCTGGTGGTGTGTGTGGAGTGGCGCTTGGCTGGTGGTGTGCGTGGAGTGCTACTTGGTTGTCTGTGCACGGAGTGGTGCTTGCCTGGCGGTGTTTGTGGAGTGGCACTTGGCTTGGGGTGTGCGTGGAGTGGTGCTTGTCTGGTGGTGTGTGTGGAGTGGTACTTGCCTGTCGGTGTGCGCTGAGTGGTGTTTGGCTGGCGGTGTGCATGGTCCGGTGCTTGGATGGTGGTGCGCGTGGAGTGGCGCTTGGCTGGCGGTGTGTGTGGAGTGGTACTTGGCTGTCTGTGCACGGAGTGGTGCTTGGCTGGCGTTGTGTGTGGAGTGCCCCTTGGCTTGCAGTGTGCGTGGTGTGTTGCTTGGCTGGTGGTGTGTGTGGAGTGGTACTTGGCTGTCGGTGTGCGCTGAGTGGTGTTTGGCTAGTGGTGTGCATGGTCTGGTGCTTGGGTGGTGGTGTCGGTGGACTGGCGCTCGGCTGGCGGTGTGTGAGTAGTTACTTTGGTCACTACACACACTGCTAGGTGAGTGACACTCCACGCAGTCCATCATTTTGTGTTGTTGAAATGTCAGAAATGTGGGCGTGTGAAAGTGATGGGCCCTTGAATGGCGCTGTCTGCTGGTGTGAGTGTTAAAATGTGATGGGTCCGCGGCTGGCGGTGTGAATGTTTTGTATGTGTCACACGTACGAAAGGTGTATGAATGGCCTGTAAAGAGGTTGGTGCCTTGACGTGGCTTTACAGCTCACGAGCTGTGAGTCAGTGGTTCAGTTTATCATACTTTCAATTATACGCAGTGTATTTCATTTTTTTGAAATTACTTGCAAATACAATTGTATGTACAGAATCATCACTCACCCTCGTGCCAAATCCAACCAGAATGTGTGTGTGCTTGCGGATTTGATGGCTGTGCAGTAATGTTTGTCTTTTATCTCTTTCTGAAGTAGGGTGTACCTTGTCCCTTATTGTGATTGTTGTAATGTGTTGCTGTTCTTTCCGGATGGTGTCAATGGTCTGGTTTGTATCAGGTATGAAAGGCGCGTGAATGGCCTGTAAAACGGTTGGTGCCTTGTCGTGGCTTTACAGCTCACGAGTTGCGAGTCACTGGTTCGGTTTTTATGCATTTATTTATTGACAGAGCATTTCATTTTTTGAAATATCTTGTTAATTAAATTTTATGTACTGAACCATCACTCGCCCTCGTGCCAAATCCAACCTGTATGTGTGTGTCTTTGAGGAATAGTTAGCCATGCCTTGAATGTTTGACTTTTGAGTAACTCTGTTACGGTGTACATTATAGCCATACATAACTTACTAAATTTAGTTATTATTGTTAAACCATGGAAGTATATGGTCATGTCTTTCTGGTGAATTCTATTGTTGATTTTTATCCAGAATCTCCTGCAAACTTGAAATTGTCTGTCACAATTTCCTTGAATCACACGCTCTCAAATTGAAAACTTAATTCTCCACTGTACGATTTGGACCGTTTCCTGTTGCAGCCACTATGCCTACCCACGCAAGTGAGGTACCATTTTTATCGGGAGACCTGGGGGAACGCTGGGTGGGAGGAAATTTGTGTGTGCCCAGTGATGCCACGCTTTCCCATGCAAAAAAGTGTGAAAAAAATGTTTTTTTTAAAGCTAAAATTGAGGTTTGCAAGGGATTCTGGGTAAAGGAACGTTGGAGGATCCATGCAAGCCATACCTCCTTGGAAGCCCCCGGGTGTCTACTTTTCAGAAATGTGTGGGTTTGGTAGGTTTCCCTAGATGGCCGTCTAGCACGGGGCCAAAAACCCAGGTAACCCCTCTTGCAAAAGCTGGTTGTATTGAATGTCAATACCGCCAGTTTTTGCAAGAGGGGTTACCTGGGTTTTTGGCCCCGTGCGAGACGGCCATGTAGGGAAACCTACCAAACCCACACATTTCTGAAAAGTAGACACCCGGGGGCTTTCAAGGAGGTATGGCTTGCGTGGATCCTCCAACGTTCCTTTACCCAGAATCCCTTGCAAACCTCAATTTTTGATGGAAAAATCAGTTTTGACACACTTTTTTTGTGTGGGAAAGCGTGGCGTCACTGGGCTCACACAAATTTCCTCCCACCCAGCGTTCCCCCAGGTCTCCTGATAAAAATGGTACCTCACTTGCGTGGGTAGGCATAGTGGCTGCAACAGGAAAAGGTCCAAATCGTACGGTGGAGACATTACAATAACCAATAGCAAGATTACCTTCTTTTTTTGGGGGGGGGACTGAGTTTTTGGACCGGGGCTCGGCAGGCATCTTTGGAAACTACCAAACACAAACAGTTCTGAAAACTAGACACCCGGGGGAGTCCAGGGAGGTATGGCATGCGTGGGTCCCCCAATGTTTTCCTACCCAGAAATCCCTGCAAACCACAAATTTAGGTTAAAAAAACAGTTTTCCATACATTTTTGCGTGGGATCGCCGTGTCGGCACAAATGTCCTACCACCCTGCGTTCCCCTTGTTCTCCCGAGTAGAATGATACCTCACTTGTGTGGGTGGGCCAAAGGCCTGTGACTAAGGCAGGGGGGCTTAATTTGTAACACTGAAATACTACTTTTTTCAACATTCGTTTTTGGCCTGTTCTGCTTTGGGGCACCCACACAAGTGAGGTATCCTTTTACTCGGGAGAACCAGGGCAGCGCTGGGTGGTAGGACATTTTTGCCGGCACGGTGATCCCACGCAAAAAAGTTTGGAAAAGTGATATTTTTACCTAATTTTAAGGTTTGCAAGGAGTTCTGGGTAGGAAAACATTGGGGGACCTACGCATGCCATACCTCCCTGGACTCCCCCGGGTGTCTACTTTTCAGAATTGTTTGGGTTTTGTACTTTCCAAAGAAAACCACCGAGCCCTGGGCCAAAAACGCAGGTGCCCCCCCCCAAAAATCAAGGTTGTTTTGCAATTTGGTATTGTAAATTCACCACCGTACAATTTGAACTGTTTCCTGTTGCAGCCACTATGCCTACCCACGCAAGTGAGGTACCATTTTTATCGGGAGACCTGGGGGAACGCTGGGTGGGAGGAAATTTGTGTGAGCCCAGTGACGCCACGCTTTCCCACACAAAAAAAATTGTGAAAAAACTGACTTTTTCTGCAAAAATTGAGGTTTGCAAGGGATTCTGGGTAAAGGAACGTTGGAGGATCCACGCAAGCCATACCTCCTTGGAAGCCCCCGGGTGTCTACTTTTCAGAAATGTGTGGGTTTGGTAGGTTTTCCAACATGGCCGTCTCGCACGGGGCCAAAAACCCAGGTAACCCCTCTTTCAAAAGCTGGTGGGATTGACATTCAATACCACCAGCTTTTGCAAGAGGGGTTACCTGGGTTTTTGGCCCCGTGCGAGACGGCCATGTAGGGAAACCTACCAAACCCACACATTTCTGAAAAGTAGACACCCGGGGGCTTTTAAGGAGGTATGGCTTGCGTGGATCCTCCAACGTTCCTTTACCCAGAATCCCTTGCAAACCTCAATTTTTGATGGAAAAATCAGTTTTGACACACTTTTTTTGTGTGGGAAAGCGTGGCGTCACTGGGCTCACACAAATTTCCTCCCACCCAGCGTTCCCCCAGGTCTCCCGATAAAAATGGTACCTCACTTGCGTGGGTAGGCATAGTGGCTGCAACAGGAAAAGGTCCAAATCGTACGGTGGAGACATTACAATAACCAATAGCAAGATTACCTTCTTTTTTGGGGGGGGGGGACTGAGTTTTTGGACCGGGGCTCGGCAGGCATCTTTGGAAACTACCAAACCCAAACAGTTCTGAAAACTAGACACCCGGGGGAGTCCAGGGAGGTATGGCATGCGTGGGTCCCCCAATGTTTTCCTACCCAGAAATCCCTGCAAACCACAAATTTAGGTTAAAAAAACAGTTTTCCATACATTTTTGCGTGGGATCGCCGTGTCGGCACAAATGTCCTACCACCCTGCGTTCCCCTTGTTCTCCCGAGTAAAATGATACCTCACTTGTGTGGGTGGGCCAAAGGCCTGTGACTAAGGCAGGGGGGCTTAATTTGTAACACTGAAATACTACTTTTTTCAACATTCGTTTTTGGCCTGTTCTGCTTTGGGGCACCCACACAAGTGAGGTATCCTTTTACTCGGGAGAACCAGGGCAGCGCTGGGTGGTAGGACATTTTTGCCGGCACGGTGATCCCACGCAAAAAAGTTTGGAAAAGTGATTATTTTACCTAATTTTAAGGTTTGCAAGGTATTCTGGGTAGGAAAACGTTCGGGGACCCACGCATGCCATACCTTCCTGTACTCCCCCGGGGGTCTACTTTTCAGAACTGTTTGGGTTTTGTACTTTTCAAAGAATACCACCGAGCCCCGGGCCAAAAACGCAGGTGCCCCCCCCCCCAAAATCAAGGTTGTTTTGCAATTTGGTATTGTAAATTCCCCACCGTACAATTTGAACCGTTTCCTTTCGCAGCCACTATGCCTACCCACGCAAGTGAGGTACCATTTTTCTCGGGAGACCTGGGGGAACGCTGGGTGGGTGGAAATTTGTTGATCCATGCAGATTCCGGAACTTTCCACCACAGAAATGTGAGGAAAATGCGTTTTTTTTTCCAATTTCTTAGCTTTGCAAGGGATTCTGGGTAAGAGAACGTGGGGGTAGGCAGTCGAGTGACCCCATCCTGAATTCCCCTGGGTGTCTACTTTTCAAAAATGTATAGGTTTGCTAGGTTTCCCTAGGTGCCGGCAGAGCTAGGGTTCAAAAACAAAAGGTAGTCTCTTTGCCCAAAACGTGCACAATTTCACTGAAAAATTGAGTTGTGACCACGTTGCGTTTTGCACTGTTTCCTGTCGCAGCCACTATGCCTACCCAGGCAAATGAGATACCATTTTTCTCGGGAGACCTGGGGGAACGCTGGGTAGGTGGAAATTTGTTGATCCACGCAGATTCCGGAACTTTCCACCACAGAAATGTGAGGAAAATGCGTTTTTTTTTCCAATTTCTTAGCTTTGCAAGGGATTCTGGGTAAGAGAACGTGGGGGTAGGCAGTCGAGTGACCCCATCCTGAATTCCCCTGGGTGTCTACATTTCAAAAATGTATAGGTTTGCTAGGTTTCCCTAGGTGCCGGCAGAGCTAGGGTTCAAAAACAAAAGGTAGTCTCTTTGCCCAAAACGTGCACAATTTCACTGAAAAATTGAGTTGTGACCACGTTGCGTTTTGCACTGTTTCCTGTCGCAGCCACTATGCCTACCCAGGCAAATGAGATACCATTTTTCTCGGGAGACCTGGGGGAACGCTGGGTGGGTGGAAATTTGTTGATCCACGCAGATTCCGGAACTTTCCACCACAGAAATGTGAGGAAAATGCGTTTTTTTTTCCAATTTCTTATCTTTGCAAGGGATTCTGGGTAAGAGAACGTGGGGGTAGGCAGTCGAGTGACCCCATCCTGAATTCCCCTGGGTGTCTACTTTTCAAAAATGTATAGGTTTGCTAGGTTTCCCTAGGTGCCGGCAGAGCTAGGGTTCAAAAACAAAAGGTAGTCTCTTTGCCCAAAACGTGCACAATTTCACTGAAAAATTGAGTTGTGACCACGTTGCGTTTTGCACTGTTTCCTGTCGCAGCCACTATGCCTACCCAGGCAAATGAGATACCATTTTTCTCGGGAGACCTGGGGGAACGCTGGGTGGGTGGAAATTTGTTGATCCACGCAGATTCCGGAACTTTCCACCACAGAAATGTGCTGAAAATGCGTTTTTTTTTCCAATTTCTTAGCTTTGCAAGGGATTCTGGGTAAGAGAACGTGGGGGTAGGCAGTCGAGTGACCCCATCCTGAATTCCCCTGGGTGTCTACTTTTCAAAAATGTATAGGTTTGCTAGGTTTCCCTAGGTGCCGGCAGAGCTAGGGTTCAAAAACAAAAGGTAGTCTCTTTGCCCAAAACGTGCACAATTTCACTGAAAAATTGAGTTGTGACCACGTTGCGTTTTGCACTGTTTCCTGTCGCAGCCACTATGCCTACCCAGGCAAATGAGATACCATTTTTCTCGGGAGACCTGGGGGAACGCTGGGTGGGTGGAAATTTGTTGATCCGCGCAGATTCCGGAACTTTCCACCACAGAAATGTGAGGAAAATGCGTTTTTTTTTCCAATTTCTTAGCTTTGCAAGGGATTCTGGGTAAGAGAACGTGGGGGTAGGCAGTCGAGTGACCCCATCCTGAATTCCCCTGGGTGTCTACTTTTCAAAAATGTATAGGTTTGCTAGGTTTCCCTAGGTGCCGGCAGAGCTAGGGTTCAAAAACAAAAGGTAGTCTCTTTGCCCAAAACGTGCACAATTTCACTGAAAAATTGAGTTGTGACCACGTTGCGTTTTGCACTGTTTCCTGTCGCAGCCACTATGCCTACCCAGGCAAATGAGATACCATTTTTCTCGGGAGACCTGGGGGAACGCTGGGTGGGTGGAAATTTGTTGATCCGCGCAGATTCCGGAACTTTCCACCACAGAAATGTGAGGAAAATGCGTTTTTTTTTCCAATTTCCTAGCTTTGCAAGGGATTCTGGGTAAGAGAACGTGGGGGTAGGCAGTCGAGTGACCCCATCCTGAATTCCCCTGGGTGTCTACTTTTCAAAAATGTATAGGTTTGCTAGGTTTCCCTAGGTGCCGGCAGAGCTAGGGTTCAAAAACAAAAGGTAGTCTCTTTGCCCAAAACGTGCACAATTTCACTGAAAAATTGAGTTGTGACCACGTTGCGTTTTGCACTGTTTCCTGTCGCAGCCACTATGCCTACCCAGGCAAATGAGATACCATTTTTCTCGGGAGACCTGGGGGAACGCTGGGTGGGTGGAAATTTGTTGATCCACGCAGATTCCGGAACTTTCCACCACAGAAATGTGAGGAAAATGCGTTTTTTTTGTTTTCAATTTCTTAGCTTTGCAAGGGATTCTGGGTAAGAGAACGTGGGGGTAGGCAGTCGAGTGACCCCATCCTGAATTCCCCTGGGTGTCTACTTTTCAAAAATGTATAGGTTTGCTAGGTTTCCCTAGGTGCCGGCAGAGCTAGGGTTCAAAAACAAAAGGTAGTCTCTTTGCCCAAAACGTGCACAATTTCACTGAAAAATTGAGTTGTGACCACGTTGCGTTTTGCACTGTTTCCTGTCGCAGCCACTATGCCTACCCAGGCAAATGAGATACCATTTTTCTCGGGAGACCTGGGGGAACGCTGGGTGGGTGGAAATTTGTTGATCCACGCAGATTCCGGACCTTTCCACCACAGAAATGTGAGGAAAATGCGTTTTTTTTTCCAATTTCTTATCTTTGCAACGGATTCTGGGTAAGAGAACGTGGGGGTAGGCAGTCGAGTGACCCCATCCTGAATTCCCCTGGGTGTCTACTTTTCAAAAATGTATAGGTTTGCTAGGTTTCCCTAGGTGCCGGCAGAGCTAGGGTTCAAAAACAAAAGGTAGTCTCTTTGCCCAAAACGTGCACAATTTCACTGAAAAATTGAGTTGTGACCACGTTGCGTTTTGCACTGTTTCCTGTCGCAGCCACTATGCCTACCCAGGCAAATGAGATACCATTTTTCTCGGGAGACCTGGGGGAACGCTGGGTGGGTGGAAATTTGTTGATCCACGCAGATTCCGGAACTTTCCACCACAGAAATGTGAGGAAAATGCGTTTTTTTTTCCAATTTCTTAGCTTTGCAAGGGATTCTGGGTAAGAGAACGTGGGGGTAGGCAGTCGAGTGACCCCATCCTGAATTCCCCTGGGTGTCTACTTTTCAAAAATGTATAGGTTTGCTAGGTTTCCCTAGGTGCCGGCAGAGCTAGGGTTCAAAAACAAAAGGTAGTCTCTTTGCCCAAAACGTGCACAATTTCACTGAAAAATTGAGTTGTGACCACGTTGCGTTTTGCACTGTTTCCTGTCGCAGCCACTATGCCTACCCAGGCAAATGAGATACCATTTTTCTCGGGAGACCTGGGGGAACGCTGGGTGGGTGGAAATTTGTTGATCCACGCAGATTCCGGAACTTTCCACCACAGAAATGTGAGGAAAATGCGTTTTGTTTTCCAATTTCTTAGCTTTGCAAGGGATTCTGGGTAAGAGAACGTGGGGGTAGGCAGTCGAGTGACCCCATCCTGAATTCCCCTGGGTGTCTACTTTTCAAAAATGTATAGGTTTGCTAGGTTTCCCTAGGTGCCGGCAGAGCTAGGGTTCAAAAACAAAAGGTAGTCTCTTTGCCCAAAACGTCCACAATTTCACTTAAAAATTTGAGTTGTGACCACGTTGCGTTTTGCACTGTTTCCTGTCGCAGCCACTATGCCTACCCAGGCAAATGAGATACCATTTTTCTCGGGAGACCTGGGGGAACGCTGGGTGGGTGGAAATCTGTTGATCCACGCAGATTCCGGAACTTTCCACCACAGAAATGTGAGGAAATGCGTTTTTTTTCTCCAATTTCTTAGCTTTCCAAGGGATTCTGGGTAAGAGAACCTGGGGGTAGGCAGTCGAGTGACCCCATCCTGAATTCCCCTGGGTGTCTACTTTTCAAAAATGTATAGGTTTGCTAGGTTTCCCTAGGTGCTGGCAGAGCTAGGGCTCAAAAACAAAAGGTAGTCTCTTTGTCCAAAGAGCGCAAGATTTCACTGGGAAATTGAGGTGTGACCACGTTGCGTTTTGCGCTGTTTCGTGTCGCAGCCACTATGCCTACCCACGCAAGTGAGGTACCATTGTTTTCGGGAGACCTGGGGGAACACTGGGTGGGTGGAAATTTGTTGATCCAAGCAGATTCCAGAACTTTCCTCCACAGAAATGTGAGGAAAATGTGTTTTTTTTGTCAAATTCGTAGGTTTGCAAGGGATTCTGGGTAACAAGACCTGGTGGTAGGCAGTCAAGTCACCCCATCCTGAATTCCCCTGGGTGTCTACTTTTCAAAAATGTATAGGTTTGCTAGGTTTCCCTAGGTGCCGGCAGAGCTAGGGTGCAAAAACTACAGGTAGGCACTTTGCTAAAAAAGGGTCAATTTGTAACTGCAAAATTTAGGTGTCACCACTTTGCATTTTGCGCCGTTTCCTGTCGCAGCCACGAGGGCGACCCACACAAGTGAGGTACCGTTTTTATCGGGAGACTTGGGGTAATTCAGATTTGTAAATCAACTGTTATTACCAATTGAGCTTTTGCGCATTTCTCCCTTTCAATGAAAGACATTGTGTTAAAAAAATTATTTTTTGAAAAATGACCAATAATTCTCATGCTAGTATGAGTATTCCCAATTTTGAAAATTAGCAATAATATACTGTTTCTGAACTCTATATTTTGTTCCCAATTCAGAAATACATAGGTGTCTTTCATACAGATTTTTCCATGTATACATTTTCCAAGACAAAGTGCTCTATACCCAGTAAATGAAAAAATACCACTGCAAGTTGCTGCTCAGTTTTTGGATCTGGGTTCGTCGGGTTCTTGGTGAAACTACAAGTCCTATATATCCCCACAACTAGGAAGGTCTAACGGATGTAACGGTATATTGCTTTCTAAGAGCTGTCAAAACTAGAAAAAGTTATAGGTGAAAACGTTGAGACAAAAGGCTGTTTTTTTCAACAAATTTTCAATTATTCCAATATTTAACTGTTAGTTTCTATAAAGAAACCTTCATGGATTTAGACAAATGACCCCTTTCTGAATTCAGAATTTTGTCTACTTTTTGAAAATGTACAGCTTTCTAGGATCCATTATTGCTTTCATACTCATTTCTACCATTAACTGGAAGGAGGTGGAAAGCTCTAAAAATAGCAAAAATAGGCTATGTCCCAGAAAAATGCCAAAACTGTGTGAAAAATGTCGGTTCTCTGACAAAAGACTGTCATTTCCTAAAAGCTGAGAAAATGGAGATTTCAGCCCCACAAACCCTTTTTTGATAACATTTTCAGGGAAAAACCCAGAGGCTTTCATTTGCAGCCCGTTTTTCCCATTTTTCTGAAAAAAACAAAAAAATCACTATATTTTGGTTAATTTCTGGGACCCCTCCAAGGTAATCCACAAACCCTGGGCACCTTTAGAATCCACATGATGTTGGAAGAAAAGGACGCAAATTTGGCGTGGATACCTTATGTGGTCAAAAAGTTACAAGGGCCTAAGCGCGCACTACCCCAAATCGCCAAAAAAGGGCTTAGCACAGGAGGGGAAAAGGCCTAGCAGCGAAGGGGTTAAGTTAATGGAGAGACCAAGAGGCTGGAATAGAGACAGGCACCTTTGAACATGTGCGCTTGCTGCTGTGAAAGAACTGGCCTTGATAAGGCAATCGTCCAAGTATGGGAAGATTTGAATGCCCTCTAAGCGAAGATGTGCTGCCAACGGAGCTATAACCTTTGTGAAAACACGGGGCGCTGAACGAAGTCCATAGGGGAGAACTTTGAACTAAAAATCCCTGCCAGCCACTCTGAATCGTAAGAATTTTCTGTGCTTGGGGAGGATCGGCACATGAAAATAAGCGTCTTGAAGGTCGAGGGTGGCCATGTGATTCCCCATAGAAAGAAGTTGGAGTATTTCTTGAAGTGTTAACATTCGGAAGGTCAACTTCTTTAAGTATTTGTTGAGGGCGCGCAAGTCGAGGATGGGACACCATTCCCCCGATTTTTTCATTATGAGGAAAAATCTTGAGTAAAAACCTGTTCCCCTTTACAAGTAAGGAACTTTTTGGATCACTCCCTTCTGTATCATTGATTGTATTTGGCTGAACAACTCCTTGATATGAGCCGAGGCGGGTCCTTGGGAGGAGAATTTGAGGGGACTTTCACAAATTCTAAATTGTGTCCTCTGGCCACTATATCGAGGACCCACTTATCCGTAGTAATTGCGGACCAGTTCGAGAAGAATCAGGATATTTTTCCTCCCACTTTCACTGAGATGGTGGCAGATGGCATGTTTCACTGTTTTTTATTGGAATCTCTTCCTCGGTAGGAGGACTACCTTCCGGACTGCGTGTAAGAGTCACCCCGCTGTCCGTAAGATTGTTGTTTGTAGGGTTGGTACCTCTGGTTCGACTGAGAGGTGTGATACGACCTTTGTTGATTGTAATTTCCTCTGTTGGAAAAGGAACCACGCTCTTTAGCCCCTCAAAAGGACGACTTGCGAAACTGCAGACTGCCCAAAGATCTTGCTGTTTCAGTGTACTTTTTAATAGCCTGTAGGGCCTCGTCAACATGCTGGCCAAAAAGAACCAACCAATAGGCATGTTGACTATCTTGGTCTGGACCTCCTGGCGAAACGATGTGGACTTTATCCATTCCTGTCTCCTCAAAACAGCCGCACCCGCTAGCTGTCTAAAACCAGTAGACGCTACGTCTACTGCTGCATCGATTATCTCTGCTGAAGCCAGTTCACCTTCTCTCAATATTTGCTTTACTTCAGTTTTCGCTGGTTCTGGTAGCATGTCGACGTAGGGGAAGATGTCAGACCACATTTGCCTGTCGTATCTCCCTAATATCGCTAGGGAGTTCGCAGCTCTTACAGTGGTTGCTGCCGTCGTGGAGACCTTCTTCCCGATGGAGTCCAAATGCCTGCCATCTCTATCAGGTGGAGCCAAAATAGGTGAAGAGGTGTTCCTGGCCCGTCTTTGCGCCGCTTGATCAACAACCAAATCAGCCTTACGTTGCCCTATTAGACATGCAGGAGAGTTGTCTGGTGCCTTGTACTTTTTGTCTAAGTGGAGCAATATAGCCGGAAGGGAATTAGGTGTAGCCATAATACTTAAACTAAAGGTGGGCGGAATTTGCGTAATCGCGATACGCAAATCTCCGCAAAATTATCTCTGCGAACACGCAGAAATTCCGCGAAAACATGGAATTGCTTGTTCGCAATGCTTTTTTCCTGTTTGCAATCGCTGTTTGCGTGCTCGGGGGAAATATCTTGCGAACACGCATTTTGAGAATGCAAACAAGCAAAATATTTCACGAAGTCGCGCAACGCAGAAGTTTGGGCAATTTCGCGTTCTCCACGGAACGGGAAAATACCCAAATTCCGCAAATTCCACGAGCGGAACGGAATTTGCCACCAGGGCTACTTTAAACCCACGTTCCATATGAGTCAATGATGGGAATAGTCTTGACTTGCTTTCGCAGCTGATCTTTAAAATCATGAAGAAAGCACTCGTCTTTCTATGTTTCCATCGGGATTAGGAATCTTTTGTTTCACTCTTAAGGAGATGGAAACCTCTGATGTCTACTGGAGGCGAATTAGCCACAGCTGGAGCCGAAGGTGACGGTGTCCGAACTTGGTAGTCATCCCATCCGACAGACTAGATTTGTTATCCACCTCTCTATCCTTATCCATGGTGTTCGCTTCCTGAGAATGATAAGATTGTGCTGAAGAAAGTGGTCTTGGAGATCTGAACGTGGATGTAGAGACCTGAGGCATCGGAGTGGATGGGAGAGATGCCGCCGACTCTGATGGAGGAAAACATGTATTGTAAATTATTAAGAAGGGTCAAAGGCATTTGTACTGAGGGCACCATGGTAGGAGCTTGACATACAGATTCCGAGAACTGTTCCTCCTTTGGATCCTCTTCTTGATATTTAATAAGTAATTCTGATGGACTAGTAGCAGTGCGGAACCTGTCGTATACATCTGATTTCTCTTCATCTTCAACTGAATCCAACAATTGGTCAGGCAACTTAAGTGGTGATAGAGTTTGTAATGATGAACCACGTCTCTCAAGCAGAGAAATCTGTTGGGCAAAAGAGGTTGTAGATGGTGTGGAAGACCATACTTTTAATGCTGTACATGTCAATAAACATGGCGTCAATGGTTTTGACGTTGACAGTACCGTCGTCAACGGAAATGGTGTCGACGAGACAGTCAACTTAAGTGCTGGTGTAATCTTCGTCAACGATATTTTCGACGATGAGGCATCCTTCGTCGACAATGTCTTCGTCGACAAGGCAGTCTTCATCGACGATGGGGGTCATCGACGTCGAGCCAGTCTTCGTCGGCGGAGCACTCGTCGACGGGGTAGTCTTCATCGACGGTGGGCCAGTCCTCGCGATGGAGCACTCGTCGACGGAATCTCACTTCCATTAATAATCGACAACGGAACATCGACGATGGAGGGCATTACCTTCATCGACAAGATAATTCTTACCACCACAGAGACCAGCGCCGACGGCGAAGAGGCTGACGACATTATCATCTTAGGCTTAGAAGATGAAAAGGTGACTGTCTACGTTAAAGTGCTGTCGATGACGATAATCGACGACCATGGAACCGACGGCGACTCCGTCAACTTCTTCTTCTGAGGAAAATTCTTCTCAGGAAGCCTCTTAGATGCCAAAGACTTTCCAGTCCTTTTAGGGGGCGATACCGATGAAGTTTTAGAAGGTAGTGAGAAGGCTTTTTTCCAGAAGGCAAGCTAGAGCCCTTGAAGAGCTGAGTCTTTCTCAACACCTTAGCCCCAGTGGAAGATAGATCTTCCTCAGCCATCCTCTTTCTTGAGGATACAGATGACCCTGAAGCCACACTTCCCAGAAAGGGGGTTGTCCTGGTCTTTAATCTTTTGTAGCCACAGAAGACGGCGTCCTTCCCTGTCTCTGAGGGTCTTTTGAGGGAAGGTCCTGCCGATTTTACACTCTCTCACCTCATAATCAGGATAAAGGCAGTAGATGCACTTTTTGTGGGGATCTTCTTTAAAAAGCCGAAGCTTTCCACAGGATTCACAAGGCCTGAAGAGAGATTTTTTAGTAGAAAAATCATGGACGAAGAAATCCAGTCAGAAAAGTGAAGTACTGAGCAGAGCTCAGGGAGACTCCCTTCACACAACGTGCGGTAGAAAATATGAGAGCCTGAGCCTCTGGGGAGAACATTCTGGTGGGTGCTGTCGCTTGATTGGCTGCAGTTTAGACTATACGAAATTACTATGATAGTCATGAGTGTGGAAGTTTTTACTCTTGTAGCTTAGGGCTATTTTACTTCCTGGTTGGTTATTATCAAGGTTTTTGGTTATTATGTGTATATTATTGCTTTTTTATGTACCGTGGGACTCCCACTCCGACAACGGGGAATGATTCAGGCATGTGAATCTATGAAGTACACCCCAATACTGGAGAAGAATACATTATTTACAAAACATTTTTGTAAACACACCCGCAGTAATACCGCTTACTCATTAATAGACCCATTATAAGAGGTCAAGATCGTCATTTATTTAGGATTTAGCTATAGCTAATTTGGTCATATGTTCAACTATTAAACACTCCGGGCCTCCCTTATATATTATCTGAATATGTTCTGCCTCTAATTTAGATAGGTTGTTAATTGATCCATTTTATTTTTATGCTGTTTTTGACATATCATTCATAGTATCAGACTGATCACATTGTGAGGTTAAAACATGCAATGATTCAATGTCCCCAATAACTAGGTTACTTACTGCCCTCTCTGTGGTACCAGGTGTACTTGGGCAGGGAACATATGAATAGTATCCCATTGTTGATTTATTTCTTATTTTGAAATGAGTTGTTTGTAATTCATAATTTTTTTGTACCAATGAGAGTTGTACACTAAAAGAATGTCATGAGTTGATTTAAAAGATATGTCAGTAAAGACAAAAATCAAATACACATAACTTGTAGAGTGTTCTTGCATTTAAAATGTTTAGTATTTAAACACAATTTAATCATTAATTCCACTTTTGGGAATTGCAACAGTGCGCAGAGGGCAAGCGGTTTTGCTTGATGTCTTTGTTTCAGTAATTAACTTGATGGAGTTTGGACTATCTATCTCCTTCTGCAGCACGCATAGATAAATTTGTTGAATCATTCATTGTAAGTATTGTGAGTAAAGGAGTGCCTTTCCCATTATTAACCTTTACCAGGTGTACTTGTTCCACATTTGGTTTCAAACCACTTTTTCAGTTTCAATTTACGCACAAAATAAAATAAATCAACTCTACTCTGCACAAAATTAAAATTATTAGTAGGGCAAAAAGACAGACCTTGTGAAAGTAGTTCAGTTTCTTCTTTTGTCAAGTTCCGCGGAGAGAGATTGACGACCGCCATACTTGCGATTTCTTCCCCCTTGTCATCATTCTCATGGGGTTTGTTGCGTCTGTTTTTCCTCCTCTTTTTGGATTGCTGGTTCCGGTGCCTCTGCCTCCATTTCCTCACCCTCTCCCTATCTGTGACCCTTGGGCCTGAGGTTGTTCTGTTCGTCCCAGGTTCATCATATGGAATTGGGCAAACAAATTAGTTGACTTTTTTTGTCACATTTAGGCTAGCATACACTGCAGAGGTTGACGCATTTGACCAACTTCCATCCGATACATCACTTTCCGACACCTCAATTCTCACTGGTACCTTAGCAGAAATTGCAGGGCCACTCCCATCCTTTTCAAAGAGGTGATCATATTTTTTGTGAAAGGTTAAAGTACGGCCTGTTTGGTAGTCTTTATAATCCCGCAAAAACTTTCTCTGTTTTTTTTGCAGTGATTTCCTCTTCTATTTTCCCCATCCATTTAGACAGATTTTTCATCAATTTTTCAATAATGTCTTTAGCTGCGACTTTCTCCAACTCAGCCAGGATGGTTTCACTTTCTGCCAATAATTTAGACCGATCTTTTAGAGCATACTTCACTAGTATTCCTATGCATAGTGATTGAGCAAGCATTGGAGTTGTTTAACCACTCCTCTAGCATTTCAGGATCAGGATCCTCATATGTTGGTATTGTGAAGATTCGCAGACCTCTAGGTACTCTTGCAACGTCGATGTATCTTTGCATATATTCCGATTCCCACCATTTGGAAAGTTTTTGTGTAATTTTTCGAATTGGTTAAACAGTGCCTGCGTTTTTATTTCCTCCTTGATCACACTAGTGGAGTTAGTGATCACACCATTTTCATCCACTGGTGCAAAAAACTATTTGTTTGCAGTTGTTTTTCTTTTTGGCTCCAAAGCTGCAGCCATCGCCATTCTGTTCTCTTATGCTGCACCTTCCACTGCTGCGAATAAGACATTTCCGCCTTATCTCTTCTCGCAGCTCCCTTCGCGCTGGTACACAGCGCGGTACGGCAAAAACCCGGACTGGATCACCACTGCTCGTCACAGAGCCGATTGCAAAGCGCCGCCCACCGACAGCGGAGTCAGGCTCATCAACTTGCAGGATCACTCTTACTGGGTATGCCCCCGAGTCCCAGCTGATCAGTTTTCTCGCCTGCCAAATGAATCACCCGCCGTCTCCCGATACACAGATTCTGTCGGTTCCAAATCCGCTACCCACAGAGAATCTGTGTAGCGTAGATCAATGGCGGTAGTTGGTTGCGCGGTCAGCCCCTCTTCCAATAATTACTGCAAACAGAATCCGGTCGGGGTAGGGGCTGTCAGCAGGGCGGTCCGCGGTCAGGTTACCGGAACCCTGTAACATAGTGCTTCAATACCATCCAGTAAAGAAAGTATCACGGATACCGAGGTTACACCCATATTGAAATTGCTATTGTTGTGGATAACATCGACATGAACTCTGAATGTAATGGGACCCAGTACTAGGAATGAAAACAAAATAAAGGGTTTGAACAGTGCGTAAGCGGCGTCACTGTGGGTGTGTTTATAATAATTTTATCGTATTCTGATAAACCCCATGTCCACTTGGGCTTAACTTAAATACCCAGCCATAGCCATAGCGAAATTGATATTTTGTGGATAACACCGATTTGATTTTTTGTTTGCTAACATATATTTTTGTTGTAGTCTTACTCTACTTGTTGCACTCTCCCTATGGTGTCTCTCTGCTTTGCTGCTCAGCCTGTGATGAGGTCATGCGGAATGTTGGAGTGTGTTTGTATGTGGTGAGAGTCAGTTGGTCTGGATGGGCTGAGCAGCCAGGAGGCTGCTCCTGGTGGGGCTATGATTAGGGCAACTTAAGGAACATCTAATGGCAATTACTGAAGCACTTATTGAACTTACCATCTTCCTGTAACTTAACAATAAACGTACTTGATGTAACTACAAGACCCTGACTACGCATCATCTTTCATTACAATACTGGCGACGAGGTAAAAAGGACCACGTGTGGCTGAAGGATTACCCTGCAACTATGGGCTTGTACATATGGAACTAAAGAAGCACAAGAAAAAAGAAGCTGAAACTCCTGAAACTGAAGAAGCATAAGAAAATGAAGTACCGCATAAAAAAAAAAAGCAAACTGGCTGTCCACATGCCCCACCAGTGACCAAAGACCGGTCGGCCCCAACGTGGATGTGCCAGTGCTTGTTGTACTTGGGTGAGTGTTAATTGTGTGATTTTACTGATGACTTTCAATGTGTAAGGACAGCCTGCAAACCCTGATGTTCGTTAACGTGAGGAATGGTGATCTTTAAAGCTGACTGGTAAAGCGCTACATCGTTTTTTTTTTTAAAAGGGTTAAACTGCAGCTAATGTTTACCCATTTGGAAATTACACGCAGCTGATGATCGTTTGTAGGAAAAGTTCAGCGGATGTTTACTAACTTGGAAAAAACACGCAGCAGCGCATGAGGTGAATATTTGCATGTGTACAGCTCGCAGCGCTGTGTGAGCAGAGCCTTTTTAACTTTCAAGATCGAGCCAGCGTTTCTTTTTGTGCCAGCTGACTCACCTTGTTAACACGCAGCGCCTGTTTAAGAGCAGCGTAATGAAGTTTTAACATGTAGCAGGTGTTCAACATGTAGCGCTTACGTTTTGAAGTGTTTGAAAAACTTTTATAAAAAAAAACAAAGTTTGTACTACACGTAGCGCGAACTACAGCTCGTGACATTCATTCAAAAATAGACACTCTGCGCGCATGAACGACATTACTCTGTTTCTCCTCACCGTTTGATTTCTGCGCATTTGCTGCCAATAGCGGGTCATTTTTCTTCGTTGACTCACCAGTGACGGTTGGTCTCAGGAGCTCCTTCCACTTTGCCTGCCTGCTTTGGATTGATGACGTCTTTGGAATCCTGTCTGGTATTGGTGAAGGTTCTGTGACGTAGTGTGGCCTATTTCCATTAGAAATAGACGCTGGACGACGCTGTGGCGGCCATTTTGGCACTTTGGGAAGAATCCCTTTGTATGTGCTGAGAACCACGACGTTTACCATTGCAGTTTGAAGATCGTGTTGTTTGTGTTTTCCAGTGTCACTGCTTTGGATTGCATGATGGGAGATCTCGAGTTGGGGGTGCTGCTTGTGGCGCAATTCTCTACTTACGCTGGATTTTACCTGCAACATTTGGATTTTGGATGAATGAATATTTGAATTTGACTTTTGGGCGAAGTTTTGGACTTTCGGGTGAGGTTTCGCTCATCTATGGTTTTGACTTTCTGGTGTAGTTTTGCTGACTGGACTTTCGGGTGAGGTATCGCTCATCTTCATTGGACTGGACTTTCGGGTGAGGTATCGCTCATCTTAAGACTACGGTGACCACGTTTATTGTTTTTGTTTGTTGTGTTTACCATATACCTTATGATTTCTACATCTGGATTTTCACAACATTGTTTTGGGGGCATGTTACAGTTGTATGTTTGTTTTAACGTTGTGTGGAGTATTATCGGAATGGTGTTGTTTTTATGGAAGACGTCGCGAATCTTCCCGTATTTACAACATGCCTCACTTGAGACAGCTCACTGGAGCATGAGACATTCTTATTTTTGCTGGTCATTTGTAGTTTTTGTCTCTTGTTTTCTGGAGTGGTGTTGGTGAGTGTGCGTGGTGTTTTTTTTTACTCTGGTGTAGTGTCCCCTTATACAGTTGTACGTGTGTGTCATGGGCTTAAAGGTTTTCCCTATGGTAGCTTGTCGTGGGTTTTTATGTAATCCACATATTTTTGTTTTCCTTGGATTTAGTTTCTTGAAATCTGTTTGCTCTAGGTCTAAAGAAACCTATCAGATGTTTGCCATGGGAATGGCGTTTCCATTATTTTGTCTGTTTGCTCTGGGTCTAAAGAAACCTATCAGATGTTTGCCCAAAATTTTGACTAACTTGGGATTGTTTCTTTTCCCTTATTTTGTTGTCCTTCGGTGAAGGAGTGCCCAGGGTGGGTTGCCTTTGGGCTGATGTAGCTCGCTGTGTGTTTGTTTGGGTTGTTGTTTTTCATTTGCAGTTGGCATGGCATGTTTGCTTTGTTTTAGGGTGACCCATGTCACGTTTGCCTTGAGTTTTATGTACTCATAATTTAACAGTTTTGGATTTACTGCTACCCATAGTTTTTTTTTTAAGGATGTTGGACCTGTCATGTGGCGTTTTTTGGTTCACTGTGTGGGGAGTTGTTTTTAGAAACGCAGTTTGTAGTGTTTGATTGTATTCTTTTGACTTGCATTCCTTGTTTTCCTTATTTTATCAGTGAGTAGGGTGTTCTATATGTTTTCGTAGTGCATCCTCTTTTCTTCCTTGTGCGTTTTACCATCTCTTTGCATTTTTGAGTAAGGGGGTAGGATGTGTGGTATGTGCGTCATCAAGGGGGTAGGATGAGTTGTGTGGTATGTTTTATTTCATGCATCTTTCTTTCCTCTCTTTTGTTGTTCCGCTACACTATTTTGTTCCACTACACTTTTTCCTTACGTTTGACTGTTTTTCTTTCCTTTGCTTTAACGTGTGTCCAACAGCTTCACACTTTCTCTTTGTTTTCCATTATTATAATGGGGGAGATGTGTTGTAGTCTTACTCTACTTGTTGCACTCTCCCTATGGTGTATCTAAATAATAATAATAATAAAGAGCTTATAGAGCGCTCAGTAACGCCATCACGGCGTGTCCCCGCGCTAAGCTACCAGTGAACCAGTATAGAACACCCAGACTCTATGCAGTATATAGGTATGTTTTAAGCAGAGCCCTAAACCGCAGTTCATTACCCTCCAGTCTCAACACAGGAGGGAGTTTGTTCCAGTTTTGAGCTGCTTGGAGCGCGAAAGAACGTCCGCCCATTCTCGCCCTCCTGATCCTGGGGACTGTCAGCAATCCGGTACCCTCTGAACGGAGGGTCCTAGTAGGTTCATAGCGGCTAACTAGATCCTTCAGATATGTCGGTGACTTGTCCCAGACAATACGGTGGCAAAAAAGGAGGCACTTAAATAGCACACGCTTCTTCACCGGCAGCCAATGAAGCGCATCTAGTGCCAGTTTCGAGCTTGCTCTCCTGGGTCTTCTTAACACCAGTCTGGCGGCGGAGTTCTGTATAACTTGTAGGCGACCTATGCTGCCCTCGGTTGCCCCAAGGAACAGAATGTTGCCATAATCTAACCGCGAGGTCACCAGTGCCTGCGTTAGTGTTCTTTTGGCCGATATAGGGAGGAGGTCTAAGGTTTTGTTTAGGGTCTTTAGAACTCCAAAACATTTGCCCACAAGGCGCCTTATGTGGCCTTCATATGAGAGAGAAGGATTCATCCAAATTCCTAAATTCTTGGCCTCCTGACATGGTATGGGGGTAGGGCCCAGACATGAAGGCCACCACTCATCCGACCATTTTTCGCTTTTTCCCCCTACCACCAGCACCTCTGTTTTAGAGCCATTGAGTTTTAAGCAATGGGCATCCATCCACTCTGCTAATGCCTGCATACAGGATTTAAAATTATTAGGGGTGTTGGAGGTGCTCTGCGATAGGGAGATCAGCAGCTGAGTGTCGTCAGCGTACGACACTAATTCCACCCCAAAGGAGTGTACAACTTTCGCCAGGGAGGCCATGTATAAGTTAAAAAGAGTGGGGCTCAGGGCAGAGCCCTGCGGCACTCCCTGGTCTAGTGACATCTCCCCTGAGCGGCAGGTCCCCTGCTGAACCTGGAAACATCTCTCCGTAAGGAATGATTGCAACCAGCCCAGCGCCGGACCCACGACCCCAGCTTCGTTCAGACACCGTAGCAAGATGGAGTGCGCTACGGTGTCAAAAGCCGCGCTTAGGTCGAGCATGATCAGGGCCATTGTATGACCAGCATCTGCCCCTGCTCTTAGAGTCTCAGTGGCTCTTAGGAGGGCCGTCTCCGTAGAGTAGCCCGCCCTAAATCCTGATTGAGAGGGATGGAGTAAGTTCCATTTATCCAGGTGCTCCGTGAGGTGAGCATTAACCACCTTCTCGGCCACCTTCGCCACGTACGGCAATAAGGAAATGGGTCTAAGATTTTCTAGTACCTCCAAGCTGACAGTGGGTTTTTTCCTTATTGGCAGTACAATGGCCTTCTTCCACTCCCTGGGGACTTGCTGAGTGGAAAAGGAGGTTTGTAGGACGTGTCTAATGTGAGGTTCCAAGGCTGTCAGGCCCTCTGATAAGACCCAGGCAGGGGCTGGATCATTAGGGGAGCCGGACTTCACACTCCGACAGATCTTTATTAGCTTGTCAGCTGCGGGAACCTCGAAAGTTCGTAGTGAGGAATCCGGGGCTGCCATTGAGCTGTCTGCTCTGAAATCTGTGCCCTTATCTGGTATTTGAGAAAAGGAGGCATAAATCTTTTTAACTTTACTAGTGAAAAAGTCAGCGACTTTATTACATCCCTCCTTAGAGGTTTTTAAGGGGGTATTGGAGCTAGAGACCAGAGATATTTCTTTATATATTTTAAACAGTTCTCGCGAGGAGTTCTCGGCATCCTCAATACGATTCTGAAAATATTTGGCTTTTGCTCTACGCACCGCATATTGATAGCTCCGGTGTGCTGAGCTATAGCTGTTTTTTGCTTGCTCACTCGGGTTGCTTCTCCAGGTCCTTTCTAGCTTTTTGCATTGAGATTTAATTTGCTGGAGTTCAGTAGTGAACCAAGGTGCAGTGCGTTGTCTGCCTTCTCTGACTTTACCTTTACACATGGGGGCTAGCTCATCCAGAGTGGCAGTTACAAGTAGGTTAAATTCCTTGTTCGCCTGATCACTATCTGGGGCGCTTATTAGTTGAGCTTCCTGGATGGCACCTAAAAAGTTTTCTTTGGAGAATTGTCTCCATTTGCGTTTCATAATGTATCCTACCCCATTATCTATCGTCCTAGCGGTCTGATAAAAACATTGAAAAGGGACCAAAAAGTGGTCAGTCCAAGGGAGCTGACGAGGGGTAAGTACTTTTATTTTATCCCAGCTCGCAAAGATAGGGTCTAAACAGTGACCCCTCTGATGTGTCGCTGCTATGCTTAGCAAGGTTAGCTGTAGTTCTTGTAATACAAGGCGAACATCCTCTGCCTCCTTCTGTACAGGGTCCTCTAGGTGAAGGTTCAGGTCTCTGCTTTGCTGCTCAGCCTGTGATGAGGTCATGCGGAATGTTGGAGTGTGTTTGTATGTGGTGAGAGTCAGTTGGTCTGGATGGGCTGAGCAGCCAGGAGGCTGCTCCTGGTGGGGCTATGATTAGGGCAACTTAAGGAACATCTAATGGCAATTACTGAAGCACTTATTGAACTTACCATCTTCCTGTAACTTAACAATAAACGTACTTGATGTAACTACAAGACCCTGACTGCGCATCTTTCATCATTACAATTATTTTATTAGCAATTACTTCATTCAAGGGAATTTGGTATTAAGAATGTAAACTAAACGACGATCTTGTCCGCTTATAATGGGTCTAATAATGAGTAAGCGGTATTACTGAAGGTGTGTTTACAATCATTTTTTGTAAATAATGTATTTATCGGAGGTCCTAAAATAATCATGATGAATTGTGTACGGAAATACAAATGTATATCAAGTGTAAATAGTATTGTTAAGATGGCCGCTATATTTTTCACACTACCACTGTGGAGTTATTGTCTGTCGTTTATGTTTTCTCACTGCAGTTAAAATGTGTGCAAACAAACGCCTGTCACCAAGCGCGAACAAGGCGAGAGCTGAAACGCGTTGCTTTGCAGCCGCATTAAATCTCTGCTGCAACACTAACCCCGGTGTCCGTGATACTTTCTTTACTGGATGGTATTGAAGCGCTATGTTACAGGGTCTCCGGTACCCTGACCGCGGACTGCCCTGCTGCCAGCCCCTACCCCGACCGGATTCTGTCTGGAGAATATATATATATATATATATATATATATATATATATATATATATATATATATATATATATATATATATATATATATATATATATATATATATATATATATATATATATATATATATATATATATCCAACAAAGTTTGCCTGCTGTAGGAGAACCACACGAGGAAGAAAAGATTCGCCTTTTATTTGGTGAAGGACTTACAGGCTGAACAAACTGCTTGCTGCTTCGCTTTCATTTCTGTCCACCCGACACGTTTCATGCATTCAGCATTTCTTCAGTGGTTATGGACACTCTCTCGGTGCATCAGCGTCACTGTTTAAAAGTACCAGGTGAGTAAAAAGTCCCCGCCTCTGTGGGCGTGTCACTTGCGTGGCATTCTGGATCCTGTGGTACTTCACTTATTCCCAAGTGGGTTGTTTGCTTTGCCCAGTTTTCTAATGGTAAAATTCATCCCCAGTGGGTTGCGAGATGCCACACAAACAGCTGTCAGCTTTGAATTACCTCTGTCACTGGCATCCTCGCCCTCATATTGCCTCGTAATTAGCGCTGCAACAGGACTGGACACAGTAAGCGGGCTCTTGCTGCAGCTCAGGCGGGGCCGCTTCAACATACAACAAAGTTTGCCTGCTGTAGGAGAGCCACACGAGGAAGAAAAGATTTGCCTTGTATTTGGTAAAGGACTTACAGGCTGAACAAACTGCTTGCTGCTTTGCTTTCATTTCTGTCCACCCGACGCGTTTCATGCATTCAGCATTTCTTGAGGGGTTATGGACACTCTCTCGGTGCATTGGCGTCACTGTTTAAAAGTACCAGGTGAGTAAAAAGGCCCGCCTCTGTGGCGTGTCACTTGCGTGGCATTCTGGAACTTGTGGTACTTCACTTAATCCCAAGTGGGTCGTTTGCTTTGCACAGTTTTCTAATGGTAAAATTCATCGACAGTGGGTTGCGAGATGCCACACTAACAGCTGTCAGCTTTGAATTACCTCCGTCACTGGCATCCTCGCCTTCATATTGCCTCGTAATTAGCGCTGCAACAGGACTGCACACAGTACAGTGGGCTCTTCCTGCGGCTCAGGCGGGGCCACTTCAACATCCAACAAAGTTTGACTGCTGTAGGAGAGCCACACGAGGAAGAAAAGATTCGCCTTTTATTTGGTGACGGACTTACAGACAGAACAAACTGCTTGCTGCTTCGGTTTCATTTCTGTCCACCCGACGCGTTTCATGCATTCAGCATTTCTTCATTGGTTATGGACACTCTCTCGGCGCATCGGCGTCACTGTTTAAAAGTACCAGGTGAGTAAAAAGTCCCCGCCTCTGTGGGCGTGTCACTTGCGTGGCATTCTGGATCTTGTGGTACTTCACTTAATCCCAAGTGGGTCGTTTGCTTTGCACAGTTTTCTAATGGTAAAATTCATCCCCAGTGGGTTGCGAGATGCCACACAAACACCTGTCAGCTTTGAATTACCTCCGTCACTGGCATCCTCGCCCTCATATTGCCTCGTAATTAGCGCTGCAACAGGACTGCACACAGTACAGCAGGCTCTTCCTGTGGCTCAGGCGGGCCGCTTCAACATCCAACAAAGTTTGCCTGCTGTAGGAGAGCCACACCAGGAAGAAAAGATTTGCCTTTTATTTGGTGAAGGACATACAGGCTGAACAAACTGCTTGCCGCTTAGCTTTCATTTCTGTCCACCCGACGCGTTGCATGCATTCAGGATTTCTTCAGGGGTTATGGACACTCTCTCGGTGCATCGGCGCCACTGTTTAAAAGTACCAGGTGAGTAAAAAGTCCCCGACCTCTGTGGGCGTGTCACTTGCGTGGCATTCTGGATCTTGTGGTACTTCACTTAATTGACGTCATGGCACCTCTCGACGGCGACCTTGACTTATGTTCCGAGCCTCGCCGCGGCAACCGGCGACGTCGATGAGACGACGTTGAGTCCTGCCCTCTTGCAGTCGTAGGCGAGCCGGACCTGTACCGCCTACGCTCATGTCTCTTCTCACCTTGCTTCGACGGCGTGATCTTCTTCGACGGCGAAGGATGCCTCGACGTCGACGGTCGACGCGATGGTGATTTCGATACCGATTTTGAACACAGAGGTACCTTAGAAGAAGATCTGTCCCTCGACGCAGTAGGGGACCGATGTTTTCTCTTCTCCCCTTTGTCTTTGCACTCTTTGTGCTGAGAAGAAGGCCTCTTGGAATGAACATCTTCTCTTCCACTCACAGTTTCTCCTCTGTCATACAGGGGCTGTAGCCTGCTCTTCTCCCTCTCCCTGAGAGTTCGGTGAGAACACTTGCTGCAGTGGTAGCAGAGTTCTGGCTTGTGAGAAGATGGTAAACAAGCTACACAGACCAAATGAGGGTCTGACTTGGCCATTTTTTTACCACAGGCCGGACACTTAACAAACAAGGCTGGCATTATGACTGGAAAAATAGTCAAAAACCAGGAAAAAGTTGTTGAATTAGTCAAACAATGACTAAAGATGTTGAGTAAACACGAAAAAATTAAAGAAATACCAGAATAAAGTGATAAAATATCACAAACTGGCAAGCTCAGTGCTCCGGGATCCTCACAGAAGGAGCCTGAAAAAAGAACTGACCTAACTGTCACCTGTGGTGCATGATGGGAGCCTGGAGGCTTATGGAGGTCTTAAAGGCACGGCGCCAAGTTTTTCAGTTGTTACTATGCAGCCTATCTAGGCTAAATCTGCCTCTATGATTCTGCCAGTTTTACCTTTGTATTATATATGTCTTTATTTAGCAAATGTAAAAGTGTTACATGCAATAAAGGCAGTTTTTTTAGCCTAGTATGGTGTATTTCAGGCTGCATATTTATGTATGTATGCATATTATATATATATATATATATATATATATATATATATATATATATATATATATATATATTTTTTTTTTTTAATGTGTATTTACATATATATATGTAGATATATGCATATTATTGGCTATTGCTCCGGGGTCCCGCACGTCGGCGGGACTATTCAGTGCTTATGACTATTGATGAGTATCCCCTGGAAGAGAAATAAAGTTTATTAATTTTTTTTTTAAAAAGATGCATAAAGGTAGGTAGTCGGTTTCAGGGGTTCAACTTCTGGGATCAGAACAGTAGTGGACCAAGGTTCAAAGTACTACCAGCAGTTCTTCTGGAACTATCAAGTTCTACAGGGAGCACTGGTGAGGCTGGTAGCTGGTGCTACGGAGAAGGGGACCCACCTAAAATGAGCTTGCGTAGAGGGACTTCTGGACAAGTCAGAGGGATCCCAAACCGGGCTCAGGTCACAAGGGGTCTTGGAGCACGAGGGCACGGCCGGTTTGTTGGTACCTGGGTCAGGGGCTTGGGTGAAGAGGGGTTAGGTTGGGTGGGCTGCGTGCGCAAATATACACATTGCGGGGAGAGACAAACAGCTGGCAGGGGCAAAATAAAGCAGCTGTGCCACTCTCAAAGAAGGTCTCAGAGATGCTGCCATTCAACGGCTTCTTAATCCTGGTACAGTGAGAATCCGTACTAGTCTCTCGCAATTGGTGTTTAGTGCAGGGCGTCTGGTTGATCCTGGTGTCTTCACACTCGGGGAAGAGACAGAGCTGACCTTCTAGAGCATGAGTACCTTCTCCTGGTCGTCTTTGGCGTCAGTCGGGCTGGGGAGCTGCAAGGCAGTGAGGCCTGACTCTGCTTGTCGGTGCCTGCGACTGCAGTGGAATAGCTACTCTACTCCAAGGCAGACTGTTGTTGGTTTTTGAAGTGCTGGCCGGCTACCCAAGGCTTTTGTAGTTTTCTAGCTCGCAAGACGAGTTACTCTGTCGCGAGTGTTGAGAGAGGGCAGAGGACATCAGGATTTAGCGCCAAAGTTATGCTGCAGTTCTCGCCAGGCAGTGTCTCTTCTTCATTCTTCTGTTGATCCGTCAAATCTGAGTTCTTGGGTTCATGCGTGCCACCTAGATACTCCACTTAGGGGTGTTTCAGGGAAGTGACAGGTAGTACTCAATGGGCTACCTACCTTTAGGGTGTCTATACCCTCTAAATGACAACTCCCTGTGGGAAGTGGGCATAACCCTGTCCACAGAAGGCTAATTCTGCCCAAAACAACATGGCGGAATCTGAAAAGTGGGGTCCGCACCAGTTGCCCGCCTTAGAGGTGGTGCTGGCTGAATGTGGGCACACCTAATCTTGCTAATTTTCCCACATATCTTGCTGCTAAAAAGTGGGGTCAGGACAGGGGTTGGGCACTTCCCCTATTTGGAGAGGCCCAGGGTTGCATAACAAAGGCTGCAGGGCCTCTGAAGTTTCCTGCTCTGGAATGCCCATCCTGCTTGGAGGAGGTGTGAACACCTCCGCCCAGAGCAGGCTTTGTTCCTGACCCCTGAGAGCGAAGGCTCTCACCTCAGGAGGTCAGAAACCTGTCTATGGTGGCTGGCTGGTCAAGACCAGACAGTTAACACACTAGTAATAATTCGGTTTTCAGGGGGAACCTCTAAGGTGCCCTCTGGGTGCATTTATTAATATATCCAGCACTTGTATCCATGTGGCTTTATTAAGATGGGGTGTTTGGTACCAAACACCTTGGGGTACAGTGAAGCCATCCTGCAGCTGGAGAACTCGTAATGACGAGAGTCCAGCCCATGTACTCATTATGGCTTCCCTGTGCACTGGTAATATCTAAGGGTGAACTTAGATACAGGGACATATCCACTGCCCTCACCAGGGTATAGTGAACCCTGCCTTAGGCTGTAAGGCCTGCAATAGGGGTGTTTTACCTATGCCACATATAGTGTTGCAGGCATGGCACACAGGGATGTTTGACATGCCGACTCCTGTTTTCTTTGCACCAAGACAAGATGGCTGCAATGGCAGCTTGCATGAGCTTGGTGAGGGGTCCCTTAAGGTGGCACAATTCGTGCTGCAGCCCTTAGCAAGAGACCCTCTTTAGTTTCAACGCCCTAGTTACCAGGGGTTACACCTACTAGGGTCTAACAGGGATCCTAAAGGGGGGGGGCAATCGTGGAAAATCATACAGTTTAGGTAAAGAACACTCTCATTCAAATTTGCACCAGATATCAGGCATAAAGTGGGGGGTAACCATGCACCCTAATCCTGGCCCTAACTCAAACTTTGACCCTTGTTGAAAGCCTATTCTTCATCTCAGCCATTTCCCAAACCTAATACAAACTGCTGTCCATAAAACATAGATAATTCTACTCGTTTGAACAAAATGCAATTCTACTTATTAGCCATTTATGCTTGATAGCGCAGATGTATATGGCTACCTTCTTAAACCTAATAAAAAAATATTCAAATCAAAATGCAATTCTCTTGTTTGATTTGATTTACCCTGATTATTTTAAGGATTTCCACTGAAATGTCCAGGGATAAAATGAAAGAAGACTGGAAAAACATGCGCATATCCACAATCAAAATTTTTCTGTGGATCGAAATCTCTTCCCAAAGACCCCATTGAATAGGGATAGGGAGTTTCACTCTCCATTCTCATCATAGAAGTGAAAAAAGCAAACCCAAAATGTATGTGACTAGCCCCAGAATTACAAGTTTGTGGGTGCTCGCCTACATTTATTTAGGTAGGACCTCTGAGGAATACCCAAGGCAACCCCTACCCTACATTTGTGATTGTGGAAATTCCAACTCACTGGCAGAATTTACCTATTCGAGAATACCATGTGGTGGTGAATATTCTGCTCTGGCAAATCATTTTTTGTCAATATAAATTGTACCCCTGTGAACAAAATGATCTGAGAACCAAATCTATGCTACCCTTTTAAACAAAGTATGGGTGCCTACAACAAATTGCTGTATTACGACTGAACTGAATTCTTTTATAAAGAAAATAATAACCTGCAAAAAAATTCTCAAGTTCTCAACCGAAATGGGAACAAAATACTGTTTCAAGACTATCACTGTACCACAAGATCATGTGAAAAATACTGAGGACCAAAATATTCGCAAGTATAAGTATACCAAGAATTCAGTAAAGTGAACCTATACTTACCTATTTTGGTGCTTGGTATTTTGCTCATGATATCATGGTACAACAATATTCTTGAAACAATATTTTGACATATGACCATAGCAATCTCCACTTCTACTGGAAGATCTCGTTAGGAGGCAGTTTGTGCGGTTGTACCTTTCTTGTCGATTTGCTCTCCTCTTCTGGACCTGTAGGGGTTGGCAACCAGAGCATATTGGGCGCTATGCACAGGGCCAGGTTGAAGGCGGTCATCTGATTCTCCTCCGAGTTCTCCTGAATGTGATAAAGAACTTGAAACAGGTGTTTGAGCAAAATAATGTTGGCTTCGGGGAGTCTCTCCAGCAACCTAAGGCCCAAACGACAACGTATAAATAACATTTGAAATAAACCTCTATGTATAACATATTTTAATTATATTTGCATACCAACAAGTCCCAGAAAGCCTTAACTGTGCCAGGTATAAATTACCATCAACCTAATCTTTGGAAACAGTCTCTACGGCTTTGACACATTAATTCTTGTCATTAACAAGGAAGTGGGAAACTAGCTAACTGGCCTCTTAATTTCAGTTGTCTCCGGCATCATTAGCAGGGTGTCAGTGGGACCGTAAGAAAGCGAGACCAGCGGGAGACAGCAGGCCTCCATTCTTCTCACCAAGTGAGCTACTATCAGGAAGATGATGGGAAACCCTTGCATCTCAGCTGCTAACAGTAAGTCATGTGTGATGTGCTTCCCTGAAGGCTCAAAGTGTGCTGTAATAAAGAATTAATGTAATGTGCACATTGCTCTTCCCTTGTACACCTTTAATCATTTCCTTACAGGTGAGTGATGACACGAACAGGGAGCCACTCATTATTCAATCAAATACTTTATTCAATTTTAAAGGATAAAATCATACAAAGGAGAAAGGAAACCGTGATTTTTCCTAGGCCCATAAAAGCTGAATAAGTTCTAACATTTGCTATTAGAGAGCACCAATGTTACGGAAAACGGGCCTTCTTAATGCTCATTCTTATGGATCTTGAGTTGACCTGATGTAGAATTTGACAGATAGTACTCTGTCAGTCAGGGTGGCAGACAACATTACCTCCATCATCTTGACAGACTACCATCTGTCAAATTTAGAGATTGTTGGTCGCCCAGCAGTCATCTCTGTAGATTGAAAGCAACCACCATAACAGTGGGTCCTCTTAATGTACAAAACGTTTGGTGGACGGTCATCGTCGGTTTCGATGGTCATCTACTAAACTTTCAGTTTTTTTTTGTTTTTCTGAAACAAACTCCCAATGGAGAGTTTGCTTCAGAAAAACAAAAACAAATAAAGACCACCACATCCGGGGGAGAGGCTTCCAGGATGTGGGGGGACCTTATTCTTAGTCATGATGGACAGGGAAAAAATACATTACACCATCCACCTTAAATACGGTGGGTTGTGAAATGTACTTTCTCTGATGACCCCTACTCCATCTGGCTGTCAGAGGAAATTTTCGGTTGATAGTGCCAAGGGGGGCTCCATTGATAGAAAACATATAGTCCACCCATTTCTAAATGAAGTGTACAGTGTACTCTGTAGTGTCTGCAACAAAGTACTATGTCCACCAGAGTGTAAAGCTGGCCCAAAGTTAATTAAATGATCACTGATTCTCATTAGTATGTAGGCAGAGATTTTTTTTCCAAGTCCAAAGCAGAATTTGGACTTGCGAGGCATGTAGTATTCAGTGTGGAGGGAAGCTCTGTGGAAGCCCTGCCCATCTTTTTCATTGGTTTAGTTCCTAAATTATGTCTTCCGATTGGTTTTAGGCTTGTTAGTCCCTCCTTATGACGAGCATGTCGTCATATGGCTGAGATACCCGCCACCCCCTCTCAACACAATCCCCAAGGATGGGAAACCGAAACGGTTCTGAACTTTTGGAAGGCGGGAGGGAGTGACCCTCCCGGCCGTATTTATTAAAATATGAAACAAAATCAAAACATTAAAATAACAGTTTCATCTTATGTACAATTTCATTTCCACATTACGATGTTTGGCTAACCTTAACAGATCTCTAATACAAAGATTCTCCTAGCCGATCTAACATCCTACAAAACATTTGACTTGAAATTGTACATCCTAACGTTAAGGGCCAACGGCAAGGTCGTAACCGGTGTCAGATCCCTAAACCAGAAATACAACCCTCACTTGGGTCGGGTCCTGGATCCCATGAGCCCTAGCCATAAAGGAAATGGCGGCCCGATGCCTCTGGGCCGTAGCTACTGATTTGCCTGCCTGATGTAAAGACAGCAAAAATTTAACGACAAGCTCCTCCTGGCCCCAAAGCTCCCCCCTAGCAGAACCCAAAAAGGACCAATAGGAACGGAACGCCCCTTCGTATGCCTTCCTTGTCCTGGGCGCTAAACTCTCTCCCACGAGGTTTTGTAGTTCGGGGCACCGAGAGACCAGAGAGCTTCGGGAAAGGGTGCTGCCACCGGGTCCGCTGCGGGCAGAAAACCCCAAAAGGCCTGCATACGGAAACGAGAAAGCGCATCAGCCGCTTGGTTCAATACTCCCGGGACATGTCTTGCCCTAAAGAGCACATTCAACTGCATGCACAATAACACAATTTCTTTAAGCAGTCTCAGCATCCATTTGCAACGTGCTGCCTGACTATTGATACTCTCCACCACGGTCATGTTGTCAGACCAAAACACCACAGACTGATCCCGGAACCCCTCAGGCCAAGTTTTCAGGGCCACCAAAATAGGGAAAAGTTCGAGAAAAGCAATGTTCCTCGTCAATCCGCACTCATGCCACCATGACGGCCATTTTTGAGCCGTCCATTGTGTGCCGAATATGGCGCCAAAACCTATACTCCCCGCCGAATCTGTCCACAGCCCCAGCTCCTCAGAGGACACCGCCGGTTTTATCCAGACAATTCGACCATTGAAATCCGCCAGAAATGCCAACCAAATGCGCATGTCCTGGCGAACCTCTGCCGAGAGCCTCGTGCGGTGATGACCCTCCTTCAGGCCGACCATGGCTTGTGCAATCGAGCGGGAAAAGGGGCGGGCCATCGGCATTACTCTCAGGGCAAAATTCAACTGGCCCACCACTTGTTGTAATTGATGCAGTTTTACTTTAGTCTCACTGATACATGTTTCAAGGGATGCCCTGAATTTTAAAACCTTTTCTCTTGGTAGTCGAAAACAACCCTCTACCGAGTCGAGCTCGATCCCCAGAAACTCGAGGGAAGTCGAGGGACCCACGGTCTTACCTGGCGCCAATGGCACACCAAATTCGTTCATCAAGACACAAAATTCATTTAAAGCCTGTCCACATTCTGGATCCCCGGCTGCCCCCAAGAACAAAAAGTCATCGAGATAATGCATAACATGTTGAAAACCCGTCTTCTTTGTGAAGACCCATTGTAAAAAACAACTGAACATTTCAAAATAGGCACAAGATATAGAACATCCCATTGGCATACATCTGTCCATGTAATAGCGACCCTGAAACCTAAAACCAAGGAGACGCTGATCGTCTGGGTGTACCGGGAGCAACCGGAACGCTGACTCGATATCTGATTTTGCCATCAGCGCCCCGGGCCCCAGGCGATTCAACATGGCGACGGCCTCATCGAAAGATGCGTACCGCACCGAACACACTTCCGGGTCTATCGCATCATTCACGGAAAGACCACGTGGGGCTGACAAGTTATGTATCAGCCGAAACTCACCCGGGTCCTTCTTGGGGACCACCCCTAGAGGGGAACAAACAAAATTATCAACCGGTGGCAAGTCAAATGGACCGGCGACACGACCTCGAGTCACCTCCTTCCCAATCTTTGCCTGTACCACAGCCGAATGCTGTAAGACCGATAGTTGATTCGTACAGTTAGCTACACCCTGAAAATCCCCCACTGGGATGCGGAAACCATATGAAAACCCGTTCCGCAACACCCCAGCGGAAGCATGATCCGGGTATTCACTGAGCCAAGGAATCATTGCCATGGTATCAATCGGAGTAGGTAAAGTCGCCCCTCGGACTATTTCAGACCTGTTTGGCGCTTCCCTTACCACCGTTATCACCCGTTTTGGCTCTGCACATGGACTCAGGATGGGATGGCTGCCCACACCCCCCACATTCATGTCTGAACTTGCATGACCCCTGGGGCCTCGTACATTTACCTCTGTTAAAATTCCAACAGATCCCCTTTTTACCTGCGTTGCCACTCGGCTTCGAGTGGTACTCGCTAACTGCACCCGTCCGAAAGGGTGTCCCAGAGTATTGGCGGGAAGATTCACCCCCGCTACTCCCTGACAATGGCACTTTTAACATTCCAGTACTCTCCATTTTTTGCCATGACACGGAGTCGTAACAATCCCAAGTCAGAACTGGGTCGTGTTCCTTAGCTTTTCTAAAAATATTGTCATAGCAGAACCACTGATTGCCCCCATACGCTACGGAATACTCCATGATACGCGATTGATAAATAGGCAACTCGGTCAGCAACTCGGGCCTGCGCTCACCCATGATGGAGGTAAAAATGCCCCACGCTCTGCCCCAAGTACCAATGTTTTCGTCAACCTTAAAGGCGGCCATTTTTGCGCGCCAAACACTCGGATGCATGAGCTCCTTTTGGCTCTTAACATGCTCCATCTCGTAATGGTCGGTAAGCAAAGAAAAAATATTAACATACTTATTCGCCCAAATCTTTTCCTTAATTTCCAGTGGAACATGCTGAGCCACCTTCTCCCTTCGTGAAGGCACAGACCCTTCCTCCGCGATCGGCTGGCCGCTTACCTGAACCAGAAGCTGCATTTGCCGCCGAACCTGGGCCTGTTGCATTTTCCGCCACCGGAACTGGCGGGGTAACAGAAGATGGTGCCTTCCCAGCCTCCCTAGATTCCCGCAGTTGTCTCATTACTGCCCGGGCATCGTCAGCCGTGGTGCCCTCGTTATCTTTTCCCAACCACGCTGCCAATTGTGCCGCTAACTCGGGAGGCATATCTTTCCCGGTCACGGGGGTGACCACCACGGGGATAGGATTCCCCTCCTTCGGCACCGGGGTTGGCTCCTCAAGTGGGGTATCAGGGACCGGGGTTTCCCCCCCAAGCGCCCCCTTTCTGGACCTCTTGCCTCTCCCACCGGGGACTACTCCCGGCAAAGGCCGTTTCGGTCCTCCCTCCCCGTTCTTAGCCGCCATCTGCTTCTTCAAATCGGCTACCTCCTTCATGAGCATGCGGAGCATCTGATCGGTACTGACCCGCTTTCCGACTTTCTTAGGCATTCTCAGACGGGATATCTGTAAGACAAAAAGAAAGATTACAACGCTCAAAATTGGCTCTTCGTTCCGTCTCGAGCTCACGTGCAGCGGGGAGGTGCAGCTTGAGAGCACAGGAACAAGAGGATGCTTTCTTGGCTTGTTGCTTCTTTTATCCGTCTTCAGGGCGGGCGTCAACCCGCCCCCGCCCGCCTCCGAGGGCGTGGCCGAGTGCGTCAGTGTCTAGGACAACCCACTCCAGGGCGGGAAAAGGCGCGCCCCGGCTACGCCGCTTCGGGCATACCAGCCGAGACTCGCCTCCCGCCCAAGATGGCTTCCCGGGGGGATCGTGGTACTCCACCATACGTTCGGGGGGACCGAATGGTCGCCCCTTTCCATTTGTATCCTTCCATGGCAATGACCTCTTTACTTCGAGTGTTGCACAGTATGTTTTAATTATACTGTAAGCACTATTTTCTTCCTGTGCCTCCCCCTCCTGCAGTCCGTGCCTACGCAATAGTTCTCGCGTAAATGCACGTCCTATTGCAGTGCAAAGGCTTGTTTTATGCAAGTTATGTTATGTTATGTTATTTTATTTTTATATAGCTCAAATCACCACAGGTCTCTAAGCGCTTTCCAGAAAAAGAATGGGTCACAAGCGTTACCAGGTCAGGAGGCCGTGGGACGCCATTACGCCAATGCTAATGTCTCTCTAAACAGGTGGGTCTTTAATGACTTTCTAAAGTCGAGAGCAGATCCAATTTCTTTCACAGGTACTCCGGTAGATCATTCCAGATCTGTGGAAGGAGGGCTGAGAAAGCTCTGCCCCCTTTGGTTTTAAGATTATACCTGGAAGAGGCCAGTCTAAAGGCCTCAGAAGAGCGAAGAGCTCTGCCGGGCATGTATTTTACCACTCAATCTTTTATATATTTTGGTGCAGTCCCGTGAATAGCCTTATGGGCTATACAGAGACTCTTGAATTGCACGTGCTGTTCAACAGGCAGCCAGTGCAATTTATGTAATAATGGAGTGGTTCTCGTTCTCCTGGGGAGTCCAAAAATGATCCTAGCAGCATCATTTTGCACAACTTGCAGTCTCCTAAAAAGCTTCTGAGGGATGCCCAAATAGAGGGCATTACCATAATCTAGCTGAGAAACGACAGTGGCTGAGACAATGGCTTGTAATGCAGAAGTAGAGAGGAGAGGCACAAGTCTTCGCAACTGCCTGAGTAGGCCTGTGCAGATGCCCACAACCGAAGAAACCTGGGCAGCCATAGACAGATCCGAGTCAATTTTCAATTCCAAGCTTTTTACAATTGGCCCCGGAATTGGGCGACACCTAGTTCTGGGGGCCAAAAAAGATCGCACCAAGGGCTATTTTGAGTTGTAATAATAAGCACCTCTGTTTTGTCCGGGTTGATTTTCAAGGAGTTGGCCGCCATCCAATTACCAGTAAACCTGAGTAGATTTTTTACTAATTCTTGCCCCTGGCCTGTGTTGTCAAGCCGGGCCAGGAGTTGAGTGTCGTCGGCGTAATTGAACACCTGGCAATCTCTGCGTGTTAGGGCCTTCATCAAGGGCTGCATATAGATATTAAAGAGGAGTGGCGACAATGCGGAACCCGTGGGAACTCCACATATCAAAGAGCCTAGGGTTGACAACTGATCCCCCAATTGCACTCTCTGAGTGAGGTCGGTCAGGAAGGATCTTAGCCACTGAAGTGTTTGCCCCTTTATGCCCAGATTCGACAGCCGGTTCAGCAGAATGTTATGGCTGACTGTGTCAAATGCCGCTGACAAATCTAATAAAATCAGGGCACTTGGCTGTTTGTTATCCGCCCTAACTCTAAGCTCATCCAAAATGGACACCATTACCAGCTCGGTGGTATGGTGTGCTCTAAAGCAGGCCTGTCTAGTGTGGAGCAGTTGGTGGTCATCCAGATGTTTTCCAAGTGTTTTCAGGACATGCTGTTCCAGAATGTTTGCCTGGAAGGGGAGCTGTGAGATAGGCCTGTAGTTTTTTAAGGCTGTCACATCCACCCCTTGTTTTTTCAGTAGGGGGTAACCCTTGCTTCCTTAAGATTAGCTGATAAATATCCCAGGTCTAAGGACTCATTAAATAGTCCCAGAACCTGCCTTTCCAGTCCCGGCAGAGCCATTTGGAAAAGCCTGGGGGGAGGGGGGGGGGGGGGGGGGCTAATCTGGCCCAGAGTGCTGAAGTCAGTAGGGGTTAAGGTGATTTCCGAGACAATGTCCAAGACTTTCTGGAGAAATAACTCCTGGAATCTATCGCAATTTGGCACAGCAATTGTAGGCTCTGTGGTTGATACGCACGCCGATTTAAATTACAATCGTATTTTACTTGATAGCACCACGTCAAAAAGTTCAGACAGTTTTGTCGGCTCGTGGATCCGAGGCATTTGGTGCTGAAGGAGACTTTTCAGAGTTGCGCTCACTCCTCACAGGTGCCTACTCCTCCGGCTCAAAACAGGGAATCCCCAGGGCACGTCCTGAAAGGTGAAGAGAAAAGTAAAGTAGCGCGCGCCCCTTGGACGTGGAAGTGGTGCGCGCAGCTCTGAGGTGACAGCAGGTTTACCACTTCCGCGTACGGGTGCGCAGCGAGCCTGAGCACCTTTGTTCGGTGCAGAGCGGGCCACAGGTGAAGGGGGCGGGCGCTGCGAGGGACACGGTTATGGCGCAGTTTGCCAACTTCCTGAGGAACAGCTTTAGGCGCAGGTCCAGTGCAGGCAGAGGTGAGTGAGTACTGCAGGTGCTGGGGTTGGGCAAACCGGGACACGGAGGATTTCCGCTGCCGCTGGCCCCTAAAGTAAACATTGTATCTTCAGTCTTTGATATCCACGTTGTCCCTTGACCATTGTAATTAGAGTGTATATGTCGCAGTAGCGGTCGGCAGTAGGGGGCAGATTTATGTTAACTGGCGCATCCCGAGGGATGCGCCAGTTAACATGCGCCACAGTGCGCCACAGCTACGCCACCCATGGTGCGCCGCATTTATGATGCGGCGCACCATGGGGCAAAAACGGCACAGATGCGTGACGCATCTGTGCCGGAAATGTGGCGCATTGCTGGAGTTGCGTCGCAAGCGCGACGCAGCTCCAGCAATGCTCTGGGGGGGCCTATTCTTTCAATGCTGCCTCAAGCCTTACGCCTGCTTCAAGCAGGCGCAGGGTTTTGACGCAGCATTGCCCTGAAAGTGACTGAGTGAAATCTCATAGATTTCACTCAGCCACTTTCAGGAGGCGTTCCTGCGCAGGAACGCCCCCCCTGCGCAGGAACGCCTCCTTATGGCGCAGTGCTGTACAACGTGACGCATCTCCTAGATGCGTCACGTTGTAAATAGGGCGCAGGGATGCACCACGTTTCCGCGCCGTTGCGTCACGCAACGGCGGCGTAAACGTGGCGCAAGCCCTTCATAAATCTGCCCCTAGGTGTTTCTATAGGGCGGTGACGTGGGCAGGAGGAGGGGCAGGGTGGGGGGAAATAATGTATGGATTACGGAGTTTTACAGGTAAGTAAACATTTAAATACATAAAACGAATTTCGTTGCGCGCACTGCATCACATTTGGTGATGCAGTGTGCGCAACGAAATTCGTTTTATGTATTTAAATGTTTACTTACCTGTAAAACTCCGTAATCCATACATTATTTCCCCCCACCCTGCCCCTCCTCCTGCCCACGTCACCGCCCTATAGAAACACCTACTGCCGACCGCTACTGATATGTCGCGCTAATCTTTTATACCGTAAAAGCATTTATACAACACCTTTCCGTCCGCTGTAAAGCCAGAAGCGCTCTCTTGCTGTACTGTGCCCTTTGCCAAGTTTGCCAACTCTGAGCGCTTCTACTATTGGAATGTGCCCAGCTTCTCAACTATCATATTATGTACTGTCCACTTACGGTGCGTGCTCTTTTATCATGGTGTATGCTTCTCCTCTCAGTTGTGTTATGAAATGACTCCGTGTCACCGGGATACATCCTTTCATTTCAGTATGATTTCTTTTACGTGTTTTTCCTCACGTGTGTTGACCTAGGACTGCGAAAGCCCAGAGTGCACTTGATTATTAAATGAAAACCCAGGCCTGAAAAGAAGGTTTCAGAGTGGCACAGATTTCGTTTGCCAACTTTTGATACTAGACAACATTTTGCCTAACTAAAGTTATTGGAAAGCATGCCACGGTGCCAGCCGTTAAAATGACACCTGTTTTTCAAAAGTACAATAGGTACGTCTCTGATCACTGTAACGCGTTAAAAGATCTTCAAGGGGGTGATGCTTTGCAAGTAGGATCTGCAGGGGATACGTTTGCTTGTATTACTGTGGCCTCCTCCTGGAGCTCGAAGAGGTGTTATCCGTAGCTTGATAATAACCTGCAACTTGAAACCCAGCTTTGTCCACGCTACTGCTTCTCTACAATTACATTGGACTTGTATTTGTTTCCTGTCTTTCTTGCAAATAATTCTATTTGTATGTCTGCTTCTCACAGAAAGCGCACAATGTGTTATTTTTGAAAATCTAATAAAGCAATGAATCACAAAAATAAGATTTTCACTGTCGAAACATTTTGGTATTTTCCTCTTTTCCAGGATCTTGACTTTTTATGGCATACTATGTATATTTCATTGACGAGCCACAAACAACGAAACATGTGTGGGAACATCTTGAACAGTTGTCTCTTCCCATCTGGCTTACGGAAGCACTACACTGACGCTAATAATTGTTTGGGGGAGAGGTGGTGCTTGTCGACTGATTTGTTATAGCTCCAAAATGGTTATATCATGGGTGACATTTTCAGCCTGGACTTAGTTTTTTTAGCAAACATCCCTGGGCATGCTGGAACTTGTAGGCTAGAGTCAGTTATTGCTGCAGTGCTGAATCCTGATTCCAGTCCATAGAACTTTTCTTCCACGAGCCCCCATAGACAATAATATTTTTTCAAATCTTCTATTTCCAGTGATATGACCACCGAAGGCACTGATATTATATAAAAACAGAGCTTTGGACTATACCATTTCCCGTTGAAAGGCACTATTTCGCTCCATGTGTTCCCATACCTTGCCTGTCACGCAGTTTGGTGATTACTTTCCCTCCATGTTAAAGAACAGTAGATGTTTCAGCACCCAGGCTAATGTGCTGCATAGCTAAATACATATAAGGTCCCAAAGGCGAGACCGATAGCAATGCAAATGCTTGTTTGGTATAGTAGCAGCTGGCCAGTAGCATCTTGTACCTTCCAAAGATGGTCTTATCAGTTGTAACGATCTCTTTTCCATGTACAACAACATAAGCCCTGACAAGTTATTAAAAGTCTAGAGCACGAATCTCAGAATTTGGTTTTCTATTGATTGGTGAAACATTGAGCAAAAGCAGCTGTGCATAGATTGAGCTGCAGAGCCTAAGAATTGACGCTTTTCATTGCCAACATAAACCATAAAACAGAGGCAAGTGATGTGACCTACTAGGTGCATACAGTGGGAAATATTCCTGCATCTTATAGAATTTGTCAAATAATGCTTCCAAAAACTGAGCAAGGGGACAGTACATAAAAGCCAACATTATTGTAACTCTATGCTAATGCGACTAATAAGGTTCATTCTGCCTTGCCTTGTCACTACAGTGCCACACTTCGGAAAACCCGCCAATGTATCATTTCACAAACCTTTTAATGGCTTCAGTTTTAGGCTCCAGGTGCTGCATATCCAAGGTCTCCATCCACAATCCGTACATGTCTGAGGATAGAACACTGTCAGGTATATTTCGCAGAAAATCCTGAATTAAATGCACACGCACAGTGGGTTGGTCAGTTTCTTTTTCATTTGTTAAAAATGTCAATCTATTACTATCATATAAGCATAATGATCTACAACAAAAACAAGTTTGTGCTAATGATCTGCTTCTCAATTACACTAGCTTTAGCCTCATGGCATGTGTTGTGATACCATTAAGCTCATATACATGTCTACTGCCAAAATACTTATCATTCAAAAATGTCGATGCGTTTAAAGTTCTTAAAATCCAAACTTTAGGAAGATATTGCATACAGTAGATATTTTGGCAGTAGATTCATTGCGGACTACTTTTTGAAATACAAATACTGAATATCGACTCCAAAATACAGAATTGCCATATTTTTGTGGTCACACTATTGGGATGACAAAATATTGTTGAAGCAATTTTCTAATGCTAAGTTTATTGTATCTGTGCTTTTCACAATAATATCGATAAATAAAGTATTGTAGTTTGTTATTTTTGCGAAACTATTCTATTTAGAAATATAAATTAAATGAATATTTTATTATACTGTAACTGTGAATATTTTTTCCGGTTGCAGTGTTTATTAAGATATTGCATGGATAGTGTTTTATTTACCATACACGTTATTTAATAATTGCTTTCTTTAAATGTACATTTATTTATTGTTTAATTATTTACATATTTCTTTTTCATTCAGCAAGTTACTTACTTTCGGTAACGCATTATCTGGTAGAGAGAGGATCTATCCACAGATTCCTTATCTTTTAATTTCCCAGGCGTCAGACAGGATCTGGAAGATTTTTGCACGAGTAATACTCTTGCACCGCTAGGTGGCGTCAATGAGCTATGCGCTGGATCGTCCGTGCTCGAAGTGTAGTCTGCGTCACCTTTACAGGTGCCACCTCAGCGCATTGACATCAGTTACTATTCACAGCTACACACGCCAGGAGCACGGAGTCATGAAGTACACTGACACAGGTGTGTCCAAAGGAGGGCCCTAAAAGGATCAGCCCTGACCCTAGAAACTCGTCTTCAGAGTGGGGAGGATGGGTGGGTCAGTAAGGAATCTGCGGCTATATACTGTCTCTACCAGATAATGCGTTCCCAAAAATATTTAACTCGGTCATCTGATAGAGATATCTAGTCGCAGATTCCTTACCTTTGAATAGATACCCAAATAATACCATACCCGGTGGTGTGCTGCGGACAAATTCTAAACTAAAAAATCTTGCAGGACTGAACAGGCGAAGTGCCCGTCTCTGTGGACCTGACTGTCCAGGTAGTAGTGTTTAGTAAACGTGCGCAGGGACGCCCATGTTGCTGCCTGGCAGATGTCCAGGACTGGGACTCCACATGCTAAATCAGTGGCCTTTGTCTAATAAACCCTTAAGCTCTCAGAAGGCTGCTTCTTGGACCAGTGCGTAGCAGATTTTAATACAGAAAACGACCCTGCGCGAAATGGTTAATTTCTGTACATTTATTAAGATTTTTGAGAGAGACCCCTTAAAACCAGGGGAATAGGGTACTGTCACACAGTGTAAACACGTTTTTCCCTTGGCTCAGTTCAATAGCTATTGAAGCCCAAATACTCGTCTTGGACACAAACAACTAGAGGTTAAATCATAAACATGGCAACATTCTTTGTATGAAAATATATAAAATATTTTATTAAAACAATTATCAATACCGGACCATATGGACACAACACTTAATAAAAATAGAGTTAAAGAAGACTCTATGCATAAATTATAAAAACATCATCACATAATTGTATTGAAAAACATGAATGAAACATGTGTATACAGCATTAATCAAACAATTAATCAAAAGGAAGACCTACTCAAGTTGAATAAAGACATAAAGGAAAGATGTTTGGGGGAGAGAAACAAAACAGACACAGACAATCACAATTTGTCATTAAATCTTGCACATTAAATATCCAATCTGACTCAAACCCAGACCCGACTTGTTCTCGATGTTCTTGGGGCGAGTTTGGTTGTTTAATTGCGCACTACGAGTATTTGGGCTTCAATAGCTATTGAACTGAGCCAAGGGAAAAACGTGTTTACACTTAATTTCTGTACAGCCCGACCCTTCTTCACTCTAACATACCCCACGAAGAACAATAGTTACTTACCTGTAATCTGTGGTTCTCCAGCATTGGTGTCTTTCATAGATTCACATGCCTGAATCATTCCCCGTCGTCGGAGTGGGAGTCCCACGGTACATAAAAAAGCAATATTTTGTATATACGAAAACCAAAACTCTTGGAAATACCAACCAGGAAGTAAAGTAGCCCTAAGCTACAGTAAAAGAACTTCCATACTCAGGACTATCCTAGTCATTTTGTATAGACCAAACTACAGCCAATCAGGTGCCGGCACCCACCAGAATGTTCTCCCAAGAGACTCAGGCTCAATAATATCGCCTGAGGAGCCTCTGAGGGGAGGTGGGCGGATGCATGTGAATCTATGAAAGACACCAATACTGGAGAACCACAGATTACAGGTAAGTAACAATTGTTCTTCTCCAGTATTAGGGTGTCTTTCATAGATTCACATGCCTGAATCAGAGTAAATAGCAGTACACACCATCCTGCTCATAGACGCTTTTTTGCATTCCTATGCATATGTACATTTTGCAAACAATATTACATGAAACATAAGCGTCTAGAAGAGCATAGAGGAAAAGGGAGAACAGAAGCTCACCTTATTTAAAAAGATTGCGAAGCACTGCTCGTCCCACTGAAGTATCTGCATCGCTGGCAGCATCCAAGCGATAGTGCTTGGTGAAGGTATGCGGGCTGGTTCAGGTTGCTGCTCTGCAGATATGATGAAGAGGCACTCCAGGTAAGAGGGCTGTTGAGGAGGAGACCGCTCTCGTAGAATGCGCTCTTGGCAATGATTGCAATGGTCTCCCTGCTTGCTGGTGACATAGACTAATTGCTGAGGACACCCAATGGGCTATGGTCTGCTTAGATACAGCGTATCCTTGACGTATCCTTCCCTACAAAGAGCTGATCTGTCTTACGTAATGTAGCAGTTCATTGGAGGTAAAATTTAAGACATCTTCATGTCCAGGGAATGCAAGGCATTCTCCGCTCTCCTTTGTGGATTAGGCAAAAATGTCTTTAAAAGCACCGGCACATTAAGGTGAAAGTCGGATGGAACTTTAGGCATGTAGCTTGGATTGGTACGTAGCACCACCGAATTTGAAGTGAACTGTAAAATCTGAGCTTTGAAGGTGAATGCTGAATGTCACTGACTCTACGTGCCGATGTTAGAGCTAGAAGGAGAGAAACCTTCCAGGAAAGGAATTTGAGATCCACTTTATGAATAGGCTCAAAGGGGTGACGCATGAGCTGAGAGAGTACCACATTCAAGTACTAGGAAGGAGGTGGATGCCGAACAGCCGGGAACATTCGAAAAAGGCCTTTGAAGGATTGCTGAATTATTCTAGTGGAATACAAAGAATTAGAGCCATCCTGACGGAATCTGGAGATGGCCGCTAAAAACACTTTCAGTGTGGAATGAGACAAGCCAGACTTAACCAATTGAAGAAAGAACGGTAAGATCTGTTCTGGTTTAGCATGGAGTGGATGTAAGTTGGCCTCGAGACACCAGGCACAAAACCTTTTCCATTTAAGTTTGTAAGTCTTAACAGTAGCAGGAGCTCAAGCATTGGCTAAAACCTCTTTACAATCCTCTGGGATATCTAGATGGGCGAAATGAACGTGTTGAGGAGCCAAGCTGCTTATTTCAAGGAAGCTGGGTCCGGATGACAAATTTGACCCTCTTGCATTGTTAGAAGATTTGGTAGTGCTTGACGTTGTATGGGATTGCACTCCGAGAGAAGTAGGAGCTCAGTGAACCAATATTGGCGAGGCCACCTGGGCGCGATGAGGAGGAGGTGGCATGGTTGCTGTTTCATTTTCCGGATGACCCTGGGAACCAAAGAAATCGGCGTAAAAGCGTATGCAAATATTTGAGACCAGTTCACCGAAAGTGCTTTTCCGCATGAATCCTTGTGGGGAATCCAACTTGCAAAGTATGGGCATTTGTGGTTCTGCTTCGTTGCAAATAAGTCCAGGTCGGGATGATTCCACTTCTGAAAAACTCTGTCCAGAGTCGGCTGATGAAGTTCCCATTTGTGATTTGTCGCTGTCGCTCTGCTGAAAGAATCGGCGAGCACATTGGACATTCCTGGAACGTGCATTGCTGACAGATTTATTCTGTGACGCAGAGCCCAACTCCAAATCTCCTGGGCCTCCTGAGAAAGAACAGCAGATCTTGTGCCCCTTTGTTTGTTCAAGTAATGCATACTTGTTGTATTGTCTGTCCTGATTAGAACTGTGGATCTGTGTATCACCGTCCGAAAAGATTTCAGGGCCAGAAAAATTGCTCTCAACTCTAGAATGTTGATGTGCCACTTCTTTTAATGTGCATTCAATTTCCCATTGACGGTCATTCCCTGTAGGTGTGCCCCTCCCCATCCTTCCAGGGAAGCATCCATGGTGATGGTGTAACTTGGTATCTCCGTTAGGAATGAACGCCCTATATGCAGATTCTCTTTTTTGGGTCCACCATAGAAAAGCTTCTCTCATACGGTAGGTTATGGCGATTCTGTCGTCGAACGACCCTGACACTTGAACCCATTGTAGACTGAGTTACTCTAGGAAAGGTCTCATCCGGAGACGGCAGTTGGGTATGAGAGGGACGCAGGATGATAGCATCCCTAGGAATGACTTGTACATTCGTACTGAAACATACTCTTTTTGCCGTAAGTTGAGGGCCATCTTGAAAATCTTGAGTTGTCTGTCTTTCGAGACAAAGGCTTGGGTGAGGCGAGTGCTAATGTTGCTCCCAGAAACGATATCTTTTGTGACAGAACAAGATGGGATTTTTTAAAATTGATTGAAAGTCCCAGAGACTGGTAGAGCGAGAGGCATCTTTGGACGTGTACCCTTGCTGCTCTTAAAGAACTGGCCTTGATAAGGCAATCGTCTAAATGCGGGAAGATTTGAATGCCTTCCAAGCGAAGATGTGCCGCTACTGCGGCTAATATCTTTGTGAATACTCGGGGCGCTGAACGAAGCCCAAATGGGAGAACTTTGAATTGAAAGTCCCTGCCAGCCACTCTGAACCTCAGGAATTTCCTGTGCCTGGGGAGAATGGGCACATGAAAGTAGGCGTCTTGAAGATCTAAGGTAGCCATGTGATCGCCTTGGGAAAGGAGCTGGAGGATTTCTTGAAGTGTTAACATCCGGAAGGACATCTTCTTGAGGTATTTGTTGAGGGCGCGTAGGTCGAGAATGGGGCGCCATTCTCCTGTTTTCTTTCGCATGAGGAAGAACCTCAAATAGAAACCTCTTCCTCTTTGTAATTGAGGAACTTTCTCGATTGCACCCTTCCGTATCATTATATTTATTTGCTCTTTGAGGTGAGCTGGTGGCGGACCTTTTGGAGGTGAATTTGGAGGGATTTTGACAAATTCAAAAGCGTGTCCTCTGGCCACTACATCCAGGACCCACTTGTCCATAGTAATCTTGGACCAATTTGATAAGTAATGGGATATTCTTCCTCAACTTTTGACCTTGGTACTGGCAGAGGTGGTGGCAGGTGGCAGTTCTCATTGCCTTTTAGAAGAATCTCGTCCCCGATATAAGGATTTTCTTTTCCCTTGCAAAAAGTTGGTGCCTCGTATGTCTGTTGTTTATACGGTTGATATCGCTGGTTACCTTTTGATGAATGGTACGAGCGTTGCTGAGGATATCCTCCTCTATTTGAATAGGACCCGCGACCTTTGGCGCCACAAACGGACGATTTACGAAATTGCAGGTTTCCCAGCGACCTTGCGGTGTCTGTATCTTTCTTTATGGCCTGCAAAGCCTCATCAATGTGCTGGCCAAATTGATATTCTCCGTCGTAAGGCATATTTATTATCTTTGCCTGGACTTCTTGCCCGAGGGAAGTTGACTTGTATTGTATTGTATTGTATTGTATATTGGATTTAGCCAATCCTGTCTCCCTAACACTGCCGCGCCCGCCAATTGTCGGAAGCCTGTGGTTGCCACATCCACAGCTGCGTCAATCATCTCTGCAGAGACGCACTCCCCTTCATGTAACACCTTCTTTGCTTCTGACCACTCCGGTTCCGGCAGCTTTTCGAGATATGGAGATAAGTCTGACCACATCTGTCTATCATATCTCCCTAGGATTCCTAGGGAATTTGCTGCTCGGATCGTAGTCGCAGCTATCGTTGACACCTTTTTTCCGATGGAGTTGAGACGTCTTCCATCTCTGTCAGGTGGGGTGGTCACTTGTGAAGACGGGTTTTTAGCTCTACTCTGTGCCGATTGAGTGACAACGGACACTGTCTTAGCTTGTCCGATAAGGCATGCAGGTGATGTAATGGGTGCCTTGTACTTTTTATGAATTCGAGGTAAGACTGCGGGTAAAGAATTTGGAGTAGACATGACTTTCAGGCCCTCCTTCCAAATGAAATCTATTATCGGGATTGTCCTTACTTGTTTGTGTGGCTGATCTTTGTGAGAAGGTGGCCTGATATGCAGTGCTCACTATTCTAGTGAACCCTATGTATCAGTCCAGCAACCCTTATTGATGATTGGTTGTAAGTCAACCTTATAGACCAGCTATCCTAGTAGAGTGGATACGAGCAGTCTAAGGCTAAAGGCTCGAGAGGGCGTGTTAAGCCAGCTGTTATACCACACATATACCCCTTGAACACCAAGTGAAAGGACACCACACAAGTGTTATGAAAATAAACAGTGTATTTATTAAAATCACAACAGCCCTGTACTCTTTATGAGGACAGGGTACTAAGCACAAAACAAAACTCTTACAAAAATACTTAAGTTAGCACAGTATATACAAATGCCCGAGGGGCACGGAAAACCATATACTCTGAAAGTGGAATGCGAAATTACTAGCAGGTAAGTACAGTACTAATAGGCTTAGGAATCGCTAGGACTTGACTATAGAATCTTCAGATTACTTCTAGGAGGCCTAGGGGACTCGGGTGCAGAGTGTGCACTCTCACGCGTGATGCGGGACAAAGTCTATGGTAGCTAGTAATGACAAAGTTAGTGTTCTCGGGCGAACCCGACCTGGTAGGAGGAAAACGAAAGTGGATTCGGACCCTTGGATAGTGAGGCTATGCTGGGGCACCGAAATGCCGAAGTTACCTAGCCCAGGGGCTGCAGCTGCATAGGTCTCAAAAGACGTCGGGAATCCTCGTAGACGGACCAGGAGCCTGGAAGAAAGATGCTGGCAGGCGACCAGTGAAGAGAGTTCGAGTTGATCCAAGCCTGGATCTTGAAGAGAGATGACACCTGAAAGCAGAGGGGACCAAGTTCGAGACTACTAGCCAGTAGTCAGTGGGCACCAGGAGGGCACCGGATGGTAGCCACCTCGACTAGGTGAGTGGGTGACGCTGTGCTCGCAGATCTCACGGACCAGGAGGCGTTGTCGGCGACCAGGATGGAGGAGCGAGCTGCCCCACGATGGATGAAGCTGTCGGCGTCGCTGGACCCAGGATTGGGCAATAAAGCCTTGGCAAATTCAAGCCCACACGGTGGACTCAAAATGGCGTCTGGAGTGGACCAGGAGGGTCCGGGGTGCTTCTCTTGAAGAAGGAAGCAAGGGCCAGTCTGGAGCAACCAGACCAGCAGCAGTGATGTCGTCGGGCGTCGTGAAGAAGGCCACAAGCCAGCCGGCTAGTAGCCACACAGCGCGGTGAGCAGGCAAAAGCAGAAGGGCCCCACGCAGATCGTGGAGATGCTGGAGGGCTGATCTTCGGTGCTGGAGCTGCTCAGGGTTGGGGCTTCTCGGACCCCAAAGCACTCACCAGTGGAGCACACGGTGGGCTTGTTGCAAAGAAGTTGTGCAGTCTTGGCGATCGTCGGTCCCTCGAGGTCTCGTCGCACTCACGCTGCTCAGCTTGGCTGTAGAGGTGAGTAGAGGTCAGAGGTGCCAGGGAAGCCGGGTCTCGTCGAGCTGGGCAGTCGGATTCCGGAGGAAGGACTTGCAGCAGACCGCAGTGTTCTTAGGATGGTGCCTGCGGATGCAGGGTGACTACTCTTTAGCCACAAGGGAGAATCTTGAAGAAGGAAATCTTGATGTCCTTTCGCAGAAAGTCGTGTCTTGATTCCAAAGATGATCTAATTTGAACAGGGGGCCCGCTCCCATCTTTATACTAAAAAAGGGGGCTGACCCGGTGACTAGGTCCTGCCTATGGGTGGGACTAGGAGGGGGGTGGTTACACCCCTCTGCCATGCCGGACTTTCCCCAGGCCAGGGGCAGGTGTGCCCCTGGAACTGGTTATGACCGGCCTATGCGTAGTGAGCACCGGGGTGCCACTCAGCAGTCACCTTCCTGTAAAGCCCTGCCTACCCAGGATACACAAAACCATGTCTGGGACGGTGCTAGCACCGCCCCTGACAGGAAACCCTTTGTCCAGGCTCCCCTCGCTGGAAGGACTCCCAGCTGCAGGGGGTCAGACTCGTGTCTGTGGTGGCAGCATCCATTTTGTGGAGCTGAGGCTTCGTTTAACTTTAACCGGGGTTCACAGTTACATACATGTCGTGTCCCTCTAGAAGGGTGGAATGCTAACCCCGTCGCCAGAATTGGCGAGGGGTTAGTATTCCAATTCGTATGACACCTTACTCGACATGTTTTGATAAAGCAATACCAAAGATAGCATTTAACCGCGAGGATTATAATGCACTTAAGAGTATATGGTATGCGATATCATGGAACAGCTATTAGGACTTGATTCCGCAAGCTGCAGACAGGCTCAGCTCATGCCAGAGCACCATCTCACACGATTCCAAGCACTCTGCCTTCAGGATTATTAAGGCCTGCCATAGGAGTGACTGATAGGAATCTGTGTGTCCATTTTAGGGTTAGATATAGGTATACTATATCTACAGCAAAGGGTGATTACACGACTTTGCCCCAGCTGTCATGCAGCCAGTTGTGTCAAATTTAGGAGGCCAGCCAGGGGTGGCATAATACATGCTTCAGCCCCTGGTAGGCCCTGGGTACACCTATGCCCTGAGTTACAGGGTCTGATAAGGTGGCCCAGTACCAATTGGTAAATGCACCTAGGGTACATGTTGTAATTTAGAGAGAGAACAGCCAGGCTGTGGGTCTGATTGGCAGGCCCACAGCCAGAGAAAGTCGTAAACCAGTGAAACAAAAGCAAAAAATCTGGGTGATCATAGGATTGCAGACCCTACTCTCCTACATGACCCCCCCCCAAACTTTGGGACAATAAGCTAACCTTGACCAGGTGAGTCTTCTTGTTCTAAGTGGAAATATCTGGAGAGCCCATCGGCATTGCCATGATCAGTACCAGGTCTATGTTCCACTGTAAAGTCCATCCCCTGTAGGGAAATGGACCACCTAAGCAGTTTGGGGTTTTCACCCTTCATCTGATTTAGCCACAAGAGGGGCTTATGGTCGGTCTGAATCTTGAAGTGAGTGCCAAACAAGTATGGCCTCAGCTTCTTCAGGGCCCAAACCACAGCAAAGGCCTCCCTCTCAATAGCTGGGGGTCAGCCTTCTGCTTATAAAAGCAATGGGCTGGTCTTGACCATCAAAATTCAGTTAAGATAGAACAGCTCCCACACCCAACTCAGAAGCATCTGTTTGGACAATGAATGGTTTGGAGTAGTCTGGACTCTTAAGGATAGGTGCTGTGCACATGGCCTGCTTTAGGTCATCGAATGCTTTTTGACAGCCTACTGTCCACTGAACCTTTTTTGGCATTTTCTTTCTTGTCAGTTCATTGAATGGAGTCACAATTGATCCATAGTTCCTGACAAACTTTCTGTAGTAACCAGTCAGGCCCAAGAAAGCTCGAACCTGAGTCTGGGTGGTTGGAGGAGCCCAGTCCCTGATTGACTGTATTTTGCTCTCCAGTGGCTGAACCTGGCCTCCACCTACAAGGTGGCCCAGGTATACAACCTGTGGCTGCCCTATCTGGCACTTGGTGGCCTTGATAGTGAGGCCTGCTGCTTGCAGAGCCTCTAACACTTTCCTCAGGTGGACCAGGTGATCCTCCCAGGTGGAGCTAAAGACAGCAATATCATCTAGATATGCTGCACAGATGTCATCCAGCCCAGTGAGAACATGATTCACCAACCTTTGGAAGGTGGCAGGTGCATTTTTCAGACCAAAGGGCATTACCACAAATTGATAATGCCCACCAGGGGTTGAAAATGCTGTCTTGGGCTTGGCATCCTCAGCTAACCTGATTTGCCAATACCCAGCTGTCAGGTCAAATGTGCTTAAGTAGTTAGCTATAAGCTCATCTGCCCTTGGTATTGGGTGGGCATCAGTCTTAGTGACTGCATTGAGACCCCTGTAGTCTACGCAGAACCTCATCTCTTTCTTACCACCCTGGGTGTGAGGTTTTGGCACTAGAACTACTGGACTAGCCCAAGGGCTATCTGAGGGTTCAATGACTCCCAACTCCAACATTTTCTGCACTTCAGTTTTTATGCAGTCTCTAACATGATCAGGCTGCCTGTAGATTTTACTCTTAACTGGCAGGCTGTCACCAGTGTCAACCTCATGGGTACAACAATTGGTCTGACTGGGTGTCAGAGAGAACATATGTCTGAAAGACTGAAGAACCTGTTTACAGTCTTTCTGTTGATGTTCAGAGAGGCTGCCACAAAAGACAACACCATCTACTGACCCATCATCAGTATCTGAGTGAGCAGGTCTGGGAGAGGGTCACTCTCTTCCTCCTGTCCCTCATCTATGGCCATGAGCAAGCTCATGTCCTTCCTGTCGACATATGCTTTGAGCCTGTTGACATGGAGCACCCTGTGGGGGCTCCTGGGAGTTCCAAGGTCCACCAGGTAGGTGACCTCTCCCTTTTGCTCAAGAATTGTGTGGGGCCCAGACCATTTGTCTTTGAGTGCTGCTGGGGCCACTGGCTCCAACACCCACACCTTCTGTCCAGGCTGGTAAACAGTCAGGACAGCCTTTTGGTCATGCCAAGCTTTTTGAAGTTCTTGACTGGCCTTAAGGTTTTCAGATGCCTTCTCCATATACTCAGCCATCCTGGAGCGGAGACCAAGTACATAGTCCACTATGTTGGTTGCAGGCTTTTTGAGAGGTCTCTCCCATCCTTCCTTCACCAAACACAGGGGGCCTCTCACAGGATGCCCATACAAAAGTTCAAAAGGGCTGTAGCCAACCCCCTTTTGTGGGACCTCTCTGTAAGCAAACAGAAGGCAGGGAATCAGGACATCCCATCTACGCCTGAGCTTTTCAGGTAGTCCATGAATCATCCCTTTTAGGGTCCTGTTGAACCTTTCAACAAGCCCATTGCATTGTGGATGATAGGGTGTAGTGAACTTGTAGTTGACACCACATTCCTTCCACATAGCAGTTAAGTAGCTTGACATGAAGTTTGCACCTCTGTTAGAGACAACCTCCTTAGGGAAGCCCACTCTGGAGAACACTCCAACTAGGGCCCTTGTCACTACAGGTGCTGTAGTGGTCCTAAGTGGAATAGCTTCAGGATACCTGGTGGCATGATCCACTACCACCAGTATAAACTTGTGCCCTGATGCTGTCTGGGGTTCCATTGGACCAACAATGTCAATCCCCACTCTTTCAAAGGGCACCCTCATCACAGGCATTGGTATAAGGGGGGCCTTTGTTGTGCCACCTGACTTACCACTGGCTTGGCAAGTGACACAGGAGCGACAAAACTCCTTGGTATCCTCATTCATGTGAGGCCAGTAAAAGTGTGAGACAAGCCTGTCCCTAGTCTTTGTCTGGCCTAAGTGACCTGCTAAGGGAATCTCATGGGCCAAGGTAAGGAGGAAACCTCTCTGAGACAAGGGTACAACCAGCCTCCTGGTCATGCCAGGCTTGGGGTCTCTTGCCTCAGTGTACAGGAGTCCATCTTCCCAGTATACCTTGTGGGTACCTGTGGCGTTCCCAGCAGCCTCAGCAGCAGCCTGCTGTCTGAGGGGTTCAAGAGAAGGGCAGTCTAACTGGTCCTTCCCCAGGTCTTCCCTTGAGGGTCCCCCTGAACCCAAGAATTCAACTTGATCAAGTTCAAACTCTCTAGGCTCAGTTTCCCTCAATTCCTGTAGGTCAGCCTCCTCTGAGACTTGATCCATAACCTGGGGCAAGGGGGAAGGCACAGCCTTAACCCTACTGCTCTTCTTCTTGGAAGGTGTCTGGTCCATTGTTCCAGGATCCAGCACCTGTTCAGTGGGGCATTTCCTGACCTGTGACCTGGTCACAGCAAAAACATGTGCTGGCAAGCCTAACATTTCCATGTGAGTCCTCTGCTCCACTTCTGACCATTGTGATGACTCCAAATCATTGCCCAACAAACAATCCACTGGGAGGTCTGAGCTAACTACAACCTTCTTTTGGCCAGTTACCCCTCCCCAGGAGAAAGCTACAATTGCCATACTGTGATTGGTAGTGACATTGCTTGCATTGGTCACCAGGAAATCTGTACCTGGCATGATCTGTCCAGGGTCCACAAAGTTAGGTGTCACCATGGTGACACTGGCACAAGTGTCCCTATAGGCCTGAGCCATTTTTCCATTAATGAAAGGTGTCTGTCTGTATTTGCCCAAAGTATTGGGACTCATATCAGGGGACATATCCACATCCCCTGTACAAACAAGGACAGCCTGAGTGAGTGTGCCAACTAAGTTGTCACCCCCCTCAGAACCCAGGGTTAACCCAACTAAACCCTTGGGAGGTGCACTACCACTGCTGACTGTACTAGGGGGCACAGGTGCCTTAGGGGCTGCAGTGGCAGGAGTCTGCCCTCCTCCTTTCTCGGTGCACTCACTAAACCAGTGAGTTTTACTTTTGCAGTATTGGCACCACCTTTTAGATTGGCCTTCTTGGTTTTTCTTCTTCTGGGGAGCCTGACCCCCACCCTCTTTGGGTTGTTGGGGACCTGTCGAAGACTTCTGGTCATTTTGTTCCCCTTTAGAATCTTTACCCTTCTGGTCTGCTTTCTTCTGACCACCTTGATTCTGGCCCTGGTTCTGCTTAACTCTTGTTCTGACCCATCTGTCTGCCTTCTTTCCCAATTCTTGGGGAGAGGTCAGATCTGAGTCAACAAGATGCTGATGCAACAACTGGTTCTGACAATTGTTTAAAATGTGTTCTCTCATGATCAAATTATACAATCCTGTGTAATCAGTAACCTTACTGCCCAGCAACCAGCCCTCCAAAGCCTTAGTGGCACAATCTACAAAGTCAGACCAATCTTGAGACTGAGTTTTCTGGGTATCCCTGAACAGCAACCTGTATTGCTCAGTGGTTAGGCCAAACCCATCAATCAGTGTATTTTTCAAGATTTGGTAATTGTTAGCATCCTCCACCCTAGTAGTGAGGAGCTTATCTCTACCTTTACCTTCAAAGGAGAGCCACAAGATAGCTGCCCACTGACTCTGGGGAACACCCTGCACAGTGCAGGCCCTCTCCAAAGCAGTTATCCATTTGTGGATGTCATCCCCTTGTTTAAAGGGGGGCACTATCTTATTCAGGTGCTTTGTATCAAAACTCCTTTCCCTATTGCTAGGTACATTGCTGCCACCAGTGGGGGCTACCCCACTTAACTGTTGCTCTCTAGCAAAGGCAAGCCTCTCTTTGGCCAGGGCAAGTTCTTCCCTTTCAATCCTCAGATTGGCTGCCCTTTCTTTAGCTTCATACATTCTCCTCTGAGGGGAGGTCATCCTCCTCAGAGCAGAGTTCTGAGAGCCATTGGTTTGAATGGATCTGCCAGAGCCTCTGGATAGAGACCTAGGTCGCCCATTCCCAATGTTAAGCTGGCCTGAGAGGGGTCCCAGGGTTCTCCTAGTACCATTCTCATGCCTGCTTAAGTTGTCCCTAGTTAGCTGACTAACTACCTCTGGACCTTTGTCTGCCTCATCCCCAGATGTCTCCTGATCATCATCCTCCTCACCTGAGAGATGGATGAGATCTGGGTCACCCCTGGTTCCTTCTAGGGCTGGCATGTCCCCTTCTGGATGAGAAGAGCTAAGAAGTTTCTCAGCTTTTCTGGCATCATAAGTCTCTAAGAGACCTATCAGAAATGGGATTGTGGGGTTAGACCCCTGTTTTAGCTTCCTGGAGGTACACACTTGTCTCATCTCCTGGAAGCTAAGGGCTGCATATCTAGAAGAGGCCTGTGGAGGGTCCTCAACCATCAGAGGGGTCTCAGCAGACTCTCCGAGGTTAGACATGCTTCTAGTGTGGTGTAAGTGATGCACCTACCTACACTATGTGTTTACCTACTGATCCCTTGCTAAGAGTTGCAGCCAAGGTGTGCTAAGCCTTGAGGAGCTGCAACAGCTGGTTCAGTAGAACTCAGAGTATTCTAAGCTAAGTTATATGTACCTAACAGTACTTATGTGATCTTTCAACAAGATATTCTTAGGATACGTGTGGTAGAACAACAGCAAGCTCAAATCCCAACCGCTGCTCACCAATGTGAGGAGGTGGCCTGATATGCAGTGCTCACTATTCTAGTGAACACTATGTATCAGTCCAGCAACCCTTATTGATGATTGGTTGTAAGTCAACCTTATAGACCAGCTATCCTAGTAGCGTGGATACGAGCAGTCTAAGGCTAAAGGCTCGAGAGGGCGTGTTAAGCCAGCTGTTATACCACACATATACCCCTTGAACACCAAGTGAAAGGACACCACACAAGTGTTATGAAAATAAACAGTGTATTTATTAAAATCACAACAGCCCTGTACTCTTTATGAGGACAGGGTACTAAGCACAAAACAAAACTCTTACAAAAATACTTAAGTTAGCACAGTATATACAAATGCCCGAGGGGCACGGAAAACCATATACTCTGAAAGTGGAATGCGAAATTACTAGCAGGTAAGTACAGTACTAATAGGCTTAGGAATCGCTAGGACTTGACTATAGAATCTTCAGATTACTTCTAGGAGGCCTAGGGGACTCGGGTGCAGAGTGTGCACTCTCACGCGTGATGCGGGACAAAGTCTATGGTAGCTAGTAATGACAAAGTTAGTGTTCTCGGGCGAACCCGACCTGGTAGGAGGAAAACGAAAGTGGATTCGGACCCTTGGATAGTGAGGCTATGCTGGGGCACCGAAATGCCGAAGTTACCTAGCCCAGGGGCTGCAGCTGCATAGGTCTCAAAAGACGTCGGGAATCCTCGTAGACGGACCAGGAGCCTGGAAGAAAGATGCTGGCAGGCGACCAGTGAAGAGAGTTCGAGTTGATCCAAGCCTGGATCTTGAAGAGAGATGACACCTGAAAGCAGAGGGGACCAAGTTCGAGACTACTAGCCAGTAGTCAGTGGGCACCAGGAGGGCACCGGATGGTAGCCACCTCGACTAGGTGAGTGGGTGACGCTGTGCTCGCAGATCTCACGGACCAGGAGGCGTTGTCGGCGACCAGGATGGAGGAGCGAGCTGTCCCACGATGGATGAAGCTGTCGGCGTCGCTGGACCCAGGATTGGGCAACAAAGCCTTGGCAAATTCAAGCCCACGCGGTGGACTCAAAATGGCGTCTGGAGTGGACCAGGAGGGTCCGGGGTGCTTCTCTTGAAGAAGGAAGCAAGGGCCAGTCTGGAGCAACCAGACCAGCAGCAGTGATGTCGTCGGGCGTCGTGAAGAAGGCCACAAGCCAGCCGGCTAGTAGCCACACAGCGCGGTGAGCAGGCAAAAGCAGAAGGGCCCCACGCAGATCGTGGAGATGCTGGAGGGCTGATCTTCGGTGCTGGAGCTGCTCAGGGTTGGGGCTTCTCGGACCCCAAAGCACTCACCAGTGGAGCACACGGTGGGCTTGTTGCAAAGAAGTCGTGCAGTCTTGGCGATCGTCGGTCCCTCGAGGTCTCGTCGCACTCACGCTGCTCAGCTTGGCTGTAGAGGTGAGTAGAGGTCAGAGGTGCCAGGGAAGCCGGGTCTCGTCGAGCTGGGCAGTCGGATTCCGGAGGAAGGACTTGAAGCATACCGCAGTGTTCTTAGGATGGTGCCTGCGGATGCAGGGTGACTACTCCTTAGCCACAAGGGAGAATCTTGAAGAAGGAAATCTTGATGTCCTTTCGCAGAAAGTCGTGTCTTGATTCCAAAGATGATCTAATTTGAACAGGGGGCCCGCTCCCATCTTTATACTAAAAAAGGGGGCTGACCCGGTGACTAGGTCCTGCCTATGGGTGGGACTAGGAGGGGGGTGGTTACACCCCTCTGCCATGCCGGACTTTCCCCAGGCCAGGGGCTGGTGTGCCCCCAGAACTGGTTCTGACCGGCCTATGCGTAGTGAGCACCGGGGTGCCACTCAGCAGTCACCTTCCTGTAAAGCCCTGCCTACCCAGGATACACAAAACCATGTCTGGGACGGTGCTAGCACCGCCCCTGACAGGAAACCCTTTGTCCAGGCTCCCCTCGCTGGAAGGACTCCCAGCTGCAGGGGGTCAGACTCGTGTCTGTGGTGGCAGCATCCATTTTGTGGAGCTGAGGCTTCGTTTAACTTTAACCGGGGTTCACAGTTACATACATGTCGTGTCCCTCTAGAAGGGTGGAATGCTAACCCCGTCGCCAGAATTGGTGAGGGGTTAGTATTCCAATTCGTATGACACCTTACTCGACATGTTTTGATAAAGCAATACCAAAGATAGCATTTAACCGCGAGGATTATAATGCACTTAAGAGTATATGGTACGCGATATCATGGAACAGCTATTAGGACTTGATTCCGCAAGCTGCAGACAGGCTCAGCTCATGCCAGAGCACCATCTCACACGATTCCAAGCACTCTGCCTTCAGGATTATTAAGGCCTGCCATAGGAGTGACTGATAGGAATCTGTGTGTCCATTTTAGGGTTAGATATAGGTATACTATATCTACAGCAAAGGGTGATTACACGACTTTGCCCCAGCTGTCATGCAGCCAGTTGTGTCAAATTTAGGAGGCCAGCCAGGGGTGGCATAATACATGCTTCAGCACCTGGTAGGCCCTGGGTACACCTATGCCCTGAGTTACAGAGTCTGATAAGGTGGCCCAGTACCAATTGGTAAATGCACCTAGGGTACATGTTGTAATTTAGAGAGAGAACAGCCAGGCTGTGGGTCTGATTGGCAGGCCCACAGCCAGAGAAAGTCGTAAACCAGTGAAACAAAAGCAAAAAATCTGGGTGATCATAGGATTGCAGACCCTACTCTCCTACAATCTTTAAAGTCATATAAAAAACAATCCTGCTGTTTAGCTTCCATAGTAATCTGAAACCTCTTTGTTGCTCTTTCCATTACTAGATGGAATCCTCCAATATCAACAGGTGGAGAGTTCGCCGTATGAAGAGCAGTAGGTGATGGGGTCTGCGTCTGATAATTATCCCACTCCGACAGTACTGATTTATCGTCCACCTCTCCTTCCTCTCTGTCGTCATCAGTGGTGTTACACGTATGGTGGGATTGTGCCGAGAAGGTGGAATAGAAGAATGTACCTCAGGTACTGGTGTCAAAGGAGACTGCCTTGGGGCTCTGAAGGCTGAGGCAGGTGCTTGACGCATGGGTGTCACCGGAAGCGACTCTGCCGACTCAGACGGAGGGAACCAGCGGTAATAGTCAGTTAACATGTATTGTAAATTTGTAAGGAAGTCTAATGGCATCTCTGCTGTTTGTACTGCAGCAGGGGCTTGAGCAACAGGTGCGGGAAAAACTCTTCCTCTTCGTGATCTTCCTCCTGCATCTTTATTAATAGTTCTGACTGACTTCTGGCCGCTCGGAAACTGTTGTCCTCATCAGATTGTTCCTGATCATCATCTTCCTCTGAATCCAGAAGCTGCTCAGGCAACTTTAGGGGTGAAAGAGGCTGTAGAGTAGAGCCTCTTCTTTGTAATAAGGATAACCCCCTGTCGACGGTGAAGTAAAAGAGGCAGCAGGCGGAGCAGCGGACCTAACCTGTAGATCCGTACATGTTGACAGAAGAGGCGTCGACGGACCCACCGTCGACGGTATCGTCGGCGGAGATATTGCATGCTTCGTCGACGGGGCTTTCAATGTTGACGATGTTGTCGACGACGAGGTATGTTTCGTCGACGAAGCCTTCGACGAGGATGTTGTCTTCGTCGATGACGAAGCTGTCGACGACGGTAGAGTTCTCGTCGACGAGATACTTGTCGACGACGGTGGAATCTTCGAGGACGATGGGCTTCTGGTCGACGGTGTGGTCGTCGACGGCAAAGCTTCTTTCGTCGACAAGGGACCCGTCGACGGGACGACTTTCGTCGATGAGCTAATCTTCGCCGACGATATCTTCTTTAACTTCGACGACGAAGGAACGTCGACGCTTGATGGTTGAATCTTCGTCGACGAGATGGGTCTCACTGAAACCAAGACGGTGAAGAAGCTGACGACATCACCATCTGAGGCTTTGGCGAAGAGAAAGTAACCGTCGACGTGGAGGCAATACTGTAGACGGGACCCGTCGACGGAGCAGCTGTCGACGATGAGGTCATCGACGAGGTCTTTTTCTGAGGTAATTTTTTCTCTGACAGTCTTTTAGATGGCAAAGACTTAGCAGACTTTCTCGGGGCGTTTTAGGTCTCCATTTAGAAGGTGGAGAAGCCTTTGCAGCTTTTCTCAACACCTTGGCCCCAGGAGAAGATACCTCTTCCTCAATCTTTCTTTTTCTGGAAGATATAGAAGACCCCAAAGCCAGACTTCCTACCTCAGATAGAGTATCATCCTGGTCCTTAATCTTTGGCAACCATAGTAGAAGACGACCTTCCCTGTCTCTGAGGGTCTTCTGAGGAAAGGTCCCGCAGATCTTACAATCCTTTACCTCATGGTCTGGATATAGGCAATAAATGCACTTTTTGTGGGGATCTACTTTAAAAAGCCTAAGCTTCCCACAAGACTCACATGGTCTGAAAAGAGATTTTGAAGAAGACATTCCAAAAATGGAAAAAAAGACAGTCAGGTTGAGAAGTACTGAGCAGAGCTCAGGGAGACTCCCTTTCACACGACGTGCAGTAGAAAATCTGAGAGCCTGAGTCTCTGGGGATAACATTCTGATGGGTGCTGGCGCCTGATTGGCTGTAGTTTGGTCTATACAAAATGACTAGGATAGTCATGTATGGAAGTTTTTCCATTGTGGCTTAGGGCTACTTTACTTCCTGGTTGGTATTTCCAAGAGTTTTGGTTTTCTTATATACAAATTATTGCTTTTTTATGTAACGTGGGACTCACACTCCGACGACGGGGAATGATTCAGGCATGTGAATCTATAAAAGACACCCCAATACTGGATAAAAGTTGGTTATCCACCTGGAACTCTTGTGTGCGGCCATGGTAGAACGACAACGCTCTCTTTGGGTCCAGAAGGTGAAGTTGCGCCTCTTCTTTTGAGGGATGCGGAGGATCACAGAAAGTGGGCAACGTGACGGATTGGCCCACATGGAATGGTGTTACCACTTTCGGCAGAATAGTGGTTCAAGTGCGAAGCACTAATTTGTCTGGAAAAACAGACCGGAATGGAGGCTAGGAAGATAAAGAATGCAGCTCACTTACCCTCTATGCAGATGTTATTGCCTCTGGGAAGGCTGTCTTGATGGCCAGCAGCCAGAGGGGACAATTATGAAGAGGCTCGAATGGAGCACACATTAAGAAAGTGAGAACCAAATTAAGGTCCCACTGTGGCATGATGAAAGGAAAGGGGAGAGACATATTTACAAGACCTTCAAGAAACCTATTCACATTAGAGGACTTAAATAAAGAGGGTTGGTCAGGCAGCTGCAAAAAGGCAGACAAAGCAGAATGGTAGCCCTTTAGAGTGCTCAGAGCAGAGCACTGCTGGGTACACGTAAGAATAAGCTGAGGCTTCGTTTAACTTTAACCGGGGTTCACAGTTACATACATGTCGTGTCCCTCTAGAAGGGTGGAATGCTAACCCCGTCGCCAGAATTGGTGAGGGGTTAGTATTCCAATTCGTATGACACCTTACTCGACATGTTTTGATAAAGCAATACCAAAGATAGCATTTAACCGCGAGGATTATAATGCACTTAAGAGTATATGGTACGCGATATCATGGAACAGCTATTAGGACTTGATTCCGCAAGCTGCAGACAGGCTCAGCTCATGCCAGAGCACCATCTCACACGATTCCAAGCACTCTGCCTTCAGGATTATTAAGGCCTGCCATAGGAGTGACTGATAGGAATCTGTGTGTCCATTTTAGGGTTAGATATAGGTATACTATATCTACAGCAAAGGGTGATTACACGACTTTGCCCCAGCTGTCATGCAGCCAGTTGTGTCAAATTTAGGAGGCCAGCCAGGGGTGGCATAATACATGCTTCAGCCCCTGGTAGGCCCTGGGTACACCTATGCCCTGAGTTACAGAGTCTGATAAGGTGGCCCAGTACCAATTGGTAAATGCACCTAGGGTACATGTTGTAATTTAGAGAGAGAACAGCCAGGCTGTGGGTCTGATTGGCAGGCCCACAGCCAGAGAAAGTCGTAAACCAGTGAAACAAAAGCAAAAAATCTGGGTGATCATAGGATTGCAGACCCTACTCTCCTACAATCTTTAAAGTCATATAAAAAACAATCCTGCTGTTTAGCTTCCATAGTAATCTGAAACCTCTTTGTTGCTCTTTCCATTACTAGATGGAATCCTCCAATATCAACAGGTGGAGAGTTCGCCGTATGAAGAGCAGTAGGTGATGGGGTCTGCGTCTGATAATTATCCCACTCCGACAGTACTGATTTATCGTCCACCTCTCCTTCCTCTCTGTCGTCATCAGTGGTGTTACACGTATGGTGGGATTGTGCCGAGAAGGTGGAATAGAAGAATGTACCTCAGGTACTGGTGTCAAAGGAGACTGCCTTGGGGCTCTGAAGGCTGAGGCAGGTGCTTGACGCATGGGTGTCACCGGAAGCGACTCTGCCGACTCAGACGGAGGGAACCAGCGGTAATAGTCAGTTAACATGTATTGTAAATTTGTAAGGAAGTCTAATGGCATCTCTGCTGTTTGTACTGCAGCAGGGGCTTGAGCAACAGGTGCGGGAAAAACTCTTCCTCTTCGTGATCTTCCTCCTGCATCTTTATTAATAGTTCTGACGGACTTCTGGCCGCTCGGAAACTGTTGTCCTCATCAGATTGTTCCTGATCATCATCTTCCTCTGAATCCAGAAGCTGCTCAGGCAACTTTAGGGGTGAAAGAGGCTGTAGAGTAGAGCCTCTTCTTTGTAATAAGGATAACCCCCTGTCGACGGTGAAGTAAAAGAGGCAGCAGGCGGAGCAGCGGACCTAACCTGTAGATCCGTACATGTTGACAGAAGAGGCGTCGACGGACCCACCGTCGACGGTATCGTCGGCGGAGATATTGCATGCTTCGTCGACGGGGCTTTCAATGTTGACGATGTTGTCGACGACGAGGTATGTTTCGTCGACGAAGCCTTCGACGAGGATGTTGTCTTCGTCGATGACGAAGCTGTCGACGACGGTAGAGTTCTCGTCGACGAGATACTTGTCGACGACGGTGGAATCTTCGAGGACGATGGGCTTCTGGTCGACGGTGTGGTCGTCGACGGCAAAGCTTCTTTCGTCGACAAGGGACCCGTCGACGGGACGACTTTCGTCGATGAGCTAATCTTCGCCGACGATATCTTCTTTAACTTCGACGACGAAGGAACGTCGACGCTTGATGGTTGAATCTTCGTCGACGAGATGGGTCTCACTGAAACCAAGACGGTGAAGAAGCTGACGACATCACCATCTGAGGCTTTGGCGAAGAGAAAGTAACCGTCGACGTGGAGGCAATACTGTAGACGGGACCCGTCGACGGAGCAGCTGTCGACGATGAGGTCATCGACGAGGTCTTTTTCTGAGGTAATTTTTTCTCTGACAGTCTTTTAGATGGCAAAGACTTAGCAGACTTTCTCGGGGCGTTTTAGGTCTCCATTTAGAAGGTGGAGAAGCCTTTGCAGCTTTTCTCAACACCTTGGCCCCAGGAGAAGATACCTCTTCCTCAATCTTTCTTTTTCTGGAAGATATAGAAGACCCCAAAGCCAGACTTCCTACCTCAGATAGAGTATCATCCTGGTCCTTAATCTTTGGCAACCATAGTAGAAGACGACCTTCCCTGTCTCTGAGGGTCTTCTGAGGAAAGGTCCCGCAGATCTTACAATCCTTTACCTCATGGTCTGGATATAGGCAATAAATGCACTTTTTGTGGGGATCTACTTTAAAAAGCCTAAGCTTCCCACAAGACTCACATGGTCTGAAAAGAGATTTTGAAGAAGACATTCCAAAAATGGAAAAAAAGACAGTCAGGTTGAGAAGTACTGAGCAGAGCTCAGGGAGACTCCCTTTCACACGACGTGCAGTAGAAAATCTGAGAGCCTGAGTCTCTGGGGATAACATTCTGATGGGTGCTGGCGCCTGATTGGCTGTAGTTTGGTCTATACAAAATGACTAGGATAGTCATGTATGGAAGTTTTTCCATTGTGGCTTAGGGCTACTTTACTTCCTGGTTGGTATTTCCAAGAGTTTTGGTTTTCTTATATACAAATTATTGCTTTTTTATGTAACGTGGGACTCACACTCCGACGACGGGGAATGATTCAGGCATGTGAATCTATAAAAGACACCCCAATACTGGATAAAAGTTGGTTATCCACCTGGAACTCTTGTGTGCGGCCATGGTAGAACGACAACGCTCTCTTTGGGTCCAGAAGGTGAAGTTGCGCCTCTTCTTTTGAGGGATGCGGAGGATCACAGAAAGTGGGCAACGTGACGGATTGGCCCACATGGAATGGTGTTACCACTTTCGGCAGAATAGTGGTTCAAGTGCGAAGCACTAATTTGTCTGGAAAAACAGACCGGAATGGAGGCTAGGAAGATAAAGAATGCAGCTCACTTACCCTCTATGCAGATGTTATTGCCTCTGGGAAGGCTGTCTTGATGGCCAGCAGCCAGAGGGGACAATTATGAAGAGGCTCGAATGGAGCACACATTAAGAAAGTGAGAACCAAATTAAGGTCCCACTGTGGCATGATGAAAGGAAAGGGGAGAGACATATTTACAAGACCTTCAAGAAACCTATTCACATTAGAGGACTTAAATAAAGAGGGTTGGTCAGGCAGCTGCAAAAAGGCAGACAAAGCAGAATGGTAGCCCTTTAGAGTGCTCAGAGCAGAGCACTGCTGGGTACACGTAAGAATAAAAAGAAGAACATCAGAAAGGGAAGCAGAAAGAGGATCAATAGACTGTGGAGGGGTTCCTGGCTGCCAGAATAACATTGCAGACTTCAGGAGGAAGGTCGAGAACTGTCAATTACTGCCACTCAATCACCACACAAAAAGGTGCAGAGTTGGCAGGTTCGGGTGGTTGGCACTCCACTGATCTTGTTACAGAAGATCCTCCTGAAGGGGCAGCCTGATCGATGCTCATGCTGACAAGTTCGGGATACCAGCCTCGCAAGGCCCAGTCCAGACCCACAAGGATGACTTGGGACAGGTGGTGTCTGATCTTCTTGAGAACTCTGGGCAGAAGTGATATCGGTGGAAATGTGTACAGGAGGCCTGAGCTCCACTCAAGACAAAAAGTGTCGCTGAGCGAGAGCCACCTGGGAAACTCAAGCATGCAAAACTGCTGACTTTGCGGACACTCGGCTGAGGTGAACAGATCTAACCAAGGCTCTCCCCACTGCTGCAAGGGATCTTGTGCCACCTCTGGATAGAGACTCCATTCCTGAACCTCTAGGCATTGACGGCTGAGTTTGTCCACTCTGGCGTTCAGGGATTCTGCAAGGTGTTGAACCACCAGGGATATGCCCTGCTGTTCTAGCCATTTCCAGAGACGCAGAGCCTCTTGGCAAAGGGTCCACGACACGACCCCCACACTGTTTGATGCCGTACCACATGATGGTAGTGCTGTCTTTTGAACACTGGTAGCATCCTTCCCTTGATGGAGGGTAAGAAAGGCTCTCAATGCCAGTGGGATCGCTCAGAGCTCCAGCATGTTTATGTGGAGTCTAGATTTCACCAGTCCTCTGATCTCCACCTCTCCCAGTTGGCCACCCCATCCCAGGAGTGACACGTCAGTCACTACTGTGAGATCTGATTGGGAAAGAGAGAGAATTCTGCCTCTGACCCAACAGTGGTTTGTTAGCCACCACTGCAAGCCTTTTTCAGTTCCGTCCGAGATCTGGACTACGTCAGAGAGATTCCCCTGATGCTGCACACACTGGAACTTCAGGTCCCACTGCAGAGCCTGCATATGCCATCTGGCATGCGTTACTAGCAGGATGCAGAACGCCATAAGGACTAGCAGCCTCAGATTCATTCTCATTGAAATCTAGGATAAAGGCTGAAACATTGGTATCATAGCTTGCATATCCTGGACTCGCTGCTCGGAAGGATAAGCCTGAAACTGTACAGTGTCCCAACCAGCTGAGATGAAAGGGAGCGTCCGAGAGGGAGTCAGGTGTGACTTTGGCACATTGATTGTGAACCCCACAGGAAGCAGAGGTTCGCTGTAGTCTGGAGGTGGGACATGACATCCTGGGGTGAGCCTGTCATCGAGATTTGTTAAGTCTGGCACCCCTGACCTGTGGAGATGAACTGCAACCACCGCCATCACGTTGGTGAACACCCGAGGGGCACTGGTAAGGCTAAAAGGAAGCAAGATTAATTGAAAGTGCTCATGGCCTACCGTAAACCGCAGGTAACACTGATGGGCAGGCAGGATGGGAGGAGGAAAATAAGCATCCTGCAAGTCCAATGCTACCATCCAGTCCCCTGGGTCCAGGGCAGAAAAAACCTGAGGCAATGGCACTGATTAAAAAAAGTAGACTTACACATTTGTGTAAGTTTACGACTTTTCAGTATTCACAAAGGTAAACTTAGACCAAGTCTAACCTTACTACTTTTCGGTATTCACAAAGGTTCAGTTAGACCAAAAGTCTAACCTTACTACTTTTTGGTATTCACAAAGGTTCAGTTAGACCAAAAGTCTAACTTTACTACTTTTTGGTATTCACAAAGCTAAGTTAATCCTAGCAAAGTTAGACTTTTGGTTTAAGTTTACCTTTGTGAATACCGAAAAGTAATAAAGTTAGACTTTTGGTCCAAGTTTATCTTTGAGACTACCGAAGAGTAGTAAACTTACTCAAAAGTGTCAGCTTACTCTATTTTTCTAAATTTATTTGGGATTTTACTTGCTTTGTGTTTTAACTTGAATTCTGTTTGAGTGCTACATAAATACTTTAGACATTGCCTCAAAATTAATCCTGTCTGCTTTTGTGCCTAGCTATCAGACAGTTAAGTACAGGTTTATTTAGTGACTTTTGTGGTTCACCCTGACAACAGTTGAGCTTATTATCTGAGTGGGGCAGGCACCTCTCTTAAATAATAACCGCATTTCCTACAAATCCACTTGAAATCATGGAGTGCACACGGTTTTCCTCTGATGACAGACAGCTTCCAGTATGACCCAGGAACTAATTTGACAAGGACAGTAAATCCGTTCTCTAAGTGAGTGTGAAAGGCAGTGGTGGGGCACATAAAAAATTACATTACATCCTTTAAAAAAATTTACCTGGCATAATGATCTTCTGCAAGTACACCTTCGGTTGCAAACTCACCTGAAGTGCCACCTGCCTCACGCTGTTTGATGGACAGAAGCATTGAAGTAATCCAAGCAGTGCAGATTTGCTGCTTAAAATTCTAAACAGTATCAGAGTAGTGCTAGGATTGTCTGTGCTCCATTGGACACCTACGGGGCAGTGCCTCTGCTTGTCAGCTGCCTTTCAGCTGTTAATCGCAGAAGCCTGAACAACGCATGTCAGCCTGGCCACAGTGAAAACACCGGCCAATCTGACATGCGCAGTTCAGTTAACACAGCATCACAACGTCCTACTGAACTGCTGTGATGCAGTGGGGGAGGTCAGGGTGTCAACATCCCCACGTCCCTATGGACGAACCGCCCCTGGTGAAAAGCATCATATGTAAGCTAATATACCATTGTAGCATATTTTAAGATAATTTAACACACTATCATTTAGTGTCTGTATATCATTTTCTAAATGTTTCCCTGTCTACTATACTTAGTGATTTATTATAACATCAATGTCATTTTGATTTAGCATCATTTTTGTAAATCACTTCCCTTGTTTATGAATTTGTTGTCTGTACGGAAGGCTGTCACAGCACATCTTGTTCAATATCGCTTTGGAGTAACTTACTGTAATGACAGCAGCAGCCACAAACACAGATTCCCCGTCCATGTGCACATCATCACCCGAATTGAGCTTCTCCTTCAGCTCCTTGCAGGTCTTTGCATTGGCTGAGCGCCTAAAGATGCCCTTTGTGGAAGGTCCTTCATGATAAAGCAGCATGAGCATATCCTAGTGGGCAATGTTAGAGAGGTAAACAGAGGAGAAAGTGTCCATCCACACACAATATGACGTTCACCATTCTCTTAGCATAAAAACTCTTATCAAGTCCCCATTGAGCTGTCACCTCAACAACAAACAGGTAAAAAGCTGGTCTGTACATGCATTCTGAAGCTTACTTTCCCTTTAGAGGTGAAAGTCAGGAATCCGTGTCTCTCAGAATCTGAGCCGGTGGTTTCCAGTGCTCGGCACCGCACTTAATTGTCAACACTGGCACATATGATAGCCTGCGACATGGTGGCACTGTTTGTCTAATTTAGAGATGAGCACAACAGTTGTTTATTAATTCAATTTACATTAAGAATGACTACGCCCACTGAGGATGTTACCTGAAGACTTTTATGCTTGTATGGCTTTGAAGTTAATGTCATTTATCCTACTGAACCGTGCTGCTGAGGCCTTGAACCGGCCCTCAAGGGGAGCTGCCTGTATGTTCTCATCTCCTTTATGTTGTTTGTTTGCAACTTGTAAAATCCAAAACAATAATAAAAAAAAGGAATGACTAATACCTGCCGCCTAACCATTCTTATAGCTTTGAGGGCCTGGAATAGTCTGACTTGTCATACTTGTAGGAGTGTGATGTTAGTAGCTGTGTTGGTACTGTCATTGGCAACACTGGCAAGGGCAATGAGTGCTGCAAGTTGCAGTGGCCTCCTGGCACTTATTTGTTTTAGAAATTAAGCACTGGTGTCTATTGACAAGAGCATACAGTGTGTGCGTGTGCAAGTGTATGTGCGTATGTGCATGGCAGGTTGTGTGTGTTTTTGGGACTGTACGCAACAGGCCAGGATCTGGGAAGAGAAACTTGTTCCTCCGCCTTACCTATGAAACAAAGGGAAACTACGTTGCAGGCATTGAGGGAATGACGGTGATGCAGGGAGCCATAATCCCTCTTTATCACCAAAGATACATGGTTTTATTTATACCGAAAACACCTACCACTAAAAGGGATACTGTGGTGTTTTTATGTATTTTTATGCAAGTGCACAGTAGACTAAAAACTCATGAGTGCTCACTGGAACATCCTGGTTTTTCAGGATCAGGAAGTGACCCGGCGATGAAGCATAGAGTGGGTGAGGGTCTCTTATAAAAACAATTAAACTCGTGTTGTTAGTCGCCGAGGGAATACAAAGGAGGTAGGATACCCATATGTATGATACATTCAGTTAGGAAGATTGTATCACACAGCTCTTAATTTCTCTCCCCTTCCTAACTGGCTGCCTGGGTTTTTTTTCAGGTTTTTGTAAGAGAAGACGCAGGGAGCCTAGCAGCAGACCTAAAGAGGGATCATGGGGGCTGGTTTCAATTGAGGAAGGGTGACAAAGTAAACAAGCACTTGAAATGCAATAGGTCTCGGATTTATTTGAGTTAGAGATAATGGCATTGTAAATTGCAATTTCTTCTATCCATGTGTTATGGAGTGTATGCATGTGGTGTGTAGTGGAATTATGTGGGTTACATTTGGAATTGTAGCAATGGTGGCATGCTGCTCTTTAGATGAATATGTTTAAAAGTAACGTGCACCATACTGCGATTGCTACAATAGTTAATTGTGGATGCGTTAACAATTGATGTGTGCACTGATGGCTGGTGGTGTATGTACCTGTAGAAATTGTGCTCTGATTGCTGGTGGTGTGTGTGCCCGGCGGAAGCGTGCACTGCCGGCTGGAGGTGTGTGTGCCTGGTGGAAGCGTGCACTGACGGCTGGTGGTGTGTGTGTCTGGTAAAAGCGTGCACAGGTGGCTGGTGGTGTGTGTGCCTAGTAAAAGCGTGCACAGACGGCTAGTGGTGTGTGTGCCAGGTGGAAGCGTGCACTGCGGGCTGGAGGTATGTGTGCCTGGTGGAAACTTGCACAGACAGCTGTTGGTGTGTGTGCCTGGTGGAAACTTGCACTGAAGGCAGGTGTGGTGTGTGCCTGGTTAAAGTGTGCACTGATGGCTGGTGGTATGTGTGTGTTTGGTGAAAGCATGCACTGACGTCTGGTGGTGTGTGCCTGGTGGAAGCCTGCACTGATGGCTGGTGGTGTTTGTGCCCGGTGGAAGCGTGCACAGACGGCTGGTGGTGTTTGTGCCCAGTGAAAGCGTGCACTGATGGCTGGTGGTGTGTGTGTGTGGTTGTGTGTGTGGTTACGTGTGTGGTGGCGAGTGGTGGTGAGTGTGTGGTGGTGAGAGTGTGGTGTGAGAGTGTGTGAGTGGTGGTGAGTGTGTGGTGGTGAGAGTGTGGTGTGAGAGTATGTGGGTGGTGGTGTGTGTATGGGCTTATGTGTGTGGTGTTATGTGTGTGTGTGTGTGGTGGACTTAATTCGGGTTTTCGTACCCTGCACACTCACACACTGCCCCTATACACTCACACACTGCTCACCCTACACACTCACACACTGCTCAACCTGCACACTCACACACTGCTCACCCTGCACTCACGCACTGTTCACCCTGCACACTCACACACTCACCCTACACACATACACACTGCTCACCCTACACACTCACACAATGTTCACCCTGCACACTCACACACTGCTCACCCTACACACTCACACAATGTTCACCCTGAACGCTCACACACTGTTAACCCTGCATACTCACACACTGCTCACCCTGCATGCTCACACACTGCTCACCCTGCATGCTCACACACTGCTCACCCTGTACGCTCTCACACTGCTCACCCTACACACTCACACACTGCTCACTGTTGGACAGGCCACATGAAGGGCCGCTCTCCCCCGGCCCAACCAGGCCTGAGTCCAGTCCCGCAAGTACCACACACCACCATTGCACGTCCTCCGTCCCCTCAGGGACCCCTGCCCTCGAGCATGTTGACCTCGTGGGTCCGATCCACTGCCGGCCCACGCGCCCAGCCTGGGGCGCCATCTTGGACACTCCACCACGAGGCCGCCTGGCCCCCGATCGACCTCAACCCTGGGCCTGGCCCGGCCTCAGACATTCCGGCACCACCCTCCCCCCAGGAGGTGAGCGGGCTACTTGGCAAGTCAATGGGAGAAAGAGGTGCCGATGGCTCTCCCCCACCCAGTGCCGCTCGCCCATCGCCTCCCCGGGCGCTGGCTCCACCCCCCTGCTGGGTGTCTGGACTCCCTCATCCCGGACCTCCCGACCTCCAAGTGCGAGGGTCCGGACATCAAAGCACGCCAGCCCTATAACTGGGGCAGCTCCAGAGCAGGAAGGCAGTTGTATCTTGGAGTCGAGAGACGTAAAGAGGAACTCATCCTGGACGGACTACTGGCGCTGCCGTAGCTCTGTCTTGTGCACCATCGTCCTGCCTGTTGGCGCTGCCACAGCCGTCGTAATCTTCATCACCTTCATCGTCGTCGGGACCTGCTGGCGTGGCCGCGGACCGTTGTAACCGCCATCTTCACCGGGACCTGCAGGCTCCGCCGCGGACCGTCGTTTTCCTTCATCCATCTCGGGACCTGCCTGGCTCCGCCGCGGCCCGATCATCTAGAACGCCGAGCTCGAGGATTGAGAGCTATTTTCCATCCATTGGTAACAAAGACTGTCCCGCTACCCCTTTCCTAAACCAGAGACTAGAACCGAGGGGACCCCTGAGTTCAGACCTCCTTGTATCCATCATCGTAACCTAAGAATTGCATATAAAGTCTCGTTAACCTTCAACCTTGTGTGGTGTCCGTCTGTGGGGGGGAAGTTACTTATCTGTACAGTCGTTGGAGACGGCTCTCCCTGGAGACCTCTCCCCGTAACCTCGGCCGACCCTCACGGTCCGTCTAACATTGGTGGCCAGCGGCGCGATCCGAATCACCGCATAAACGTACAGAGAGTAGCTCACCCCACGACGAAGTCACAATGACCACGAAAGAGAGCGGATCAACCGAGAAATTCCAAATGGAGAAATTGGAGGAGTACAACCATCGTGAACTAAAACAATTCTGCATCGAACTGGGTATCGCTACCACCGGACTGAGTACCAAGGACGATTTTAAGCATGCCCTAGAATCTTGGGCAGAGACCGGGGCTGCCGGAACCCCTGATCAAAGCACCGCAGAAAAAACGACCACAGCCCCTGAAGGACAAAGAACGGGTCTCTCGCAAGACGAGATCCAGGAAAGAGAAAGAACCCGACTACACGAACTAGAAATGGCCCGACTCAAAATGGACGTTGAACTTAAATTGGCCGAACAAAAAATCAACTTAGAGCACCTGCGTCTCCGAGAAGAAAGAGAGGAGAAACAGAGACAAAGGGAGCTCGAGGAAAAGAAACTAGCGTACGAACACAAACGGAACCTAGCCGAGATCAACCTACGCAAGCAGAATAAAGAAGCAGGGGTGCCCGAGCGACCCCCCACCTCAGGGGCCACAGACAAAAAGGTACACATCCCCAAGGATGTTGTCCGAGAATATTTCAGAGAGGACGACATCCAGCAATGGTTTAAAGCCTATGAAATCGCTATGACTGCACACCGGATCGATAGAAGCGACTGGGGAGCCGGTCTCTGGGGAAGATTCCTCAATGAGGGCCGCGACACCCTACTACAGCTCCCGGACCACCAGATGACCTCCTACGACCATATGAAAGCGGCACTCCTCACCCGCTATGGTCTCACACCCGAGATGTACCGTCAGAGGTTCCGAGACTGCACCCGCATCCCGGGTACAACTTGGGTGGACTATGTAACATACTTTAGCCGAGCCTTCGAGGGCTGGATCCGAGGAAGCAACGTCACGACCTACGAGCAACTATTTAATCTGATGGTATGGGAGCATCTGTCGAACAATTGCTTCATTGAACTCCGCCAGCACCTCCTCGACAGCAAGTTAACGGACCCCCGGCAGCTCGCAGCCGAAGCTGACCGGTGGGAGATCACCAGAGTGGGCCGGAATGGGTCCTACGAACAGAACCGGAACAACAATGGTCAGCACCGACCCAGAGGAGGAGGAGGGGGCCAAGGGCGAGGAAGAGACAACGCCCCGGTCGCCCCCGCTACCAACACCACCCCCCCGGCCAACCGGGGCAGCACCCCAGCGCGACCGGGGTACAGAGCCCATGTCACGTGTCACCGATGTCAACGAGTCGGCCACTATGCGAACGACCCAAACTGCCCGCAGTACCAGAGCCCAAGACCCCGCCAAGTGGCCGCTGCAGCCCTAGGGGAAGAACAGATCTCCGAGGAGCAGGAAGAATACGAACAAGAGCATCAAGAGTGGGAGCCAGCCGCCATGGCTCTAGCCTGCTTAGGGGGAAAAGACATGGTCCCGCGGGTCCCCCTACCCGCTAACACCCAGAAGTACAGCCAATGGGTGAGCATCAATGGACGCCAGGCCGAAGCCCTTCGTGACACCGGGGCTAGTGTAACAGCCGTCCGCTGTCACCTGGTGGCCCCAGAACAGTATCTACCGAACATTCTCTGCCCTGTACGATCAGCCGATAACTCGGAAAGCCTGTGTCGGATGGCCTGCGTCCCCTTCGAATGGGGGGGGGTCTCCGGCATGTTGAAAGTAACGGTCCGAGACGATGCCCCCGTAGACTGCCTCCTGGGCAATGACCTGGAAAGCTCTCCGTGGGCCGCCGTGGAGCGAAGGGAACACCTGGGGATGTTGGGCGTCCCGGACTGGGCGTGCGTCACCACCCGTTCCATGGCCGCCCGTGCCAACCACCGCCCAGAAGAACCCGAATGGCCGGCGCCACCGCCTCCGGTCGCCCCAGCCGAAAACACCGACCGTAACATTCCCTCCGAACCAGCTCAACCTACCGACCTCGCTAACCTCGACCAGTGGCCTCAAGAAGGGGGGCCCACGCAAGAACAATTTCGCCAAGAACAGAAGACCTGTCCCTCCCTCGAGGGACTCCGCCAGCAAGCGCTCGCCCAAAGCGCAGGGGATACCTCCGGAACTCATTGGGTCTACTGGGACAATGATCTGCTGTACAGCGAGCAAAGAATCGCCGAGCTGGGGAGCAACCGAGTACTAGTGGTACCCCTCCGTTTCAGAGACTTCCTGTTAAACCTGGCCCACGATGTCCCCCTGGCAGGACATCTGGGACAAGATAAAACCTACAGTCGCCTAGTGACCCACTTCTTCTGGCCCAAAATGAGGAACGATGTGCACCAGCATTGCCGATCTTGCCCCACGTGCCAAGCCAGTGGAAAGAGCGGCCGCAAACTAAAGGCCCCCCTGCAACCTTTTCCCGTGGTCACTACCCCGTTTGAGAGAGTCGGAATAGACATTGTGGGGCCCTTGGACCCACGCACAAGACAAGGCCATCGATTCATCTTGGTGCTAGTGGACCACGCCACCCGCTACCCTGAGGCTGTTCCTCTGCGAACTGTGACAGCCCCGGTAGTCGGCCGGGCCCTGATGGGGATCTTCTCCCGTGTGGGCTTCCCCCGAGAAGTCGTCAGCGACAGAGGCACGAACTTTATTTCCAAATACATGAAGTCCCTCTGGCAACAGTGCGGGGTCACCTACCGATTCACAACCCCCTATCACCCTCAAGGGAACGGACTCGTTGAGCGGTTCAACCGCACGCTAAAGGGAATGATCGGGGGGTTGGAAGAGCCCCTCCGTCGCCAGTGGGATGTGCTGCTGCCGTGCCTCCTCTTCGCGTATCGAGAGGTCCCCCAGAAATCCCTGGGCTTCAGCCCATTTGAACTGCTATATGGACACCCAGTGCGAGGGCCGCTCAGTCTCGTCAAAGAAGGCTGGGAGATGCCTCCGTTAAAGAACCCTCCAGATGTCTTCCGGTACCTCCTCACCCTCCGCAACCAGACCCGGCGGTTCAGAGAACTAGCGAAGGCCAACCTAGAGGCCAGTCAAGAGGACATGAAAAAATGGTATGACCAGAATGCCTCATCCATTGAATTCGAACCTGGCCAACAGGTATGGGTGATGTCCCCCACTGAGCCATGCGCCCTACAAGACAAATGGACGGGGCCCTTCAAAGTAATAGAGCGCAAGGGTCCTGCCACCTATCTCATCGACATGGAATCCTCCCGGAACCCTCTCCGGGTCCTCCACGCTAACAGACTAAAGCCCCACTTTGTGCGAACAGAGCTCAGCCTCCTGATGGCCACAGACACTGGGGTTGAAGAAGACTCCGAGCCTCTCCCTGACCTCCTACGGACTCAAGAGCAAGACGGCTCCGTGGATGGGGTCCGGCTCTCGGAGGCCCTCACCAGAGAACAACGCCAAGAGTGTCAAGCCCTCCTATCACAGTTCGCCAGCCTGTTCTCCCTCACCCCAGGTGTCACTTCCTGGTGTGTGCACGATGTGGACACCGGGGACAGCCCCCCTATCCGCCACCGGGCCTACCGCGTGCCAGACCGGGTACGGGCCTGCATCCAGGAAGAAATAGCCAAGATGCTCACGCTCGGGGTCATCGAGCCCTCCGACAGTCCCTGGGCCAGCCCTGTCGTGCTGGTCCCCAAAGCAGCTGCCCCCGGCACCACACCAGAACTCCGGTTCTGCGTCGACTACCGGGGCTTGAATGCGGTCACCAGAACAGACGCGCATCCCATCCCCCGGGCAGATGAACTAGTCGACCGAATGGGAGCTGCCCGCTACCTCAGCATCTTCGACCTGACAGCAGGCTATTGGCAGATCGGCCTCACACCCCGGGCGCAAGAACGTTCTGCCTTCTCCACCCCCGATGGCCATTACCATTTCACGGTCATGCCCTTCGGCATGAAGAATGCCCCAGCAACATTCCAACGGCTCGTCAATCAGGTCCTGGCGGGGCTCGAAGGATTCAGCGCCGCCTACCTAGACGACATCGCTGTATACAGCCACCATTGGACCGAGCACCTCCACCACCTCCGAGCAGTGCTGCAAGCCCTTCAGCGAGCTGGCCTCACGATCAAGGCCAGCAAGTGTCAAATTGGGCAAGGGTCTGTAACCTACCTCGGACACCAGGTGGGAAGCGGCCTAGTGGCCCCTCTACAGCTGAAAATTGCCGCCATCCAGGCCTGGCAGCCCCCCATCACCCAAACCGAGGTACGAGCCTTCCTGGGCCTCACGGGCTATTACCGAAGGTTCGTGAAAGACTATGGTACCATAGTGGGGCCCCTCACAGAACTCACGTCAAAGAACCAGCCCAAGAAAGTCAACTGGACCCCAGAGTGTCAAACTGCATTTGAACAGTTGAAGGCCGCCATGTGTTCCGCCCCTGTGCTCCAGGCCCCAGACTACAGCCGGGAGTTCGTCGTCCAGACGGACGCCTCCGACCAGGGCATTGGGGCAGTCCTGTCTCAAGTGAACACCGAAGGCCTTGATCAACCGGTGGCCTTCATCAGCCGGAGACTCCTACCACGGGAGCAACGCTGGAGCACCATAGAGAGGGAAGCCTTCGCTGTGGTATGGGCCCTCAAGAAGCTCCGGCCCTACCTTTTTGGCACCCACTTTCGGGTGCAGACCGACCACCGACCCCTGCAGTGGCTGATGCATATGCGGGGGGAGAACCCAAAGTTGCTACGCTGGTCCATCTCCTTGCAAGGTATGGACTTCACAGTCGAACACCGGCCTGGGCCAGATCACGCCAACGCGGATGGCCTGTCCCGGTTTTTCCGCCTCGACGAGGAGAGTCCCCAAGAGGATGGGTAACTCTCCCCGCCTTCAGCTGGGGGGGACGCATGTTGGACAGGCCACATGAAGGGCCGCTCTCCCCCGGCCCAAACAGGCCTGAGTCCAGTCCCGCAAGTACCACACACCACCATTGCACGTCCTCCGTCCCCTCAGGGACCCCTGCCCTCGAGCATGTTGACCTCGTGGGTCCGATCCACTGCCGGCCCACGCGCCCAGCCTGGGGCGCCATCTTGGACACTCCACCACGAGGCCGCCTGGCCCCCGATCGACCTCAACCCTGGGCCTGGCCCGGCCTCAGACATTCCGGCACCACCCTCCCCCCAGGAGGTGAGCGGGCTACTTGGCAAGTCAATGGGAGAAAGAGGTGCCGATGGCTCTCCCCCACCCAGTGCCGCTCGCCCATCGCCTCCCCGGGCGCTGGCTCCACCCCCCTGCTGGGTGTCTGGACTCCCTCATCCCGGACCTCCCGACCTCCAAGTGCGAGGGTCCGGACATCAAAGCACGCCAGCCCTATAACTGGGGCAGCTCCAGAGCAGGAAGGCAGTTGTATCTTGGAGTCGAGAGACGTAAAGAGGAACTCATCCTGGACGGACTACTGGCGCTGCCGTAGCTCTGTCTTGTGCACCATCGTCCTGCCTGTTGGCGCTGCCACAGCCGTCGTAATCTTCATCACCTTCATCGTCGTCGGGACCTGCTGGCGTGGCCGCGGACCGTTGTAACCGCCATCTTCACCGGGACCTGCAGGCTCCGCCGCGGACCGTCGTTTTCCTTCATCCATCTCGGGACCTGCCTGGCTCCGCCGCGGCCCGATCATCTAGAACGCCGAGCTCGAGGATTGAGAGCTATTTTCCATCCATTGGTAACAAAGACTGTCCCGCTACCCCTTTCCTAAACCAGAGACTAGAACCGAGGGGACCCCTGAGTTCAGACCTCCTTGTATCCATCATCGTAACCTAAGAATTGCATATAAAGTCTCGTTAACCTTCAACCTTGTGTGGTGTCCGTCTGTGGGGGGGAAGTTACTTATCTGTACAGTCGTTGGAGACGGCTCTCCCTGGAGACCTCTCCCCGTAACCTCGGCCGACCCTCACGGTCCGTCTAACACTCACCCTACGTAATGCAAAAAGACCTAGCTCTGCCCTTTGGTCTGTGTTGTAATCGTACAGTAGGTTGTGAGTAGTTGCGCTTGATTGGTTGGGGCGTCCCCTCTTTGCTGCTCCAGTCACAGAGGGCCGGCTGCCTCCATGAAGCTCCCAAGACACGCGTTCAGCTATTCTTTGTTTTAGCTCCTCTGTGTCAGTGCACCGTGTAAGCGCACAAGCATACCCTGCTCTCTCTGGAACATTCACACTGCTGAGTCTCTCACTCTGCTGTCTCTCTCACTCTGCTGTCTCTCTCACTCTGCTGTCACTCTCACTCTGCAGTCACTCACTCTGCAGTCACTGTCACTGCAGTCACTCATGCTGTCAACTCTCACTCTGCTGTCTCTCTCACTCTGCTGTCACTCATGCTGTCACTCTCACTCTGCTGTCACTCATGCAGGCACTCTCACTCTGCTGTCTCTCTCACTCTGCTGTCACTCATGCTGTCTCTCTCACTCTGCTGTCACTCATGTTGCCACTCTCACTCTGCTGGTGAATTACTGCAGACCCTGTATCCTGTATTCAGTTTCCAAGGTGGGGCTGGTGAATTACTGTGGACTGTGTATCCAGTATTTCCGTGCTATTCCGATTCTGGCATTGCTGGGTGTTTTTAACCATCAGGCGTTAGCCATATCCCAAGAGACGGGTAATCAAATGAGAGAGACCCCGTGCACACCAGGGGATTAGGGTACTAGTAAATAATAGAAAAAAAGGGGATCCCAAGAGACTTCACCCGAGACGTGGGTGAGGTGAGCTGGAGCAGCCATTCTGAGCCTAAACCCTGTGAGGACTAAGGGCCATATTATCAACAAAGCTGCGGTAGTTTATCGCCGCTTTATCGGCTGGAAACTGCCGATAAAGCGGCGATATTAGGCTTGATAATATGAGAATAGAATTTCAATCGAAGCCCAGGTTAGATGTGTGAACATCTAACCTGGGCTTCGATTGCAATTCTATTCTCATATTATCAAGCCACTTATCGCCGCTTTATCGGCAGTTTCCTGCCGATAAAGCGGCGATAAACTACCGCAGCTTTGTTGATAATATGGCCCTAAGAGCGCTGGAGCATAGTTAGCTACATATGATCCCCTGTGCAGATAAAAAACAGCTATTAAGGAGCCATATAGGTAGATTTCAAAAGCAGGATGAGCATATTAACTGGATTTTGAGGAGGCGCTCAGACTAATGTTTGTACCATGAAGTGGCTTGGCAGTTCGGGCACAGGCACAGGGCCATGAGGCACAGGGTCAAGGCTGATTTGCATATGGCCATGTCTGAACTGGGGTGGCTTGGTGGACAAAAAATGATGAATGTAGGCCCAGATCTCTGTACTGGGGTGAATGAATGACATTGTTCTGCATTCTGTCCATCAACTGTTGTTTTTGCATGTACCATGAAGTGGCCATGAACGGCTGAAGGTACGGGTAATGGAATGCAGAACTGTTAGCAACTGGACACTGAGGCGCAGATAAGAAATGCACAGATTCACCTTTTTTATTACCACAGCGCTAACGAGTTTTCTCACTCGATACAGATGGGTAATGCAGAACTTGGAACCAGGTCGAGGAAGCACTGGAAGAAATATGGATGGAGAGCTTCAAGTTCACTTCAAAGCAGACGGCAAAACTCCAGGCAGTTGTCTTGGTCAATGGCCATGGATGATTGAGTATGAAGCAGCAAATTGTGATCTAATGGGCACACGGGTAGAAGGTTGGATTAAATCACTGGGGAAAAGCCTGTTGAATTAGAAGAGGTTAACCAATGTCTTATAGAAATTTGCCAATGCACTTGTTTCGTTTGCTCGAAAACACGTTTGTCAGCTGTGTTTCACACCAGTGTGTGCTGGCAGGAAGACAATGTTAATCGACCTATCAGATAGTAGGTAGCATTCGTTTTACGAGCATGGCTGATGGGCAGAGAACATCGCCATTAGCCTGTAGTCTCACACTTGTTGTTGCAGTTACAAGTACCTGTGTGAATATACAACGTTGCCATTATGTATTCATGTCCGCCGAGTAATAGGGTATTTATTACCATTGTTCTGTGTAGAGAAGGGACTTTGACTCACGTGTAGCAAAGCCTGCTGTGGGTCAATCTGCCTCAACATCGGGATAATAGCATACATCTCTATATATGTTTTATGCCACACTATTATGCTCGTTACAAACAAATATGCAAGCCAACTGATAGCTCAATCTCACTGCACGGGTGCCTTGTGTGAAACCGCGATGAAGCAGCATGTCATCTACGTCGGGAAGATGCAGGTCTGGTATGCTAAGTGATGGGTGGTTTACCATCACGCTATAGTGATGAATGCAGAAATCTGCGTTTAACAGGACCATATGTATTGTTACAGACATGGCATACATGAGATATACGTAGAGAGATTGTTTAACCATTGAGTGCAAGTTGGAGGCACAAGTCATGGGGCGATGCACTGCGTAGCTCTTGATGTCCATGCCCCCTTAACAGTAGTAATAAATGGTATATAATCACACTCTGCACAACTACATGTGTGGTTTATGCCACTTGATTTTTTTCATCTGCAAATATTTAACTACTACAAGCACGCAAGGGGCCATTTGTTAGCGAAAATAAAAACAAGGAGAGCTGCGCCGTGAAATGGATAAAAAAAAAGAAGCTCGAGAGTGGTGCGCGCGCGCCACTGCAAGCATATGTTTTGAATTCTATGGCAGGACAGGAGGCTTCAGATCATGCTTTCTCTATTTCTTTACTACCAACAGCAGCCAATAGGAACATAGTAAAGAAAACAAAAAACTACAACTCCCATGAGCCCTTAGGCAACCATAGAGAGTACATGCTATATAAGGTACCATAGAGGACAACACTTCCTCTTTCTTTGCTGCTTCGCAGCCAGTTAAGTGCTTTTCTATGTTTCATGCTTAATTGAATGTTACATTGCACTGTTACCTTGTTGTCCTGTTGTATTGCCTGTACGCCGCTTTCGCTTTGTAGCTTGCTTGCAGCCGTTTTGCGCGTTGTGCTGCCACTGGCGTTTTTTCTTCGGGTTTGCACAGGACGTTGTTGTGGTGATTGTGAGAGCGCGCGTTCGCCTCTCTGGCCTTGCGGGCGCCTGGTGCCCGCGTTGGTGTTTCAGTGGAGTGGGACCGGAGCTCGGGGACTTGCGCGCGCGTGTCGCGCGTCGCTCCTCTTCCGGGTAGCAGACGTGTCACCGCGCATGCGCGTTGGTGACTTTCGACGCTCCGTGTGACAGGAGCTTGAAACGCTACGAGGCGGCGTTTTTTCCTCATTGCCTCTGCCCACTCGTCTGCCGGAGAGCTCCTCTGACGCCCTCTACCTCTCGGAAGGTTTTGGGCTGCATAATTATTAGAGGCGGTGCCTAGGGTGTACTTTACACGCAAGCTGGCCCCTCCACATTTAATCCTGATTGTTTTGGCACAGTTATTGCTCTGCCTCCTTAGCTTGCGTGGGGCTGTCACCCCCCCTGTCAGAGTCACTTGATTGTGACCTATTATTTACAATTTGTTTTGCTGTGGGCTTCTAGATATACTTCGGTATATTTGTATTTCTAGTTATATTTATATTTTCTGCCTGTTTTTCCTCAGTGGTGTGCATTGTTTTATCCAACACCATGGCAGACTACGTCAATGCTGAGGAATATTTTTATGAGGAGGAGCAGGAGGAATCATTTGAGTATGATTTAGTCGATGCCCTTGACCAGGGCGTTCAACATTCCGTCAATACTGCATTGGTCCGTGCCATTGGGCCATTGAAACGTCATTTGACTGACTATGCCCAGCAACAGGGTTGGATTCCATCCTCTGCTTCCAAGCATTCCTCTAAGTCACCCAATAACCCTCACAGGTCTGACTTTGTACGTTTGGCCAGGTCTTTGTCTGCTCCTGCTCCGGACACTGAGGATACCTCTTCTTCATCATCTTCTGGTCCCTCTGGTCCCCCTCCGGCAAAAAAGTCCCGAAAGGAACATTTTGTTGACGCTTCTTCACATCCCCCAGTCTTGACCTTTGAGCCTACGGATATCATACACCCTAATTCCAAGGTTTGGTGCCCTGCTCCAGAAGTCGCGGACTATATCCAATCCCATATCCGTGATTCTTTTGATCAGGAGGTGCGGGCTCGGTTACGTTCCGAGTGCCCTCGTCCGGAGTTGGCGGACAAATTGGCTGATACTCCGGAGGTCGACCCCACAATTTTGACTTATCTTAAAAAATTTAATAAGGATCCCAAGAAGGGTATTGACCGTTCTTGGCGACTGTGCCAAGACAAGTTACTAGATCTGCTTGGTCCATTGACAAAAATCCTGGATCTGGGGTATCAAGCCCAAGGGGAGGCGTCTGGCATTGACCCTGATGTCCTGATTGGCTGGGCCCAAAGGGCTATCTGTCTCCTGGGGAACGCAAACTGTGCCCTTTCAACGGAACGTAGGCGTTCCATTTTGCTGAAAATGGATCCGCGCTTATCTGAGCTGGCTACATCCGAATCCGGTGCTCTGGCTCAAGGTCTGTTATTTGGTCAGCCTTTTTTGAAGGAGCTGACTAAATTTGTGGCGACCTTTAGTGGCCTGGACAAGTCGCAATCTTCCTTGCGCAGGGCGTTCCGCCCGGTTTTTGCCAAGGCCGGACGTTCAGGGGGACGTTCGTTCGGCCGAGGTTCTGGTCAACAACGTGGCCAACAGTCCCAACAGGGTGGAGGCGGACAGCGTCAGCAACAGCAACAGTCCTACTCCGGATCTAAAACCACCTTCTACCCCTCCCGAAAAGGTCGAGGCCAAGGCAACAAGGGAGGCTACGGTGGAAACCAGGGAGGACGACAGGATTACTCCTCTGCAGGTGAGCCTGATTCATTTCGACAGTGTTATTCTGGGGGGCAGGATTCAGTATTTTCTAGAGAACTGGCGCTCGATCTCCAGCGATGCTTGGATATTGAAAACAGTGCGGGGGTACCACATCGAGTTCTACCACCCTCCTCTTCAGGGTCCCGTCCCTTCTCCCCTTGTTTTTTCCCAACGAGATTGCGAGGTGATTTCCAGGGAAATCGATTCTCTTCTTCTCAAAGGGGCCATTGTGCGAACGACCCTCCATCCACAGGGGTTCGTCAGCAATGTGTTTCTGGTGGAGAAGAAAGGGGGAGGGTCTCGCCTTGTACTCAACCTCAAAGAATTCAACAACGGGGTGATCTATCGTCACTTCAAGATGGAGGGCATCCATCTTCTCAGGGATCTTCTTCGCAAGGGCGACTGGATGGTTCGCCTGGATTTGAAGGACGCATACTTGTCCATTCCCATCTTTCCACCTCATCGCCGTTTTCTGCAGTTCCAATGGCTGGGGGACTGGTTCGAATACACGGTTCTCCCGTTCGGTCTCTCGTCCGCCCCATGGTGCTTCACGAAGCTCCTGCGACCAGTCATGGAATCACTGCGTGCACGGGGGGTGCGACTTATAGTGTATCTGGACGACATTCTTTTGATGGCTCAGTGCCCTCTACAACTGCGCTCCCATTTGTCTTGGACAATCGATCTACTTCAGTCTCTCGGATTTCTAGTGAATCCGCAGAAGTCTCATTTACTACCCACTCAATCGATAGAATTTCTGGGTTTCCTTGTGGATTCGGTCTCTTGCCAACTTCTTTTACCTGCCCAGAAAGTCAGGTCTATCAAGAGGGAGTTGAAGTCACTGTTGTCTGCACCGAACGTATCGTTGCGGTCGATCGCTCGGATTGTCGGGCTGTTGGCTTCTTCCATTCAGGCGATATTTCCGGGTCCCCTGCATTATCGGGCCTTGCAACGTCTCAAGATCAGGCACTTGCAGAAGGGTCTTCGGTATTCCGACCTGGTTCCTCTGTCCCAAGATGCGAAATCGGAAATGATGTGGTGGCTCCATCACATGGAGGCTTGGAACGGGAAAGCTCTGTTCGGCTCGACTCCGGACTTGGTTTTGGAATCGGATGCGAGTCTTTGGGGCTGGGGAGCCCGTTGCGGAGACTTGACGACGGGCGGCCGTTGGTCTCAGGACGAATTAGCCCTTCATATCAACTGCCTGGAACTTCTGGCGGGATCGTTTGCGATCTACAGTCTTGCTCCACAAGCCACCAGCTGTTGCATTTTGCTCCGCATGGACAACATCTCAGCGGTGCGATATGTGAACAAATTGGGGGGAACTCGGTCGAAGTTGCTGGCAGAGATTGCGAAGGATTTCTGGCACTTCTGCCTACAGAGGAAGATCACTCTTATTGCAGAATATCTCCCAGGTCGCCAGAATCAAGTGGCCGACTGGAATTCTCGCCATCTGCTGGACTTCAGCGACTGGCGTCTTCACCCTCGGGTCTTTCGATCCCTGTCTCGCCTTTCGGGTCGCCCCTGGATCGATCTCTTCGCCTCTCGCCTCAATGCTCAACTGCCCAGGTTTTACAGCTGGCGTCCGGATCCGGAGGCCATCGCCACGGATGCCTTTCTCCAGACTTGGCCTCCTAAGCTTTGCTATGCCTTTCCCCCGTTCGCGATGATTCCGCGAGTCTTGGCCAGGACGAAGCAGTTTTTGTCGGAGATCGTTCTGATCACTCCTCTTTGGAGAGCTCAAGCGTGGTTTCTGGACCTTCTGGAAATGAGTTGCTCGACTCCATTTCTGCTTCCAACTCGGTGGAACTTGCTGTTGGATCCTCTGCTCCAACCGCATCCTCTAGTTCTGTCGGACCAGCTCCGTCTGGCGGCGTGGCGTCTCTCGGGGAACGCTGGAAAGTCCTTGGCTTATCTGGAGACGCTGAGAGATTTATCAGTGAAGCTTGGGCCCCCAACACGCGCAAGCGTTATGCGTCAGCTTGGCGTCGGTGGTGTGATTGGTGTTCTGAACGGAATCTGGATCCCGCTTCTGCAGATGTCTCTCTAGTGGTTAATTTTCTTGCTTCCATCGCTTCTGCTGGTTCTGCTTACAGGACCGTCAATTCTTTCCGCTCCGCTCTCTCTGCGGGCCATGATTTGGTCGACGGAAAGCCTGTTGGGGAACATCCTCTCATCTCTGCATTGTTACGTGGTGTGCGAATGGCTAAACCACCATGTCCGAAATATGTTGCTCTATGGGATGTCTCCATTGTGTTGCGTTTTCTAGAGGCTTGGCCTCCCAACGCTTCTCTGTCTCGTAAGCAGTTGTCTGCGAAATTGACAATGCTTTTGTGCTTAATATCTTGTAAGCGTGTTTCGGATGTCCGCGCGTTGGACCTCGCGGGTCGCTCTTTTTCCCCAGAGGGCGTTACTTTTACGGTTTCCAGACGTACCAAGACTAATCTGTCTACTGTCACTTACCCAGCGTTTCCCCACAATCCACAATTGTGTGTGGTACGCTGCATAAAAGATTATGAGGTGAGTACTGCTCCTTTTCGTCAAGATATGTCTGGACAGTTATTGATTGCTTTGTTAAAGCCTTTTAAGCCTGTGGCGTCAGCTACTCTGGCTCGGTGGGTGCGCTGGCTTATGTCTGAGGCAGGAATTGATACCTCCATCTTTGGAGCTCACTCCGCAAGGGGTGCCATGGCCTCTAAGGCTTTTCGTGTTGGTGTGAGTTTGCATGACATTGTGAAGACAGCTGATTGGTCTTCTGATACTGTGTTTAAGACATTTTATTTCAAACCCATTGTAGATATTGCCTCTGTTGTGGTGGAACAGCTTTGAACAAGCATAATCTGAAGCCTCCTGTCCTGCCATAGAATTAAAAATTTGCAAACATTCGTGACAAGAATTTTCAATTCTATTAAGGACACGGAGGCGAGGATTATCCCACCCATTGGTATTCTACTGCATTGTTTATGTTGCATCTTGGCTTTATTATGATCTACATTGTTAAAACAAATTATGAAGTGCACCGCTCTAACAGTCTGTTCTGCACCATCTATCGGTGGTAGAGTATATGTTCAAAAAATACAATTGTTCCAAATAAGAGAACGCTGAGTCCGTAATTGCAAATAAGTGTTCAGGATTGCTTTAATGTTTCAATTGAAAGACCAGCCAACGCGTTTCGTTCCGTCAAGCGGAACTTCTTCAGGGCGTAGTGGTAGTTGACAAATGTAGATATTTGTAGAAATTTCCTGAGCTGGGATCACGTGTTGCGATAAATATCTTTAACCTCTATCCGGATAGTGACGTCTACAGTGAATCTCTAGATGAGAGTAGCAAGAATATGGGTCACCTTATTGCTTCGAGAGAAGGTGTTTTATTTGGGAGACCCTCCTATTTCATCATCCACGGTGGCGGTAAGTTGTTTAGTTTAATATAGGGTATTGACCTTAAAGCATACGGTGTGTAAGTTATTCACTGTCGCTCTAATAATCTCGTTGGATCCCTATTCAGCTCAGAAACCACAGTTACATTAAGGTAGTTACCTGTCCGGGTCCCATTGGAATCCCCAGTTGATCTGCATTGTTTTGCATTGATTTTTCCCCACCCTATGTGATGCGACCTTCAAAGGTTTTGGGAATATATGTTACGGCTCTGTTTTTCTTGCAGGTTCGGACCAGAAGTGATCTATCATCTTGGTCTTTCCGGCACCGTTTTCCGCGCCTTGGAGCTTGGATTTGCTGTGTTTCCTGATGCACCTTCGGCGCTTTTGGAGTGGTTGCCTGTTTTTCCTGTTGGATTTTCTTTGCGGTTCTGCCTTTGGACTTTCCTTTCTGGATGGTTGGCGGTACTTTTCTTCAAATGACTTTAGACTGTTTATGGTTCCTGGACAAAGAAAGAGGAAGTGTTGTCCTCTATGGTACCTTATATAGCATGTACTCTCTATGGTTGCCTAAGGGCTCATGGGAGTTGTAGTTTTTTGTTTTCTTTACTATGTTCCTATTGGCTGCTGTTGGTAGTAAAGAAATAGAGAAAGCATAATCCTCGCCTCCGTGTCCTTAATAGAATTGAAAATTCTTGTCACGAATGTTTGCAAATTTTTAATTATCGTGGCTGTCAAGCCACGGTAATTCAAAACATATGGCCTCTGGTGCGCGTAACAGACATCAATAGGCAATAGGCGGAGCTACGCGACCACCTATGGCCTACTGCGTTTTCTGTTTAAAAACAGCACGCACCCGAAGGCCAATGAAAATGCACCTTTGAAATCCACATGTGGAATTTCAAAGTCCATTTTCAACACGCCCGGAATAGGACTCTCGCTCTGCGAGACACTGCGCATGCGCAGTGTACGCAGAGCCCGAGCCCTAAAGACAGGTGATTTCGGTAACATTATTTTCTCTGGCATAGTAATGACCTAAAGAACTGTTGCTCTTGTGCTTGGGGAAGGGGCTACATTCATAGCATTGGAAAGTGAAGAGCAAAAAGGGCACAGGCCTAGATAGTTACAATAGAAAGTGTCTGACTATCCTTGTAGACATTCCTCAGTTCTCAGGGAAGGAGCCTAATCCTAACAATTTTTCTTTTGGGATTTTCTTTAAAAATGGAACAACTCACGACTGATAATCATCAATAAGTGTTCAGCACTTCAAGCAGAATTTCTAGTTTTCTAGGAATTTGACCCTCAGGAACTGGCCTGAGATGTACAACTCTATCCACAAGAACTCAAACCAGTGCTGCAGATGCTGATGACTGATCCATGACGATGTTTATTTCTGATGTCGGAGTCAATTACTGCGTGCTCTACTTGATTTGCTTGATATAGAAATAATTTGTAATTCACCCACCATTTGAGAGAGAATTAAATGTGTTTGTGCACCCTTGGCTTCTTATGCATACTGCTCAGTCTGTAAATGTAAATATGGCCTTGAACATATCAGGTTTTGTGTACTCTAATGTGAAACTATCAAGTTTATCTTAATGTGTGAGGATTTTTCCATTTGTTTTCACCAACAGAACGCTAAAAATCTAACAGCATATGGTTGTACTGATATCCCTGAAAACAATGTCAAAATAATATATATCCTGAGGAAGGCTGGCAAATTATTTCCATGAGAAACACAGCTCACCCTGATTCTACTCATTACATTTCAATGATTCCAGAAAACACATGGTGGAATTTGATGAGCTATTCAAATAGTGAATACCGTGTTTTTATGTGTGTTGCACCACTTTATTGGGTATAAAAGCATTAGTAGTTATTGACATTTTTGATTTATTCTGAATTATCTTTAATAACATTTTGGTAATTGGATGATTGTGTCCATTCTACGGTGATGTGATTCTTATTGGTAGCGTTGGTTATGGTTATTCTGGTAAAGTCATACATTGGCCTGTGTGATTATTCAACTACACTAGTGTGTTGTGAAATTGAGTCTACTGCGGTGTAATTTAATTCTGAAATTGGCTGATACCTCATTTCATAGATCACAACCTTTCCTCTTTAAAAACTAATTTTCTATGTATTCAACTGCATAGAGAGGCACTTGAAAAAGGAAGGCACTCCAAACCAGTTTTCATGCCTGAGGAATTCTGGAAAAAGAAATAATGAAGACTGTTGTTCCTCTACATTCCCACCTTGGATAATCTCACCTCGATCCAAGTCGTTAATGAATCCACAAATAGTAGAGGATGGGCCCTTGAAAGCGCAATTATCGGATACGATCGCTGAATATTTTTCCAGTTATGCTGGTATCACCTCATCCCCGCTAGTTGAATGGGAAGCGTTCAAGGTGGTGGTGAGAGGTACAACTATTGGAACTACGGTAGGAGTCAGACAAGAAATAGTGCGTATCTTGTGGAGGGGCAGTTGGGCTCGCTAGAAAAAGAAGCAGCCGAGACCTCAGCTAAGGCAGATAAACTACAACAGGCAAGGATAGAACATGCAGACCTATTGGAGAAACTATAGTGGTAGACTATGGATCAAATGTGCAGAGAGCGCATGTAGAGGCAGATAAACCAGGCACACTGTTAGCTCATATCATACACAATCAGCCCCAAGCCACCCTTATAGCCAAGATTCACTCCCCATTTGGTGAAGTGGTGGATACTCAACTAACGATCAATGCGGCGTTTCACATTATTACAGTCACCTATATAGTGTACCTGAACGTGTAGACAGGCTAGAAATAGTGGACTCCCTTTGTGGTGTGACCTTACCACAGCTGGATGAAGCAGACAAAGACAACTTAGCTTCACCGATCATCACAGAGGAAGTTCAAGTGGCTATACGCGGCATTCCACCGAATAAGACTCCTGGCTTAGATGGCCGACCAACAGAATTTTATGCGGCATATGCTAAAGAACTGGCACCTCAATTAGGTAAGGTGTATGAAACAGTATTGAAAGAAGGATCGCTTCCCCAGTCTACAAAACAGGCACTGGTGGTATCATTACTGAAACCAGGCCGGGGTGCTACTGATATCACAACATATCGACCCATGTCACTTTTATACACAGAATACAAAATATTGAGCAAAATCTTAGCTGCACGTTTGATGCCAAGACTCAACAAGTTAATACATGTAGACCAATGCGGGTTTGTGCCACGAAGGAGCACAGCGCATAACGTGAGGAGGCTGTATCAAGTAATGTGCCCCCCCCCCCCCCCCCGGACCAATACCCAACTGCAGGATGTCTGTCCCTGGACATGAGACAGGCATTTGATACACTGAGATGAGAGTATATGCTAGAGGCATTAAAACGATACGGCATACCAAGTGAATTTCTGACCTGGATCGGACTACTGTATGGCCCGGGTACGTTTGGGTAAACATATTTCTAGGGAGTACAAAATCTTCTGAGGTACAAGGCAAGGGTGCCCGCTATCCCCTATGCTTTTTATATTAGCACTGGAACCACTGGCGCACAAATTGCGCACATCGGCACAGGACTGGGGTATACCCATTAGGCCACTGATGCATACAGCATCATTATATGCCGACAATATAATATTATATACTAGAGATTTGCACAGTAGGCTACATGTGACGGCAGCCCTTTTCGCAAAGTTTGGTAGAGTGGCAGGTCTACATATTAATTTTGATAAGTCAATAGCCTTCTTCTTCAAACAAACCGAGGCTCCGCACATGCTTGACTTTGGAGACAGCAGAATACAAATATCTCAGAGCACATTCAAGTACTTGGGAGTGCATTTATACCGAACGCAGCAAGACACACTAGATGGTAATGTGCAAAAGACAATAGCCTCATTAAGATTGCAAATAGCGTTCTGGATACCACCACCGCTCTCTGCCACCAGCCGCTTGGCTACTGCCTAGAGTATTGTATTACTTCACAACAAACCTGCAACTAATGCCTATGAAAGTGTTCAAGGTACTAAACTCATTGCTGATAGAATTGGTATGGGGTGTGGGTAGACGTAGGGTGGCACTCAAGAAACGAATACTGCCAACAACAGAAGTTGGAATGGGAGCCCCTGATTTTAAGACCTACTCCATGGCGAGCCAGTTACAATGGCTCTCAAACTGGCTAGCGGGCCGAAATCTGCACAAAATCGATTATACGCCCAGAATGCTAGAACAGGGCAAATTGCAAGCCAAATTAAACAGCCCGCACCCAATTAATATTGCGGACTCCCCGCTATTGCAGATAGCATTGAAATATTGGAGATATGCTAAAAAATATACTAAACCACATCTATCTTATGCCCTAAACACACCGTTGTTGGGACTGCCGATACCAACGGGAACAGTTACACAGAGACAACTGTCCAGCTGGGAGGAGGGAGGAATTACAAAAGTAGGAGCACTGTTCCAGGAGGGTACACTGATGTCCTATGCAGACTTTGTTAGCGCTAATAGGTTCCCCGATACTTTATTCCTATTACACACGGGTATATCGCACCATGTGCATAGGGAATGGACACCTGACGGGCAAGAACCACCAACAAATAGACTAGTCTACATGCTGTATTTAATGGGGAACGGCAGGCACTTGACAAAATAGCTGTGCGTGGGCATTAGATAGACACAGACCTCTCCATTAGGGACCTTGTGCGAAAAGTGGGAGGCAGACATGGACACAGAAATGATAGATGGGGAATGGGAGTCACTCTTGGCCTACCTGAAAGTAGTGTTGCGTAATGCGCGTTTTAAATTTATACAATACTTAAGAATGCAAAGGGCACATCTAACACCACACAGAATCCACAAGATGTTCCCCACAGCATCATCAAGCTGTCCGAGATGTATAGAAGGACATGCAGGGTTTATGCTTATGTTGTGGACATGCCCGGCACTAACACATTACTGGGCGCAAATGCTGACGGATGTGGTAGGCGGTCAGACGTGGAATACTGTGAAGAGCTGCATATTGAGGGTATATCCTATGGCGAAGGGATATAAAGTGCTTGCGAACTTAGCGAACTTGATTTGCGAACTTAGCGCTATTGCTGGCAAAGAGGCTCATCACTAGAAGGTGGAAAGCAGGAAGACCGCCAAAAATAGACACATGGAAGGAGGGGTAGCTAAAAGTGCTGTGTTACGCAGGGAAGAGCAGTGTGGACAGAGGAAAATACCCATAGCAATGGCCTGGGATATGCTGTGTGAGGCATTTAAAACGTGAGATGGGACTATCCGAGTGTCAGAAGAAAAAACGGGTGTAACAGAGTAGACACACCCTTCAGTTATCCAAGCGTTGGGGATGCATTAAGTGGACACTCCCGCAAGTAAAGAGCTAACAGAGCAGAGAAAAGTAATATGCACAGGTGTGAACTGTTAAAGTACTGTAGTAAACGGTAAGGCGCAATCTATTCTGCTGTTAAATATCAGGTATATAGTAGTTTCTGGGTGGGTATACTTGGGCGAACACCGGCTGGGTTTCTAGTTACTCAATTTTGTTAAGTTTAATAGAAATAAACACGGCGTAATCATATTGCTGATTAATGTACACAAGCTGTACGACAGACAATGGGTATAGGAATATGCTCACCAATATACAAGATGTGACTAAAAATTGTAACAACATAATCCTGAATCCCGGAGCTAGCCTATAATTTTCGAATTAGATATCATTATTGCTTAAACACAAATGGAAGTATACATGTGTTAGAAAAAATGCAATAAAGTTTGTGTTAAAAAAAGAAAGGTCTCTCTTAATGTGCCTGCGTATTGTCTCTCGCACCTCTGCTGCTCCAGTAGTGTGTGTAGGTGAAACGTCAGCAGTACAGCATGTTGCTTTCAATACACCAGCCTTACATTATCAGACAGAGTACAGCATGTGGTCTGTGCTTACTATGATGGGCTTGGGGAGGCTTCCATTGGGGCAGACTGAGGAAAGAGACAGCCCAAATAGTTTCCGCCGAGTAGTGGGAGAATGGGAAGCGGGGCTGCCACCAGGTGAGCTGCCACTCCGTCGAAGCGCCCAGTCAATGAGTGATTTCTTCCTTTTTGAGTGCTTCTGGGTGGATTCTGAAAGAAACCATACGAGTCTGATAAAGAAGACAGACTAAAATATAGACGTGTAGTGAAATTAACATGTTACAAACCCTGATAGCGGTGCACCACTGAATCTGAGTCCCAGTAGCTAGAAAGTTAGAACTCTTGAGAGAGCGCAATTTGAATAAAACATATGTATGAGTCATATTTACAAGCATATCGCATAAACATAGGAGTTGTAACGTGAAGTTGACACTTATAGCATAAAGTTAACCGATGTAATCAAAAGTAATATAGGAAATGTAACTGTATTCACTTTAGAACATGCATTAGATTTAGAAGGCCCGTATACGTAGTGGGCTAATGTATAGAATTGTAGAAATGCTTACGAAATGTAGGAACGTGCAAAGTAGAATTCATTTACGTATGTAGCTTTAAATGGAGAAACCGCGTGAAATGTAACATGGAGAAATGTGCAGAGAACATATACGGCGATGTAACAAATGAGAATATAAAGTTATACGCTATATAATTTATATTCTATGTACAATGTATTCACTTATTCGTAAAGGATTTGCTAAATACGAATATATATATAAATGTGTGTTAAAGGTTATACTGTGTAGAAGGCTTCTTGTAAGAAATGTTAGAAGGGTTTAGGTCATTTGTGATTTTAACCTGACTGACCAAGGGTTCACAGGAGTGTAGTCCGCTGTTTGTAATTTAGTGGGCTCACAGGAGTCGTGAATAGCCTTGATGTGAACGTGCGAGCCAAGGAGTCTAGTGCTTGCTAGATTTAAGGTGACAACGCTGGACAAAGTTTATGGCCTAAACGTGATAAGAAGCGCTTGGAATTTGAGAGTTGTTTTGAGAAGTCCATTCACAGGACCAAGAAAGGTTATATACATAACTATAAAGATTAAAGTTCTGCTGAGGTAATTGACTTATGTTCTGAAAGTGTCAATTGTAATATTGAATGAAGTCAACAGCAAGAAGACGAAGATGACATCGGAGGAGAAAGGTCAACTTAACGGACGGCGAAAGAGACGAAGCAAGGAAAAGGCTAGAAGATGACCTCACGGGGAAAGTCCGTGGTGGGCGTCGAAGGGGCGTTCCACCCACACTGTGATTGTGTATTTTAGGGACAGCACCCCGGGGAGAAGATAGCAATTAGCGAAAGGAACAGCGAAGCAAATTGCTCAGATCGAGAATAGAGAGAAGGGCGAGGAGCAGATGACTTGAGCAGATGCGCTGAGAGAGATCAGAGCGCAAGAGAGCAGTAGGCCGAGGACCCTTAGAGAGCGGATGGGTAGGCAGAGAGGGTACTGCTTCTTAAACTTAAGTTACCTTTAGAGGCTAAGAGAGTTTGAACTTCTTTGGGAGTCAAACTGCTGACACCTTTTTAGGTTAGGAACTTGCGAAGTAGGGATGTCACGTAGTACAGAGTAGGGACAGATTTAACTTGATTATTTTCTCTTTCTGTAGATGACGCAAAAGAACCACTTCACATCGATGCTTTAATTTGCTGATTCTCAAATTGATTTTGTTTTCTTTTGTATACGTTTTGAGATTTATCCTGAAAGGATTGTATTCGCTTTTAAATTTGATTTTTATATAAAACTTTCAAAACTTCATCAGTTGTAAGTGGTTCTTCAGAGTGGCGTCAGTCTATGGGGTTTATCTAACCTATGCGGGGTTTGTCTTTTACTCAATGACAGATAAAAAGCGATCCAAAATTTTCGAATGAGATAAGTTATTAAATTGATCATAAATTGATATTAAAATCTCATTCCCCGCAGTTGGTAGCAGAGAAAGATGGTTTTCTTCTTGAGGAAGACAACCTAGGTCAGGTCTAGTTTACCCCAAGGTCCCTAGTCATCGACGACCAGAAGAAGAATCCCTGCCGAAGACGGTGCTGACGGTGTATCGAGAGAAAAGCAGCAGAGTCGGTCGAGAGTGAGTATAAGGGTCATGCGTTGTAAGATTGCGGTATTTTATGTTGTACTTGTGTTGTAATGTCAAGCGGAGTTGAATGCCTGTAGTGTGATTGAGGGAAGGTTGTGAGCGCGCGCAACCGGATGAAATCTTAAGCTCCAGGAAAGGACTTAAGTGGTTCGGGTGTATCGAACACCCAGAGTAATTTGTCTACCATTGAAAGGGGGTCATGAGGTACCATTGATCGCCTGACAGACCGATGATAGGGGGAGCGTAAGAGTGAGTGTATGAGTAACGGACGCTGGTCGTACGTCACTGTGTGTAAGTAACCTATCAGTTGAGGCGATTGTCTGACCGTAAGAGGGAAGACGTTTTGCCAGTTGAGGTGACAATTACAGTTAGACTGTGGCCGTACAGTCAGAGAAAAGTGATCGCTTGGACGGAAGTAGTCATTTTTCAGCGTATGAATGAAAACGCATGCGAAATCGTGAGACGAGTTGAGAAAGAAGGAGAACTGCTGCCGAGGGAGCGAGTGACGTCAGCATAGAGTCGCGCTGGGATTGGTTAGTTTTTCATACGTCAGCGTAGAGCCGCGCTGAGATTGGTCGGTCAGCGTAGAGTCGCGCTGAGACAGGCCGATTAGCGAGAGCCGCGTAGGGATTGGTTGGTGTTTGTCATCGGGACGTAAACAAGGAAGAGTAAAGGGAAAATTGTAGATTACCGAAAATGAAGTGTTTTAAGAGTTTAAGAGCAATCTTTAGGAGGAATAGAAGAAATTTATATGCCGGAGAAGAAGCTCCACCAGAAGGCACACCAGCTTATCATATGGCAGTAAATGTAGGCTTACACTCGATACTATGGATCTCCGAGTGGAATAGGTTAACTGAAGGGAATAAGGAACTGACGTTTCCGAGATTCGGAACGTTTAAGCTAGACGTGTTGAACGAACTGAAAGCGGTAATGCTTGCAACGAGACCTCTACCGAGGCCAACACAGTTTGAAGCCCTTAGTGCATGGTTTAGAGCATCACACGAAAAGAGCGTAAAGAGGCGACAAGAAAGAGTGAGACGATCAGTAAAGGCAGTGCAGGATGCTAAATGGGATGAGGAAGCCAAAAAGTGGAGGGTACAAAAGATAGAAGCAGACAAACTGTACCCGATGCTAGAAGTGACGGGAGAAAAGAAACCTCCAGAGGAAGATGAGGAAAGCGAGACGGAGGAGGATCTGATAGAGAGGCTATTAACAGATAGACCACCCCCGTATAGCGGAGGGGCCGCAAGTCCCATATTACAACAGGAAGACGGAGCTAGATGGGGGGAATATAAATCGATCCCAGTGACAGAGTGGGATACCAAGAAAGATGAGGAAGTACCTCAATCTAGTTCCGAACAGAGGGTAGTGGGAAGACTAGTGGTCCAGAAGGTGCCAGAAACGCAACATGCAAGGTCCTATCAAATGCCAGATGCTTTACAGGTACCTGTTACCATAGGCCCTATTGTGTCAATCTACAACCCAGAAGGGGTCCAGCTGGAGGAACAGGCACGATGGGACAGGGAAAGGGCAGAGATGGAGAATAGGAATACCATGATGAATCCTCAGAGACAGATACTAGCACCGATGAGTCGGAGTACCCCATTGGATGCCGCGATAGGTCCCTGGGTAGAACAGGGGGTCAAAGAGGGCCAATGGACTTAAGGGGACCAAAACCGAAATCCCATAAGGAATTAAGGGAATACCTGAAAGAATGGGATACTGCCGAAGAGATTCGGAATAAAAGTTTAGAAACAGGAGCAGAGTGGAGAGACCAGGACAACAGGATCCTCTCTCATTGTGGAGCTGGCGAAAGCAGCCCGGAGTGGGAGAGAGGGAGCCAGGAATGTAGAGGAAATAATTGTCCTACTATCAGCGGCAATAGGCAAATGTGCGATGACAGGAGTGCAGGGTGTGCCGAAGTGCCTCGCGTCACCTTTAGTGAGGGGGAACGAAGGACGCAGGAGTACCGAAATACTTTCAGATGCACTCACCATACCCCGGGTGAAACGGTGCAACATTGGAATCACGGGAACATGGAGAGTCGCGAAGGGTCTCGCCATGCATCCGGTGATCGCGAGCGAAGTCATGAGAATATAGGGAGTCGCGAAACGTCCCGCCATACTTCTGGTGATCAGGATCGAGATCGCGGGAGCATGGAGGGCCATGAAGGACCTTATCGTTTATTGAGCGACACCAGACAGCAAGCGAGTTACAGTGGTTTTGAACAGAACGGTGGATCCTATCTCGTACCTGGAGAAACCGAGCCGAAAAGGCGCAATGTAGGGATGGGGGATGGAGTAATGTTCCACCACACCCCACGGGAAGATGGAAAGGCTTGGGATCTAGAGAGGTGGGAACAAAGAGATGGAAGGAAAACTCCTCATAACTCACCTGTGTTTAGGCGTAGGGCGCATAGTGGAGGTGAGAGGGGTATGAGCGAACCACCTAGGACTGACATACTGAGAGCTGAAATAAAAGCAAGACGGATTGATGTAATGAGCTTAAAATCAGACTTGGACGAAATAATAGACGGCACAGTGGCAATAGAGAGGTTGGATCTGTACGTACCAGATGAAATATTGTTTTTATCCAAGGATGTTACTCGGAAAGCAAGGGCAGCTCATGAAAAACTATCTGAATTAGCAGAGAAGTATATGATAGACATGTCACGAACTAAAGCTTTACAGCCCAATCATAGGTTAAATTGCACAGATCGAGATTTAGATGAACGTAGAACGATAGGACTCAGAGTACACATAAGGGAACTGGTCATGTGTATTAGAATATGGAAAGATCTGGATAGATGGGAGGAAAAATGGTCTAAGAGGGGATCTGTCAGAAGAAGTACAATTGTGAAGTCCCAAGATACAGGCCTAATGAGAATGGAAGCTTTCCCTTTGCGAGAAATCGCGAACGGAAATTACGTTCACGTACCTTGGAGTAGGGGGGATTTAGCGGCATTTACTAATTCTTTCCCGAAGCTAAGAGAAAACCCCGTTGAGTGGTACAAGCAGGTAGAGAGGTTCGTGAAGATCTCTAAGGTGTTATGGATCGATTTGAACACATTGTTCGATATCGTAGTACCCGGAGATTTGTGGACGGCATGCAAGCTTAGTATCGAATGGCCCACTTGTGAACCCGATAGGGATGCCAGGACAAATGGTCCATCAGATAGAGTCATGGAAAAATACGAAAGAGTAATAACATGGCTAAAAGAGAAAGTGCCAGTGCAGGACATAGACTGGGTTAAGATAGATCGAACAACTCAGGAGCCCAAAGAGACAGTTCACGAGTTCTATGAGAGGTTACTGAAAGCATTTAAACAATACAGTGGGTTAGACGTAATGGATCCTAAGGACATAGGACAGTTTGTGTCGAAGTTTGTTTTAGGATTGAGACCGGACATAAGCCTGATGATACAACAGCATTTGATCTGTTGGCAGAACAAACCTTTAGATGAGATTTTGAGGTATGCAAGGTACTGTAGCAACGAAATAGATTCGAAGGCAAAGAAGCTCAAGGAAAAGCTAATGCTGGTACAAATGCAAGCAGCTGGAAAGGGTGGACAGCGGCAACAGGGAACAGGAACGCAAGGAAAGAAACAGAATAATCAGAGCAGAGATGAGGAGGAAAGACCAAGGCCGAGAATGGATATTGCGACACTGAAAAAGACAACGAGGTGCCATCAGTGTAATGAGGTGGGACATTGGCGACGCGAGTGTCCTTACAATGTTGAGACAGGGGAATTAGAACAAGAGGAGGAAGAGGTACAGAACAACGTGGTTAAGGGAGCCGCAGTCCCGAAGGGAAAGTTTATCAAAGGGGGGACTCAGACTCCTCGAGCCCCGTTTCCTCAACCACCTCGCATCTCAAATGGAGGGAAAACTTATAGACAAATGCCATTGTTCGTAGGAGGAGAAGAATGCTACTACGTTGATCCTCTTACAGGGCAACGAGTGAATAGGGAAGAAGACTGTACACTAGGTGCAGCCCTGGAAGTAGATCAGAGAGGACCATACGTAGAGGCTGAAGTAGCTGGATGTCCTACAACCTTTTTGGTGGATACGGGGGCCACTCGATCCACGCTGAGGTCGGCGGTAGTCCCAGGTCTGCCAATATCGGGAGAGACGATTCAGGTGGTAGGAGTCGCAAACAAGAGGATGACGAATCCTCTGACCGAACCAGTGTCAGTAAAGATAGGGAATTACAGTGACGAACATCAGTTTGTGATCTGTGATTCTAGCCCTGTGTGTTTGCTAGGAAGAGATTTGTTGTGTAAACTGAATTGCACAATACATTGCACACCTGAAGGAGTAGAAGTGCAGACCAATGATGAGGATGCCGATTTTAAGGTTGTAAACTCGCAGGAGTGCGTGGAACTATATCCTACCTTAACAGCGGAGGAGCTTCCACAGGACTTGAGGGAGAAAGTGTCAGCTGAGGTGTGGGATTTTACTGGAGAGGAAATAGGATTGATTAAAGGAGTAGAGCCAGTAAAGATCTTGGTAAGACTCAATGCCGAATATCCAAGAACACCACAATACAAGTTGACACCAGAGACGATTGCAGGAATAAAGCCTGTGATCGAATCCATGATTAAACAGGGAATACTGAAGGAGATCGTGGGTAGTCCATGTAACTCCCCGATTATGGGTTTACAGAAGCCTAGTGGAAAATACAGAATAGTGCAGGATCTTCGAAAGATTAATAATATTGTTGTCTCATGTTGTCCAGTGGTACCGAATCCATCAGTGATATTATTTCAGATACCGTTCCAAGCTGAATGGTTTACCGTGATAGATTTGTGCCAGGCTTTCTTTTCGATTCCTTTAGATGAAGAGAGCCAGTATCTTTTCGCTTTTAAGCTGGAAGATCGCGTTTTAACATGGTGTCGTATCCCTCAGGGGTATACAGAAAGCCCATCGATCTTTAACCAGCTACTGAAGAGAAATCTTGAGAGTCTAGTACTGCCCAAGAACTCGGTTCTAGTCCAGTACATAGACGACCTCCTAGTTGCGTCAGAAACTGAGGAAGCTTGCAGAGTAGACACCATAACCTTACTGAATCACTTGGCCGAGAATGGACACAAGGTGTCTCCAAGTAAATTGCAGTATTGTAAGACTGAAGTGCAATACTTGGGCCATAGGATTGAAAAGGGAAAGCGGAAGGTGTCTCCAGACAGAATAGAGGCGATCATGAAAATGAATGCGCCTACAACACAAAGAGAAGTCAGGATGTTTCTAGGTATGGTCGGTTATTGTCGGCAGTGGATAGCCAACTTCTCACTGAAGGCAAAACCATTATTACAACTGACGCACAAAGGAGTAAGTGATCCGGTACCATGGGACAAGGATTGTTTGATGGCGTTTTTGCAGCTGAGGGAGGACTTATGTCGTGCCCCGGCTTTAGGAATGCCTGATTACACAAAACCATTTTTGCTTTACTGCTGCGAAAGAGAGGGATGCGCGTTAGCAGTTTTGGCCCAGATACATGGAGATGCGCGTAGGCCAGTAGCGTATTTTTCGGCTACATTAGATCCAGTAGCCGCAGCGTTGCCCGGATGTCTCAAATCCGTAGCTGCAACGGGTGTCAGCATTGAACGTTCTGAAAGCGTGGTAATGGGACATCAGTTAGTGGTGTACGTACCACATTCTGTAGAATTGTTAATGACCAGGACTAAGACTCAGCATCTGACAAATAGCAGGCTCACACGCTACGAGCAAGTCATACTGGCTGCCGAGAATGTGACCCTAAAAAGATGCTCCGTCTTGAATCCTGCAACTTTGATGCCACTTCCAAATGAGATCGATGACGAAATTTGTACAGATCATGATTGCCTTGATGTGACTGAACTATGCACCAAACCAAGACCCGATATCGTAGATGAGCCATTGACTGACCCAGATGAAATTTTCTTTGTTGATGGTTCATGTGTAAGAGACGATATCGGTCAGCTGAGAGCAGCTTATGCCGTTTGCACAATTACGAGAGTAATAGAAGCCGCTTGCCTGGAAGGAGTACATTCCGCTCAGGTAGCTGAAATTGTTGCTTTGACGCGTGCTTGTTTAGCAGGCGACAAACTTCGAGTCACCATATACACCGATAGCCAGTATGGTTTCGGGGTAGTTCATGATTACGGGCAGTTATGGTCTCAAAGAGGTTATATGACCTCCTCGGGTTCTCCCATTAGGAATGGAGAATTCGTGAGACTCTTGTTAGAGGCATTGCAATATCCAGCAGCCATTGCAGTTGTCAAATGTGCTGCGCATACGAAAAATTTAGATTTTGTGTCACAAGGTAACCGCTATGCGGATGAAGTAGCGCGTTACTGCGCAGAGCAGGGATATTCTCACACTGATGTAAAAGTGGGGGGAATACAAGAAAGAACTGAATTGACAATGTTGTTGGATACTGTAGATACGTGGGATGAGCTAAGGAGTGTTCAGGAAAATGCACCAGATGATGAGAAAAAGAGTTGGGAAACAGCGGGTTGTACTAGAAGTGAGATGAACTTCTGGATATCTGCAGATGGGAGAGCAGTTTTACCAAATGAACTTGTTAGTCCAATGGCAAGGAAATTGCATGGATCAGCACACATAGGTAGAGATGCTATGGTGAGAGTATTCAGACAAACGTGGTTTAATCCAAAGTTTAGAGTAGCGGCAGAAGCAGTGTGTCAGCGATGTGCGATCTGTCAGCAGCTAAACGTAGGAAAGAGAACACCAGTCACATTGAGTCACATTGGGAGGTCTGGGGGGCCTTTCAATAGAATGCAGCTTGACTTCATAGAAATGCCTAAATGCAATAGACTCAGATACGTTTTAGTGATTGTTTGTATATTTTCTAGATGGGTTGAGGCTTACCCTACACGTAGGTGCGATACACTTACAGTAGCAAAATTGTTACTTAGAGAGTTAATACCGAGGTTTGGGGTGCCATCCTCTTTGGAATCGGACAGAGGAACTCATTTTAACAGCGAAATAGTGAAGATGCTATGTTCAGCTTTGGGTATCGATCAGAAACTACATTGCAGCTATCGACCAGAAGCTTCAGGGATTGTAGAGCAAATCAACAGCACAATCAAGTCCAGACTTGCCAAAGTTTGTTCATCAACATCCCTGAGTTGGCCAGACGCACTTCCAGTGGTTCTTATGAGCATACGTAGCACACCAGATAGGAAAACAGGTCTCTCTCCTCATGAAGTACTAATGGGGAGAGCCATGAGATTGCCATCGGTTCCGACTGCAGCACTAGTGAACATCACAGACGATTTGATCTTGGACTACTGTAAGGGACTATCTGATGCCGTTAATTCTGTGTCCCTCCAGGTCCAGGCTGCAGAGGTTCCATCAGCACAAGATTTGTGCCATGATCTGAGTCCGGGGGACTGGGTTTTGGTGAAAAAACACGTCAGGAAGAACTGTTTAGACGTGCGCTGGAGAGGACCGTTTCATGTCATACTTGTGACGAATACTGCAGTAAAGTGTGGAGGCCTGCCAAACTGGATACATGCCTCACACACCCGAAGAGTGCCAACACCTCTAGAAGAAACAGCTCCTCTCTCGGATGAGAATCCAGCGGAAAGCGGAGAAGCCACAGGGGGGGAAAGCCAAGCTGTGGAGGTGATCGAAGAGGCTGAGATTGAGACGGAACAGGTCGACGAAGGTCAGGACACCAGTGAGACCGAAGTCGCCTCAGGAGAAGAAAGTAATTGGGAGTTCGAATCAGATACCGAACAAGCAGAGAGTGACCAAGAGACAAGTCCAAGAACAAGAAGCGGGAGGACAAGGAGTGACGAAGCTAGTTGGCCGGAGAGAAGGAGAAGGCCAAGCTTAAAAGCAGATCAAGAAAGAACTCTTGTCCCGATCGCTGAAGAATCGGATCAGGAAGAAGAAACTACAGACTCGGGAACTGAGAGTCCAAGAAGATCGAGAAGGGTACGTGTGCCCTGCCGAAGGTACGCCACCCCAGAGTGGATTTATCTAGCGGATGTCTTGGGGACAGAAATCTGGGAGAGTGAAGAAAGTGAAAGTAATCGATCACAATCCATTTGTGGCAGTGGAGATATGGATGTTGACGCCTGGACTCGAGACTGAGGGATTACTGACTTTCACACTTCCCATACCCCCATATTTGAGTCAAATTCAAGATCTAGTGCTAAATAGATTACAGTTTCCGACTTTTGGTCACCAAATTCCAGAGGAAGAAGAAAAAGTCATTCGTTTTGAATTATTGGAAATTGTTGTAAAGGCTGCAGGTGCGAGAATTATTGTTGATGCATAAAAGACTTTTTGTATATAAGCTATAAAGAAGAAGATAACCTAGCGCCGAGTGGAAAGAAGAATAAAATTAGGGTTTACATTTAGAGGACGGAGAAAGGTTAGGGTTGTCTGTTGCTAAAGAGAAAAAGACATTGGCTGCGAAAAGAGACTTTTGTTAATAAAGAGCACTTTATGGACTGAGAAAGCAAATAAAGCCAACAAGGATTGGAAAAGAAAAACCTTTCGCAAGAGAAGGAGCTACGCTGTTTGATGACATGGAGAACGGCAACCCAAACCGAAAAGCTAGATGCATAGTAGGTACACTAATAGCAGTAGTAATTCTTCTCATAATTACAGTAGTGACAATATCATACATAATAGGACATGAAAGCGATAAAGAAACAGCAGATGTAAAGCCTGTAACGACTTTGAGACCTGCTTTTGTGGGGAAGAAGGAGGAGAGCAATGTCATCCGTGAAAAGGCGTTACTGGCAGGTGAAGCTCGTAGACTACACGTAGACGAGTCACAGGGAAACTTTAGGTCAAATGCATATGCCAAATTGTTGTACGAGTATATCGATGCCATGGAGGCCAAAGATTGCTATGTTTGTATGCAATTGCCGGCTTCTGTAGATGAAGGCATTAGATATCATCATCTCCCACTGACTTATGGGATAACATGTAGTTTACTGCTTAGTATATTTTATGGTAGAGAAGGATTTGAGTACTACTTTTCAAATTATGATTCGGTACTGCCTGAAGTTCCGAATTATAAACAAATGAATAAGTGGGACTATTACAAAAAGGAGGATAGATTAGCCAAATTCTTTCTTCCTTGGGATACATTAGATACATCATATGCACGCAGAAACAATCTAACTTGCAAAGTGTCAGAGGTTGAGAAAAAGTTTATAGGACAAGTAGACGATAGATACAGAAGGCAGAAGATTCTAAAAATGTCAGGACAATGGAAAACAGATTGGACCGAAGAAGAGAAGGCACATAAAAAGAAAGGTAGCAATGGTCCAATAGCGTTGGATAGAACGCAGAAAGGGAAGTTATGTTTAACTCGAAGCAAGACATATTATGAGAGTGTATTTGTAGGTGAAGTAAATTGCGAACATGCTTTTAGATTGGAGTACTATACGAAAGATTTTACGAAAGGGATGCAAGCGATTCCTAATGTATATTTTGTATGTGGAAGAAATGCCTATGTAAAACTACCTGACAATTGGTATGGTTCGTGTTACTTGGCAATTGTCTTCCCCAAAATATATCATGCAAAGGATTTAGCGATCATAGAAGGAAAGGCTTCGACGAGAGCGAAAAGGGAAGTAGGAGATGCAGAAGTAGTAGTAGATGTATTTGGAGCGATGTTTCCTATGTTAGGTTTGATACTTAACGATGTTAAGATCAGGAGACTAGCTACAGTTGTAGATAGATTATCTGCAAGTACTGCAAGGTCATTAATGTTAGTAGAAGGCGAGATGCAGTCGATTAGAGCAATGGTTCTTCAGAACCGACTTGCTTTAGATGTACTGCTAGCAAAAGAAGGCGGAGTTTGCAAGGCTTTGAAGGTTCAGGAATGTTGTACTTATATTCCTGATAATTCAAAACCACTTGAGAAAGTCATAAGCAACATTACACAGATTCATCAAGAGATCGGAGATTTATCAAAAATAAATGTTTGGGAAAAAGTAGGTCATGGAGTAGGAAAGGTTGGAAATTGGTTTGCCAAACTTGGTAAAAGCATAGTATGGTACATATTAAAACCTGTATTGATAGTATTAATTTGCATAATTACAATATTAGGGTTAGTGAAATTGTATAAATGGTATAGGTCGAACCAGTTACAACGATCAATGAGAGAACAAGAAAGGAGATTGGCTGTGTTACAAGACCAACAGTACAAAAGTTTAAGAACTCTCGAAATGATGAAAAGAGGGAATGTTGTAACTAGTTCTGTGTAAAGGGCTTATTCAAATTGCATTTAGTGATGGCTCCAGAAGTCATCAAAGGGGTGAACTGAGAGAGCGCAATTTGAATAAAACATATGTATGAGTCATATTTACAAGCATATCGCATAAACATAGGAGTTGTAACGTGAAGTTGACACTTATAGCATAAAGTTAACCGATGTAATCAAAAGTAATATAGGAAATGTAACTGTATTCACTTTAGAACATGCATTAGATTTAGAAGGCCCGTATACGTAGTGGGCTAATGTATAGAATTGTAGAAATGCTTACGAAATGTAGGAACGTGCAAAGTAGAATTCATGTACGTATGTAGCTTTAAATGGAGAAACCGCGTGAAATGTAACATGGAGAAATGTGCAGAGAACATATACGGCGATGTAACAAATGAGAATATAAAGTTATACGCTATATAATTTATATTCTATGTACAATGTATTCACTTATTCGTAAAGGATTTGCTAAATACGAATATATATATAAATGTGTGTTAAAGGTTATACTGTGTAGAAGGCTTCTTGTAAGAAATGTTAGAAGGGTTTAGGTCATTTGTGATTTTAACCTGACTGACCAAGGGTTCACAGGAGTGTAGTCCGCTGTTTGTAATTTAGTGGGCTCACAGGAGTCGTGAATAGCCTTGATGTGAACGTGCGAGCCAAGGAGTCTAGTGCTTGCTAGATTTAAGGTGACAACGCTGGACAAAGTTTATGGCCTAAACGTGATAAGAAGCGCTTGGAATTTGAGAGTTGTTTTGAGAAGTCCATTCACAGGACCAAGAAAGGTTATATACATAACTATAAAGATTAAAGTTCTGCTGAGGTAATTGACTTATGTTCTGAAAGTGTCAATTGTAATATTGAATGAAGTCAACAGCAAGAAGACGAAGATGACATCGGAGGAGAAAGGTCAACTTAACGGACGGAGAAAGAGACGAAGCAAGGAAAAGGCTAGAAGATGACCTCACGGGGAAAGTCCGTGGTGGGCGTCGAAGGGGCGTTCCACCCACACTGTGATTGTGTATTTTAGGGACAGCACCCCGGGGAGAAGATAGCAATTCGCGAAAGGAACAGCGAAGCAAATTGCTCAGATCGAGAATAGAGAGAAGGGCGAGGAGCAGATGACTTGAGCAGATGCGCTGAGAGAGATCAGAGCGCAAGAGAGCAGTAGGCCGAGGACCCTTAGAGAGCGGATGGGTAGGCAGAGAGGGTACTGCTTCTTAAACTTAAGTTACCTTTAGAGGCTAAGAGAGTTTGAACTTCTTTGGGAGTCAAACTGCTGACACCTTTTTAGGTTAGGAACTTGCGAAGTAGGGATGTCACGTAGTACAGAGTAGGGACAGATTTAACTTGATTATTTTCTCTTTCTGTAGATGACGCAAAAGAACCACTTCACATCGATGCTTTAATTTGCTGATTCTCGAATTGATTTTGTATTCTTTTGTATACGTTTTGAGATTTATCCTGAAAGGATTGTATTCGCTTTTAAATTTGATTTTTATATAAAACTTTCAAAACTTCATCAGTTGTAAGTGGTTCTTCAGAGTGGCGTCAGTCTATGGGGTTTATCTAACCTATGCGGGGTTTGTCTTTTACTCAATGACAGATAAAAAGCGATCCAAAATTTTCGAATGAGATAAGTTATTAAATTGATCATAAATTGATATTAAAATCTCATTCCCCGCACTCTCATAGTTGAGCTGGGAACATTTAGCACTGCCACTCACAGATGGTGGTTCATGCTTGGCAAGTTTTTTCTGGGTTGAACTTGGTCGTATAAAAGACATCCCTTCTCACTGAGACAGACAATGACATGGGCAGTCTTCAAATGGAAAGGTCTTGGGAAGGGAAGCAACGTAGACTACGCCAGGGTTACCCACCCCCACCGTACATGTACCCTCACTATAAGATTGTTAAAAGTCTTGTCTTATTCTTCGAGGCTTTTCCACTTCCGGATCTGCCACCATAGAGCAACAGAGCATTACATTGCTCGTGCCCCTTCATTCGCTGTAGGAAAAGCTATGTATGCAAGGTCTGCCCACACACCCAGAAAGCTGGTATGGTTTTCTGCTAGGCTATAAATTCAAATGTAGGAAATCAAACTATGCGGCCCTTTCCTTCAGAGTGTATTACTTGTTTGTTAATATACAAGCATTTGTTACTGTCAAAATATAGTTTGTATGTCATACAGAGGCACAAGAGCATTAAAAAAGCATTTTCTCTTAATTGTTACGAAATCTTGTGGTTTACAATAGCGTCTTCCCATTTTCAACAACAACCGCCATTCAGCGCAATTGATAATGAGATTTTATCTTTGAGCATCCAAGTGTCAGTCTGCTCTTCCTTACCTCTCCTCATTTGCATTGGAGCCTGGGGTCTAGGTTTCAGGATGAATTGGCATTGCCTGTCCTTGGGTAGCTGTTCCACCAGAAAGGACTCAATCCCTTCACCTTGCAGAATGTTGTTCGTCCCTTGGCACTGGTCTGCGAAGTCGCGTAGACAGTTCATTATGATGCTGAATGGGTATTCGTGGCCTGCAGAAATACATTTAAGAAGGTGTGAAGAAGGCTTTACGGCTGAAGTAGCCAGCAAATCAATATTACCTGAAAGCATTGCCCAGGCGTACCCCACCCACAGATTCATAGGGCCGCTAGATACACGAGGTGCCACCTGTTTACACATCATAACTACTAGTGTAGGGCTAAGTTGCTTTCAAATTCTATATTCCATTAGCTTAAGTTAGGTTTCAAATATATGTACAAATGTAGCATCCCACCAAAAGCTCAGCCCTTGCTCCTAGGTGGACTCCTCACTCTCACATTTCAACTTACATCACACACTCCAGAGAAGAACAAACCCAACAAAACTACAGGCAAGAGCAGAGCACGGGATCAAAGAGAACAGGACAAAACACACATCTCTTCTTAGCAAGAACAAACAACAGGAAAGTTCATGCATTGATTCACAACTCCACACACAGACAACATTAAAACATCAATCACAATAAATGCCACGTCATATTAGATATGTATTGTACCATGATAAAACACACAATCTAGATTCACACAGACCGAAACTTCATTACAAGAGAAAATCTCAAAACCATGCAAGTCTAGATAAAACACAGTAACACTTTACACATGAGTAAGGCCAAAATCACATTTAACACTGGCAAACACATATTAACACCAATATCATAAGGGATGCTTGAAACAAAAATACGCACAACTAAAAAACTTAGGGCCACAACACCGAGCAACAATGATGGGCTTCCATCTTGCAATGGTTCATGAAGGGCATCCTAACACCTATATTCCACCACCATAATCAAAGTGGAATTACAAGAGTTTAGCGAAACCCCTAGAAACATTCAACCTGTAATCACTTGCATAAATCTGAATTATGCACAAAATGTGGACACTGAGCCAGCCGAACACCCCCATATAGTAGAATTACTAGACATAATGATAATTTTAAATAAAATCCAAAGAATCCAACCTGCTAACACCCCATTAACGTGAAACTACCACAGAAATTATGAAACATGACAAGAATTAAATCTGCCACCAGCTCTTTACTGTGAAATTATCAGACATTTTATTTGCAAAGTTTTATATAGCACTGGCTAGACCCGGAGGTATCAGAGTGCTTTACATGAGGATCAACAAGTTACAGGATACATAGTTATATCAGTTGAATCAGCGAGTTACAGGTTACATAGGTACAACCGTTTGAATCAAAGAATCACAGAGGGAGGGGGAGTGAAGGAGACACGAACGGGGAGAAGAGAAAAACAATGTCAGATGACGGTTGGGTAGGTGACGGCCCAGGGGCCAGAATCCTCTATAGCTGCATATGACAGCTCCACCGGGCATCAGCAAGGTTGCTCGGTCTCCGCGGTAGGTACAAACAGATTTGGTGTCCGCCCAGGGGGCGTCGTCATTGTTCCATCAAAGGGGGAGAGAAGGAGACACATAACGTGGAGACGAGGAAAAACAATGTCAGATGACCGGCTGGGTAGGTGACGGCCAAGGGGCCAGACTCCTCTATAGCTGCATAGGACATCTCCACCGGGCATCCGCCAAGGTTGCTCAGGCTCCCTGGTAGGTACAAACAGTTTTGTAATTAACATCAGCTGAATCAGCGAGTTATGGGTTATATAGCTACATTCGTTTGAATCAAAGGAGGGAGGGAAGGAGACACATACGGGGGGACGAGGAAAAGAATGTCAGAAGACCAGCTGTCTAGGTGACAGCCAAATAAGTGCTGGAGAATAGTTACATGAGTTACCAAAGGATAGCATAAACATAGGGTGGAGGGGGTAAGAAATAGAACGGGGAGATGAGGAAAAACAGTGTCTGACGTCCGGCTGGGTAGGTGTCGGCCGAGGGGTGAACCCAAGCCAAACTCCTCTTCGCTGGATAGGGCAGCTCCACCGGTCATCGGCCAAAGGTTTCTCGGGTACCGCAGTACATACAGAGGGTTCTAGAATCTGCCTAGGGGGGCATCGTTAAAAAGTTCCATCATGGGCGCCGGTCACGGCGCGGCTCTGGCCTGAACTTGATAGGTGATGTGCTCTTGGTAATAAAGAGCCTTGAAGTATTGTTCCCTCGCCTTAAAGGGGCCAATTATGAGGAGACTACAGCGGGGGCAGCGCGGCGCCAAACCGAGATGTCCAATTTCGCCTATGCGTGGGTCATTAGCCTTTGCGCGGATAGATCTCACAATTGGGGGAAGGAGTATAAGCAGGGCAACATCGAGGCAGTAACGAGTTGCAGCGTCTCAAGCAATCAGGCCGTTTGCAAACATGTGCCAGCATCACAGGGTTTGTAGGTGAGGAAGCGCTAATTGCTGTGTTTGAAGCGTCCTCCGAAGTGGAAACAGCGGGCGGCCCTGGAGCTTAAGTCGGGAATGTTGGAGATCGCCGCCATTTGGCGAAGCGCGGCCGCCATAATGTAAAAACTCAAAGACCCAACCTGCTACCATTCCCCTAAAGTGGGATTAAGCATATCTGGGTGAAGAATCCACAGAGGCGAGGATTGGACATAGTTTTAATCTACGATTCTAAGGTAATAAAATCACATGGAGGCACTCAAATCTAAGAATTGATAAATGTATCACCCAAATTTGAATTAAGGACATAACTGGCCGTGTATTTCTCTTGCTCGTCTGGACCAGGAGGAGTATCTTCTTGTGATTTTATTTGCTTTGGCTCTCCGCAGGATGAATACCAGTCCTGAGAAAGACCCCATGTGATGTTCACACAATAACGCACACATCCTAGGTCGAAAAGTCGACGCCTAATCAATCCACGTCCCGAGTCACTTCACCTTCTAGATCCTGGTCAAGGTCCAAACAGGGTGGATGTTGAACTATATATGTTGCAATAGGACGGATTTCCCAAAAATATTTTTTGGTTTGACGTTTCTATGTGTATTTGTAAATTCCTGTAAATATGTCCTGAATATTGTCACACTTTGCTATGTCAGTCCTTCAATTTATGTTGTTTGTCCTGTGATTTAACTGTGTTATAGCCATATATACCATTATACATTCAAATGCTATATATATATTATGCATATAAAGTATGTCTTTTGTTTGCTGTGCTTTGACTTATCCCTCTACTTCATAATATTTGTGTGATTGATTTATCGTCATTTAGACTAAGCAATTGAATGACCCGACAGAACACATTGTAGTAGCTATCAACTATACAGAGGTTCTGAGGGACACAGTTGCCCCATTACATTTAATGGCTCATATAGAGTTTGGCAGATCGATCGAACTGCCATAAATTGGTGGTTCACTAGCCCAGTAAAATTTGCGGCTACCCTGCTAACAAAGAGGTGGGAAAACCAATTGTTTTCTGACAACGGAGCCTCAGAGCTTGACGACTACAGTGACTCTCTCCATGCTCTATTTAGGGCATGGTGGCTATCACTAGATTTTGGTACAAGGGACCAACATGCAAGGCCCAGCAGTTTGGGGCCAGGAATACAGTCAGTGGTTAATGGGGCCCTTGTGTTTTTTGTTTTGGCTTCATGTTTTACGATATGCAGACGATACCCAGGCATGGGATAAGAGTTAACAAACGGATCAAGTTCAAGGCCTTGTGCTACATGTTCTGCACTAGACACAGTCTCGCTCCCTCCTACATCCAAGCTCTGGTGTCTCCATATGTTCCCACCCGTGAGCTGAGAACAACCAACCTCGCTCTGTTTGCGGTACCTAGGTTCTTCAGAGCTCGTCTTAAGGGTCGCTCCTTTTCTGTGCTGGGCCCGAAACTCTGGAACGCTCTGCCGCTTTCTCTTAGACCCTGTAACTCACTGTTTCAGTTCCTTAAAAATCCTAAAAACTTTACTTTTTAGCAGCCCTGATTAAATCACTCCTCTGTTAGACCTTGATGCCCTGCTACTGTCCCCCAACAGCGCCGGGAGACCCGTTGGGCTAGCTGCGCACCCTACAAGCTCTTTATTAATATTTATAATAATACTATAATAATAATAATAATACTAAACAAGTAGTCACAAGGGCAATTACCTTGCAGGCACTAGGGGCATGATTTGAATGGTGCAGGAGGTGTAGTGGCACAGGAGCCAAAAGGTCTAGGAAACTCAGTGAACACCGATTATTTTATTTATTATATTTTACTACTAAACATGCAGTCAGGGGTGCTTTATTGGTTCGTTAGTAACCACTGCACCCAAAGTAACACATAGCCTAAAGCATCACAGTAATAAAAGCTGTAACCTATTGGACTTTTCGGTCTACCTACAACTATTGTAACATTCAGCACATTTATATGGCACATTTTCAGTTTCTGTATGGTCCTAAAATGCTTCTGAGTCTGGACACATTAACACCTTGAGAAGGACATTCTCCATTCTATAACTTTCCATATAGCATTCCATACCAAGCACTGGCAAAGTCAATAGGCCATGCCTATGCTAGGTTTATTGGCTTTGTCAATGTTTTTCTAGCCATATTGTACAGCAGTCCTAGCTTCAGAGCAGCATAACTGATTTTTTTTATAGCGCTATAAATGTGGACAATGCTCGCTGTGTCATTCAGCTTTTCCACGTTACTTTCAGCCATTTGCAACATAGCTAAAAAACAATATCATAGCCAAGAAATCTCAGGCAGGCAAGACCTAATGGCTTTGCCAGTGCTTGTTAAAAACAAGGGATTTTCTCAGTCCTTCTGTCTCCAATGTGGGCTGATTACTTTCAGGACATAACAGATTAGTCTTTAGAAGTGCCCACACCTCACGAACATCAGTTTATCAATGTACGTGCCACACTGCATTGTCTTGAGATATGTTAGCCCAGTACCATTTTGTTGCAACTAACCCAGCTGTCATTTTTCCTGCATGGCCCATTATGGTTTTCCCTAAGCTAGCCTAACGATGCACGTTTTAGGCTTCATTGTCTTTTGCACACGTTACTATATAAACATGCTTGCTTTTATGCCACATTGTACTTTCGAACAGAACTTGAATATGTTTTAGCGTTCTGTTCGTTTCCTGGGACTTAGTCTGAACACCACTGACATGGTCAGACAACAGTGTCCAGTGTTATTCTTTCTGGACAGACACTAGCACCTAGACATAACACAAGAATGCCGTTGTTTATGTGCACCCATGGCTTGTCATAAAGATGAGCACAGGAACCAAAAACACACACATGGTACGAGAGTTCTGAGATAACAGCACTGCATCTTATTAGATGTAGAACATCCATCCGTGTATGCTAAGGTACAGGATCCACTAGTAATCCCAGAGATCTTTGATATATAATTCTTTCGCTTTATTAGCAAGGGAGAGGGGCTTACTCTGTCCTATAAAATGACAGGGCATTTCATGGTGTATGATTTATTAACCATGCTAACAGTATTTTTTAGTATGCACTGGTTTTCTAATTGTGGCACGTATACTACATTTCAGAGCACAATAGTTTGAATAAATATTCTAAACTTTCTTTGTGTCTTCTGTTTATCTTATTGTGGACAAGTATGAGTGAGAGCGAGGGTGTGTCCTGTTACTACGATCCCTGAGAGGGTTGAGAGGGTTGTGTTCTGGGGTGCCAATTCACTTGTTTCTCTGGTAAGGTTAGGAGGGCAAGTGAGGCACTATGGCTAGTCGGACTCGTAGATACTGAGGTGGTATGGTGACTCAGTCCCTACATAGTGATGTTCTGTGGTTCCAGAGCGGAATCCCTGCAACACAGCTATGGGCTAAGAAGTTATTTGTAAGCAAAATGGACTTGGCCCAAGAGATAGTCTAGAGAAGCCTTTCGATCAAACATGCAGCAGTGTTGCAATGCCTGAGTGGAATTTGTATAATGAAAGTCAGTTGCAACCCTTAGGAAGAAGTGTCTGCATTAGTGCTGACTGAGTGTACCTGATAGAGTCACAACAGGGAAGGTGCGTTTTCTACCAACATATCTGGTAGAAGAGTTTGCTGAAGTTTGTAGAAGAGGTGCTGCAGTTTCGCGCAGACTGACGGACATCTTGCCTGCACAACAACAGATGAAGACAGAGATGAAGGTCTCCCGGGGAGGGCTTGACGCTTGAGCGACTCTTTAGGGGTGAAAGCACTTGAAAAGGAGATGTGAACTTTGTCACTTACTTAAAGACATTGGACCCGATTCACAGAACTAACTTAAGACAAAATCCTAAACTTACTACTTTTGGTATTCACAGAAATTAGGATTTTGTCTTAAATTCGCCTTAAGACAGACTTAAGACAAAATCCTAACTTAAGTCTGTCTTAAGTGTGTCTTAAGACAGACTTGAGACAAAATCCTAACTTCTGTGAATACCAAAAGTAGTAAGTTTAGGATTTTGTCTTAAGTTAGTTCTGTGAATCGGGCCCAAGATCTGCTGGTAGATAGCAGTCACTGCTGCCAGGCGCCAGTAAGCCCTGGCTGTCTCCCTGATAAAATGGTGAAAGAGGACTTAACAGAAAGGTTTGAAATGTTAAGATTATTCATTGACACACCCCAGACCCACGTCCACCGTGAACAATTAAACGGTTGTGATGTCATGCTAAATTGCGAAATTCAAGCAATTGAAATGGATGTATTTTTGATAAATGCAACTTGTCTAGGGTTTCGGACTGATTATGTTGGCTGTGATATCGTACTTTTCTGTGTTGTGAACTGTGAGCAAATATCTCTGAACTGATCTAATGAATTGTTTTTACTTAACCATTGTGAAAGCCTAATAAACAGAAACTAGGGTGTTAGACCTGTCAGCCCTGGGGTGGTCTTTCCCTATTTTTTCGTCCTTGCCTCATTTTTCCCACCTACTTTTTGTTGGCCTTAGGACTCTAGGCACCCTCCCATTGCTAATCAATGCCAGGGTGCAGGTGCTCTCTTCCCCTAACATGGCTGCCACTGACCCCTGCTACTGCAGCGTGGTCTTTTTAGGCGCACTCTAGTAGCCAGGAGCTGGCTGGAACCCTTAAGCAATGTTGCAATACCAGCCTGCCAGCCTGCCCATAGCTAGAATGAGGGAAGCTCCTGGAACCTTCCAGAACAGGGGAGGTGACACCAACTGCCACGGCCAGCTGCCAACTGCCAACTGCCAACTGCCGCTATATAAGGAAACGGAGGGAAACTTTATAGTCAGTTGGGGCATCACTGACCTGGGGAACCCACGCAGGAGTTTTAGGCGGGAGGGCCTAGTTAGGATCCTATGCTACTGGGAGTGACAGGATTTAGGTGCTGCCTCTTAAGCTGGGTGAGGTGTCCTAGACTAGCCCCCTGATCTGGCCCAGCAGTAGGGAACCCCAGGGTCCATCTGCAGTGACTGAGGAAAACTCATCCAGCCTCCAACTCACCCCCCCCCCTCTTCAACTTCAAGAAACACTAAGGGCGCAGAACCATCCAAGCGCCAAGAAGACAACTTTCCTTTGACTAGAGACTGCTGGGGGATGGACCAGGTACTGGACTGTGCTGCCCTGCGCACCCCTTGCCTGCCGTGGGCCTATCAGCCCCACCTGTCTCCCCCCAGACTCACTCTCTCTGCCTTACATTCTGCCTGCCTATTTGCTGCATGATTTGGAAGCGCTATAACTTGTCCCCTAACCAGCGCTGTGTCAGAGGCTGCCTGGACTGAATATCGCTATTGCCCTGAGCCCTGCCGTGCCCCAGGGAGCGCCCCACATCGAGTGCCTCAAGCGCTTCTCGGCGCTGTTCTGATCCACGCGCTACCTTGGCTGCGTGCTTGCCCCCGTAGCACTCGGGGAATCAAGAGCGCTGCTCAGGTTGACTCACCGCCACGGCCCGGAGCCGTCTGCGCCCCCTGAGGCGTCGAGGAATCTCCTCAGAGGTCGTGTGTACCCCACCTCGGCGGCCCCTGTATGCCAGGAGAGGGCCGCAGAAATCCTCGATAGGCCGCACTGGGCCGGTAATCACCCTCCGTCTGGAGCCCCGGCGCCCGGGTGGAGCGCCACCTCATCCTGTCACCCTCGGCCCCCGTAGGCCAGGAGAGGGCCGCCGCATCGCGCACAACAGTCCGCGTTGGGCCCGAAGCATCTGTGGCCCAACGCGGACTGTTGTGCGCTGCCACGTCACCGGCCGCACCCCCGCCGCAGCCGCGCAGTCATTGGCTGCCTGCCCTGGGCCTCCTTTGCTGAGCCCCAGCGCCTGGGGAAGCCCCATCTCGTCGCGGAGGGGGCCGTGGAGTCAAGAAGCCCCCTCCGTTCTGCCCCGCATGCTGACCTCGCCTCGTCCCCGGCGCCGGTGCCCTGAAGCTGCACCTGCACCGGGCCGGGTCGAGTGAGGCCTCGGGAGGGTTGGAACCCCTCTCCTTCAGCAGTACCAACGCAAGGGCCCCGGAGGGCCGAAGTACCAAGGTAACCCCCAGGCGAGGCGGGCGGAAGGCCAGTTTTAGGCCCCGAGTTCGCCCCTTCCCCGGGGAACGCTGTGACTGGGCCCTGTTGGCCCCATTGAGCCCCGAGCAGTCGTGGGGTCTGATTTGTACATGAGGTGCTGGGCCAAGAACTGTACATGCCTGAAGAGCAGGCCCTGTTGAGTTAACTGTTTCCAGCCTCATGGGGATAAGATCATTCCGTCTTTGACTGTTGGTGTTTAGTGGCCGTCTTAGGTGGCCTGCATTGTTCATGCCTGCAGATAAAGTGGTTATCTTTTCCCTGTACGGAATTCCTTGCAGGGGCGGGCTTCTACAGTTCCTGATGGGGTCGAATTCTGATCCTTACTGATTTAGTCCATGCTATTTTGATGATCTGATTTTGGTCGCAAGACTGCTGATATTTACAAGAGGAAATGTTTATATTTGCTTCCTGAATGCTAGTCCATGGTTTATGGAAGTACCCTTTTAGCCTGCTGAATAGTATAACGCGACAGGCTGTGTTACTTCAAGTTTTCTGCTCTACTGAAAGTGTTTAATGAAATGTTTCATCATTTTACAGGAAATGCATTTTGAAAGGCGTCCATGAAATGCTTTGATGTGGTACTTTAATGTAATGCTGAAGATTTACTAGTGCATTAATTGCCTTGATCCAAAGCCTACATAAAATATCTTGTTTTACAAACACTAATACTGGCGTGGTCTCCATTATTGCGCCCACTTCGTGTCTCAGTGGATGAGTGTGTTAAGTAGCTGCTTTACAGGTGAGCCCCTGGCTGCCTTCCTGCTCGAGCCATGCTACCCCCCCGGAGAACTGGTGGTCCCAGTTCTTACATTGGTGGCGAGCGGTGGGATCCAGGACCTGTAGCTACCTAACACCCTCCAGTGGGACAGAGTGCGCTGCAATTAATTGGATACCTGTAGTGCCTATAAGCTAGCTCAATTGCCCACCACTGTCTAGTCTACAAAGTGTGTAGGAACCTGTGTTGACCCAGCATTGTGCCTTCGTCCTAGAATCTGGGTCACCACCTGACAAAATGGAGTTCCAGCTGGCTGACCTGGATAGGTACACGGTAGTACAGTTAAGGGAGTTTTGTCAGGGGATGGGGGTGCCGGTGGGAGCGAGAGCTGTAAAAGAAGAGCTCTGCACCGCCTTGAGGGCATGGGTAAGGGCCCACCCAGGGGAGAGGGAGGATGAGGAACAGGTCACACCAAGGGAGGCGGACACTCAAGAAGACCCAGGCCTACTCAACATTGACATGTCAGACAATGTGTTGCCAGGAAGACGTTCCGGGGCAGGGAGTAGTGTATCTAGAGGGAGTGCCTCGTCGCAGGAGTATAAGTACAGGAGGGAGGAGAGGCGATTGAAGTGGAGCTTGCCAAGTTAGAGCACCAGAGGGAGAGAGAAAGGGAGGATAAGCAGTTTGCTATGGTGAAAAGGAAGCTGGCGCACAAGCTTCAGCTCAAAGAAATGGAGCTGAGAGCATTACAGTTGGGTGCGCCAGGGAGTCCTAATGGTGGCAGCGTTCCAGAGGCTCAGCAGGAGCCCAGATTCTGGTTACCTAAGGAGGTGATAGCGAGCTACACCAAGGGGGATGACATTGCCAGGTGGTTGGAGGCGTATGAAGTGGCCTTGACTTCCCATGGGGTGCCCGAGAAACATTGGGGAGGTGGTTTGTACCGGTATATACCTCCTGACGTCAGGGACACCCTCCTATATTTGGAAAAGGCAGACCAGTTTAGGTATTCCCCCATGAAGGAGGCGCTCATTAAACATTTTGGCCTCAACCCCGAAAGGTATCGCCAGAGGTTCCGTGGCAGCCATAAGCTGTCTACGCAGAATTGGGTGGATTTTTTTGAGTATGCCGTAAGGCTCTGGATGGTTGGGTGTGTGGCAGCTGGGTGAGTGATTATGAGGGCCTGTACAATCTTTTTTTGAGAGAGCACCTCTTGGATAAGTGTTTTCCGGAGTTGCGCCAACATCTGGTGGACCGCAAGCTTACTGATCCCCGTGAGCTTGCGAAGGAGGTGGATACTTGGGATAGGACCCGGGTGTCACACAAGGGCCCCGGGGGAGATGGCCCGAAAGGCGGACAGGGCGCCCCCAGAAGAAGGAGGGTGGAGATAAAAGACCGGAGTTCTCACGAGGCCCACAAACTAGACAGTTTGGGAGAGGAGTAGGTACCCCATCTCAGAACCGTTCCCCAAAACCCACTTACCCTGACAAGAGTCAGCAGCCAAAAGTGGTCCGGTGCTATGAGTGCGGAGAGGTCGGATACTACAAAGGAGAGGCCCAGTGTCGCAAACGACCCCCATCCCCCACTGGTGGCAAGAGTCCCGGGGTGGCTAGCGTAGCGCTTGGGATGGAGCTGCCCCTAGATAGGGAAGGGGAGTGGACAGGCCTGACCCTGGTTTCACTTGGGGATAGAGAGATGGTCCCAGTGATGCCCTTACAATCGAATACTGCTAAGTACCAGCAGAGGGTGAAGGTCAATGGGGAGGAGGTGGATGCTCTGAGGGACACAGGAGCCAGCATGACCACCATAGTGAGGCGGCTGGTGTCCCCTGAGCAGGTAGTACCTGATGTGTACCATCCGGCCGTGTTGGCTGACGGCAGTAGGAGCTACTATCCCATGGCTCAAGTTCCCTTTGAGTGGGGAGGAGTGTCAGGCCCGTTGAGAGTTGCGATCAGCCCTGCCTTGCCTGTGGACTGTCTGCTCGGTAATGACCTTGAACATACCGCCTGGAAGCAAGTGGAGTTTAAGGCCCACACTGAGATGCTGGGGTTACCAGGGTGGACTTGCGTAGTCACGCGGTCCATGGCTGCCCGGCAAGAAGCTCAACCCGGGTATGAGCCTGAGACAGCGGTCCAACCCAATGACGGTCCAGAGAAGAGTGTTGTGGAGGACACACCCCGTGTGATGGATGGGGAACCCGCGGAGGTAACACCGGAGTCCGTGGAGGTGGATGTTGTTCCCGTGGGGGACTTGCCGACCCTTGCCGAGTGGCATGTGGAAGGAGGGCCTACCCGGGAGGAATTCTGTTGGGCGCAGAAGGAGTGCCCCACGCTTGAAGGCATGCGGCGACAGGCCGAAGCCCAAGCGGTCAACCAAGAGACCGGCAGTTATCACGTGTATTGGGAGGATGGCCTCCTGTACAGTGAGCCAAGGGTTCCGGTGCATGGATCCTCAAGGGCCTTAGTGGTCCCCCAGTGCTACCGGGCCTTTTTGTTGGAACTGGCGCATGAGATACCCTTAGCTGGACACCTGGGCCAGGACAAGACCTTTGCAAGGCTCGTCCCACATTTTTATTGGCCCAAGATGAGGGTTGCCTCTGACACCTACTGCAAGACCTGCAAGACTTGCCAGGCCAGTGGCAAGACGGGGACCAAAGTGAAGGCCCCATTGGAACCACTCCCAGTGGTCGGAAGCCCTTTCGAGCGGGTCGGAATCGACATCGTTGGGCCGTTGGACCCTCCGACCTCTGCGGGACACCGGTTCATCTTGGTGTTGGTGGACCACACCACTCGGTACCCGGAGGCCATCCCTCTGAGGACCGTTACTGCACCTGTGGTGGCGCGGGCCCTGATGGGGATATTCACCCGAGTGGGATTCCCCAAGGTCGTGGTGTCGGACAGAGGCACAAATTTCATGTCGGCCTACATGCAGGCCATGTGGAAGGAGTGCGGAGTGACCTATCGGTTCTCCACTTCTTACCACCCCCAGACTAGCGGGCTCGTAGAGCACTTCAACAAGACCTTGAAGGGGATGATCCGGAGCCTGCCCGAGGACTGGGACATCCTCCTCCCTTGCTTGTTGTTCTCGTATCGCGAGGTACCACAGAAGGGAGTCGGGTTCAGCCCCTTCGAATTGCTCTATGGCCATCCCGTTAGGGGACCCCTCAGCCTTGTCAAAGAGGGATGGGAGAAGACTTCGAAGAAGCTTCCCTATGATGTTGTCAGCTATATGCTGGGGTTCCGCAGCCAGATGGCCAAGCTGTGGAAGGAAGCCTCAGACAACTTAGAGGCTAGCCAAGCCGTCATAAAGGAGTGGTACGACCGCAACGCTCGGACGGTGGAGTTGGACGCTGGACAGAAGGTGTGGGTCATGGAGCCTGGGGAGCTTAGTGCCCTCCAGGACCGGTGGACTGGTTCGTACGAGATTGTGAAGCGTTGAGGCCAGACCACCTACCTAGTTGACTTGAAGACCCCCCGTCAGCCCCATCGGGTGCTCCACGTCAACCGCCTGAAGCCTCACCATGAGCGATCGGAGCTTGCTCTCCTCATGGTGACGGATGGGAGCGAGGAGGAGAGTGAGCCTCTTCCTGACCTTCTAGCGGCTCGCGAAAAGGATGGTTCAGTGGAGGGAGTTGTCCTCTCCCCATCCTTGACCCCAGAGCAACAGAGGGACTGCCGCCAGGTATTGGCGCAGCACGCCTCGTTGTTCTCCCTCACGCCTGGAATTACACATCTGTGTACCCATGATGAGACACAGGGGACAGTCCACCAGTAAAAACCAAGTCTTACCGGCTGTCCGATAAAGTGAAGAACAGCATCCAGGGTGAGGTGACCAAGATTCTGGAGCTGGTAGTGATCGAACCCTCCAGTAGCCCGTGGGCCAGTCCGGTCGTGGTGGTGCCGAAAGCGGCTCCACCGGGCACCACACCAGAGCTTCGGTTCTGTGTGGACTATCGGGGGTTGAACTCTGTCACCAAGACAGACGTGCACCCTTTCCCACGGGCAGACGAGCTGATTGACCGGCTGGGAGCAGCCAAGTACCTCAGCACCATCGACTTGACATCAGGGTAGTGGCAGATTGCCATGGCCGATGGAGCGAAGGAGAAGACAGCGTTCTCCACCCCCGAGGGCCACTTCCAATTCCGAGTGATGCCCTTCGGGCTCAAAAATGCTACGGCCACTTTCCAGCGGTTGGTGAACCAGGTGCTATCTGGCCTGGAGTCCTTCTCAGCGGCATACCTGGATGACATAGCTGTCTTCAGTAGCACCTGGGAGGACCATCTGCAGCATCTCCAGGAGGTGCTGCGGGCTTTGCAACGTGCTGGCCTCACCATCAAGGCTAGCAAATGCCAGATTGGACAGGGATCTGTCATGTACCTGGGACACCTGGTGGGCGGGGTAAGGTGCAAACCCCTCCAGGCCAAAATTGAGACCATCATGGCCTGGGAGCCCCCGAAAACTCAGACTGAGGTCCGAGCTTTCCTCGGCCTCACTGGCTACTACCGCAGGTTCGTCAAGGGATACGGCACCATCGTGACCCCTTTGATCGAGTTGACGTCCAAAAAGCAGCCACGCAAGGTGATCTGGACGGCTGCATGCCAGGAGTCATTTGAAACACTGAAGCCCGCGATGTGCACCGCTCCGGTGCTGGCCACTCCGAACATCCAAAAATAATTCATCGTGCAGACAGATGCCTCAGAGCATGGCGTAGGCACCGTGCTATCGCAACTCAACAATGACGGCCAAGACCCACCGGTGGCCTTCATCTCCTGAAGACTCCTCCCTCGGGAACGGCGATGGAGTACCATCGAGCGAGAAGCCTTCGCTGTGCTGTGGTCTGGGCCTTTAAGAAGCTGTTAGACCTGTCAGCCCTAGGGTGGCCTATTTTTTTTCGCCCTTGTCTCATTTTTCCCACCTACTTTTTGTTGGCCTTAGGACTCTGGGCTAAGGGTGGGCGTAAAATCCGTTTCGTGGGCGAATTTGCGGATTTTCCGCGATTTCGCGATCCGCGAATCTCGCGAAATCGCGGTAAAATCCGCAAATCAGCGGGGACGAATTTTCAGCCAAGCAAGGGTTACAGCAGCAGGTGCAAAAGTTGAACCTAATTTCTTTGTAACCTTTTACAAAAGGGTTACAAACAAATTAACTTCAACTTGGACACCTGCTGCTAATTGCTTCCTGGCGCCTCGTTGCCTACTTGCAACTATTCTCTGACCCTGCTCTGACCCTTGAAGCAGGGTCAGAGAAAGTTACAAGTAGGCAACGAGGCACCTGTCCAAGGAATTAAACCTCTTCAGGAAGCACTTACAGATATAAAAAACAGGAAGAAGGGAGAGGATGGCAAATACACCCATTTTGAGTTGTCAGGAGGGGTTAAACTAAAAGAGACCCTTAAAGCACAATTTTCATATGCATTTTGCAAAAAACTAAAAAGCTGTATGTTCTGTAGGGGCAACTCAGGAACCTGGCCCTTCAGAGATCCGGCCTCTCTTTCTTTCTCTCGTTCTCTCTCTCCCTCTCTCTTTCCCTCTCTTTATCTCTCTTTCTATCTATCTATCTATCTATCTATCTATCTATCTATCTATCTATCTATCTATCTATCTATCTATCTCTCCCATAAACGATTGCATAGGTAACTTCGCTATGCAAGCGGCTCGCGAAGACGCAAAAATCCCTGCGAACACGCAAAAACCCCAGCGAACATGCAAAAAACCCAGCGAACACGCAAAAAAACAAAAATCCGCAAATTCGCACAAATTCGCGAATTTTGCGGATCGCGAATTCGCAAAATTCGCCCATGCTTACTCTGGGCACCCTCCCATTGCTAATCAATGCCAGGGTGCAGGTGCTCTCTTCCGCTAACATGGCTGCCACTGACCCCTGCTGCTGCAGCGTGGTCTTTTTAGGTGCACTCTAGTAGCCAGGAGCTGGCTGGAACCCTTAAACAATGTTGCAATACCAACCTGCCAGCCTGCCCATAGCTAGAATGAGGGAAGCTCCTGGAACCTTCCAGAACAGGGGAGGTGACACCAACTGCCACTGCCAACTGCCAACTGACGCTATATAAGGAAAGGGAGGGAAACTTTCTAGTCAGTTGGGGCATCACTGACCTGGGGAACCCACGCAGGAGTTTTAGGCGGGAGGGCCTAGTTAGGAACCTATGCCACTGGGAGTGACAGGATTTAGGTGTTGCCTCTTAAGCTGGGTGAGGTGTCCTAGACTAGCCCCCTGATCTGGCCCAGCGGTAGGGAACCCAAGGGTGACTGAGGAAAACTCATCCAGCCTCAAACTCCCCCCCCCCCCCCTCTTCAACTTCAGGAAACCAACCTCTAAGGGCGCAGAACCATCCAAGCGCCAAGAAGACCACTTTCCTTTGATCAGAGACTGCTGGGGGATCAACCAGGTAGTGGACTGTGCTACCCTGCCTGCTGTGGGCCTATCAGCCCCACCTGTCTCCCCCTGATTGACTCTCTCTGCCTTACATTCTGCCTGCCTATTTGCTGCATGATTTGGAAGCGCTATAACTTGTCCCCTAACCAGCGCTGTGCTAGAGACTGCCTGAACTGAATATCGCTATTGCCCTGAGCCCTGCCGTGCCCCTGGGGAGCGCCCCACATCGAGTGCCTCAAGCGCTTCTCGGCGCTGTTCTGATCCACGCACTACCTTGGCTGCGTGTTTGCCCCGTAGCACTCGGGGAATCAAGAGCGCTGCTCAGGTTGACTCACCGCCATGGCCCGTAGCCGTCTGCGCCCCCCTGAGGCGTCGAGGAATCTCCTCAGAGGTCGTGTGTACCCCCCTCGGCGGCCCCCGTATGCCAGGAGAGGGCCGCCGGAATCCTCGATAGGCCGCGCTGGGCTGGTAATCACCCTCCGTCTGGAGCCCCGGCGCCCGGGTGGAGCACCGCCTCATCCTGTCACCCTCGGCGGCCCCCGTAGGCCAGGAGAGGGCCGCCGCATCACGCACAACAGGCCGCGTTGGGCCTGAAGCATCTGTGGCCCGTATCACGTGACGGGAGTGCCGCAGCGTCATCGGCCGCGCCCCCGCCTCAGCCGCGCAGTCATTGGCCGCCTGCCCCGGGGCTCCTTTGCTGAAACCCCATCTCGTCGCGGAGGGGGCCGTGGAGCCAGGAAGCCCCCCCCCCCGTTCTGCCCCGCATGCTGACCTCGCCTCGTCCCCGGCGCCCTGAAGCTGCACCTGCACCGCGCCGGGTCGAGTGAGGCCTCGGGAGGGTTGGAACCCCTCTCCTTCGGCAGTACCAACGCAAGGGCCCCGGAGGGCCGAAGTACCAAGGTAACGCCCAGGGGAGGGGGGCGGAAGGCCGGTTTTAGGCCCCGAGTTCGCCCCTTCCCCGGGGAACGCTGTGACTGGGCCCTGTTGGCCCCATTGAGCCCCGAGCAGTCGTGGGGCCTGATTTGTACATGAGGTGCTGGGCCAAGAACTGTACATGCCTGAAGAGTAGGCCCTGTTGAGTTAACTGTTTCCAGCCCCATGGGGATAAGATTATTCCGTCTTTGACTGTTGGTGTTTAGTGGCCGTCTTAGGTGGCCTGCATTGTTCATGCCTGCTGATAAAGTGGTTATCTTTTCCCTGTACGGAATTCCTTGCAGGGGCGGGCTTCAAGCGCCTTGAGACCCTCTGGGTATGTAGCGCGCTATATAAATTTCCTACTTGACTACTTGACTTGACTTGATGGGGTCGAATTCTGATCCTTACTGATTTAGTCCATGCTATTTTGATGATCTGATTTTGGTCGCAAGACTGCTGATATTTACAAGAGGAAATGTTTATATTTGCTTCCTGAATGCTAGTCCATGGTTTATGGAAGTACCCTTTTAGCCTGCTGAATAGTATAACGCGACAGGTTGTGTTACTTCAAGTTTTCTGCTCTACTGAAAGTGTTTAATGAAATGTTTCATCATTTTACAGGAAATGCATTTTGAAAGGCGTCCATGAAATGCTTTAATGTGGAACTTTAATGTAATTCTGATGATTTACTAATGCATTAATTGCCTTGATCCAAAGCCTACATAAAAGATCTTGATTTTCAAACACTACTACTGGTGTGGTCTCCATTATTGCGCCCACTTCGTGGCTCAGTGGATGAGTGTGTTAAGTAGCTGCTTTACACGTAAGCCCCTGGCTGCCTTCCTGCTCGAGCCATGCTACCCCCCGGAGAACTGGTGGTCCCAGTTCTTACATACGGTATTTGCGATGTTCCTAGTATTTGCAATATAGTACAGAACGTCAACCCTGAGTTTAAACATGTGTGTTTACAATTCCAAGTACATAGTGAAACCCTTTTGGGTTTTGGGGGAGGTGTTGCATTATAAAACAAAACCAGTTTTACATCACCCCAAATCAAGAAAATCGTGAACATGGTCCAGGAGAACGCCAGACCACTGGTTTCAACAGTGCCAGCCTGGCAGGACACGCGCAAGGACAAAGGACAGTACTTTGTCTTACAAATGTCTACTATAAGCATCAAGTCAACAAGACCTGAAAGCAAAACGCTTTCTCTCATTGTTCAACCATCCCAAATAATCGCAATAACAATGACCGAGCAACACCAACGACGATAAACACCAGGCAGCCGTTGCTTTAATGGGTAAAGGAGGTTGCAGGGCCTGCTAGCGGTCATTATTAATTATTTAATTGCCTTTTCATATCTTTTTATAGTGCTTGCACTGACTTGCACCTGTATCGGAGCTCCTAGCAGGGAAAGGGGAGGGTGTGAATAACATGACTGCATTATGAATCAAGAGATCACAGGTCAGCGCTTTATGGAGAGTGCAAGCTGTATACTTAGAGGAAAAAGAAAGACGTCAGGCATTTCAGCATTTTTGAACAGTGATTAATTTGTGCAGGTGGTCTCCTGTGCTAAGCATTGGCACTTACTTGATAGGGCCAGGGCTATTGAATTTATATCCCTTGTGAATGGCCAAGTAATATATCTCCTGCCCCTTCCACCACCTCCTTCTGTTCGGATGCATGCCTGTCTGCCTCGCATGTCTTCAGAGGTACCAGTTGAGGATGGATGTGGAGCCAATATAGTTAGTGGGTGGAGCCAGTGTAAGAAGTAGGTGGAGTTGGGAAAGCGGGTGTGGCCTCGTACAAAAAAGTTTAGCACCTGCACTTAATATTTTACAAATTAAGCACTGGGGGTGGTACACTACCCTGGAAAATAGTATAACTAGAATAGGCTTAGTTAGTTAAGTCGTCCGACTTGTCCGAATAGCTGACCTGTCACTGACCCAACGCACTCAATAGGTGACCAAGAGCAGAGGGGCTGGGGGAGCACTCTGTCAGAAGATTCGATAACCCAATCGGGGTTCGGGAGCAAGGGTGCTGGTGGAGCACTCTGTCGGCGAATGCGATAACCTAATCGGGGTTTTGGCTGTTAGCTGCAGAGAGGGTTGTAGCGCTGGCGTAGCAACTTTAAGTGTGGGTGCCGGTCTTGGCCTGTGGTGGTCCTGTCCTGATCCAAATATGGTTGCACCTGTCCTGATTTTCTGGTCAGCACCTGTTATCACACTGGCACTTGCACGTTGGGCTCTATCCTTTGACTGATCCGTGGCCAGGGTTGGTCTCCACACCATTCTAGGTAATTATACAGTGTGGGTAAATATCATTATATGGCTTCCTTTTCTTTACCCTCCCTGAAATCAAATGCTTAATGACTGCTTTATAAAATCTTTGCATATCTTCATTTTAACCGTTATATCTCTCATACAAAAATATTTGATGTTTAATATTTGGATTAAGACATTTAAGAAATTTAGATAAAGAGTTTAAACCTTTCCCGAGTTTGTGGTTATTTTATGAGTGCAAATGTTATTTTTCTAGTGCAAATGTTATTTTTCTCTACCTATTATTCTAACACCTTTGATCCCTTGGGACTTTAGGTACCAATGACAAGGATTGGTAAGTCAATGGTATAGGTCCTAAATGAAATTTATAAATCACTGATTAGAGTGAGTGCACAGGTTATCTGATTAAATCTCATCATATGTTGTTTATGAGACCAGGTGAGCATGGTAAACTGAGTCGGGTGACCTGCGCGCTCTATCATATACTTAAGACAAGACCAAAAACTATAAAACTCCACAATACAGTACTTATAAATCTATGGTTATCAAAATATGCTTGAAAAACAGTTCCTCAATGTCGATAGCTCAGTGGGGGCTATCACGGCGTCGTGAGCACATAAATCCAAACAGCTGTGGCTGACCGCGGCGTCGCGGGCCAGCTACGGACCCGCAAACAGTACCTTTTAGAAATGAAGGGCATCCGAAAGCACGGCGTCTGCAGGCGTCGTTTCCGGAAGTAAGTGTAGGAGTCGTAGGGGCCCTTGAAGTCACACACGTTGCAGAAAGAACTCCTCGCTGTTGAAGTAAGGAGCGCTGGCGTCGGCAGGCGTCGGGTGCTGCAGTGCGGCGCCCTCCGGTTGCGGTGCGCACAGCGGCTCAGTGGTGTTATTAAATTATTTATTAAGCGCACTAACACTGATTAGTTTCTTGGCGCTGAATTTGACAGTAACACAACAGGTAAAAAAGTAGGATTTAAAAAGCTTGTCTGAAAAGCCAAGTCTTCAGTGCTTTCCGAAAAGGTAGAAGATCTTGACAGAGCCGAATTTCTAGTGGCAAGGTATTCCATAGGCGGGGGGCAAGTGCTGCAAACCTACGTCCACCAGAACGTTTAAGCTTGAACGGGGGGATCTGGAGAAGGCCCAAATGGAGTGAGCGAAGGTTGCGGGGGTGAACATATCTGGTGACTATTTGATTAATGACTTGGGGCTTTTGCCATGCAGTGATTTAAAAATCATGCAGCCTGCCTCAAAGGCACAGCGTTGTGTAATCGGGAGCCAGTGCAGTTTAGTAAGAAGGGGGGTCGCTGCTTGCCACCTTGGTTGCTTCAGTATCATCCTGGCAGCATAGTTCTGTATCATCTGGAGACGCTTGAGTAGAAAGACTGGAAGACCCAAATAAATGGCGTTCGCATAATCCAGATGGGACAGAACAGTGGCGATCACAACCTGGGTAGTGGCCTCTAGCGTTAATAATCGCCGAACCTTCCTAATTTTTTTTAGCTGATAGAAACACTTAGAAACCACCTGGCCCACTTGTGCCTTTAATGAAAGGTCACTGTCCACGATGACTCCCAGCGTTTTAGCCGATGGTGATGGTTGTGGAGCTTGACCCAGGTCTAAGGACCAGTATTGAGGGCCCCAGTGCTTAGCGCTGTCCCCAGACAATACCAGTTCTGTTTTCCCCGGGTTCAATTTCAATTGATTTTGGTCCATCCAGGATTTAATGAACCTCATGGTTGACTGGAAGTGACTGACGGTGCCTTCATGACACAGAGTCGGCAGCAGTGTTGTAGACGTCGTTGGGTTGCTTTTCTTCTGTTGCAGCACAAAACACATAGTCCTCAGTGCTGAGGGCAGAAGAGCTTGAAGTCTTTGCTGTTCCTGAGACTTCTTGAACAGGGGGCAAGCTCCACCTCAAGACCTTGGAGAAACTCACAAAGTAGATTGCAGAAAGTTCAGTCCTGTCCTTTCATTGCCTAAGACAGAACAGCAACTGCAGGTCAACACAGCAAAGCACACAGCAAAGTGGTAGTTCCTCCTCACAGCTTCTCCGGCTCTTCTTCTTAGCAGTCTTCTTGATCCAAAACAGTTCTAAAGTTCAGGGGTCTGGGCCCCAATATTTATATCCCACAATCCTTTGATCTCTTAGGTAGAGAGTGTCTGTGCCCAGTCAAAACCAGTTCTGCCTTCTCAGGTGTGACGTCCTGGCAGGAGGTGGAGACAGCATTGTCCGAGGCAGACCAGGCCCTTTGAGGTGCCAGGAAATCTCCTCCCCATTCCCCAATTGCAGCCCGTTCCTGACCCATCTAGACTATCTGCAGCCACTCCTGCCTTCTGTCAACCAAAACCAAGACAGACAATCCACATTCTAGCAGAAGCAATCGGGATGACTGAGCAAGAAAGTACCTACTTTCTAAAAGTGGTATTTTCAAACACAGAATGTAAAAATCACCTTAACTAAAAGATGCATCTTTAGATTCTGAGTTCAGGCATACTAAACTTTATTTTCTTACCTAATTCCCCGGGCCAGTTATGTTTATAAGATGTTATAAACAAACTTCCCATTCTGTCTTATGGGGAACAGGTAGCCTTGCAATAGCGAAAAACTAAATGGGCAGTAATTCGCTACCAGGACATGCCACACACACCAGGACATGTCCTACCTTTCACATACACTGCACCCGGACCACAGGGGTACCTTGGGTCAACCTTATGGGTGGTGGATATGTAAGAAAAGGGAAGGTTAGGGACTGGCAAGTGAGTGCACTGGCCAAGTCGACATGGCAGTTACAAACCGCCTCCAGACTCTGCAATGGCAGGTCCGAGTTACCTTTTCAGGGCCACTCGCTTGGGTGGCACAATCAGTGCTGCAGGCCCGCTAGTAGCATTTTATCTACAGGCCCTGGCACGCTCAGTGCACTTTACTAAGGACTAACAAGTAAATCAAATATCCTCATGGAAACACCAATCCATAACACAATTTACAGACAGCATATGCACTGTAGCGCTGATTAGCAGTGGTAAAGTGCCCAGAGTCCTAAAACCAACAAAAACAGATCAGGAAAAAAAAAGGAGGAAGAAGCAAAAAGTTTGGGGATAACCCTGCAAAAAGGGCAATTTCCAACACAGGTATTAATTCCAAGTTATCTGGTTTCACATTCTGAAATTTAACCACCAGATCCATATTTCTGCCTCGGTCCCTCTCTCCTGTTATACATTAAAAATATTTTGGTTTTTTTCCTTGACGCACACCATGAAAAACCGACTCAAAGCCCCCTGATCTAACTACCAAGCCAAGAATGCATTTATTTGGATGGTGTCACAACCCAAACACCCCTGTTCATTTGAAATTCATGTTGTATTGTAGGCTCCACATTGGCCTTCTCCTGATGGGCTCACTTTGGACTCCATTCAGTTATTTGCAAAGGAGAAGGGTGGGCTCCCTTTACAAAGTTTACCTAACTAGTAAATGTCGGGGGACGGGGTAATGGCTGGCAAAAGGGGAACACGTATGAATAAAGGGAAGGGGTTTTGTGAGGAGTAAGAAGTGGTTAAGATGGGGAAAAGAGGGATTTGGAGAAGGACATGCACCCATCCACAAATGAGTAAGACTGGTGCTATTCACAAATCCCACTTCTAAAATTACTACAGCCAAAAAGGTTCCAAAAAATAGTAAATGTAGACTAGCTCAGATCTGGAGTAAGTCAGCACCACACATGGCCAACCACTGGTAGCGCAACACCCTCCCTTAGAAAATAATGGGGATTGGGACTTAAAATAGAACCTTATTTGTCACAATGTCCAGCACTCTACAGGAGTATGAAAATGATCTATTTCTATGTGGTATAATAACCAAGAAAACAACAGTATTTTTTATGGATGGACACCATATAGTCGCAACATTACATTCATTCAATTCAGGTAAGTCAAGAATCTTCAATGGTTCAGTAGTAAGGTCTTTATTCGGTTCAAAAAAGCATGGATTCTAGCTTCATAAAAACAATGTTGTAGCCGGTGCCTACGCGTTTCGTCCAAAAGGACTTCTTCAGGGCTACAAATAACACATATATACACATTAATTACAATTTATACATTTATACAAATTTCAAAGTCTACTTTTACTATCAAATATTTTAAAAAGGTCAAAAGGAAACGACTGTGTCTACAATGTCAATGTTGTCATTTTCCCCATTGATAGTTGCCAAAAGATGCGTTGCATTTAAATCATTAATAGACATAGTCGACAGATTTGTTTCAGTGCGCAGGACATCACATACAACAGATTGTTGCTCAAAAAATTTCTTTAATCTCAATTTTCTTACAAAATGATACAGATCAACATGTAGATCGACAAAGTTGCAAGTATTGGTTACACAAAAGTTAAGGCCTTTTTGCAATGCAGCAGTTTCTTCATTAGAGAGGACTCTATCCGACAAATTAACAACATGTAATTGGTTTGAAACACAGAGATTGTTAATATCACTTCCTATTTTCTCAACTGGGTCTTGCTCTGTAATCTTGTTTGCACTCCTTGTTTTCTGTTTCCTCCCTCTCCTTCGGATTCTGAATTTGCGTTTTTCTTTTTGTTTCCCAGCCTGTATCGCTGGACCTCTTTTAAAAAAACGGAAGAGCTAGAGGTGTTCTGGTTACTTGTTCCTTCTCCCGGATCGCTATCAATAGAGGACAGGGAGGTGCTGCTTGAGGATACACTAGCTGTTCTATTAGTACTATTCTGTGCAGTTGCTGGTTTTGGTGTGACATCATCATATTTTTGGGAGAAAGTGAATATGCGCCCATTGGCATAATCTTTTTCATCCCTCAAAATTTTTTTCAACTTTTTCTCTTTCAAATACACTTGATATGCCGCCAGTTCTGTTTTTAGGATGTCATAGTTTTTAAGTGTTGCATCCTTCAAATTCATATCCATTATTTCCTTTTCAAGTTTAGAAATCTCCTCTTTTATCTTATTCACCTTCCTTTCGGCATTAGTTATAAGAATCCTCATCAGACGATAGGGGGCGTCATAAAGACCCTCCTCCCAATCGTCCAGCAGATCTTGTTCCAAATCCTCATAGTTTGGAAAGATGAGGATTCTGAGCCCTCGGGGTATTTTCTTATTCTCAATGTATTTACGCAGGGTCCAATCTAAACAAATTGTATACATATTTTTCTTAGATATTTAACATAATGCTTGTGAAACCATGCTGAGAAAGTAACTCGCAGACAACTCCTTAGATGAAGCGACAGATTAAATAAAGACAGTGACTTACCTGGTAAGACATATTGCAGATATTTATCTAATTTGTAATGAATAGAAAATCAAGGTATGCTCAAATGTTTAGAACGTAATGTGTACAGACATAGTGGCAGAGCTTCTTTGACTTTTCTGATGCTTTGAAAAAATGCCATGGACTGCTCTTTTTTAAGGGAAATGTCATGCTTACTTAAAAGTGCGCTCCTGCTCAAAGAAAATAATGGTTACCCTAATGGTGTTCTTAAGTGCCTATCCTAGTATTTGTTATAATCTTTGCCCAAATGTTGTTCTCACTGCTTATTCCAGCTTTGACAATAAGTTCTGTTCCGCCCACCATACCGTAAAATCTATGATAAATGGTTGTGTCCCTAGGGAAAGGACATATATAAAAATCTTTTAGTCCCGAATTAGAACAAACTGGAAACTATGTAAGAAAAGTGGTCTTCAGTGGAGTCTTTCTTGATCTCAAAAAGTAGTACAAATGTAAAGTATGTAAATAGTGTATATATATAAAAAAATCGTTTCCTTTTGACCTTTTTAAAATATTTGATAGTAAAAGTAGACTTTGAAATTTGTATAAATGTATAAATTGTAATTAATGTGTATATATGTGTTATTTGTAGCCCTGAAGAAGTCCTTTTGGACGAAACGCGTAGGCACCGGCTACAACATTGTTTTTATGAAGATAGAATCCATGCTTTTTTGAACCGAATAAAGACCTTACTACTCAACCATTGAAGATTCTTGACTTACCTGAATTGAATGAATGTAATGTTGCGACTATATGGTGTCCATCCATAAAAAATACTGTTGTTTTCTTGGTTATTATTCCACATAGAAATAGATAATTTTCATACTCCTGTAGAGTGCTGGACATTGTGTCAAATTGTGTATGTTTGAGATTTTTTAGTCTCAGGGAGACCTAGGGGTCTGGACCTCCTGTCCTTAGCACCTAAAAATTGCAGATATCAACGTGACACTAGTGGATAGGTGCAATATCGTATAGCCTCAAACCCCTGTGCTCGGTGTATATAATATTAAAATAGAACCTTGTAGGAAATAATGTTAAAAGAAAGTAATGTATTTAAACATTTCGAAAATATATACATTTTTATGTAAAAAACATTAAATATAATCAATAAACCAAATTATTATAGGCAGGACAAGGCACAAACACACCAAGTGTGACAAACATAAAATTTGGTCGTAAAACTACTACTAATAGCACACTTAAGTTGTGTATGACGTTTTTACTACCACCTGCCTCAGGGGGTTGGGACATATAAGGCTACAGTTTTGTGTAAGTTTGCACTCGGAAATGGTGAATAGACAAATGTAGTAAAGTTACTCGAAATGAAGAGTACACTTACAGGTGTGGACAGTGGCGGCTGCTCCCCGCTAAGTAGTAGTGGGGCAGAGAGAAGGGGATGGGGGGGGGAAATTAAATAAAAAAGATCACTTACCTGCCAGCCGGCTGGCCAGTCGGCGCCTCTCTTCTGTCCTCTTTCTGGCTTCTGTTCGAACAGGAAGCGGGATAGGCTCACCTAAGCTAATCACAACGCTGCAATGCAGTGTTGTGATTGGTCTGAGCCCCGGTGTAGTTTGGCGCTCCGATGGGGAATAGGGAGCCGGAGCATGAATGTTTGGCTGGCTCCAGAAAGCCGGCCAAACATTCATGTGCACTTAGGAGGCTGCCACCACTACTCCCCACTGCAAAGTCTAGCCCTGCCCCACAAAACTGCCCCAGGACAGAAAAAGCAAATGATAATAACATTGCGTTATCATTTTATTTTTCCTTTTTTGCCGTGCTGAAAGGCAGTGGTGTGACGCTCCTCCGCCTTAGCGGAGGAACCACCCCTGAGTGTGGATTTAGTCATGTGTAAATAGCCTCCAAAGTCTCCATGCTGCCAATAGCAGGCATATCTTCACTTTTGATTAATCTATTCCCTTTGTCAAGTATTCTGAGGTCTGAAGGACTGCCCTCCAGTCTCACTACCAAGGACTAGCCCTTTTGTTTCACCATCAAGGACAGCCACCCAGTTGCCACTACAGACATAACAAATTCCTAGACCGAATCAAGAGTCCAATCTAGGAATAAAAAACCTCATAACTGTTTAATAGTCAACTCTATCGGAAGTACTGCAGTGCCATGACAATCACAGATTATGCACTATAAAAATCCCTAAAGGATCATCTAACAAAGGAAACTAACCATTCTCTCTACTTATAGAAACATTAGATAAACTGATTCAGAGTGCAGGCTGCAATGACAAATACCTCAAAATCATTTCATAAGTCATCTCGGGGCTACCAGAAGCACTGCAATGCCATGCCAATTACATAATCTGCATTATAAAAATAGCTTTTTAATACTGCGCTATGAAGGGTTTTACGATGATGTTTGATAGAATCATTCCGAGATGGTGTCAGCGATGTAAACTCAGGCAAAACCAAGGGCCCTAGTCACAAACATAAATGTACTCATGTAGATTTACACACTTGTAAATTTACCCCTTACACATTGTACTAAGTTTACTGCTTTAGCTATTCATCATTTCCGGTTGTAAAGTTACTCCAAAGAGTAGACTTCCATGTCAACACCTGTAGTAGAGCCAAATTTACAAGTGTAAATGTACTACTAGTCACTTTTCCTCACAGGCAGAAGTATCCACAACTAGGCATGGATCCACCTATTGTAAAGTATAGGAAAAAGTAAAAATCTTTATTCAACTTTAAAGTCATTTAGTAAAAGTATTTTAATGTAAAAAATTGATGTAAAATTATATTATACATGTATTTAAACCTATAACAAAGTAACAAAAAGTTAAAGCACCATTATCTTAAAGGTGTAATAATTAAGGTATCACACCTGCAGGAAAATGTTTATTATTATTTAATCTGTATGAAAATTGCTCAAAGTTATGCACAGAATTTAAAATATTTTTTTCTCCCAAAAAGGAAAAGTTACATTTATTTTTAAATTTTAAAACGTTTATTAAAATATATGATAATGTTTCTTTTTAATTACATATACTTGTTACTATTAAATACAATGTGTATATACATCTATTTATAAATCTATCTGCCTATATCTATCTATTTATAGATCTATTTATATAGATATGTCTATGTATATCAATGAACAATGCTCCTTCCGATCGCTGGGGCCCCTCGGGAGTTGGCGCACTCGCCGGCGGAGCACGCCGGTAAGTAAAATCCACAACAAAGTCCAAGTAAAGTACGCTCTCCACACCCAAAAATCCACACCAGGTAGAATGAAAATAAGGGGTTTATTTCTCTCACAACATGTTTCGGCTCCCAAGCCTTGATCACGTGAAAGAAAGTGTAACACACAGTGTCTTAATAAAGAGTTGTTCAAACAGTTTGAACAACTGTTTATTTTAATGTGTACAACTAAGAGTCTTGGCAATCTAGGAAAATGTTTATGTAAAAACGTTCTTCTATGGGAATTTATAGTGTGTTCACTTGTGCTTTTAATATAGTTAGAGCACCATCTCCTGGGCATTTTGTTTATTTGCCTGGTTGTATTGCTAGCAAGCATTTATTTTATTAGTATTTTAGTATAAGCTTTACATGATTTGTATACGGGCATGTCTAGAAATGAAATGATTTTACAGTCATACTTAGTTTCATGCTTCATCAAATATTTTTGATGTTTTAAAGTAGGCTAATACACTACTGTTTTAAAAAAAAATAGAGCTATGGTGCAAATGCAGTCTCTTTTGAGGAAGAATATATATTTAAAAATATTCTAATGTTTTGAAAGGAAAAATGCAAATGCATTCCACCACACCAACTTTTTAAGTTATTTAATTGGGTCTTTTTATAAGACGTGTGGGTCTCTCTTTTTAAAAAAAAGGGTCAAGTTCCTTTTTTAAGTGCGTCATTTTCCACACTAAGCTTTCTCTAGCTATATAGATATATGGGTCTTATTTAAAGACGTGTGGAGATTTGATGCCTTTCTCTTCATGTTTTACTTTTGCTTGCGTTTCTTCCACATTTTTTGTGTATGTTTCACTTTACATTTTAACCACTCTACTAAGTCTTGTTTCCTCTTTCTGCACTTGTTTTTCTTTTTCAACATTCAAGCTTCCTTCGCTCTGGTCTGGCCAATCAGTGTGTTTTGGTGGTTCTTGCTGTGTTATCTTTTTCTCTGCTGTGTCTTTGCGCCTTCTTTGCTGCGTAATTTTTTCACTCTTATTCTCATTTATTTCTCTTCAAGTGATCTTTGCACCGCTTGCTTTCATTTTTCTTCTTTTCTTTGTATCTCTTCCTTCTGCGTACTTCCATTTTGCTCTCCCATTGTCTCCATAAAAGGGGGAAGAGGGGTTGTGTTGTTTCAACTTCCTTTTGCGTGTTCTGAAAATGGTTTTACTGTATTTTACTGTTTATGGATTTCACTCCACCTCTTCACTTGATTTTAAATCTATTGAATATATAGATGTTCTTAATTATATTTGCTTAATACTTTGTATAGTAACATCTTATAATTATATTGTGAAGAGTCATCTTTTCTTTGTTAACAAGGGAGAAGATGTAGAGTGCTGCTCAGCCTGTGCGCATGTGTATGAATGTTGATTGCATGAATGTTCGAATGGTGTGTTGAATGTCAGTTGAAGTTCGGGCTGAGCAGATGTCATACCGCTCCTGGTGGGGTTCTCTAATTTATATCCTAAACTAAAATAAAGATCAACTTACAACAAATGACCTCGGCTTCCTGGATTATCTCTTCTTTACAGTCTACTGTGTGTTCATGGACTATATCCTCTATATTGGAACGTTTATTCAAGTTCTAGATCTTTCATTGTTGCTGCTGTGAGCTACGCAATAAAGGAGATTTACATAATCTTAGCCTCCGTGTCCTTAATTAAATCCAGATTTTCTGCCCAGCAGGCTGTGAAAAATCTAAATTATCCAGTATTGGTATCTTTCATAGATTCACATGCCTGAATCATTCCCCGTTGTCGGGATGGTAGTCCCCGGTACATAAATAAAGTAATGTCCTGTTAGACATATAGAGTAATAGGCCAAAGGCCTTACATTAGTAACATATCCATGTCCTTTTGTAAAAAGGACCAAACTCTAGAGAAGAGCAAATCAGCTATCACCACCCTCTGGAACCTTCCTGGAAAGAGCTCTAGTCCCTCAGATTTTCGTAAGCACAGTGCTTAGTAGGTGTATCACTGAGAGAACTAGATGAGCCCTTCCAGGGGAGGTGGGTGAGTTGCATGTGAATCTATGAAAGATACCAATACTGGATAAATGCAGTTACAGGTAGTAACGCATTTCTTATCCAGTATTAGGGTATCTTTCATAGATTCACTTGCCTGAATCAGAGTAGTAAGCAATGATAAGCACATTTCGGATGGTACAGCATATACAAATTCACCAGATAAAACATATCAATGTGGAACATAGAAAGTACCAAATTGCAATCAAAGAAACTATTAAGAAACACAATAGAGAAATGTGCGTATAAAAAAAGGAAGGCAGGGATGAAAAGAAGGCTCATCTCTATCGAAAAAGATGACGAAGTACTGCCTGTCCCACTGCAGCATCCTTCATGAGTTCCGTATCCAAGCAGTAATGCTTGGAGAATGTATGCAGTGTCTTCCAAGTTGCCGCTCTGCAAATGTCTGTGATAGGCACACCTGCAAAGAGTGCCATGGAGGTAGACATTGCCCTAGTGGAGTGGGCTCGGATCTTGGAACTTAGGGGTTGCCCCACTTGCTGGTGACAGAACGTAATAGCCGTAGAGATCCAGCAAGAGATATTTTGTTTAGTGAGTGGAAGACCTTTTCAAGGTTGACTGTAAGCCATAAAGAGTTGGTTGGACTTGCGGAAGGTTGTTCTCTTGTCAATGTAAAACTTTAGGAAGCGTTTAAGATCCAGAGAATGCAGAGTTCCTTCTGCCATTGTGAGAGGATTTGGAAAAAAGGAACGTAAGACTATAGGTTCATTGAGATGGAAATCTGACGGGACCTTTGGCACAAACTAAGGATTTGTTCGTAGCATAATCCTGTTGTGTTTGAACTGAAGGAAAGGGTCTTGAGTTGAAAATGCCTGGAGCTCACTTACTCGCCTCGCTGAGGTAAGGGCCAGAAGGAGCGCCGTTTTCCAGGAAATATACTTAAGATCAGCTCTGTGTATCGGCTCAAAAGGATGTTTCATGAGCTGAGCAAGAACTTTGTTGAGTTGCCAAGTGGGAGGAAAAGTCCTGAACAGGCCTTTAAGAAACTGCTTGATCAACCTGTTAGACCAAAGAGAAGGGCCAGCAGAAGATCTTCTGAAACGGGATATTACTGCCAAGTGAACTTTAATGGAAGCGTGAGCAAGACCTGAATTCGCCAGATGGAGAAGGTAATGCAATATTTGTACTGGAGAAGATGAAAGAGGGTTTATCTTCTTTGACTTGCACCAGATGCAAAACCTCTTCCATTCTAAGGAGTTTGTTTTGTTAGTACTGTCCGCTTTCCCTGAACTCCCGAACTCAAATTCCCTGAACTCAGGAGCCAAGCGGATAATCTGAGAGATGTCAGATCTGGAAGCTGGACTTGTTGGTGTTTCATTGTGAGAAGAGACGGAAACGGTTTCAACTGGATCGGCGGTTCCAGGGAGAGAAGGTGAAGCTCCGTGAACCAATGCTGGCGTGGCCAAGCTGGGGCTATCAGAATGAGCGTGCAAGGCTCCGCTTTCACTTTCCTGGGAACCCTGGGAATCAGGGTAAACGGTGGAAAAGCGCATGCAAAGACGTTGCATCATGCGATTGAAAATGCATTCCCTAGAGATCCCCTCTGGGGACGCCAGCTTGCGAAGCATTTGGCGTTCTGCCTTGTAGCGAACAGGTCAAGGAGAGGGGTGCCCCATTGAGAGAATATGCAGTTGAGAGTCCGGTGATTCAATTCCAATTCGTGACACGCCTGCTGTTGTCTGCTCAGAGAATCGGCCAGAACAATGTCCGTTCCTGGGATGTACTCTGCCCGAAGAGAAATTTTGCGAAGGAGTAACCAGTTCAAGATCTTTTGCGACTCGTGAGAGAGTGTTAGAGAGCGAGTTCCCCCTTGCTTGTTTAGATGTGCATCGTCGTAGTATTGTCCATACGTACGAGCACTAGAGTATTTCTGACTCTTGGTAGGAATGCCAGAAGAGCGAGATAGACAGCCCGTAGTTCAAGGAGATTTATGTGGAATTGTCTTTCGGAATGGGATCACTTCCCGCTGATCTGTAGTTTTTGGAGGAAAGCTCCCCAACCTTCCAGGGACGCATCTGTTGTGATGATATGCGGCAAAGCTGGAAGCAAGAAAGGCAAGCTCCTGTGACGGAAACGCTTTCTTCTGAGTCGTGTCGAGAGTAGCACCCAAGAAAGTTATACGCTGGGAAGGCTGGAGGACAGACTTGTCCTGATTGAGAGTGAGTCCCAAGCGATCGAAAAGCTGTAGAAAGGAATTGGAAGACCTGGACGTATCTTCTAGAGATGGCACCTTGACTAGCCAGTCGTCCAGATATGGAAAGACCTGATGGTGTTGTTGCCTGAGATATGCGGCCACTGGAGAGAGGCATTTTGTAAAAATGTGTGGCGCCGATTTGAGTCCGAATGGTAGAACACGAAATTGGAAGGGTCTGCCCGCTACTACAAACCTCATAAACTTCTTGTGATTCCGGTGGACAGGAATGTGAAAATAGGCATCCTGAAGATCCAGGGAAACCATGTAGTCCTCCGCATTGAGAAGTTGAGTACTTCCTGGATGGTAACCATACGAAACGACTGCTTTTGAAAGAATTTTGCGTACTAGAAAAAAACGGGAGTAAAATCCTTTCCCCGTTGACAAAGAGGAACCTTTTCAATAGCACCCTTCTGGAGCATAAGTGAAATCTCCCGGAGTAGAATACGTAGATTCTTGTGAAGCATAGGTCGGGGAGGGGGTTTGGGGAGGAATTTGAGTGAACTCCAGCGAATGACCAAATTGAACTAATTGATGAACCCAACGGTCCGTTGTGATTTGTTTCCAATTTTTTAGGAAATGGGAAATTCTTCCTCCAACTGCTGAGGGTGGAGATGAAATGAAGACTGTCGGTAGTGAAAGGTCGTTTTCGCCGAGCAGCGCCCTTCTGTTGACCACATTTGCCACAAAAGGAGAATTTAGTATAGGATGACTGTTGCTGCTGACGCTGCTGGTATTGTGGCAGATACAGTTGACTAGAAGTGTAGGAAGATCGGTTTTGGTAATCACATCTTGTAGAGGATTGCCGTCTTCCTCTTGAGCCATGAAAGGGCAGATTCTTGAATTGCCGGGTACCCAAAGCTCTGGCAGTGTCGGTATCCTTTTTTATACCTTGAAGAGCTTCCTCAATATGTGATCCGAAAAGAAGCTGGCCATCGTAGGGCATGTCCAAAATTTTTGTTTGCGCTTCTGGTCGCAATGAAGTTGCCTTCAACCAACCCTGCCGTCGTAATACAGCTGCACCAGCTAGTTGGCGAAATCCAGCAGAGGCGATATCCATCGGCAATCTATTATCTCGGACGCAGAACGTTCGCCTTCAAGCAAGATCTGATTTGCTTCCTCTTTCGAATCATCTGGCAAGGCCGCAAGATATGGAGCAATGTCTGCCCACAACTGTCTGTTATAACGCCCTAACAGTGCCAAGGAATTGGATGCACGCACTGTTAAAGCCGACATTGATGAGAAACGTTTCCCAATGTTATCCAGCTTTCGACCTTCCTTGTCCGGAGGAGCAGCTAGTGGGACAGAAGGATTTTTTGATTTTCGTTGAGCAGCCTGCGTGATGACAGTCAGGTTTGGGATGTCCTGTCAGGCAAGCTGGAGCAGTATCTGGAGCTCTGTATTTCTTATCCAGACGAGGCAATACTGGGGGCACCAAGGAAGGGTTTTGCATTATTTTCACACCCTGGTCCCATATGTATTCTATAATGGGTATAGATCTGACCGATTTCTTAAAAGGTTCCTTAAAATCGTATAGGAAGCAATCTTGCTGGTGTGATGGCATAGGTATTTGGAAACGTTGCGCCGCCCTTTCCACTAAGTTGTGAAAGCCTCCAATGTCTTCAGGAGGCGAGTCAGCCTGCGAGGGGACACGGGAGAAGCAGGACAGGGTATGACATAGTCGTCCCCCTCATCATGAGTAGACTGGGAATCATGAAGTTCCCCTTCTTCATGTGGATCCTCCTCTTCATCGTCTGTGGAAGGCGTAGGTGGTGAAATGACAGGCCCCGGCTGAAGATTTAAAGGTGAAAGCTGGGGTCTTGGCGGTGGAGATACAGCTGGAGGTGGAGACTTGGCAGAAGTAGAGAATCTCTGCTTATGGTCCGTAATGAGGAATTGCAGGTCGGAAACCAAAGATGCTGGTAGGAAAACCATGGGAGGTGAAGGCGGATGGTATTCTTCAGGATAAACTGTCTGATCCCCCTGATCTTGGTCCTCATAATCCGAACTGTCTTGATACTTCATGTTAAGTTCAGAAGGGCTTGCCGCTGTTGTAAACATACTACCCTCGTCAGAATCCTCTCCGTCTAAGAGGTGAGCTGGAGGCAATGGCTGGACCCTACTAGGGGAAGTCAGGGCCGGCGTCAACGTACCTTTGGTGATTTTGAGATGGACGTAAGTACTTTTCAGATTGGAATCCACCAACGTCAACGAGCCCGTCGACGTTGTAGTCGTCGACGGTGAAGCGCCAACGGGCACCAAGAACGATGGAGTTCCCGTTGACGGAGCCGTCGTCGACGATGTAGTCTCCATCGATGGGGAACTCGACAACAGTATTGTCGTCGTCGACGGAGCTTTCGTCGACGATGGAGTGGATGTCAGGCTTCGTCGACGAAGCCGTCGTCGACACTGTCGTCGGCGATCGTAGCGTCAACGGTTGTTTGGACGTCGACAATGATTTCTTTATCTTTATCGTCGGCGAAACGGACCTACCGGCCGTCGACGATGGAGTAGTCGACGTAGATATTGAAGAAGAGGCGACAGAAGTGTAAACAGTCGTCGTCGACAAGGTTATACACAAGGCCGTAGATGTAGATTTCCTCGTCGTTGAAGCCACCGTCGACAAGGTTGTCGTCGACGGAGTGAAAGAAGGCTTTTTAAAGGTGTGAACAATCTCCTGAGGAGAAACCTTTGCTGGTAGAGCCTTGGGATGTACCTCTGAAGACTTTTAATGCGTCTTCTTTTGAGGTGGCTGTGACGGAGGGCCTGGAGAAGCCAACCTTGGTCTTTTGTGGGAGGACTTTGAGGATATGGAAGAGCCCTCACTCTCCTCAGGAGACTTTAGCTGGTCTTTGTCTTTAAGCCTCTGCAGCCAAATCAAGAGGTGCCCCTCCCGATCTTTGAGGGTCTTTGAAGAGAAGGTACGACATACCTTGCAGTCCTTTGAAGAATGATCCGGGTAAAGGCAGTAGAGACAATCTTTGTGTTGGTCATCCATATGAAGCCTCTTTTTACCACAGGAACCACAGGGTCTAAAAAGGCCGTTCTCAGGTTTATCTGCCATGAAGAACTGAAGAATTTCACTCAGAAGATGGAATTATGCAAGAAGAAATACTGGAAATCCAGAAATGAGGAAAACTGAGCAGAGCTCAGAGGAGACTCCCGTAGCATGAGGTGCAGTAGAAAATCTGAGGGACTAGACCTCCTTCCAGGAAGGTTCCAGAGGGTGGTGATAGCTGATTGGCTCTTCTCTAGAGTTTGGTCCTTTTTACATAGGACATGGATATGTTACTAATGTAAGGCCTTTGGCCTATTAATCTATATGTCTAATGGGACATTACTTTATTTATGTACCGGGGACTCCCATCCCGATGACGAGGAATGATTCAGGCTTGTGAATCTATGAAAGATACCCCAAAACTCGATAAGAACAATAGTTACTCACCTGTAATCTGTGGTTCTCCAGTATTGGTGTCTTTCATAGATTCACATGCCTGAATCACTCCCCGTCGTTGGAGTGGGAGACCCACGGTACATAAAAAATCAATAATTTGTATATAGGAAAAAATACCAACCAGGAAGTAAAGTAGCCCTAAGCTACAATGGAAAAAACTTCCACACTCATGACTATCCTAGTCATTTTGTATAGAACACTCTATAGCCAATCAGGCGCCAGCACCCACTAGAATGCTCTCCCCAGAGACTCAGGCTCTCAGATTTTCTCGCATAGGAGTGAAAGTAAAAATATCGTCTGAGGAGCCTCTGAGGGGAGGTGGGCGGGTGCATGTGAATCTATGAAAGACACCAATACTAAAGAACCACAGATTACAGGTAAGTAACTATTGTTCTTCTCCAGTATTGGGCTGTCTATCATAGATTCACATGCCTGAATCAGAGAAAATAGCAGTACACACCATCCTGCTCATAGACGCCTTTTTGCATTCCTATGCATATGTACATTTTGTAAACAATATTACATGAAACATAAGCATCTAGAAGAGCATAGAGGAGGAGGGAGAACAGAGGCTCACCTTATTTAAAAAGATTGCAAAGCACTGCTCGTCCCACTGAAGTATCTGCATCACTGGCAGCATCCAAGCAATAGTGCTTGGTGAAGATATGTGTGCTGGTCCAGGTTGCCGCTCGGCAGATATGATGAAGAGGCACTCAAGCAAAAAGGGCTGTTGAGGAGGAGACCGCTCTCGTAGAATGCGCTCTTGGCAATGACTGCAATGGTCTCCCTGCTTGTTGGTGACAGAGACTAATTGCTGAGGACACCCAAAGGGCTATGGTATGCTTAGATACAGCGTATCCTTGATGTATCCTTCCGTATGCTACAAAGAGCTGATCTGTTTTTCGCAAGGTAGCAGTTCGTTGGAGGTACAATTTAAGACATCTTCTGATGTCCAGGGAATGCAAGGCCTTCTCTGCTCTCGTTTGTGGATTAGGAAAGAATGTCTTTAATAGCACCGGCTCATTAAGGCGAAAGTCGGATGGAACTTTAGGCATGTAGCATGGATTGGTACGTAGCACCACCGAATTTGAAATGAACAGTAAAAACAGAGCTTTGATGGTGAATGCTTGAATGTCACTGACTCTACGTGCCGATGTTAGTGCTAGAAGGAGAGAAACCTTCCAGGAAAGGAATTTGAGATCCACTTTATGAATCGGCTCAAAGGGGTGACGCATGAGCTGAGAGAGTACCACATTCAAGTACCAGGAAGGATGTGGGCGCTGAACAGGCGGGAACATTCGAAAAAGGCCTTTGAAGAATTGCTGAATTATTCTAGTGGAATACAAAGAGTTAGAGCCATCTTGACGGAATCAGGAAATGGCCGCTAAAAACACTTTCAGAGTGGAATGAGACAAGCCAGACTTAGCCAATTGAAGAAAGAACGGTAAGATTTGTTCTGGTTTTGCATGGAGTGGATGTAAGTTGGCCGCGAGACACCAGGCACAAAACCTTTTCCATTTAAGTTTGTAAGTCTTAATAGTAGCAGGCGCTCGAGCGTTGGCTAGAACTTCTTTACAATCCTCTGGGATATTTAGATGGGCGAATTCAACGTGTTGAGGAGCCAAGCTGCTAATTTCAAGGAAACTGGGTCTGGATGACAAATTTGACCCTCTTGCATTGTTAGAAGATTTGGTAGTGCTTGAAGTTGTATGGGATTGCACTCGAAGAAAAGTAGGAGCTCGGTGAACCAATACTGGCGAGGCCACATGGGCGCAATGAGGATGAGGCGGCATGGCTGCTGTTTCATTTTCCGGATGACCCTGGGAACCAAAGGAATCGGCGGAAAAGCGTATGCAAATATTTGAGACCAATTAATCGAAAGTGCTTCTCAGCATGAATCCTTGTGGGGAATTCAACTTGCAAAGTATGGGCATTTGTGGTTCTGCTTCGTCGCAAATAAGTCCAAGTCGGGATGACCCCAGTTCTGAAAAACTCTGTCCAGAGTCGGCTGAAGAAGTTCCCATTCGTGATTTGTCGCTGTCGCTCTGCTGAGAGAATCGGCGAGGACATTGAACATCCCTGGAACGTGCGTTGCTGACAGATTTATCCTGTGATCTAGAGCCCAACTACAAATCTCCTGGGCCTCCTGAGAAAGAAGGGCCGACCTTGTGCCCCCTTGTTTGTTCAAGTAATGCATACTTGTTGTACTGTCTGTTCTGATTAAAACTGTGGATCCATGTATCACCGTCCGAAAAGATTTTAGGGCCAGTAAAATTGCTCTCAACTCTAGAAGGTTGATTTGCCACTGCTTTTGATGTGTATCCCATTTCCCTTGACGGTCATTCCCTGTAGGTGTGCCCCCATCTTTCCAGGGAAGCGTCCATGGTGATGGTGTAACACGGTATCTCCGTTAGGAATGAACGCCCTATTTGCAGATTCTCTTTTCGGGTCCACCATAGAAAAGCCTTTTTCATACTGTAGCTTATGGCGATCTTGTCGTCGAATGACCCTGATATTTGAACCCATTGTAGACTGAGTTCCTCTTGGAAAGGTCTCATCCGGAGACGGCAGTTGGGTATGAGAGGGATGCAGGATGAAAGCATCCCTAGGAATGACTTGTACATTTGTACTGAAACGTACTCTTTTTGCCGTAAGTTGAGGGCCATCTTGCAAATCTTGAGTTGTCTTTCTTTTGAGGCAAAGGCTTGGGTGAGGCGAGTGTCTAATGTTGCCCCAAAAACGATATCCTTTGTGACGGAACAAGAAGGGATTTCTTGAAATTTATTGAAAGTCCCATAGCGAGAGGCATCTTTGGACATGTACTCTTGCTGCTCTTAGAGAACTGACCTTGATAAGCCAATCGTCTAAATACGGGAAGATTTGAATGCCTTCCAAGCGAAGATGTGCCGCCACTGGAGCGAATACCTTCGTGAATACTCGGGGCGCTGAATGAAGCCCAAACGGGAGAACTTTGAATTGAAAGTCCCTGCCAGCCACTCTGAACCTCAGGAATTTCCTGTGCCTGGGGAGAATGGGCACATGAAAGTAGGCATCCTGAAGATCTAGGGTAGCCAAGTGATCGCCTTGGGAAAGAAGCTGGAGGATTTCTTGAAGTGTTAACATCCAGAAGGACATCTTCTTGAGGTATTTGTTGAGGGTGCGTAGGTCGAAAATGGGGCGCCACTCTCCTGTTTTCTTTCGTATGAGGAAGAACCTCAAATAGAAACCTCTTTCTCTTTGTACTTGAGGAACATTCTCGATTGCACCTTTCCGAATCATTACATTTATTTGGGACAGAAGCTCTTTGAGGTGAGTTGGTGGTTGACCTTTTGGAGGTGAATCTGGAGGGATTTTGACAAATTCCAAAGCGTGTCCTCTGGCCACTGCATCCAGGACCCACTTGTCCGTAGTAATCTTGGACCAATTTGATAAGTAATGGGATATTCTTCCTCCAACCTTTGACTTCGGTACTGGCAGCGGTGGCAGTTCTCATTGCCTTTTAGCAGAATCTCGTCCCCGATAGGAGGATTTTCTTTTTCCTTGCGAAAAGTTGTTGCTTTGCTGTCCGTATGACTGTTGTTAATACGGTTGATATCGCTGGTTACCGTGTGATGAATGGTACGAGCGCTGCTGAGAATATCCTCCTCTATTTGAATAGGACCCACGTCCTATAGCGCCACGAAAGGATGATTTGCGAAATTGCAGGTTTCGCAGCGACTTTGCGGTGTCTGTATCGTTCTTTATGGCCTGCAAAGCCTCATCAATGTGATGGCCAAATAGATATTCTCCATTGTAAGGCATGTCTATTATCTTTGCCTGGACTTCTTGCCGGAAGGAGGTTGACTTCAGCCAACCTTGTCTACTTCAAGACTGCCGCGCCCGCCAACTGTCGAAAGCCTGTGGTTGCCACATCCACAGCTGTGTCAATCATCTCTGCAGAGACGCACTCCCCTTCATGTAACAACTTCTTTGCTTCTGACCTCTCCGGTTCCGGAAGCTTTTCGAGATATGGAGATATATCTGACCACATCTGTCTATCAAATCTCCCTAGGATTGCTAGGGAATTTGCTGCTCGGATAGTAGTTGCAGCTATCGTTGCCACCTTTTTCCCGATGGAGTCGAGACGTCTTCCATCTCTGTCAGGTGGGGCGGTCACTTGTGAGGACGGATTTCTAGCCTTATTCTGTGCCGCTTGAGTGACAACGCACTCTGTCTTAGCTTGTCCGATAAGGCATGCAGGTGATGTAATGGGTGCCTTGTACTTTTTGTCAATTCGAGGTAAGACTGCTGGTAAAGAATTTGGAGTGGACATGACCTTCAGGCCCTCCTTCCAAATGAAATCTATTATCGGGATAGTCCTCACTCGTTTGTGTGGCTGATCTTTAAAGTCATATAAAAACAATCCTGCTGTTTAGCTTACATAGTAATCTGAAACCTCTTTGTTACTTTTTCCATTACTAGATGGAATCCTCCAATATCAACAGGTGGAGAGTCCGCCGTATGAGGAGCAGTAGGTGATGGGGTCTGCGTCTGATAATTATCCCACTCCGACATTACTGATTGGTCGTCCACCTCTCCTTCCTCTCTGTCGTCATCCGTGGTGTTACACGTATAGGTGGGATTGTGCTGGAGACGGTGGATTAGAAGATTGTACCTCAGGTACTGGTGTCAAAGGAGACTGTCTCGGGACTCTTAAGGCTGAGGCAGGTGCTTGAGTCATGGGTGTCGCCGGAAGCGAGTCTGCTGACTCAGACGGCGGTAACCGGCGGTAATAGTCATTTAACATGTACATTTGTAAGAAGGTCTAATGGCATCTGTGCTATTGGTACTGCTGCAGGGGCTTGAGCAACTGGTGTAGAAAAAAACTCTTCCTCATCGTGATCATCCTCCTGCGTCTTTATTAACAGTTCTGACGGACTTCTGGCCACTCGAAAACTGTCATTCTCATAAGATTGCTCCTGATTGTCATCATCCTCTGAATTCAGAAGCTGCTCAGGTAACTTTAAGGGTGAAAGAGGCGGTAGAGTAGAGCCTCTTCTTTATAATAATGAAGAGGCACCGTCAACGGTGAAGTAAAAGAGGCAGCAGGCGGAGCAGCGGACCAAACCTGCAGATCCGTACATGAGGACAGAAGAGGCGTCGACGGACCCACTGTCGACGGTGTCGTCGACGGAGATATTGCATGCTTCGGCGACGGGGCTTTCAATGTTGACGATGTTGTCAACGACGAGGTAAGTTTCGTCGACGAAGCCTTCGACGACGGTGTTGACTTCGTCGACGACGATGCTGTCGACGACGGCATAATTTTCGTCGACGAGGAACTTGTCGACGACTGTGGAATCTTCGACGACGATATCGTCGTCTACGACGATGGACTTCTCGTCGACGGTGTGGTCGTCGACGGCAAAGCTGCTTTCGTCGACGAGGAGCCGACGACATCACCATCTGAGGCTTTGGCGAAGAGAAAGTAACCGTCGACGTGGAGGAAATACTGTAGACGGGACCCGTCGATGGAGCAGCCGTCGTCGTCGACGTCTTTTTCTGAGGTCATTTTTTCTCTGACAGTCTTTTAGATGGCAAAGACTTAGCAGACTTTCTCGGGGGCGTTTTTGGTCCAGATTTAGAAGGTGGAGAAGCCTTTTTTGCGGTAGAAGAGGAAGGCAAACCAGAATCCTTAGCTTTTCTCAACACCTTAGCCCCAGGAGAAGATACCTCTTCCTCAATCTTTCGCTTTCTGGAAGACATAGAAGACCCCGAAGCCAAACTTCCTACCTTCGAAAGAGGATCATCCTGGTCCTTAATCTTCTGCAACTAACAACAAGGAGCTCAGAGGGAAAATGCGGTCAAAGGTCGCCCTCCACTCAATATATACTTTCACAAAAAAGACCTACACCACAATCTAAAAAAGCCTTTAAAGAAAGAGCTTTAAGTCTGAGTGATCCCACACCGCACACAATTACACAGTATTTACCCTCAATCGACCACCTTGGCTCATACCAGTCGAGAGGACGGAACCCTCATAGGTTTCTGAATGACTCCAGATGTGAGTCACTTTTCCTTCGGTAATTTTCACTGTAGGGGATAGAGCATATTCAATTTACATGCATCTGGTCTGTTTAAAGCGTGGTTAACATTCACTTTTCTTTGTTACAGGGTATTCAATAACCATTATCTCTCCTAAGTCACTGCGAAAGATTTGCTGCTTTGAAACCCTTTTCATTTCTCTCTAGGCTAATTTTCCTAAATATGGCATTACATGGATGTACCTCCTACCTCATTAATTAAAATAGAGGAGTTATTTGCAAAGGTTTTGCAACATATGGTACGACATTAAATAGATAATTTACAGATGCCTTTGTGGTCTAGGTCTTTTTTGTGAAAGCCTTAATCTTCTGCAGCCATAGTAGAAGATGACCTTCTATGTCTCTGAGGGTCTTCTGAGGAAAGGTCCTGCAGATCTTACAATCCTTTACCTCGTGATCAGGATATAGGCAATAAATGCACTTTTTGTGGGGATCTTCTTTAAAAAGCCTAAGCTTCCCACAAGACTCACTTGGTCTGAAGAGAGATTTTGAAGTAGACATTCCAAAAATAGGAGAAAAAAACAGTCAGGTTGAGAAGTACTGAGCAGAGCTCAGGGAGACTCCCTTTCACACGACGTGCGGTAGAAAATCTGAGAGGCGGAGTCTCTGAGGAGAGCATTCTAGTGGGTGCTGGCGCCTTATTGGCTGTAGTTTGGTCTATACAAAATGACTAGGATAGTCAATAGTGTGGAAGTTTTTTCCATTGTAGCTTAGGGCTACTTTACTTCCTGTTTGGTATTACCAAGGGTTTTGGTTTTCTTATATACAAGTTACTGCTTTTTTATGTACCGCGGGACTCCCACTCCGACGACGGAGAATGATTCAGGCATGTGAATCTATGAAAGACACCCCAATACTGGAGAAATATATATCTTTATTTTTAATTAAAAGTTAAGATAAGTTAACTAGAACACTATTTGCTATGTGGTTTTATTTTAAGACCATTCTGCCATTATTATCTATAGAAGGGTGTTGCAATTCCTGTGGTTGGCCATGTGGTACTGGACGTACTCTAGGTCTGAGCTACAATACATTTTTTGCTGTTTTGGGAACTTTCTGGCTATCGTACCCACAGAACTGCAATTCATTAATATCAATGTGCTTACGCTTTTGTAGCAGGGTGTTTGTCCCTTCCTGAACCCCTCCTTATTCATCTCGTAAACTGTCCTTACCCTCCCTAAACCCTATCCATTTTATAGGAAGCATTTTCCATTTTTTTAGAGACTCCCCAGTTCCTCTCACATTTACTACAAAAACGTAGGTGTATGTGTGCCGAGATCTCTACAATTGTGGTGGAGATCTCACAGGAAAGGGAGGTGAGGCAGATGCAAAGGCCCCCACATGTAGGTTTGTGAATAGCAGTTTGAAGTACATGATTAGTAATATTGCAGTGCTACTAAATGTACTACTATGTGGAGGTTGTGAACAGGCCCATAAAGAACAGGGATCCTACCTGAAATGGAGAGCCCTTTCATGTATGCACCATTTCCAGCAGAAATAAAGTTCACACAGGAGATAAATGACTGCCAAACATTTCTTTACAGTTTTGACTTCAAACATAGACTCTCAACCGCCTTTAAATGCCTACAATTTAATGAGCAGTTTATTATGAATAAGTTATCCATAGACTAACACCATATTGGCTTAGAGGTCTGTGGTGCTTAACATCATTACTTGAATACCTAATCTAGCATTTCTGATTACAAGTATACAAGTTTTGTTGGAAACTGCATGATTTCCATGACAGTACAGGTTAAAAATGCAATAGTTGTATACTGGCATCTACAATCAATTAGGGTTGAATTATGTTGTTATGATATAGAAAGAGTAGTACATGTACTCAGCATAGGTGCAGATGTGAACTGTGATGAGCACCATCATTTAAGATGTAGGAAGGTGTAACACATCAAAATTACATTAACAGTACCAATATATCAAGGGCATGTAATACATGAAGATGGATAGAGGTATCTGGAAACTTACCAAGAAGCGGATACGGCGAGTCATCCTTCCCAGACACCACACAGAGGTGGTAATCACTTGGTCGACCCTAAAACATGAGAAAAAAAATTAAAAAGTGATAAGGGTGTGGGGGAAGGTGGCACATGAAGAACTTACACAGCAGAGCTGAAATTGGAGACTTTTGTCAGTGCCAGGAAACCTCTGGGTATAGGCACTATATATTGTAGGACAGGAAAGAACTGGACAGGATACAATAGTGGGAGGACGGCAACAGGGAGGACGTCAACAGGCTTTAAGGGCTGGCCTCTACGACATATAGAGGATGAGCCAATGCTCAGGATTAGGAATACCAATCAGCAGCCATGCCAATGCGATAGAGACAGGACTCACAATTCGGGGAGTAATAGGCCAAAAGGGAATGGTTCTCCTCATTGTATTCTTACATGGCAAGTAAGTTTATTTTTTGGGTGTAAATCTGTTTATTAAAAAAGAAAACAGTCTAGCAATGGCATAAGAATATGCAAAAGCCAAAAAGATCAATATAACGCATTCTGCTTTGTGACAGAGACACCACAATTGAACCAAAATGATACTGAAGAAACAGAGACATGATTCTACTGCCAATTACTCGTGCCCTAAATTAATTATGACTCGCTCCTCCACCATGCACAGTGTTGTCATCAATGATGACATTTCAGATGTTGCAGTCTTGTTTACAAAGATGTAATAGAACATGTCACGAGTGATGTAATATGTGGGGGAATTAACTGGGCGCGAGTCACAGTTACTTTTATAGAGCACGAGTTATAGTTACTTGAAATAACTACAGTTGATGAATTTCAGTAATTTTGTTCATTTAAAACGGTGTTTTAACTGACTTTTTCACCAAACTACAACTTCCTTTTAACCTTTGTTTTTTTTTAGTGAATTTCTACGTTTTTTTCAATGTAAACTAACATATTATTACAATTCCTAACTATATAGTTACTTTAAGCTTTATTTTGTTCAGTGAATTTCTTCGTTTTTTAAACCTGAAGTAAGATGTCCATAGCTGTGCATGGTGTGGGGTTGTATGAAGGGCCTGTCCCGTGGTCAGGTCCTCTGCCCAACCTTCTCACAGCACCCTACCCTCCGCTGCACACAGCTTTTAGCTGTACGCGGCGTACAGTTTGTTGCAATGCCTGGTTTATGGCCAGGTCCATTCCCTAACCCTACGCTGGCACCCAACCACACCGCTGTGTATAGTCTTTGGCCGTGAGTTGCATGGGGTTGGATACAGGGCCTGGCTGCAGTCGTTAGACTTACTGACTTTGTCAAAGAGTCACAACATCAGAATATAAAAAGAAGCATATCGGCTTAATCAAAATATATAAAACAGATCAATAATCTTTGTCCAAAAATCACCAATAACATTAATCAAATGTATATTTAATAAAAGTGATTGTAGTAAAAAAGAATTTATAAAGTTTTGCTAAAACAATCAACATGCCAATGAGTGATTCCTTTAACATTTTTCAGCACAATAAATGCAATCATCAAACAAACCATAAGGGGGCCTTGCCCTCTAGCTGAAGAGCATAAGCTCTAGCGTTGAGTATATATATATATATATATATATGTGTATATATACATATATATATATATATATATATATATATATATATGTATATATATATATATATATATATATATATATATATATATATATATATATATATATATATATATATATATATATATATATATATATATATTTCACACAAAAAAGTTATTCCAGCACTCCGTTAGTTAGAAGTTTTAGATTTATTCAGTGCACAAGTACAAGCCTACGCGTTTCGAACCTACTGGTTCCTTCTCACGGCGGCGGTTTAATCTAAAACTTCTAACTAACGGAGTGCTGGAATAACTTTTTTGTGTGAAATACAAACTAACGGAGCCCTGTCCTGGCTTCGACTCTGCGACAGGACAGTTCGTGTTGAATATATATATATATATATATATATATATATATATATATAAAACCTAGGGCATTATGTGGCGCTTCTTGCTGTAGTAGTGAATAATAAATGAGGAGATCTGCCCTGTCATTTATTGCTCATTTTTTAAAACAAATTCTTGTGGATGTCCCAATGCCCACCAGTAACACCCACATCTCGCATTTTTTTTGGGTGCCACAAAGGGAGCCCCAGGGCCACTGCAACCACAGCTGGTTCCTCAGCTGGCACCCATAGTTAGTACCGACAGGAGCAGGCACTTAATTCACACAGCTGAATCAAGTGCCCATCTGAGACATCCACAGCTCAATTTTGTTGAGGGCTGCAGGAGCACGTTGTCAGTTTAATTTGAGGTGGGTGTCTGGTGCCCATCCGGCACACGCATAGCTCAACTTTTGTTGGAGCCATGGTGGATGGGGGGAGCACCCAGGCCCCTGCTGGCTCCCGGGCTAGCACCATATTGGGTACTGGCAGGAGCAGCATTTTCCAACTTTTTTTAAAGGGTCAAGGATGCGTATTGTATGTATATATATATACATATATATATATATATATATACATATATATATATATATATATATATATATATATATATATATATATATATATATATATAAATTGCTTTGTCTCCCTGTGCCTACCACAAATGAGAATGTGTTCTTCTGTAATGTAAATTGTGCTCATGCCATGTTGTCGAGTTCGCACTATATAATATTGCAAGGAAAAATAAAGTAGGGAAACTCGAGTTCACACACTACTGAACGCGCACTCTTAAGTGCATCAGCAGTGCACTGTGAATCGGAGTGTTTCATAGGCCTGTCACAGATAAGAAATGCTCTCTAAACGAAATCCTACAAAACAATATACTACTGGCCGTCAGCAATTCATCGTCGGGTCGTGCTGCTAGTGTTTTATATAAATATATATATGTATGTATATATACATATATATATTATATCGCACTTGTGTTCTCTATACATATATTTTTATATATTTATGTAATATAAATAACCCCAAAAGAATATCCATTCTTGTACCTTACCTAAAATCACTTTACTACTCTTAATACTACCCATCTTTGAACCCTAAAAACCCGTACTACCCCTTAACAATATCCATCCATAAAGCCTAACCTAAAACCCCTTGCAACTCGTATTTAACTGTCATAACGTTCCATGGCAAACGGTGTTTTAAACTACTAGATTGTAAATAAATGTAACTGTTATTCCTTACTGGTTCTCTAGGCCTTAGTTTTATACAAATACACCTAGCCCCTATCTCTGTCTCTCTGGCTCCTCCCACTCCTGGGAGCTGCAAAACACTCCACTAATACTAGATGCTCTTAAGTATCGAGCAGCATGCTTTTCGTGTGGTCAAAATCAAAAACGACAGAGAGGGCAACTAGCCAGTACTGTGTCCAGGAATACAAAGACCTGGAGGACTGTCATATTCTTTCACTTTTGAAGTAAGTGCTTCCTGAAGACACCTTAACATGACATTGGATAGATACATGACCCAAAGTGGAAACTTACTGGAATTCCAAGCTGTTGGGCGGCCATTTTGATAATCTTCTCTGCTGAGTCAGTGTTGGAAACATTGACCATAGTGCTCTAAAAAAGCAGAAGACACATTTCAATCAGTATCTCACTTTGTTTTTTGCTTGAAGAAGTCTTATGTTATCCCCTGCAAAAAAGGCTCAGAACAGTAACATTATTGACTAATATTTGGTCGTGCATATACTTGATACTCACCACTTCCATACATGTAGTATCTGTAAAACTCCTTACTAATGTAAAGCTTTTTGCAGTACCGCTTTATTGCAGTCACCTGGGTTGTAATTTCATTTCACTTGTTCCAGGTGATTTCTTCCGGAACCAGGGTTGGCTTACGGTGTTTTGGACACTGGGCTGCTAATTAAGTCTCCGATAATGAAGGAAACATTGATTTGTAAATGAAATCAATAGTCTCTTTTAAACATCAATAACTGGTTCTGACATGGAACTGAATCATTTCGAGTTTTCTTAATTCATTATGTATTGCAAAAACACATGTACTATAAATTGAATCCGACAGAAGCCAATGGTAAGTGGCTAACTAGAATTTCTATCAGGTTTGTTCTCTACGAATTAAAAAAAAAAGTCATATGTTCACCAGCTTAATACCCAGAGTTTGCGTCTATTTGATTACGAAAAGGAAGCTTTTCAGAAAATTATGAGTAACACGTCCTCAGCAAGGGGAAGATCCAGTACACAAGACAACAATTTATTGGCCTCAGGGGCTAAAATACTCCGGACTTAGGAAGGGGTAGGGTGGGTTGCACCAACATTCCTCATTAACTGTCTCACCACCGAATTTCCAGTCTGGAGCTTCACAGCATTTCAGATTTCATGATATTATGGGCCAGATGTACAACCATTTGAGATTACGACTTGCAAATTGTGCTCGATTATGAGTCGCAATGCGCGTGTCGCAATTTTAAATCTACAACAGTGTCTGAGACACTAATTGTGATTCTCAATGGGGAGGCAAAATGCAAGCCTCATCAATATTCATGAGGCACTAGCAATTTGCGACCCCATTTGGAATGGCTGGCACTCCCAGGGATGGTGGCCTGCTGGGCTCAGCAGACCTCCATGTCTGTGACTGCTATTACATAAAGCAGTTTTTTTTAATGCATCCCGTTTTCCTTAAAGGAAAACGGGATGCATTTTTTTTTTTAATGAAACGTTTTTGTTTCATTTTTTTAAGGGCAGGTAGTGGTCCCTGGAACCACTACCTGCCCTTAAAACATTTTTCCCCTGCATTTGCAAAGGAGAAGGAGTCCGTAGGGACCCCTTCTCATTTGCGACTGCATTATCACCCTCTTGAAGCCCGTTACTGCTGTTTTTGCTGCCAGTGGGAGAGGGGACAAGGACTATTTGTCCCAGGAGCCTTTGTGGTCCCTGCCGCCGACGTCGCTTTTTTGCGCCTAGAGGTGCCCCTAAAAGACCTCGTGGGCTCCTACAGCACAGGACGCTCACGGCCGTGCTCGGGCCGCCGGCCTTGGGCGGGCCCGTCTGCGTCAGGACAAGACTGGGTTGGGCCAGGTCCCTTGGCCCCACAGGAAAGGTATAGAGACCCTGCATTGGTCCCACTCTACCTAAAAGGTAAGGAGATGGGGAAGCGCAAGACAGTCATGCCCTCCGCCAAGGATCGTCCTTTGACATCATCAATTACAAATTTTCGAACAAATGCAATGGGGGCGATAACTAGCTAAATAGAATCCATGGAGGAGAGACTGGGGGCCACACAAAGAGCTTTGCATAGTGGTACAGCGACTGTGTCAGAGTTGGAGCACAATGTTGGGGGCGATGCACCAGGGAGCTCTAATCAAGATGCGGGGAGCCTAGCGCCTAATATTTCCGGGACTGTAGACAACATTAGCAGTACACAACAAGGAGGTTTTGTCAATACACTATGCCCTCCTCCGTACAAAAAAACAAAGGCATGTGGTAATGACAAAAAAGATGCATCTCCCCCAGCAACACGTAAGAAAACCATGGCAACCCCTAAAAGGAAAGGACCAAAGGCTTTAGTCTCAAACACTGCCAGGGTATTAGAAATATTGAGCACGTGGGGGACTTTTTGTCAACCACACAGCTTGCTAACGTATTGGAGGTTACCAATAAATCACTACTTGAGCCACTCATGGGAGTGCTAAATAGCATTGATATGTCTTTAAAAATATTGATTGGTGCTAGTGTTTTGTAGTTAACACCTGGCCCAAGCTCTGTTCCTGACCCTGATCCTACCATCAAATTAAATCAGGACATACCCAAAGTGATCCATCCTATTTGGCATCAGCAAACAAAAATTGTATTACAAATACTTCATTGAATGCATTACAACAAGCAAAACCACAAATAGAAGAGTCCCATGCACTGGGTGATGGTCGGACAAACCTAACAGCTAGGTGTAGGGATCCTGGATGGCCTAATGTTGTAGTCAGTCAGTGCAATGCAAGCTTGGGAGATGATCGATATGACTATAGAAGAACACTTCACCTCCCAACCGAAGCTACCCTTAGGTCATTGTCCTTAATAATGTTCCACCACTGCCAATTAACAAGGAAGAGGATCGGAATCAGCTTAAGAATTAAACTGTATACTTGTTGGCAAAGGCTGCGGATTGGGCATGTAGCGACGACTTGTATTGTAAGATAAATAACATTGAACATGTATAATGGGCGGGCTCACAGCCAAAGAAGGAAAGTGGCGATTGTATTAATGTAATTTTAGGGACAAGTCCCTGGTATACTGGCTCATGGGTAGGCTCCTTAGAAGTAACAATGTAAGGGGCCCCATTGAGGCAGTACCATTGGGTTACTTTTATAGGTCATTAATAAATAGCGGTCCCTGGACTGTACCCACAGTTGTTAATATGTCATCTGCTTTTGCTATCCCAACTTTCAATCGCTTTTCTCCTCTAGATCATGTGGATTGACTTTATTTCATGGGCTTGAAGTCGTGTGAAGTTAAAAAAGGTCCATCCTATCCATTGTTTAGCATAAATGACATTAGGGTGGACAACTCGCCATCCTCTTTTATGACCAAGACGGATGTTGCAAATTTTCCGAAAAAGTTCGCTAATTTTCCAAAATATTTTGCTCATTTTCCTGAGGTTATAGGGAATTTTTTAACATGTTTGGATGATAACTTAGAGGAAGAGTTGTCACATGTTTATGCACGTGGTCAGCATAATCTGGTCTCTCCTGCTATGTCGAACTCAGTTAGTATTACTTCCTATGTACCACCAGAGAGCAACCCACCGTCACTTAACGTTATGTTGCAGGGTGATTTGGAATCACCTGTGGCATCTATTGACCTTGCGCCTCTGGACGGACATGTCCTATCTTTGCCATCCATATTTGAGGGGTCTACTTGCCACAATAATAAGACCGCCTATGGAAGCATATTTTGGAATATTGCTGGCTTATTGCGCAAGTTACAAATGAACGAGTGGGCCGTCTTTATCCAAAAATATAATATGCCTGCAGGAAACATGGATGCGAGATATTGTACATATAAATAGTTTCTTTTCCATTCATACACCAGCAAACGTTTCCTTAGGTGGTCATGCAAAAGGAGGATTACTGACCTTGGTCTCAACAACACTGAATGGCTGGCTAGGAAAGACTAAGATCGATTCAATGCACTTTCAGATTATTAATATTTCTCTCAGGAAAAAATCTTACATTGGTTATTGTAAATTTTTATCATAATAACTTTAATGTCTCAAATATTAGTATTGCCAAAGAGTTGGATAATTCTTCGTCAACCCATGTCGAAGAGTTGAATACAGATTTTGTAATCTTTTGGGGAGGCGATTTTAACTGTAAACTCAGTCCTTTGTCCAAACATGCTGCATGCCATCTGGTGGCTGGGGCGACCGGCAGTTGTTGTCCTTTTAATCACAATCCCTGTGGGAATATTTGTAATTCACTTTTGTCAAAATATTCTATATACCTTACAGTGGATCTTATTAATTCTGTAGGCACTGATTTAGTTACATACACAAGGATATATGTGACAAGGCACCCTAATTGATTTTATTGCTCTTTCAGGATATTTTAAACCTCACTTCTTGATTTTTAACATTCACAAAATGTGTTATAGTGATCACTACCCTCTATCCTTAGAGCTGATGACCCAATCTTATGAAGAAACTGCTACAGATAGATTATGTCCATTAACTTATGTTAAGAACAAAGGGTTACTTTGGAAGTGGTCCACTATAAACCCTGATTTGGTCTCATCTCAAATTTTAACAAATAATCTAGATTGTCTGGAAGATACCATAAGTCCTTCAGTTATGGTAACATCATTTGAGTCAATAATAGAGAGCATAAATGTTGCATTGACTAAACAAATCAAGTCTAGAACACAGAATAATAAGAACTTGTTAAATAGTGACTGCACTTTCTGTCATAACAATTTAATTCAGGTATTGAAAATAAAACCCCGAAACATAGCTGAGGTAAAGCAGTCACGCCCCGAATACAAGCAGACGTTAGAGAAACGCAAGATAGAAATTAGACATGAGGCATGGGAAAAACTCCATGTGGCTTGTCAAAGTAGAGATTCCAAACTCTTTTGGCAAACTGTTAACCAGGATTATGTCAATGGGAACAATAGTAGTAAGATTGACGTGGCAGTTATGCCTGGGTCGATCATTTTTCAGATCTCTATAAAACTAGTCGTGATCCTGATTTTTGTACCAATTTTGAGGCCTCAACCCTGGCAGCCCACTCATTAGATGAAGTGGACAGGGCCTTAACACAGACTGTGAGGAATAAGGCCTCAGGCCCTGATGGCATCCCAGCGGATCTGTTTTTAGCTAATACTCCCTTGTGGCTCCCGCTGCTTTCAAATATTTTGAGTTGCTATGCGTCTCAGGGACCCCCTGACTCTTGGAGATCCATGATAACAGTTCCCATCTTTAAACAAGCATTTGCAATGCAATAGGTCTCGCATTTACGCGAGTTCAAGCTATTGGCATTGCAATTGGCAATGCCTTTTATTTATGTTTCAAAAACCAAAACATAAAAAAGGCATTGTTATTTACAATGCCAATAGCTCAAACTTGTGTAAATGCGAGACCTATTGCATTGCAGATGCTTGTTAGTACAGTCACATTGGATAAAGGTAAACAAGGTGCCACATCAATGAGAGGTATTGTTTGCGAAAAATGCAGTAACACTTCGACAAAGACATAAAGACTTTCTTTATAAAATAAACTGTAACCAAGTTAAATAATTTAAATGAACCTACATCCGTGAGAGAATCACCAAAGTTTAGCTCAAATTCTTTTTTTACCTTGCATCTCTTGGTCTGTAACTCACTATTTTTCTTACTGAAATTACATGTACATCGGTGCCCAGAACCTCTTATCACAGACAATAGACACATTAAAGCAAACAATTCTCCCACCCGTTTTCTAACATGACCACTGTATTCATGCAATTTAGATGCAACTAGACATGTGTCGCACAATCGTAGAAAACTATTACATTCCTTGCGATATACTATTATAATTCAAGCTGTACATATTAAATCTCCTCGGTAGTAGATTTCAAAGCAGGTAAAAATTCGAACCCTATTTGAATTGTTAGCAGAGGCCATAAGGACCACCTTCCCTGAGCAGCAGCCGACCTCCAGGAGGCACATTTGAAGGTATCCTCTGAAGACAAGACGAGAGTTCTTATTATTTGAAGGATATGTAATATCTAGTAATGAGTACTACGTTATTTACCATGGCATTCTAATTTAGTGGCTCAACTAAACAAGCACTGACTAATAACGAGGCGTGAAACGCAGGCGAGAGAGGCGAGCTCTACTTTGATAGGCAGGAGCCTGCGAAGTTCCGTAGCCCGTCCGGAGAACGGCACCTTGGAGGCAGAGGGAGCCCAGAAGAAAGCAGGGATTCCGGGAGTGATGGGGTTCCCGGGAGAGAGCAGGCAAGGCATAACGGTGCGAGGAAGGTTCTCCAACTTACAGAACATCCCGTAGCAGCGCAGCGAGAAAAGAGCCCGGTGAGTGGAGGGGTGTGGGGGGTGTATGCGCGTGTGTGGGTGTAGCTGTGTGTGTGCGTGTGTGTAGCTGTGCGTGTGTATATGTGTGGCTGTGTGTCTGTTAGCTGTGCGTGTGTATATATGGGGCTGTGTATCTGTGTGAGTGCATCCTGATGCATTGTGCCTGCGTGGGTGTATGTGTGTGTGTGTGCGCATGCGTGAGTGTGGCTGTGTGTCCACGCGATTGAGAATGGCGAGAGGTTGACTTACTGTGAATGTGAGACAGGAGATGTGCACGGCGCTGGGCTGGGCGTGCGCGCCCACGAGGTGAAATCGCCGAGGGAAAGCGCGTGCCCTTCCCCTGTCCAACATTCCCGGCAAGTCGGCAACAATAGGTCTTTCGCTAGACGCAAGACCTAAAAAGGTGATAGGGCGAATCCCAAAAGTTACCGGCCAATATCCTTAATTGACTGTACCTGTTAAATTATGGGTAGAGTTATTCTCGAAAGGCTGGAGGATTGAGTATTGGAAACCGGCAAGTTTTCGGATATTCAATATGGTTTCAGGAGAGGCCTCTGTACCGTTGAACAGTGCCTCAATCTGCACCAGTAGAAGGTAAATATACCCTGGCCAAGCTTGGGTCCCTTTTTTTAGGGTTCATGGACTTGACATCTGCCTTTGACTGGGTGCAGAGAGAGAGGCTGTGGAAGAAGAAGCTGCAAATGGGCATTGAACTCGCCATTGTGCATTTTTTAGCAGCTATGCTATGCACGGGGAGGGTGCGTTATGGAGCAGGAGGGGAACTTACTGCCCCAATTGAAATGAAACGCGGGATACGTCAGGGCTGTGTTCTCGCCCCATTTTGATTTTTGTCTGTATATAAACGACCTGGAGAGCCACATTAAAAATGGGAATTTGAACGCTCCCCAGATAGGCCGTAGGTCGTTACCAGCGCTATTATATGCAGACAATTGTGTTTTAATATCCAGAACTGGGGTGGGGTTGCAAAGGCTTTTAACAAGTTTTAACAAGTTTATGGATGGCCTTGGCCTGATGACAAATGTAGCTAAATCTCATATTATGGTCGAGGGTAAATCCCCCGCAATTTTAAAGATATGTTTTTATAGACAATGAGAGACTGCTTTATGTGCCCACCTTCTCTTATTTAGGAATTCTTTTTGAATCAAAAAATACTTGGTCTCACTTATTAGAGGCAAGGATCAGGGGTTTTAACCAAAACCTGGAGGCAATCTTCAGGTTCACAAAAAAACTAGGCTCTCGACCCATCAAGGTAATGACTGAAATTTATAAAGCACGTACATGTGCTGTCACCCTGTATGGTGCAGGAGTTGGGGTTCCTGTGACGTCGAATGCCTGCAGAGAGTCGAGGATACGTTTTTGAAACGTTTGCAGAGTGTGCGAAAAAGCACTGCTGCTACCATTTGTCAAAGCGAACTTGGTGTGATTCCACTGTACTTTTGCATACATTTAGCCCCCTTTGTTATTGTGGCATGATATCTGGGTGAAGGAAGAAGCGGCTTTGAACCGTGCTGTTATTACAGACTGTTTAAATCTGGAATGTGCGAGTAAAATCCCATGGATCTCTTACGTTAAGGCTCAATTGGAGATCCTGGGTTTGTCGGATTGTTTCAACAACCCTGGAAGTATTGCCAAAATATCAAGGGCAAAGCTGAAAGGGGTCTTTTTAGCTCACTCCTATTTGACGAGAGGTACACAGGAAATAACGAAAAAAGGTAATGTTGACCACTCACTTTTAGTCTGTTCTCCAGGCACGGAGCTTTATCTATCCTTTTACCTTAGCCATGCTAAATTGTATTATCTTATTAGGTTCAGATTTGGCATTTCTCATCTTTTGGTTTCATATCCTCGCAAAGTGTTTTCTGATGCTAAACTGGATTTATGCCCCTGTGAATCAGAATCTGTCCAGAGCACATTGCACTTTATGTTTTTCTGTAAACTGTACATTAATAAAAGACGTGCTTTTTTAATATCACTTTTAAAATTCCTAAAGATAAGAAAATGTGGGGCCGCTCTGCATTATCTTCAGCTTTTAAAAGATGAATTTATTTGCCTAATGATTTATAAATATATTACGTCCGCAATTCGGCTACGAACCATTGTTGGAAAATGACTTTTTATGTATTTTTTTTTTCTCATAGTGATTAATGTTGAAATTTTAACATGGAATGTGCTGCTGATACGTGCCACGCTCGCAGTTGCTCCTCTATTCTATGGAACTCCTATTTGATAATGGAATTTTATTCATTTTTTTGTGTTTTATTACAAAATGTGTTATTTCTGAGATGTACTCTTTTATGGCTGGTCACAGCCGAATAAAGATTTTCTGACTGACTGACTGACCACCCTAGTGTATCGGGCGGTAACTAGTGAGTGTTTTGCAACCGCAATTACGGTTGCAAAACATTCGTACATGGCTTGTGAGTCGCTATTAGGAAGGGAACGCCCCTTCCTAATAGCAAGTCGCAAAACACTATTTTGCGAGTCGCCAATTATTTGCGATTCGCAAAATAGTGTTTGTACATGGCCCTATCAGATTTAGCATGCGCAAACGGGTCGCAAACCCGTTTGCGCATGGTAAATCTTGTCGTACATCTGGCTCAATGAGTGATGACCGTGCACTATGAGCATCGAGCCAAAGGGCCAAGATGGCAAAGTGTGTCAACCAACATTTATAATATAGACTGTGTGCCAGGTTCTGAGACATAATTAGCTAAGGTGTAGCTTTGGTGCCATTTTATTCTACTTTCACAACCACAGGGGGAGGTCTCTTGGCACATAATTCCTGTTACCATCTGTTGGTTGTGAAAGACTGGGCACAGCGACCAGGATACTTTCTTTTCATTGGCTACCCCTTTATAGAGTCATCATCTGGTGCTCTCCTGAGTTGAAGTTAGGATTAAGGAAGCATAACTTTAAAACACCTACCCTATAGAATATTAAACGTCTGTTGACATAATGTCCTTTCTGCTGTTTGCGCATTGAAAAAAGCAAAACACATACTGTTAAACCATGCAACACAAGTACCAGGTAGAGCTGCTGAGCAGTTCCCTGCTAACATTCTAAGGTAAGTTATATCCAAGAGGGATTGTGTTACCGTAAGGAAACGTTGTTTAGATTAATACCAAAAGACGAAATCACTATTAAGAAAGTAAGGTATAACACATTTTATATTTAGGTCCCAAGAGGAAAAAATAATACTGCAAAAATGTTTCTTTTGGAATGGAAACAAATGAGACAATAGACATAAAGGTAGAAGTGTGTGGGAAATGGTGAGAGTTCTTAATAGGGCAGGGTAGGGGGTCAGTGATATAGATAGTCATGGTTAAGGTTAGGTTTAGGCTAAGAGGAAATTTAGAATTATAATTAGGCAAGGTATGAACTCTACCCCACTTGACAAATGATGGTTCTTGGGATGTTCAAGAGGGACTCATGCTAGATCTTTAGAATAGACACACGGGCAAGTTCAGATATACAGAATCTAAAAGTTGTAATTTTTTGTCAGTTCTCCTACTTGTCTCTTCCCTCTTTTTCTCCCTTTTCTAGCTTTCTCTTTTGCTGAGGTTCAAAGTCCACCCAACAAATGAGTACTGGGGCTCACTGCCTGCCTACACTGGCACAAATTGAGATCTGAGTAAATGTAGTAAGCAGTGATTGCAACCTACATTATATGTCCTTGGAAATGAACTACCAATTAAACCATCCATCCTTCCAAAGTCTTTTTTAAACTGGATAATCGTTAAATAAAATATTTACAGTGATTAGAAATGACAAAAGTGTGATAGAAAGAGTACTATAAAATAAGCTTTTACCACTATGACATTTAAATGATTGTGACAATTTGTTTACAATGACACTGTACCCAGAATAAACAAAGATGCCATCTAGTATGTAAATATTTACATATCACAGGCTCTCACTCTCGGAGGTGTGCAGGTACTTCTAGTTGGATATATTCAAAGTCCTTTTATTGCACAACTGGATTAGGGCTACTCATTTCTAACACCTCTAACAGTCACCCTCAGTCCAGCTTGGCTGCCCTGAAACCTTTGATGAACTCTGCTGCAAGACTAATGTATGAAGCCAAGAAATTCGACCACATCACACCTATTTCTTGTGTCTTCCACTGGCTTCCAGTGAAAGCCAGATTAATTAAATTCAAACTTGTTATATCACATTCAAATGTATATACATGCAAGTGTCAGTGCCTCAAAACTTCCAGGGAAGCTAAAAGGCGCAGACAGAGAGATATTCAGATTTAAAATAAAGAAGCTCAAATCCCACACACCTGCTGCCCAGACCTGTTGCAGCTCCGTCTTTCTGGAACTCCCTAAATGAAGACCAACTTCAATTCCGCAATACCTTTTTAACCTCTATCTAGACCCTTTTGCCCCATTCCCATTTTCCTTCTGAACCCCACTATTCTCTTCTACTCAACTCATCGCAAAGCACTGCCTCTTTCTCTTCCTCCTTCCCTGCCTCTCTCATCAACTAACTGCCTTTGCTCCTATTTCTGCCCTCTAAGATAACACTGATTCCACCTGGATGTTTCAACTCTTCATCTTATGCTGAATTTAATGTAAGTTATAAAGTATTGTTCTTTGTCTCACATGTTATTGTGAAAAGATTCTGGTCACTGCAATATTGGAGATCCGAATCCCTTCCCATTATTCCCTATCCGAAGCCTCTTGACATCTTTCTTAGGTAGAGTTGCACTATTTAAAAATGTGAAATACACCTTTTCGCTCTAGTTCTGGAGCTACTGGCGGCATTGATTCTTAGAGATCAGGTGATTCACTGGATGCAGTGGTCCCCGGGTTGGGAAGACAAGATATTGTTATACGCAGACGATGTTCTGTTGTACCTGACCTCCCCAAGGACCTCCTTGATTGGCCTTCTGGACATTCCTGTGGTGTTTGGGAGATACCCCGGATTCACCATAAACTGGTCAAAATCTGTGGTATACGTTCTACAAGGAGAACCACCTCACCTCCCGGGGGGCTGCCCATTACAGATAGTGTTGGACGGCTTTCGCTATCTCAGCGTTTCATCACGCAGAACTCAAGAGTTCCGCTTTGCTCGCAACCTGGGGCCACCTATTCAGAGGTTAAAAAGTGATGTCAAGCGTTGGAAATCTCTTCCCCTCTCATTGTCAGGGAAAGCGGGCCTCTTCAAAATGATGGCTCTGCCTCGCTTCCTATACGTCCTTCAAAACTCAATGGATCCGATTCCCCCTTCTTATTTCAAAGAAATTGAAAATCTTCAAAGAGACCACTTATGGGACAGTAAGCCCCGCATAGCCCTAACCAAATTGACTCTAAATTGGTATGATGGGGGCATCAGTCTCCCGGATATTAAAAAGTATTATTGGGCATCCCATTTAACAGCTATTAACCAGGCGATCTATGGTCGACCGGATGACCCCGGATATTCCATGAACAAATGGCTTCTCCCGGGGGGTGGATATACCAGAGTGCTCTATGCCAGGCCCCGCAGGTACCCCCTCACAGGACCGAGTGCAAATTCGGTCCATGTTTGGCATGCGGCTAACAAACAGTTGGGATGGGACTGCAGACTTACCCAGGCAACTCCACTGTGGAACTCGGAGCGGCTGGGAAGCCTGTGGCAATCCAAGGGCTTTGATAAATGTGACCTAATTGGACTCTCACAAATCAAGGACAAATGGGGTAAGGAGACAATTCTTCCCTTTGTTTCCCTCCAACAGCAGTACCGCCTGGCAGATACTGAATATTTTCGGTATCTTCAAGTCTGGCATGCCTTGCGCACTCATGTGCCGAGCAAGTCCCCCCTTCCAAAGGCCTCCCCCCTGGAGGACAGGATACTCAATGGCGACCTCCCTGAGAAAACCATCTGCCTGATCTACAAAAAATTGGTTAATGATATGGAAAATCCATTACAATCACCAAAGGAGAAATGGATCGGAGACGGCCTACAATTGGATGAGGAAGACTGGCAGGAGGTGGTCTCCTCCCCGAGAAATGTGGCGGTCCAGGCAAGGCTACGTTTAGTGCAACTCAAAATTCTGCACAGGATTTATTTCACAGGGCCGGGCTTGGTACGTATGGGTTGAGCAGAAACTGGGGAGTGCAGACGGGGGTGTGGGGAGATCGGCACATTCATGCATATCCAATGGGAATGTGTACACATACAGTCGTATTGGCAGGACATACACCATACTTTACGAGAAGTTCTGTCTATTGATCCGCAACTGGAGGCCCGCAGATGCCTCCTAAATATTTGGAAGCCTACGGACCTCACCTCCTACACCACACAATAGGCAACTCTGGCAATAATTATTGTGAAGAGGAATATGGCGCAGCACTGGGAAGCCTGCCAGACACCAACATTGGGGAAGTGGGAGGAGAGCCTAGAATGGTGCATGTTCAGGGAGAAATCAGTTTATATTGCAAGGGGGTGCCCTGGGAAATCGAATAAAGTGTGGGGACCATGGAATCATTACAGATGGGATATCTGTAGTCCACATACTCCAATGCATGAATGAGACGCTCGAGACCCCCTGATTTATTTCAAACTTCAAACTGTGACTTGATTTATGGTATTACATATTGAAATCCTAGACTTTGTATGGTTCCTAGCTCGTGAATGTCAATGGTGGATTTTGTCGATGTTTAATAAAAAGAATAATAAAAAAAAAATGTTTAAGCATTTGAAATACATAAAATATTCAACTGGTAATTACTTAGTACCCTAAGGCAAGGAGCACAGCACACTAAGTTTCACAAACAGTACAACCCTGGGTAAGTGTGTTCCAGAAGTGGTGGTAATTACGGCCAAGATTCCCCTCAATAAGATCTGGATTACAATACGGGACTATCATTTTACGAGCTGATGCATTATGTGGAGCTCTTATTGGCAGTGTCTTTGGAATATTGTGTTAAATCATGAATCCGCAGAAGGCACTAATAATAATGTTTATACCGTTGGCATACTTCAAAATAAACACGCAAATCTAAGCACTGTAAATTTGCGCCCTTATGATTTACAGAAATTCCTACAAGCAGGAGCTGGGAACTTCCTCCATATTAGTCTTTTGCAAGTAGGAGTTCCTCATGTGCTCACAAAACTTGGGTCCCTAGAAATTAAGCAGAGTGGTAGAGTTTTCCTAAGTAGCGGGCAAATGTTAACAAAGGTCATCTGTAAGGTTACAAGTGGTCTGCTTTTCACCAAATACATGGTGCTTCAGCCCTGGCTGTTCACTAACAACCTAATGCATTCTGGGTGCTGTAGTTACAGACTTCACCTCAGGGTACCTCCACTGCGGAGATACAGGCTCTAATTCTAGTGCCGGACTTGCTGACGGGCACTTCAGGTGCTGGTGTCACCGTAAAAGGTACGGTGTCGTCTCAAGGTATGAGATGTTCCACTTGTGTCGCTTCTGTGATTGGGACCTCAGATCACAAGAAGAAGAGGGTGCATGTTCTGCACGAGGTTCAGGTGAAGATGCACAACATATGACCCAAGACACACAAAAAGGCTTCACTTAGTGCCAATCAATTCTTTAATTGATGGGAGTCTTGCTAGGGCCCCAGAAGATCTTAGATCATATGTAGTGCTATCTCGAAGTCTCTTTCCATTTCTGTTAAGGTACACATTTGGATTACGCTAACTAGGCATGAACGTAGACAAGAAGACTTCGATGTTGTCCACATTTGGAAAGAAATCATATCCACAAAAGGGTGATCAAGGCTGCTTGTGAGATGAACGAAAGAGCCTTGTGACACACCAGAGAAAGCCCAATGGGACCATCTCGGAGAATGGATCGGTCAGCTAGGAAAGTTATCAACCCTAGTATAACCTTCTCTGCAATTCCTCCCTTCCTTGGCTATCAAATTAAGTTGCGTGGAAACGTTAAAAAAGCATGGGATAAAGAGGGGCAGGGAGACTGATTAACATACATACAGTCTGGCAAACAAGGAGGCTTGCAGCCAAGGAGGTAGGCACTAAGTCAGGCAGACAAATAGTAAATCGGATGGACAAGTAGACAGACAGAGAATGAGGTAGAAACGTAGGCGGGCCATGAGACAGCTTAACAGACAAGCAGACTGAAAGACAGATAGCTAAACAGAAAGACAAATAGCTAGACAGAAAGACAGTGAGACAGACAGTTAAAAAACTATTTTAATAGGCAGAGAATCAGTTACACCGACAATAAATATGAATAGATGAAAAATGTGGCCGAAATGCAAGTCCTGATTGCAGATAGGTAGATACCTTACTTTCGCTGATTAGCTGACACAGAGTTACGAGGGTAAACAGGTAAGCATTTTGACACAGGTATATTACTGTATGGTGTTAGATATGCAGCATTAATATATGCTGATGGCGAAGCACTGTTGGCTGTAGAGGTATTGATGAATATATATGTATTCCGACTGGGCAATACGTAGGCTTGATTGCTAAAACAGGTGGATACAGGCAATCCCAACAACAGACGCTTATAGATGCAGACTCAAGTGAAAAGACAGGTAGACAGAATATTCTTGAAATAGGAAAACAGATTAAATATGTATTTTAAAAGTACTAAGGAAAAGGGTACAGAATACGGATAGAGGAGCGGCAGCCTGACAGAAATATAGCACGGCATAGAGACTCCCAGTGGGGTCTGTGGTGGACAGGCGAGGTTACTTACAGACGTGTAGTCGTCCGCCTCCGGGGACAGCACGTTCAAGGGCAGTATCTGCGGATCCTCTTCTCGCTTCTTCTCACTGATCTGCCTGCACGAGCACCAGGCAAATAATAGGAACATAGGTTAAAAAAACTCAACAGGGAAACACCGGAATATTTTAACATTCACAGCACAAGACCTTCCAGGGAATTAATGTCTGGAGACAGGAGTTCAGGAAATGCAGGAAGTGGCCATGACGCGCCACGGGGCCTCACCGGAAGTCTTGCAGCGCGCGCGCCGCGCCATTGCTCTGTCAAGCAAACGCTGCTCTGCAAAGACTGCAGGTCCGCAATTTCTGAGGCCATCTCTCGGGTCTGATTTCTCCCCTCCCACCAAATGGGTGGGGCGAGCATTTTAAATTCCTTGATTATCTGGTTGGGACGATCTTGTAAATAAAAATACTATTTTTAGAGGAGAAAGTCTTACAATGAGCAGAAGGAGTGGTCCTTCCTGAGGCCTGATTTGCCCCCAGAGTGCGGCATTTCCGCTAATAGACGCAAACGAACGTACAGTCAAAAGCAAATACTTGATCACTGACTATCTCAGACCAAAACAGTGACCTTCCTGGAATGCGTTTCATCTTTCTACCAGTATACGTATTTACAGTTTTCAGTAACCACTTTTTAATGCGCCTTATTTCGACAGCTAGCTCATGCCTGTGCTCTATGTATCAGAAGTACTGTGAATGGTACCTGTCTCAAAGTATGGGGATCCTTCATGGCTGGAGTTAGAATGAATTATTCACTGATTTATTTGGCAAATGACTTACATATCACAATAGATCCACTTTAGAGCATGGTCTTTTCAAGGAATTTACACGATCAGCAAATTCTGCATATTTCTTTGTTGTGGGAGCTGGGTGGAGCAGAAAATGTCTCTTATGGAGGGCTGGCTGAAGCAAAACATGTGATGAGGAATACATTTGCTCTTTAAACCGAAATCTGCCAGTATCTCAAATGACTTTTGAACGCAAGAGATGCTCTTGAATTCAATTTCACTCAAAATACCTCAAAATGTATTTTTTTTTAAAATACATGTAATTTGCAGTTTTCATTTTTTATGCTATTTCATACAGCGTTACTCCTTTCCTGAGTGGTCTATGTGGTGCTTATGTTATGTGTTCATCAGTTTGAAACTCGTCTACCGATGTGCAAGCACCTGGATACCTTCTTAGATGATAAGTTAACATAACATAACATGAGCGGACACCACTGGAGCGTGTGGTTGTCAAGTGAAGGAGGTTGGGGCGTCTAGGCAGACCTGCAGGTGTGCAGGAGACGGCAAACACCTTCCAGTCCTGCTCCTGCATAGATGCTTCCGTTGATAATTGATAGTTGATAATCCGTTCTGTTCATTGAGCAAAGCCATTGAATAAATGAGAGTTCATTCAAGCTGATTTGTGTGTCAGTGTCACTGAACATATTAGTCTTTTAGTTAATTCTGGAAAACGTATATTTCCTGGGAGAGAGACACTAGCAAACCACAAACATTATAAGAGGGTTCTAAGGAAAAAAGTGTTTGGGGGAAACACATTTCAGTAAAATGATTCTGCCTGGGAAATTTTGCTCACGAGTGAATTTTGCAAAGGGTCGTTACACTTTGAAATTTAGGGCAGCTGTGAACCTTTGTGATCTACGCAAAACTTGGCTTCTGGGATTATAATTTTGCACACCCAAATTTTGCAGCTAAATTGGGCCTCAAAAATTGTTCTCCAAGAAAAAGCACGGTCCATATGAGGGATGAGATGAAACAGCTCGGCAGATACAAATCAAATTTCAATGTAGATCCGACCTGTGCTGTCAATTCCCTTTTCCATCCTGCCTGAGCCTATACTCTCTGAAAAGCATTTGAAAGGAGCCAAAAACACACACGGATTATCGATCATCGTTTGTAAGAGTGAGGACTTGGTACGATCTTGTCACAATTTAGTTTGAGGACAACATTGTTTATTAGACGTGGCTGAAATAAAAATGTCACCTATGCAACATATACAAAGTTGACACTTTCCAAATGCTGCAAAGATTGTAAATTTCCCTTGTTGAAGGATTTTTTTACGAATTGTTTCTTTATCCCAAACATTTTTTGATAGCATTATCCCACAAAAAATACATTTCCCTCCAAAAAGTGACGGTGTAAAATCTTCCAAAGTTTCGAGACAAATTTCCTAGAGTTTGTGGAGAAAAACGGTGCTACTTTTCACATTCCTTTAACACATATAATTATCCAAGCTCAAAACACCCCCCTAAATGAAAGGCATGTTAATGAACGAGCCATTGGTTTACTGTCTGCATATGGGTATACCATGCACAGTTAAAGATGCCATCCCATGTAGAGAAAAAAAACTGTCCAGTTCTGCTTTGCTGTCAATAACCAACAATAGAACGTCCCTTTTTTTGATGACGCCTCTTTGGATTTTGAGCTGTATAATGAAATCATTGGCCGTATGGCCCTTTAAGATGCCGACATTTTTTTTCGTGTTGGCTGGGATATAAATAAACGGGTGTTGGACATGGCCTCCTTACGAGAAATTTTCCCAAAAGGTACTTTTCTTTGCCGACACTCTCTGCATAACCTTAGGAGACTAAGCATCTTCCTCCTGGACGTCAGAGGGAAGATGTGCGCACCCACATTGGGCTCGTGGTGAGGATACAATGGGGTTTTTAGGTTTTGCCTCGCCAAAAAGATGCGCTCTGCGCATCTTTTTCGGCGCAGGCGAAAACCTGATGAGAACTGTAGTGTGCTTTGGCTCGGCCCTCGTCATTCATTGGCTGGCTCCGTAAATGGAGCCTAGCCATTGGATGAGGGGCCTGTCCGTCAATGCCGGACCAGACACGGGGGCGTTCCCGACATTCTTTGGCTTTTGCCGACGTCACGCGACGTCAGGCGAAAGCCGGGAACGCCCCCGAATCTGTTCCGGCATTGCCGGCACTTCTGCGTCTCTCCTCCCCCTGTACCGAGCCAGTGACTATCTCTCCCTAAAATGCGTGGCTTTGTTCTTTCCCCTCCTGTTTTCGAAGAACTCAAACGATCATTAAATAAAAAATAATTTGCATTTTTAAAACGCCGATTGAAATTGGGGGAGGGGCATGTGACGGTAGCAAGGTGGGAGTTCGTGTAGATAGGGCAATTGTAAAAGTGTACAACTGAGCGCTGGAATTTTAGTTGAAATTTGGACGAATATCTCAATGGAATGTGAACTGTGGTATACCTCAAGTGACAGACCCAAGGCAGGTCTGAAGGGTAAAGTCTGCGAGTTCATGCATTGCTGAGAAGTGCAGGAACTGTTCTTTTTAAATGAAAGAAATGCAGGTCCTCAGTACCGAACAGTACCTCTTCATTCAACGCACTGATGTGCCGCGTTGCAATGATGTACGGCTGTTCTAGCAGGCGCTATACAGAAAAAAAACAAATTACTATTTTATGCTGGCTAATACGAGAGCCCTTGACTAAAACCTATTCACCTTCTAACTTTTTAGTGACATTAGCCATGAGCTCATCGTCTGTGTGACAGCTCATTGAGTTAATGCACCTGTTGCAGGGGCCTGTATACAATCTTTAGGACAAAGGCTAGGATGTATTTGGTTCTCGCTGGGTCCATTATGGAGCTCTGTAGTGCCTCAACTCGCGGGAGGAATATAGCGCGCTATACAAGTTCAACTGTTATAATCCTAGTTGACCTGTTGTCTCTTGCAGGTGTTGAGCGGCGGGCTCAGGTAGGGAGGTGTTTGTGTAACTTTGTACCCGCCGCCTCCGCTTCGAGTTTTACGGCCAGAAAGCGCGATGCCCTCGGCGGCCATGACGGGGTCCCTTCCAGGTGGCTGCCGGCGCGGGTCCCTCTTCATCTGTACTTATTAGAATCTGCTGCGGCTGATCTGCTGTGGGAAAAGACAAGTCCTTAACCGCGTGTTATTCCTTTTTGTGCGTTATTGGAACTGTTTGGGGGGATGGGAGCCCCCGCTTCAGCCGGAAAGAAGAAACCAGACAAGCCTCTGCTGCCACCTTCTGGGCATTTGGGGAGATGCGTGGGAGGCACCGGGAAGCTTTTTCAATGAGCGAGCTATTGTAAAGATGGTGTTAAGTACTACGTTTCGAGAGCGCATCCCCGAGTCGGGTAGGGGGTGGCAATTCAAGAGGGGGGTGCATGCTGCGCCTGCCGGGGAACCCGTAAACGCTGAATTAGCCGCAAAATAGATTCGGCCCATCTTCGGCCAATGTTCGAGCCTTGGGGTGTAGCAACATTACGGTAAAGAGTGTCTGGAACATTCTAACAGGAAGTGGACACAGCACTTTCACCTCAACCATTAGGGAAGTTCACTGCGCTGTGACTGCTTCCGCTGCCATGCAGATGAGGAGCGACCACGGACCATTTCCGTCAAATCGTCCACAACCCCATAAAAGCGGGATTACCATGTGCGGAACTCTCGTCCCGGGGGTGGTTATGAGAAGGGGTAAAATCTGGCCCAGTTCGCCCCTTCACTAGCCGCGGTGGTGGGGTCGGTTTGGCCCACCCCTCACTGTAGCAGTCCCAGTGAGCTGCCACTTACGACGATCCACCGCGTGACCTTGGGCATCGTGGTACCACAGCCGAGTGACTGACGTAGATTCCGCTTCTTGTTATGACAGCGCAGGGCGCGTCTATAGCCACCATCACCTGTGCATGGGGCAGCGATGTCTGACACTGTGATACAGCCACTTGTTAGTGTCTGTAGTAGCCAGCCTTGTGACACCCATCACTGCTGAAACCTACCACCCGAGGCTGCGCGTTGGGGGAGGGGGGGGTGCTTTCTGAGCAGCAGCGTGTCTGTTGTAGCAAGCCTGGTGCCACACAATACTGTTGGAACCTACCACATGAGGTAGGTTGGGGGGGGGGCTTCTCTGAGCAGCAGCGGTGTCTGTGGTAACAAGCCTTGTGCCACCAAGCACTGGTGGAACCTACCACATGAGGCGGGCAGGGGGCTTCTGTGAGCACCAACGGTGACTGTGGGAACAAGCCACGTGCCACCCAGCACTGCTGGAACCTACCATGGAGGCTGCCAGGTGGGGAAGGGGTGGGGGCGGGGTCTCAGCATCAGTGGTGTCTGTGGAAACAAGCTTTGTGCCACCCAGCGTTTTGCATTACGTGTGTTCTGTTTTGTGTAAATCTGAATTGTACACCAGGGGTCTGTATCATGTTGCTGATTTGTGTGTCTAGTGTGCATCTCGTTGTGTTGTGTCTGTATATGCTACCTCTAAATCGGATGGGTTGTCTGTGTGTGTTTTGTGCTGTTTTTTGTCTATGTCCTGTTTCCTACGTGTATATATTGATGGTCCTGTATGTGGGTCTGTGGGGTGTGCTGTTCTTTGTGGTGTCTGTCTATGTTCTGCGAGTGTTGCACTGTCTGTGTGTTTGAGAGTCGTGTGGGCCTGTAAGTGCTGTTGTGTGTTGTGTATGCCTGTGCCCTGCTTGTGCTGTGCGTGGGTTGTCTGAGAGACTCGTCTGTTCACGTGAGTTGTGGGTGTTTTACTCTTTAAAATATGATGCCTTTTTTATTTTATGTTTTATTTGGACATTTATATTAGAGCATTGTACTGCGCATTGCTTTAATGCACGGGGAGGCAGTAAGTGATTCGCAGGGTGTGGCACTGAGGCACTGGTTGGCACCTGGCTGCTGGAGTCCGAAGTGGTATGTCTGCCATCACCAGGCCACGTCTACGATCTCCCCCTGTGCTACTCTCGGCTCCCTCCCTGTCGCTATCTCCCCTTGCGCTGCTCTCCCTCCCTGTGTCACTATCTCCTCCTGCGCTGCTATTCCTCCCTGTGTCGCAATCTCCTGCTGCACTACTCTCCCTCCCTTTGCCATTATCTCCCCCTGTGCTACTCTCCCTCCTTCTGTCACTATCTCCCCTAATCTGCTCCCCCTCCCTGTGTCGCTATCTCTCTCTGCAGTACATGGGAGGAAGAAATGTTCAACTCAACACTGGGAAAAGTGTGGGGTTCAGAGACCGTGAGAATGAGGGGCCTGAAATAGCGTATAGCAAGAAGTGGTGGATAGTTCGGGAAAAAAGGGGAGAGTTGGTTTGTTATAAGTGATCCGCCTGTTGCCTGCTTGTGACCCTGTTTTCGTGCCTCTGTTGCCTGCTTGTGGCCCTCTTTACGTGCCTCTGTTGCCTGCTTGTGACCCTGTTTTCGTGCCTCTGTTGCCTGCTTGTGCCTCTGTTGCCTGCTTGGGACCCTGTTTTCGTGCCTCTGTTGCCTGCTTGTGACCCTGTGTTCGTGCCTCTGTTGCCTGCTTGTGCCTCTGTTGCCTGCTTGTGCCTCTGTTGCCTGCTTGGGACCCTGTTTTCGTGCCACTGTTGCCTGCTTGGGACCCTGTTTTCGTGCCTTTGTTGCCTGCTTGTGGCCCTCTTTACGTACCTCTGTTGCCTGCTTGTGACCCTGTTGCTTGCTTGTGACCCTGTTGCTTGCTTGTGACCCTGTTGCTTGCTTGTGACCCTGTTTTCGTGCCTCTGTTGCCTGCTTGTGACCCTGTTTTCGTGCCTCTGTTGCCTGCTTGTGACCCTGTTTTTGTGCCTCTGTTGCCTGCTTGTGACCCTGTTTTCGTGCCTCTGTTGCCTGCTTGTGACCCTGTTTACGTGCCTCTGTTGCCTGCTTGTGGCCCTCTTTACGTGCCTCTGTTGCCTGCTTGGGGCCCTCTTTACGTGCCTCTGTTGCCTGCTTGGGACCCTGTTTTCGTGCCTCTGTTGCCTGCTTGGGACCCTGTTTTTGTGCCACTGTTGCCTGCTTGGGACCCTGTTTTTGTGCCACTGTTGCCTGCTTGGGACCCTGTTGCTTGCTTGTGACCCTGTTGCTTGCTTGTGACCCTGTTTTCGTGCCTCGGTTGCCTGCTTGGGACCCTGTTTTCGTGCCACTGTTGCCTGCTTGGGACCCTGTTTTCGTGCCTCTGTTGCCTGCTTGTGGCCCTCTTTACGTGCCTCTGTTGCCTGCTTGTGACCCTGTTGCTTGCTTGGGACCCTGTTGCTTGCTTGTGACCCTGTTGCTTGCTTGTGACCCTGTTTTCGTGCCTCTGTTGCCTGCGGGGGGGCTCGCAGCGAGCACACAGTGTGTGGGGTGGGGCTCGCAGTGTGTGGGGGGCTCTGTGTGGGTGTGTGTGTGGGGGGGGGGCTTTGTGTGTGTGTGTGTGTGGGGGGGGCTCTGTGTGGGTGTTTGTGTGTGTGTAATTTGCGAGAGATAAAGCTAGTGGCATTGTAAATGACAATGCCATTTATTTATGTTAAAAAACATAAATCAAAATAATGTCATGAGCAATGCCAATAGCTCTAACTTTAACAAAGGCAAAACCATTGCATTGTAAATGCTTGTTATGTCATACCTCCGTGCGCCCTGCAACAGGTACACCACGTACCCAGGGCAGGTACAGCACTTACTAGAAGGGGGACAAAGCTCTGAGTGTGCCACCCACTGGATAGCTGTCCACACTACATTGGGTCTACCATGGCAGGCCTGGAGGGTGCTGTTGCTCCTCTGCCTCGGGTGGCATCACTTATGCCTCGGCCAACCCTGAGTGGGCCATCTCAGATAAGGAGGGCACCCCAGGGAAGCCCTGATGGGCACCGGGTGGGTGGGGCGGAGATGTTAAACTGTAGGGGGTGTAGGCACATATCGGTGTTCCCAGCCCGGGTAGTCAGCAACCCCCGATGGGGCTTCCCATGTCTTAGAGGTCGGCTCTCCCAATGAATACCCCAGGGGAGTAACTGAATTTTTGGAGTGGCCTCAGGGCGCACTGCACTTTCTCACTGGCAAGGCTGTAGGGAAGTGCGTGAGCCTCCCTACACAGATTAGGAAGATGCTCTGACGTGCCCTTTTGGAACACAGGCTGGTCTGCTAAAGCAGACTGGGGTGTGTGTGCCAGCCATGACACTGCTTCGAATACGGGTCACGCCTACTGTGGCTGGCTGAAAGATGTGCCGACACCTACGGCACACTGGATCTGTGCCCGGCCTGCCATTGAGGGCTGATGAGTGTATACCTGCATTCGCGGTGTTCTAACCTCCAGGTCAGGTCTGCCCGTGCAGTCCTTAGTCTGCACACTTGCATCCATGGTGCTAGCAGCGAAATTAAATATAAATACCAGCATTTGTAAAGCGCACAGTTACCTCCGTAGAGGTGTTCCAGCGCTGGGGGCCGTTGGGAAGATTAAGCAAGCTTTGTCCAGAGTCACAAGGTGCTGGGCTAACCTGGCACCGGGGAACAAATCGCGAGCCCCTGTGTTCGGGAGTCAGCCACCCTGGCCGCTGCAACACCTCTTTCCAGGTGCCTTCCGAGGCGCCTAGTCCGGAAGGCAAAGGTGCTATGGTCTGCGTAGCCATGAGCCTGGCCTGTTCTTGCAGCGTGAAAGTGCACACGTTCTTCCTATCTGTGTTGGGAAGTGTCGCTAATTCACGGTTTCGAAATATGGGCCAATCTGTCACTGCAGACCGGTGGGTGCACACTGGCATTGATTGTGAGTAAACTCATAAGCAGTTTGCCACTGTAGGCCACTTTGAGTACGCACCCGCACCTTTGGTGCCAGTGGTTGGGTGTGCCGCCTTCCAACACAGGTTAATGCACCCACACAGACACAAATATTGGTTAAATCTGTGTCCAGTCTGCTGTGAAGACATGGGCAGGCTCACTGGCACCATTGGTGCTAGAAACTATGTGTCCCTCCTGCCATCGCAGGACGGGGAGCGCAATAGCGCACGTGCATCCAGGTAGTGAGAAATACCTATGTTTTATTTTCACTACCTTTAAGGCCTGCTCCGCCCATAACTTAATATGGGGAAGTGGTTGACAATACTTCACACTGCAATGGTGGATTGCAGGGAGGCAGCCTCATGATGTTTCATATCAATGGATTAGCAGTGTCAAAACCTTTCCATTGGTAAAGGGGGATTTGGCATAACTCCCTTAGAAACACCACTTATAGAATATGAACATTTATTTGCTCCAAGAGTCTCAAGGACCATGGTATCTGGCTCCAGTGGACATGGATTGGGGGGAGAACAACTGTGCATTATCGAATCATCAGCCATAAAATATGGGCATCCCACGGGAACCGCAAGCCTCTGCCATTTGAGTGCTGAATGTGATGGATTGAAGATAGAGGCTCTGAAACTGAGTCTCATGGCCCCACTAAAAATTAAGATCTGCATTGGAAGCCCCAATGGCAGACAGGCCTACAATTTAGGGGAGACGTGTGGTTTGAAGGGAAAACCCCCTAAACCAATTACTTCAAAGACACAACTAAGTATAACTACGGTGCCAACCTTCAGCAAGAGGTGAGATACCCTTGTGGGGACGTGCGACCAGTGTACCCAGACTGAATGCTGCACATTGTCAGAGGACTCTGTTGTGCACACGGAAGATATCTGTCTGAATAGAGACTGGCCTGAGCTGAGGACCTGCTGAAAAGTGTACTTTCCAAGGCCCAAAGGCGGGCATCCAGTTCTCTCTGAAATTTTAGGGACATCAACGATCTCCACGAGGGACCTACACCATGTAGATGGTGACATCTGCCCTCTCAAGTGCCCACCTCGGCTACTAAATCCAAACTGACAGTGTGGTGTAAACGTGGACCTAAGACTTGTGTCTGGAGACTAGATTGCCTAATGCGTTTCTCTTGTGTGACACACCGACTGCATGCTCTTTGCGCGCAGTGTCCGATTCACAGTGAAAACCCTCAGAGGTGAGGATGTACCCAGAGTAGTGCCTCATTCAGCCTCATGTGACTTTGCTAAACTTGTGCCAGTTTGTGTGACCGGACTGGGTGGTGCAACCTGTTTCATCGCGCACCGCACGTGGTGCCTCATTTCCAGAGAGTTTTGCAACTCTACACTGTGTTTGTGACCAGAATTGTCTAGTCCAACACAACTCGACGTCCACCAGGTATTGGGCCTCCTTTCCAGGGAGGTGCGAAATTTGCAATTCATCATATTTGAAATCTGACCTGACTGGTGTGACTCATCTCTATGTGCACCAGTCGATGCACCTGGATCAATTGGGCACAACCTGGATCATCATGTGCAGATCGGGGCATCTCTTCCTATTGAGAGGCTGCCCTCTTCAGGATTTCAGGACAGGCTTGTGCACCAAGTACGAATAAGACTATCGTTTAAAATGGAAACGTTTCTGCCTGTGGTGCCGCCAGCAGAAGATTCATCCCTTTTCTTCTGCTCCTCATCAGATTTTGCCATACATTTTGTCTGTGGCCAAATCAGGTCTTGCCCATTCTTCTATGAAGGTGCACCTAGCGGCGATCTCTAGATTCAGACGAACATCTTCGGGCCCTTTCCTTTGGTCTGCAAGAATCGTGAAACAATTTTTTTTTTTTAAAACCTTTATTTTAGCATTCAGTAGTAATACAAGCATGGGCCTACAACCGCGGGGGCCGGCCGCTAGACAAATTAAAATCAGGTAATATCACAATACGACACAGCTCATCAGCCGACAACCCAAAGGTCCGGCAGCGATTCAGAGTAAAGCTTGTATTGGAATGCATAGTCGGAGTTCAGGATAAAACAGAGGTTTCATTTTATATTATATAAGAGAGGATCAGGTGCCATACAATCAAACAGAAGAAGCGGGGGCAGGGTAAAAAACAGGATATACATATAATGACCACTATAATGGAGACTTGGCGCCAGAGCATATAGGTCGATACAAAAGAACACACAATATACATTTCCATGTTGCGCCAATACTCGAGGCCTGCCCGCCCACAAATCAAAATATCATAAAAGCGAAAGCACGAAGTACAAACATACAATAAGAATCCGAATGATTCGTAGTTATACTGACCCTACAAGAAGAAAGAAAAAGAAGGAAGGCCATAGAAAATAAAAAAGGCAAAATAACCCCCCCCCCTTCAGCCCCCCACCCTGCACCCCTGCAAATGGCTACAGCCTGACCCCACTAGCAGCGCGCCTGTCGCCCCTAACAACTAAAACCCCAAAGGTAGGAAAAAGAAGAGCGGAGGAGGGCATATCCATGTGGGCTCCCAGCCCCTTTAGACCCCCGCCAGAAACAGACACCCCCTATCAGTAAAAGATACCCTTATGACAGCAATGTAGAGAAATTAGAGGGTACCGTGAGACACCGCCCAGCCTCTTAGAGCAAACAGTTACAGGTCCAACACTTGTAAAAGCCATGCCAACCCATCCCGATCCAGCCGATCTAAACCTTGGCCCTTCCGAACAAAAACACTAACCCCTTCCAGCGAGACCCAGAGGCACACAAAGAAGCAATAGAGAAGAGAAGAGTCAGCAGAAATCAGCCCATGGCTACCAGCAGGCAGTGAGACCTCAAGAGCCGTTGATGCAGACGAACTCTCCCTCCGAGATGAACAGTCCCAATGTGCCTTGAACAGGAGTCATAGCGTCGCCAGGAAAGGAGAAGATGGCCACAAAAGAGATGGAAAGTCACAGACAAAAGTCTCCGGGAGGGGAACGCCTGACGATATCTCCAAAGCCGGCAGTGCTGAAAAGTTCAGCAATACCAAGCCATCCTCAGGAACACCATCCACCAGGGCACCATCCGATGATTCCATTACTCGTTTCTTCACGGGGTCCTCGCACGGAGTCAAAATGGCAGCGTTTTGAATGGCTTCAGAATCCCGTTTCAACAATAAGGCGGGGCCCGGTTCCACCAGGAGAATTTCAGATAGGCGCGAGTCCAACTTGCTCAGCAAAGTATCCACATGTGAGCGGAATGCCCAAAGTTCTGCCAGTATTAACCGCAGCGATGGCTCATGCACCGTTCGATCCATAATCTCGTGTTCGGTATCAATCACTATCACCTCCCCGGGTGATTCCGGCACCCACGGGGGGATAGACAGGATCACGAACGTGCAATTGCGAAGGGTGACCAGTCTTTGTTCGCAACCACGGTCAACCCAGTTAAGGCCGCAGGCTAGTGACCCCGAACCAGCGAACCCCGGCGGGAGCAAACCGGGGCCGCAGGACGGGGGCCCCCACCCGCAGCCAGCAGCACGCAGACTCACTCCTCCGTCAATACTGAGCACTGAAGACGATCGCCAACAAATCCGGGCTGAAACAAAGCCTCCACTTCGGTCGACCGGGCCCAGCCTGAGTCTCCTGGCCGATGTTGTTGCACTACAGCCCGGCTGTGAAAGTACTCCAGGCCCCGGCTTCACCGCTGGAGCAGGCCGCAAACTTACACTCGATGTAACTCCGTCAAACAAGCTGATAAAAGTTTCCGGATTTCACCATCGGAGTGCGGGACAGTTCATGCACACAGAGACTAGGCGTTAAGTCAGGATAACATGCAGGATATCGCGTCGGGTTACGAGGGTCGACGGAGCCGGGAGCCTAGCAGCCATCTTGCTTGCTGACGTAGCTCCTCGACTGTGAAACAATTTTTAAAAGGACTTTTTAGAGTTTTTACTCCAGTTAGACCTCCTCCACCCATGTGGCAGCTCAACTTGGTCCTTGCTCAACTCATGAGGTCTCCCTTTGAGCCAATTCATTGGGCAGACCGTAAATTTCTCTCATGGAAGGTGGCCCTTCTTCTCGCTTTAATATCAGCCAGGAGGGTCGGTGAACTTCAGGCACTCACTATTAAGGATCCGTTCTTACAGTTCAAAAAAGACACTCTCATCTGGAGGACAAATCCAAAATTCATCCCAAAGGTTCCTTTGGATTTTCAAATCAATGAACCAGTCATTCTGAAATCTTTTTTCCCTCGACCGACAACTCCAGCGGAGAGGTTGCTTCATTCTCTGGATGTGCAACAGCGTTTAAAATGTTATATCCAACGCCCCAAGGACTTCAGGAGATCTACTCAGCTCTTTGTCGCTTTCAGTGCACCTCGCAAAGGTTTCTCCCTTTCAAAACAAGGGGTTGCACAATGGATTGCCAGCGCGATCCACTACTGTCACTAAGCGGCTGGTAAGCCCCTAGAAGGGCGGGTCAAGGCGCACTTGACAAGATCAGTTTCATCTTCAGCTGCTCTTTTCGCTGGAGGGCCAATCAAAGACATTTGCTGGGCAGCTACATGGAGCAGTGTCCATACTTTTACGAGACATTACTGCTTAGTCTCTTCCACGCGGAGCGATGCTGCTTTGGGACAGGCAGTCCTGAGGAATCTCTTCCAGTGAGCACTGAGCTTTCCCTTCCAACCCTCCTTCCTGTCATTGGTTCGCACAATTTGTATATGATGATGTTTACTGACTGATGTTTGGTAACTTTAATTTCTCATGCTGTTATAGACGCAAGGTTTTACAGTGTATTATTACACATAATGTGCACTTTTTTCCTAACTGCTAGCTATTCCAATACAAGCTATGGGAATCTATGAAAGTTCCAATACTGGAGTAAGAAAACAAGTTACTTACCTGTAACTTTTTGTTCTCCAGTATTGGTACCTTTCATAGATTCCCATGTGCCCACCCTCCTCCATTGGGAAAGCTCAGCCTTCAGCATATTCTGTTATCCTTTTCCACAGTGGCTACGAAAGTCTGAGGTTCTGAGGCTCTCTCAGGAAGGTTCTATGGGGTGAAGCTAATCTGATTGGTTGTTGTATATTTTGGTCTCTTTTACAAAAAGAGGAGGATATGCTACAAAATGAGATGAGGCCTAGGCCTTTTTTCTCTTTTGTACCTACTGCTATGGTATTTTTTATTTTACCGAGGCTCCCATTCCGAGGACGGGGAAAGATACAAGCTATGGGAATCTATGAAAGTTCCAATACTGGAGTAACTGCCGTCTCCACATCCGCCCCCCTCCCAAAAACATCTTTGCGCAAAGTATTAGCTAGAGAGATTGACTAGGTTAACGAAGTACTTCTGAGACAGTTCAGAAGCGGGTCAAGAAAGTGCATGACTCCTTTCTGTTTTGAGACCTGTGGGTAAACTTCCTGAGTGGCTGCTAATTACCTCCTAATTAAAACTGCTACATATTCTCACCTGTTTCCAGAGGACCCAGATTAAGGGCCCGATTATGAGTTTGGCAGTGTGGGAGGAGGACACCACGCTACCACCCCACTCCCACACCATCATACAGGGCCGCCGGAGGCACGTCAGATTACAAGTTTCCTTGTGGTTTGGTGGACATTCCTTTGGCATTCCCATAGTGGTGCTTTTCAAAAAGGCACTGCCATGAGAGCGCCACAGTTCATTCATGCACAAATAGAAATGCATAATGTTGTGCATTTTGTTCTGTACAGGAACTGGGTGTGCACACATATAGGAGGGCACAACATGTGCCCCCTGCACATAGGCACAGGAGGGCCCTTTACTGGCCCCTATAGTTTCCTCTCTGCCACCCTTTCCATGGCAGGCTCACTGCTGTGGATAGTGTCGCAGTGAGGACATTTGTAATATGCTTGGAGTTGCCGCAGTGGCTTCTCCAAGCATATTGCGGCCTCACACTGCCAAGCCACCGCCAGGAATCGCGGATCCCTGGCACTTGCGGCGGTCCCATCACGGTCTGACCACCGTACTTGTGATACGGCCGTAAGGCAACTGGTGCGTGGTCCCTAACTACCACTGCACCTCCACCACGGGTTAGGCGGTCTGAAGGACCGCCAAAAGTATAATTGGGCTCTAAGTGTGACTTCCGCCGAGTACGGCCCATTGTACGGGAGGTGGGATGGGTTGTCTTCCTTCCAGGGCTATAGGTCAATCAATTGGGGTGAACTAGAGGGTGGAGGGAGTCTTGGGCCACAGAGTCTGCAGAGGGTGAACCAGAGACCTGCTGGGCCACTGGTACCGCATTAGGGTGCTGAATGCCTATGGGCGTATAAGAGTGTGCCGTACGGACTGGGTGATAACTGTCACGCCATTTAGTGGTGAGGAATGAGTTTGTGTGAGAGGGAGTGATTGTGTGAGGACAGCCTGTGATTCAAGATACTGGTCGGCAGTGCCACCTTATATGTTGATTGGTACCAAAAATACAATACCTTTTGGCATTTATTTTTTCCCGCGTGGCTTCAGCCAACGGTACTGCTAAAAAGTGTTTATTCTTGAGTGCGTACATAATTTTGATATTGCGCACCGCATAAGGGTGCTCTCTCTCAATTGGAGGAGGGGGAGTCCGATTAGGAATTGTCCACTATGAGAAGTTAGCCTGGTATATGATGTCTACTAATGTACGTGGGCACCTTGCACCAGTCCAGACAACCCTTATGGTGATTTAAGAGGTCTTAGACAACCGTAGAAAGTTCTCTAAGTGGTAGCTGTGGAGAGCAACCTTCAGGCTTAGTCCAGAAGGAGTGTAAATAAGCTTGTTTAACCAGAATACAATCTTATAGTATAGATTAAGTGAAAAGAACGACAGCAAGTATTTATAAAAATATTTATTTATTATGTAATACTCTACAGTACATTCCAATATCTCCAACACGGAGATAAACACAATGCACACAACACTTTAGCAAAGAAACACAGTAAATAGCACAAAATACACAGTGGACCCCGGGGGTGGGGCCAGGGCGAACCAAACCTTATGCTAAGAAAGTGGTATACCCCACATGATAGGATTCGTTAGATCTGTTTTCGAGATGGCCATCGCTTAATTATGCAGTGTCTCTCTATATAATATATTGCTGCTTCACTGACAACCCTGGAGAATGGACTCCGTAGTCTGCAGGGGTATCCTGCTCATGCAGGGGTACCCTCTAACTTAAAACCAAGCACCCTGCATTCAGGATTGCAAAGGGGTGCTATAGGGGTGGCTGATAGGTTTTAAGTGCAGTGACCCTATAATGCATGCTTCAGCCCATGGGAGATCTATGCCCTGGTACCTTAGTACCATTTACTAGGGGCTGATAAGGGTACCCCAGTATCCAATCTGGGATGTACCTAATTACTTTAACACAGCAATTTAGGGAGAAAGCAGATAGACTGGGGTCCTGATTAGCAGGATCCCAGTCAGTACGTTCCAATATCTCCAACACAGAGATAAACACAATGCACACAATACTTTAGCAAAGAAATACAGTAAATAGTACAAAATACACAGTGGACCCCAGGGAGGGACCAAACCATATACCAAGGAAGTGGTATAAGAACCACGACTCGGATCAAGACAGGGTCGAGCGAACAGAGAAGTGCTGGGGACCCAAGGAACCAACCAAGGTGAGTAGATAGGGACCCCATGGAGAGTGTGTGCAGTGTGGAAACACTACTGCGTGCTTCGTACAACTCAATGTGTAAGTCGCAGTTGGATTTGTAAAGATTAAGGATCCTTCCCAGTGGACCCTGAAGAAACCCTGTGGAAGACAGAAGGTTGGAGACCCACCCCACCGGTGGATACCCTAGTGCCCACGTTACCTACACCAGGGAAGCTGGGTGCATGTGTGTGAAGTGGTGTTGGAAACTGCCGTCAAACCCAATGGAGGACTTCAGGACAGTCTTGCTGTGAAAGAAGGAAGAAGTGTCTTGTGGAATGTGAGGATGGAATCTTGATGAGAGCTACCTGCAAGCAGAGGGCACAGAGTATGTGCCACTCAGGAGTGACCAGGAGACTTGGAAGACGAATGGCCTCCGATGTCAGGTGTTGCAGGATGGGTGAAGAGGACCATGACTCCACAGCTGAGAGGACCAGGCGGCGCTGAGGAGGACCAGGAATCGTGCACAAGCTGTCCCACGAAGGATATAGAGTGTTGAGGGATCGGTGTCTGGAGGGAGCACCAACAAGCCTTGGCAAAAGCAACTAACGCATGAACGAAACAAGGCACAACGTCGGGCCAGCAAAGTCCAAGGGACTCACCAACAGCAGGGGAGCCAAGGCAGGCCCCAAGAAATCAGGGGAGCCCAACAGCAACAAGTGTGTCCCTCAAGTGGACCCACAGGCCAGAGGCACTTGTTGTGAGAGGAACTCAAGCAGCTCACCAAAAGATGCTGGTCACGATACAGGCAATGTGGTGTGGCTGAAGACTCTGGTCACTGGAGGTGCTAGAGGTTGGGGGTATTTGGAGCCCTGAGATCTCCTTGGAAAGAAGTCAACAAGCCTTTGCAACTGCAAGTCGAGCGGTACACAGGGGTTCAGTTATTGCAATCCCCACAAGGAAAACTGGCCTCAAACGTGGTGAGAGGGCAGGCCTCAGGAGCTGTGGAAAACCACCAACTGTGTGGTAGAGCCTTTGGGGTCCGGAGGAGCTCAGAATCAGCAGAGCGGTCGACTTAGATGGGGTGCCTGCGAATGCAGGACAGTGACTCCTTCACTCCAAGAAAGACTCCTTCAGGTGTCTTTGATGTCCACAGGCCTTGGAAGGTTCCTGCATGGTGTACAGGCACAGACGATGTAGCAGACTGGAAGGGAGACAAAGTCAGGTCCAAACGAAGTCCAGCAAAGTCTAGGGTGCCCAGACTGTAAAAGTAGAAGTGGTGTTTGATCTGAATCTTATTCCACGACGAATCTAGGGACCTGCACCCAGGTAAGCCCTTACTTACCCTAGGGAAAGGGTTGGGAAGATTTAGGGGACCCTCCCAGGGGAGGGTCTGGACCGGGGGGAGGTTACGCCCATTATCCAGTTTCACACCAGAGCGGCAGGCAACAGCTCCCAGAACTGGTTTGAACTGGACTATGCACAGAGACACCAAATGTGCCCCTCATGGGGACTTTCTGGGACAAGTGCACCCACCTGGTCCCAAAACACTAAATCCTGTCTGGGAGGTGGTCATACCTCCCTGTGACAGGATGCCTATTGTTCCACCTTCATCTGCTCGAGCTTGGCTCAGCAGCAGGAGGGCTGAAAGGTGTCTCTGGTCAGCAGCAACCATTTTGTGCTGTCCAGGTCTAGAAGGTTGGCACCAGGAACACTGATAGCTAACGGAGGGCTCTTCCTATGCTTGGAACTCGACCTCCCACACCGTTTACAGTGTGGGGGTCTGATTCCAACTTGTTTGATTCCAAACATGATAGTATTCATTGCAGCCATTTTCGAGATGGTCATCGCGTAATTACGTGGCGCCCCTCTATATAATAAATGGCTGCTTCACTGACAACTCGGAAGAATTGACTCCGTAGGCTGCAGGGGTGTTCTACTCATGCAGGGGCACCCTCTCATGTAGAACCAAGCACCCTACCTTCAGGATTGCAAAGGCCTGATGTATGGGTGACTTACAGGTTTTAAGTGCAGTGACCCTTAGAAATAGGAAACCTATATCTTAAGTGGTGCAAGCACCAAATCACACAAGCTGCAATTGCCCCGGTAAGTTAGTATGATATACTAGGGTCTGATAAGGGTACCCAGTATTCAATCTGGGATGTACCTAGGTACTAAACATATCCATTTAGGGACAAAACAGATAGACTAGTGTCCTAATTAGCAGGATCCTAGGAATAGTAGTCAAAACCCAGCTTAGCACCAGGCAAAAAGTGGGGGTAACCATACAGCAGGATCCTACCTTCCTAAATCCATATAGTGCATACTGGTGATATCATAATAATTTGAGTGGGGCAAGTACTGCTAGTAATATTTCCTCATGTGGGTTATGCCCAAAAGTATATGATAGCAATGGTAAAATGATTGAATATGTGTGTTGAATATAAATGTGTTTACATAACTCCTGAGTGAAATCTCTTTAGTGCATTTATCGCAAGTGGCTACAGTGCCTTTGCTTTACACATTGCCTCTGTAGTGAGCCCGACTGCTCGTGGGTTATACAGTGAGTGTAATCACCTACCCTTGACAGGGGTGGTAGTTCTGCCTGGCTGGGGCCTCCCTTCAGCCAACCAGACACTGTTGGTTCCAACAAAGAGGAACCAAGCTAATGTAATCTCTCACATAATCCATTAGAGGGGATTTGATTTATTTTACTTTACAGTAAACCTTCATAGACGAGCCAAGATGCTGGGAAGTCCGTTCATTCAAGCAAATGCAATGATTTGTGGGCCACTGAGGCATCTCTGTGTTTGTGTCCTACAAGACATAATGTGCTGGATGTCTAGTTCAATAAACCACTATAAGTGTAATCTATTTAATATGTGTAAATATGTTCCCAAGTATCCAAAATGATAATTCTGACACCAATGGATTATGAAGATGACAAACGTCCTTTGTAGGTGAAAAATGCATTTCTATTCCTTTATAAAACCCACAAATTTTTCATCTGCAAAACTTTAAAACTTTGCAAACTTTTTGAAGTTGAAGTTGCTGTAGTTTCACTTCTTCATTTTTACACATTCCAAATTAGGATGTGTATATTTATCTGCTGAGCATTCTCGGTCTGAAAATAGTTCCAGACCATTTTTACTTCCTCAAGTTCTCACTTGGAAAATGAAGAAAACATTGTAGACTTGAGACCATTTCTTCTCTTTCGTGGTCCTGGAATATTGCTGGCACTGTAAAAGGCCGAAATGACCAAGAAATGAGTGAAAGCAAGAAGAGTCACATACTTTCGCTTCTAAAATACCATCAAGAGCACCACCCCAATCTGCTGTTTGGGATCTCGAGTGCCAAATCCACTGACCATACTGGCGTACTCACCAGGTGCTCAGGAGCTCTGCTTCATGTTCTCATTCACATGATTGTGAACTCAGCTAGACCGTTTTTCAGGGCCCTGAAATCCTGGAGTAAGCAGAAACAATAGCAGGCTGTGCCTCCAGTTTCCTGACAGCCTTGACAGGTGGACCAATCATTTCACCATAGTGAAGAGTGTAGCAATTCCAGTGATTTACTTGTGCCGGTGCTCATTGTTACCGAGCCCCACAACAGATTTAACTGAGATTTCAGAGTACTGGCAGTGCAGCATTATCAAGCTGGGCCGTGGATGGGTCAGTGGTACAAAGAATTATACCCTTTTTTCAAAGAGGGTAAGTAAAGCAAACCCTGATTATCGGTCTATTATAACTGAAGTGAGCGGGAAAGGCTGAATGGATTGAGGTGGGTAGGGCAGTGGCCAGCTTCTCTGATCAAAATGTGCCTCTGCTGTCATAAATAAAAAAGCTCTGCTTCTGTTTCTCTTAGTAAGAAGTTACCTATGGGATTTATATTTCGGCAGACAGGATATCCATCACCGTTGTGACAGAGTAACCCGTCCGCCAAGCTCTAAATCAGGGGTAAGCTTCTTACATGCTTTAATGGGTCAGTGAAAAAAACACAGAAACTTATGTAACTGTTTGGAAGAGGCAAATAGTGTTCACCACTGGCAATAGATGTTATCATCTGCTTGCGAACAGTACATATCTTGATATGAGAGAAGCATGTGCACCTATGTGACAGTCACCCTCCAACCAGCCAAGACAGCGTGTCTTAATCTTGCCCTTAAGAGGCAGTGAGTAATCGGAGGATGAGTGGCACAATCAGATCTCACTAACCTTTTCCATCTCTGCGCCTTGAGACCCACAAGGGTGAAGCAGTTGCGCTTTACAAATCCTGGTTGATTGATTGCTGATTTGAGTGACAAGGTTGACAGGTGGCTTTAGCACTTGAGTTTCAGGAAATTGAGGCACATCAGCTGTTTTCTCTCAAGTAACTGAAAAGGTCAATTTGTGACTGTTGCAAAATCATCCTGTGCCCTGGGCACCCCCCAACTTTTTGCTGACTTCTACTGCTGGTAACTGACTCTGACTGACCCTGGGCTCTGCCTAACCAGGCCCAGTGCCAGTGCTATGCTGAAAAAGACATATTAGAATACAGTTAAAGGTACACTAGGGTACACAATGGTATGGTGGGGTACCCTGCGATTGTCATGACCTACCCTATAAACCCCACAAGTTTATAATAGGGCAGGGGGTTTGAAACTACCTAGAAGTCTCTAGTACAATAGGGCATGGCAGTTTAGAGGTCAGCAGCTTTATGCACTTGCATGTGTGCACTGCTGAAGCCCGAGGTCAGTTTAAAGCAGCCCTGGGTGCCAGGACTACTTTAAAAAAGTAAATTGTGCCCAAACTCGATTTTGGGGTTTGGGGCACTTAAAAATGGATAACCTACAATGTTTTGGCATATTAGGACGCCCCAGGGTATCCCCTAGTTGTCCCAGGGGTGGGGAGTCAGATATTTATAAGGTACGCCCTTATAAAATGAGTTTTATATGCCCTGGGTTAAGTGAAATTTCACTCCCCATATAGTGATAAAGTGCTGCCCAAATTCGACTCTGATGCTAGGAACACTGTGGAGGGAGGATCTCCAATATTTCTACAGATTTGAACCCCTAAAGTCTCCCCTAGTTGCACATGGGTTGGGGGTCCTGTACATATAAGCAAAGTAATTATAAAATATGTTTTTGTAAGTCCTGGTGCTGGAAAAATTACCCAAAACATTTTTCCCATTGCAAATCCCATGCTGGATAGGTTAACATAGTAGGAAGTTATTGATTAATAACTCTTGATAGGAGAGGGCTAGAACTGCCATTCAAAGACTTCCCTGAATGGTATTAATACATTCAACAGTATGGTATTTTTGAATTTCTCCTAAAGTATACATACAAGAAGTTTTAAGACTTTCTTGTGTGTAAGTCCTGATTCAGCCTTCCAGTGGTCTGCCCTGATTGGTCAGAGTTACGTGGATTAGCCAGGCTGCCTTAAAGATGTGATAAAGAGCCCCTGGGGTCAACCAGCTCTGCTGGCAGGGCTGTGTGCCATTCTAAAGGAATGCCAGGCCAGGGGCAGGAGTCGTAAACTATGTCCTTCAAAGAGTGTCATTTACAACTCTGAACTTTCCACCTAAGGCAGATGGTAGGATTAAGGAAGGTATGAGCAGATGCAGGGGGGAGAGTCCAAGGGCCAGATGTAGGTAGGCTTTTACCGGTCGGTAACGGCTGAAATCGGCCGTTACCGACCGGTAAAAGCCTTTCCCTATGTAGGAGGCTTATTTACCGATTCGGTAAATTCCGAATCTGTAAATGTTGATTCGGTATTTACCGAATCGGTATTTACTGATTCAGTATTTACCGAATCAACATTTACCGATTTGGAATTTACAGAATCGGTAAGTGAAATGTAGAAAGCACTGTAAACAGTGCTACAGGGCTTTAAGAATTCGTTATTTACCACCAACTATTAGTTGGTGGTAAATAAGGAATTCCTATGTAAATGCATAAATGTGCATTTACACCTCTGCCATGTGACAAACATACATGCCCTTAGGGCATGTATGTATGCCACATGTGCACACCAACACTAATCAGGGGTGCGACAGGGTGTCAAAGTGACATCCTGCCACCCTTGACTTTTTCACAATTTTACTAAATCGGTAATTACTGATTCGGTAATTGACATTCATTCCTATGGGCCTCCAGGCCCATAAGAATCAATGGCAAATACCGAATCGGTAAATACCGATTCGGTAAATACTGAATCTTACAGATTCGGTATTTTTTACCGATTTTTTACCTACATAAGATTTAGCGATTCTGAAATACCGAATCGGTAAAATTCGGTATTTAAGAATTGGTAAGTCCAATTTACCTACATCTAACCCTAAGTTAATTAGCCATCCAAGGGGTGTGTTTAGCCAGCTCTTACCTCCTTGTTGGAAACTCAGCCATTATGGATTTGGAAGATTTGGTGCACTCTGGGACAAAATAATGCCACACGCTACAGGATGTGGTCATATCTTTGAGGAGTTACCCTTCTCCAATTGGTCAGGAGTGACCTCCTACCTGACCCAGAGAACTTGGAATAAGTATCTGAGAGGGGCAGAGTCCTCAAACTCTTCCGCTTGAAACTTTCTGAAGCATTACATTGTCACGCTGAGAAGATTGCTGTGCAAAGATTATTAGAACATTGCAATGTTGGTCGCTCCATTGAAAAAATTGGAGTAGCTCCGGGCTTACAATGGCTGGTATAAGCCCGGAGCTCCAACATTCCAATGTTTCTTTGTTCACAGCTCTGGCTGTGAACAAATGCTTCAGGGGGCCTGAGGGGATTTCAATCCCCTCGCGTTCCCTGAAGGCTTTGTTTTATTTGTAGGAACATTCTTCCCTCTAGTGGCAGAATGTTCTGATAGCCTTATAGCCCTTCTTAGCAGGGCTATACCGGCTATTAAAGTCCCGCTGCCTTGTTAAAGTACCTCGCCTTTGGCTCGGGCCTTTAACGCTGAGCGGGCCTTTAATAGCCGGTATAGCCCGTTACGGTGTTCTATAAGGCTATACTAAGGTCTGACCTCTGAAGACTGCACCAACTGAAACTAAAGCCCTGTGGATTACCTTGCTGCAAAAGAACTAACGAGTGGACTCCCTGCACGCTACAGGTTAACAGAGTTCACCTGGACCATCACCACCAAGGATCTTCAACCTAGAGAACACCATTGGATTTGTAAGGGTTTGTCCAAGTGGATTGTGGGAACTGAAGTCCTCAACTTTCAAGGACCAACTTGGAGCTTCAAGATCCTTGAAGTGAGTTTGAGAAACTTTGGGACCCCTGGAGGAACTTCAGGGAGAAGTTCAAGAAGTTTGGAGAAGTTTGGAGCAACTTTGAAAAAAAGCTCCATACAGGGACCGACTCAACCTGGCCAGCCAAGCCGCCTGCCTTCAACCGCAAGCTGGCCAAGACATCCAGGTTTGTCCCACTAAAAGCTCTGCAGGTCCAATTTCCAGAGTTTGACCAGGAGTAGAAGAAATCCAAGGCCAGCGAACCCTCACCGAATCTGGCCTGTTGAAAAGCATCGAGGGACCCCAAGAGAAAAAGCTTTGTAAAAGTTTCTTAGTCCGAACAAAGGAAAGGTGACCGGGAGCAACCGTAAAAGCCAAGCCGCCTGCCATCAACCGTGTGTTGGCCTGGATCCCGGGTTTGCGCCGCTGAAACGCTCCGGAGGTTGGATTTCCATAAGTTTGACCGAGAGCTCATCGCAAGGCTATCCGGTGAACCCTCACCGAATACGGACTGGCTGAGAGCTTCGAGGGACCCCGGGAAGAAAAGCTCCAGAAAAGTTTCTAAGTCCGAAGGTAAAATCTGTGACAGGGACCTACCACGAGTGATAGCCGCTCAGGGCTCCATCGCGGTTGGCCAGATACTTTGACTTTGAGCCGGTCTACCCCGACCAGATTTCCCAATAAGGTGCTATATGTTTCTAAGTACTATATATAATGCTAAATCTTTGAAAATTCATATTTCCTGTTCCCTACATTGGATTTTTGCCGCTTTGGTATCATTTTAAAGATAAAAATATATCCAATTTTTATAATGTGTTGTGTTTTAATTATTTACTGAAGAACAATTTACTTACCTTCGGTAACGCTTTTTCTTTTGGATACAGTATCTCCCTGTGGATTCCTCACCTTGTGAATATCCCGTGCGCCAGCAACATTCGGAAACTTTTGTAGCTCTCCACACAGACGAGGACGTAGACAATGTCACAGAGGCACGACTCCGCTCGCGACCTCGCTGACGTCACTGGATCTATAATAGAGCCTCGTCAGCGTGATTACGTCAGTTCCACCCTTTTATCCGTGCCCTCGGGCACAAGGACGGACCAACATAAATAGGTACATTATACACAGTACACAGTATTCAAACTAACACATATAGTGTAAAATCAATAAAAAAACAATTAAACATTTCTATTGAAAGACACAATTATAAAATAAACACTTAATAGGTATAGAAGAGTGTGACAACAGGTAGGAGGGTGGGCCAGTGAGGAATCCACAGGCAGATATTGTATCCACCAAAGAGTAACTAATCTTGATGCGCAAGGCAATCCATCTGGAAAGTGTGCGCTTGTGCACCGCTCTGCTTTTCTGCAGCCACCAAAGCCCATGAAGAGCTGATCATCCACCCGATAGTCCTTAGTTCTGTCAAGGTAGAAGCTCACCGCCCTCTTTGGGTCAAAGCGGTGAAGCCGCTTCTCCTCCTTGGAAGGGTGAGGGGGAGGATAGAAGGTAGGAAGGGTAATGGACTGCCCCAGATGGAAGGGAGGTACCACCTTAGGCAGAAAAGCAGCCCTGGTCCTGAGTACCATTCTTTCAGCATGAATGGTCGAGAATGGGGGTTTCGAACTCAGACCTAGAAGCTCACTTACCCTCCTTGCTAAGGTAATAGCAACTAGAAAGACCGTTTTAAAAGATAACAGCCTCAAGGGACACTTGTGAAAGGGCTCAAAGGGAGAACCTATCAAGTAGGTTAAGACAAGATTTAAGTCCCATTGAGGCACAATAAATGGAGTGGGTGGAAACTTCTTGGTAAGGCCCTTAATAAAACGTAACACAATAGGAGATTTAAATAATAATGGCTGATCAGGCAAACAAACGAATGCCGACAAAGCCAACAAATAGCCTTTCACAGTACCCACAGCAAAGCCTTGCTGGGCTAAAGAAAGAGCATAGTTAAGGATGTTGGATAAACGGGCCCTTAAGGGATCAATAGACTTCCGTCCACACCATGAAACAAATTTGGACAACCTATAGCAGGGGTCTCCAAACCGGTCCTGGAGGGCCGGATCCATGCCAGATTTGTTGGATATCCCCATTGAGATACATGTAGTTATTTTAAAAATCTGGCATGGATCCGACCCTCCAGGACCGGTTTGGAGACCCCTGACCTATAGGAATAAATAGACTTGGTGGAATGCCCCCTGGCCGAAAAAATAACATCTACCACGTTAGGCGGGAGAGAGTAAGAATTCAGATTGCCCCGTTCAATCTCCAGGCATGAAGGTGTAAGCTCTGGAGGTGGGGGTGTAGAACCTGCCCCTGCGACGGCGAGAGGAGATCAGCCCTGAAAGGTGGACGAAGAGGAGGGCACAAGGAGAGGTGGAGAAGATCCGTGTACCACACCCTTCTTGGCCACTCCGGGGCAATCAATATGACTTGGGCCGGTCTTGGCGAATCTTCCTTAGAACCCGAGGAATCAAAGGTATGGGAGGAAACGCGTAAAAGAGTTGAGAGCCGCAACTCAACTGAAACGCCTCACCCAGTACCCCCTGCATCGGATTCTGCAGAATGACGGGCAGTGAGCTTTCTCGTGAGTGGCAAACAGGTCCACCCGAGCTCTCGTGGTCGGCTGAAAACTGCCGACTGAGACTGTCTGCACGTACGTTTAGAACTCCGGCCAGATGATTTGCCATCAGACAAATCTGATGATCTCGAACCCAGGACCAGAGACGCAGAGCATCTCTGCAGAGACAATGCGACCCTACTCCTCCCTGTTTGTTGACATACCACATCGCGGTAGTGTTGTCCGTTAGGACTTGAACCGACTGACCGCGAAGGGAAGGGAGAAAGGCCTTGAGGGCCAAACGTATCACCCGTAATTCCAGAAGGTTGATGTGAAGCAACCTTTCCTCTGGAGACCAAAGGCCTTTGATCTCCAGATCCCCCAGATGAGCACCCAACCCTAGAGTGGATGCACTTGTTATTACTGTGGCCACCGAAGGAGGAAGATGGAAGGGCTTCCCTTGAGACAGATTGCCCTCCACGCTCCACCAAGACAGATCCGCTGCAGCTTCTCTGGAGATCCTCACAGACTCCCTAAGATCTCCTTTGTGCTGATACCACTGCCTGCGGAGGCACCACTGGAGCGCCCTCATGTGCCAGCGTGCATGGGTGACCAACAGAATGCAGGAAGCAAACAGACCGAGCAGACGAAGGACCTTCAGGACTGGAACGACCGCTCCATTGTAAAACAAAGGAATCATTTCCTGAATATCGAGAATCCTTTGAGGAGGAGGGAATGCTCGACAGACAGTAGTGTCCAGTACCGCCCCTATAAACAGGTTGCGCTGTGAGGGCACTAGGTGAGACTTGGGTACGTTTATCGAAAAACCCAATTTGTACAACAACTGGGTTGACACTTGCAGATGATGGCACACCTTCTCTGGCAACTCTGCTTTGATCAGCCAGTCGTCCAGATAGGGGAAAACTGAAATCCCCGATCTCCTGAGATGGGCTGCCGCCATCACCTTGGTGAAGACTTGAGGTCCAAATGGGAGAACTGCAAACTGATAATGTTGCAACCGCACCGTGAAACGGAGATACTTCCTGTGCGACTTCAGGATCTGGATATGAAAATTATTGTCCTGCAAGTTGATCAACACCATCCAGTCCTCCTGCTGCAGCGCTTGAAGAACCTGCACTAGGGTGAGCATCTTGAACTTTGCTTGCTTCAGAAAAAGATTCAAGACTCTGAGATCCAGGATTGGACGTAACCTGCCATCCATCTTGGGTATCAGGAAATACCGGGAGTAGCATCCCTGACTCCTTTCCTGCTCCGGAACCACCTCTATCGCACCTTTTTCTAGTAAGGTTAGAACTCCCTCCTACAGGAGAAGAAGTGGTCCTCCGACCAAGCTCCTTGGCAAGGAGGGTAATTTGGAGGGAATTCCCGAAAGGGAAGAGCATACCCATTTTCTACAAGATTGAGAACCCAACGGTCTGTAGTGACCAATTCCCAATCTTGTAGAAAATGAGTAAGCCAACCCCCCACAGGATCAACATGATCCAGAAGGGGGGATCTAGGGCTGCTTTGCTGTGGTAAGAAGGGGAGAGGTGGAGGAGGAGGAGGAGGAGGAGGAGGGCTGACGACCTCGTGGGCGATCTCTGTTCCTGCCCCATTAGAACTTGTATAGGGTGTTCTGATGCTGCTGCTGCTGCTGAGGCTGTTTGTAGGTCCGATAGGACGATCTACCAAAGCCTCTGTATTTTCTATAAGAAGAACATCTAGGCTGTGTCTGCAGACCCAGAGACTTGGCTGTAGCCTTGCTGTCTTTAAATCTTTCTAAAGCTGCATCTTCCTTCTTCCCAAAACGTCCAGAGCCATCAAAAGGGAGGTCCAAAAGAGTCGCCTGGACATCCTGAGAGAACTCCGACAACTTAAGCCAGGCACTCCTCCTAGATGCAACTGACGAACCCATTATCCTGGCTACAGAATCCGCTGTATCAAGGCCACTCTGGATCACCTGTTTTGCAGCTGCCTGAGTGTCAGACAGGACCTCATCAAAGTTCTTTCTGTCCCCCTCCGATAACTTTGGGGCCAGTTGTTTAGCAGAATCCATCAAAGCATGGATATACCTGCCCAAAAGGCAAGGGCATTGGTGGACTTAAGAGCCATAGAAGCAGATGAAAACACCTTTTTAGCAGTCTGATTCAGTCTCTTATACTCTACGTCACCTGGAATCTGATGAAAAGCTCCAGCTGATTTCCTTGAGCAGGCGGCTTGAATAACTAAACTCTCAGGTGCAGGATGTGAGGATAAAAACTCCGGATCTCCTGGAGCCGTCCTATATCTTCTGGCAACTGACCTCGAAACTGCAGGAGCCGAAAAGGGTTTTTGCCAAACTTTCATAATTGGCTCAGTGATAGCTTCATTAAATGGAAGTAAAAGTTCAATTACTGCAGAAGGAGAATGAAGCACTTCTGTCAGAATATTAGATTTAAATTATGTTGTTGGGCGTTGCAAATACAAAAGATCAGCCGCATTACGAATAACAATGTGGTAAAGAACCACATCTTTGGAGGGGACCTCTGAAGGAGGAGAGAGTTGCCATTCTGGTGATAGTTCCAAACCTCTTGCCTCTCTTTGGTCTTCAAAAAAGTCATCTGGCTCTTGAAGTTCTCCTTCCTACATCTCATCCTCTCTATAATGCTGCTCCTCTATCAATCTTTGTGCCTCCCATCTGGACCTTATCTTCGGGGCCAACGGAGTCGCACACGGATCCAACGGAGTCGGAACCAGCGTCGAGCCCGGATCCAGGGGCACATTTGAAGTCGACTGAGGCCGAGCTGACGGCGCCGGAGATGGAGGAATCGACGCCGGTGTCGACGTCCTCGGCGCCGGGAAATGCCAAGATGGAGCCGCAGGCAGAAATGGCATGACGGGAGCTGGAGCATATGCGTGAGCTACTCCCAAATTGAATGCCATGGGACTCATGGGACCCGAAGGTGCACCAGAGGGGTACATTGCCCTAGCAAAGACACCGTACATCGCATTAAGATAATGCGTCGGGTCTTGCCCTGGACAAGGAAAAGGAGGGTATTCGCCTGGGATGCACTCAGGGATTCAGGGATAGGCATCACCGGACTCGAGCCTGCCGGCACCGACGGCGGATCCACTGGAGTTGTAGGCCTTTCTGGTACTGGTATCCCTTCTACCGGAGCCGGAGAGTGCTCCGAAGATGGAGAAGGATTCGGCACCGGTGACTGCGCCGGTGAAACCACAGAAGAAGATACTCTCACCGGGGAAGGAGAAGGAGATACGTAGTCCTCTCGATGTCGATGTGCTTGCGAAGCCGAGGAATGAGCCTCCTCTTTATCCGAACAGCGTCGAGAGCCATGCCTCTTCTTTTTCTTATGCTTCTTGGATTTTGAAGCATGACTCGACGTCGACTTCGAGCCCGATCTCGACCTTGACCTGGTCTTCGATCTCCTCCGACCTCTTTTTTCTTTACACATCTTCGCCATAAACAGCTTGGCTTCCTTTCCTTTCAGAGACTTCGGGTTCATTTTCCTGCAGGAAGGACAATCCTCGACGTCATGATCCGATAATAAACACCATACGCAATCATCGTGAGGATCTTTTATGGACATGTGTCCACCGCACTCCCTGCAGGGCTTGAATCCTGATTTTCTCGACGACATCCTTGAAAAGAGTAAAAGAGAGAACAGGATACAAACTGGAAAATACAAAGTAACAAGCTACGGAGAGTCCCAAAAACCGTTGGCGTCGATGGCGCAGAAAAAAGGGAACTGACGTCATCACGCCAACGAGGCTCTATTATAGATTCAGTGACGTCAGCTAGGTCGCGAGTGGAGTCGTGCCTCTGTGACGTCGTCTATGTCCTCATCGGCGTGGAGAGCTACAAAAGTTTCCATATGTTGCTGGCGCAGGGGATATTCACAAGGTGAGGAATCCACTGGCAGATGTATCCATCAGAAATTGTGTTTTTAAATGCTTTACATACCTGTTTTTGAAGTTAAGCCTGCCTGCTCGCAGCCAAGATACCAAGGGTTGAGCATAGGAATAATTTTCTAAGACCTATACTGAATCCTATCATGTGTTAGGAGCCTTTTTGCCAGTGGCAGACCTTCATTTGTCCCTACCAATAATTCACTTTCCAACAGTGACATTGAGTTTTGATTACTAGTCACATGGGTGATAACTGCACGGACCACGTGAGAAAAGACTGTCACAATTGAAAACATTCTGTGGGTGAGGCTAGTCACATGAGAGTAGAACGGGTGTAATTCACAGGAATTGCATTGCATGGAGTAGAATGATTTTCACTTTACGTGCTAATCATCCACATGCTATTGGTATAAATATCATAGGCTGTTTCATTGGCTGAAGATACCCACATGCTCAAAGCAACATGAAACGTTTAATGAACTTGTTGTACCTCACCCAGGAAAGACATGGTTAGAGCACAGCATGAAGGAATGCCACAGCCTTGCCCTGTAGTATCATAGCCACCATTAGTCATCATCTGTTGACCATGTGGTTGCCCTGAGGTTTACATTCAATATCCTTCTTGAGAAATTTCGGTCTAAAGTTTCATCTACTGCACTTCCTCAACAGCCTTAAATGCAACAGTCAACATATTTACCAACTTCAGCCAAGAATAAGGGCCGCAGCTGTGGGAGATCCTCTATAAGCACTTGCATCACAAGGCAAAACTGAACAAATACCGATAAATGGATTATGACGTAAAAAAGCATGCACAAGAATTTGACGGAAAAGCTCACCATTGTAATGTGGACAGCCATTTCTCCTTGGCCTCGGAGGAGCTGTGAAGCGAGAAGGAACAAAAAGAGGAGTGAATGAGTCTGGCCACGTGCCTCTCCTCCCAGATAAGTCTTATTTTTAGAGCTTCTCGGGGTTCCTTCCTCGAGACTGAACAAAAGCACAGTTATTTCCTGCTGTTCTAACGCCGCCCCTACCCCCTCCCAACAAACAAAAAAGGAAAGAAATAAAAACCAGGCCAACACATTTTTGATAACGCCACAATGTGGAAATAACATTTTTTTAAATAACCTCTGGCGGGCGGATACTTTCCTCTTCAGACACATTCCCGCTTGAGCTTTCAGCTCTTTGAAAACCGTGAGTCTGTTATTTTTTAGTGATACTGGACGGATGTGCCCCAGGTTTGGGAGATTAAAGTTCAGAAGTAATTCACGTTTTTTAATAACTGTATTTTTTTTAAATTTAATTTGAAATATATAATTATATTAGCTTATTTCTAGAGATAAACCAATACCTGCGCTTTTGGCATAGCTGGGAGGGTTTCTGTGGTGTATGATTGTCCCTGGGATTTTCAGCTTGGATGTATCCTCCTTGGGATATTATTTCTAGAGCACAGAGTGCTCTTTGCAGATATTGTACATGTTCAGTCCCTCCATCAGTGCGTCTGTACGCATGGGCACGCTGGACAGTTGCCCGGGGGCCTCACGTGCATAGGGGCTCCATGCAGACCAGAATTTAACACAAATTTTCTGTGAAACGTTTTTATTCCTGTGAGTGGTTGTGTAGGCAGGGCACAGTGCAATGCTTTGCCTGGGGGCCTATAATGCTGTTAAGATGGCTTTGTCCGAAGACGACCCTTCTCACCAACAGGTAGCCCATGCCCAAGCAACTGTGGGACCAATTCACAAAAGTATTGCTTAGGATGAGAAAACACATCAATTAATGTTACTAAATATGTCATTTTGTGATTCTGAATAGCGTGCTGCCATACCATACAATACCAAATCATATCTTACCACATGATAACATACGATAATGTAACATTAAGTGACACTGTATAACAAAAAAATAAAAAGATGTGACACACAAGAGCTGGACAGACCATACTATACCATACCATAACATATCATATCATACCATACATACCATATAAAACCATACCACACCATATCAAGCCGCCAAGCCGGGAAACAATGTTGTATTGCATCAGGATCTGAACAACAGAAACGTAGGGGGTCCATCTGATGCAATTCTAGCTGCAGTATACAAAAAAAGGGATGGATGGGACGCTTGAAATAGTCTCAGCCATGGCTAATTACATGGGGCTGCATCCCAGTTCATCATTAGAACGAAGGATTTAAATGCTACCCGAGTGATTGCCACAGGTTAGACTTATTGCAAGCATTCCTCCCATCACATTTTGTGTGTTTCATGTACCGCCCTAAGTTGCAAGGGTATGCCCAGATGTGGATTATATGCTCACTGCCCCAGTGGAACCGAGCTACACCAGACCACCGAGCCCCAATCACAGTGAAACCGGTCTTGGGTTGCTTATGTTCCATTTTAGAGTAGACCTAGAAGTAGGGTCAACATCGATTTGCATTTGGCTGGGTACAAACTGTGGTGGCATGGTGGGCAACAGAATAATGGGTTAGGATGTTACTCAGAGCGATTGCAGTGGTTAGACCAATTGCAAGCTTTCCTCCCATCATCTTTTGTGTGTTTGATGAACTGCTCTAAGGTGCAAGGGCAGGCCAAGATGTGGGTCCTATGCTCACTGTGCCACTCAAACCAAGCTACACCCGACTGACAAGCCCCAATCATGGTGAAACCGGTCTTGGTTTGCCTGTGTTCTGATTCAAGGCAGATCTGGCTGGCAGTTTGACTGGGCTGTTCCTATTGGAACAGGGTAAAGACTGATTTGCATATGGCTGGGTCCAAACTGTGGTGGCATGATCAGAAAAAGAAGGATGGGGTGAAATGCTCCCCCATCATCTTTTGTGCGTTAGATGACACAATTCTAACTACAAACAGTACACCTGCTGTGCCAACAACTCAGGTTTGCACACAAGTGCTGCACAATCCCATTAGCTCTCCCAGTCCAGGGTGATTGATACAATCAGTTAGGCTGACCAATGAGCATGAGTTGGGTGCGGTACTTCCCACGAAGCAGGACTGTTTGGGAAAGAAGCGCTCCAAAATACCTCTCTATGGCACTCCGTGGGGTGAATACTAAGAAGCAAGGTCTAATTCTGCTGACTATATTTCTGTAGTCCTACAGTTATGTAGACTTGGTGAAGAGCAAAGTCATCCTGACTATGCCACGTTAGATCAGATAAATTTATCATGAACATGAGGAAAGTAAAAATATATACACAGAGGAATTTCCTAGGTCCTGATGAAAAGCCAAAAGGTTACAGCTTGAAACATGTCGACCTTTTAGGAAAAGAGAATCCATGACACTCTTCTTTCCTACCCCCCCTTTAAATCATACCGACTAGAGGATAGAATAAAAGGGGAACAGCTACTAGCTAGGATTTTTAAAGATACACTCCAGCACAAAATCCCCCTACTCCTGTATACCTTTATTATTGTATAGTGACTGTAGTGCTCCCACGTAGTCCGTAGGCCGCAGCATGCCCCGCTTCATAGCAGAACGGGATGGACCTGATGATGAAGCATACCACCACGGGGTAACCCTGGTGGGGGAGGGTTTTACAAGCAAACTCTATTTTCTCCATTGGAAGGTTAGTCTCCTCGGCTTAGCTGGGTTCTTGTTTTTTGTCATGTATTCACTCACATATTCACAAATGCAATGACATAGGCTGTCACTCATCAGTTGATGTATCAATCCTTGCACCCAATGACTCAATCATTCATCTATCCATGTAATCACTCATCCATCCTTCCAGCTACACTTTGACTTATTTTTACAATATGCATGACCACATACACAAAATCTCCAATAAATAACTAACATTAGTGAGACCTATCGGCTTTGCCAATGCTTGTTATCACCCGGAGTGGATGAAACTCCCAGTTTACATCTTATGACTAGAAAAATTGAATCGAGGTCTGCAGCGATCTGGCCACCAAAAAGCATAGGAAAACACAAGCATAATCATTCAAACTTTTTAATAAACATTCTTCCTTTAAACCATTGGATTAGGTACCTCTTCTGGTGGTCCTGCTTCACTCACCTTCCTTTCACCAAGGCCCACCATTTGGCCATGCCACTTCCAATCCATGCATACCTGAAGGTCTGTATTGTGAAGTTTACGAAGTGTATGCTTTCCTTTGGTTCATTGGCACTGGAACAAAGACTTCTGACTTTAAATACACGCCCTCCACCTGCACCCAGCCAGGTAGTTGTTCAGTCCCCCAGTTCTGAGTTCACCATTGGCCATTCCTCGCGATAGATGCCAGAGCTCCCCATCTCAGCCAGGGGATTCTGGCGTGTTTCCATGACATCCCACGGCCTGCTCTCATCCTCTCCCTTTACTCCCTATTTGAGCAACGCTGTAGCTCTAGGAGCTTGCAGATGTGAGTCCCGTGAAGCCCCGAGAATGCCATCTGCAGTGTCTGACTGCAGGAATCTGGCCTCCATCCCGCTCTCTTTACTGGGAGAAGGATTGCTTTGGGAGATTAAGGCGCATTCATCATTTTATGGATCATAACAATGCATGTTCAAATGCAGTCTTTTTAATTTTTCAACTGCCCCTTCAAACACTGTGTGTGAAAAATGGCTCCAAGACATTTCCCAGAACATGTCTTCACCAAGAACCTGACAGCATCCTCCACCGCCCAGCTGCATCCCTCCCATTCTGGTCATCTGCAACCCTCACTTTGTGGTGCTAGTGATCTGTGGGCTTCAAAGACAAACACAGTGACAACAGTTTGAATAAGGACTCACTGAAGGCACTCACAGCCCAGTACAGACAACTTCAGGACCACTACCTTTGTGACCTGACTTAACCCTAAATCTGCCTCACCCGCCACTCTCCATTGAAGGTTTTTGCAGCCCCCAGCTAACATAACACTTTCCTCTTTCTGCTCGCTCCACCACCCTACTCTCTCAGTAACTTATGATAACAAGCATTGGCAATACCAACAGGGCTGTTGTTAGCCGCTGACGTTTACCTTTGCCAATGTTTTGTGAATGTTGCTGTATGAGGATGCATATTGTATGAAAACAAGCATAGCCTAAAAGCCAGTATATATTTTTTGTGTGTAAAAGCACACATAGCAAGCACTGTAGGAGACTACTTATTGTGCAGATGTGCACATTGTACAGGAGCAGAATGCCATCATTCACAGGCAGGTACGCCAATGACTGAAGTGGGCGGAACTTGAGCCACAGGCTGTATTCTGTTGTGGGTGGAAGCAAAATGTTTTCATTGAATGAAGAAGGCTGATTAAAAGCCCATGTAAATAAGTATGTATAGCATTTATATTTTTTAAAAAAGAAAATGTAATTGGCTAACACCAGACCTAAACATGGTGCATGGGGCAGAAAGTCCTCATTTTGTCTGTTGGAGGTTACACAAATTCCTGGATAGTGCTGGTGTACAACTCTCGTTCCCTACTTGCATAATACTTTTTGTGTTACTGGGGTATCCTTTCCTGAAGATTTACTCCATGTACTGTTTTACCCCAAACAATGTGAGCCTCCAGTAGAATCCTAATGAAGCAATACTGTATCAATTATACTGCTGTGCGACTTACCAGAAGTTGCCATTGTATGGCACCTTCTTGCATGTCTTCCCTTTGTTTGTGTCACTTTGACTGGATACCAACTTTTTGGTGTGTGGTTTTTGGAACCTCCTAGGTAAGCCCCAGAGTCATGCTCTGTGCTTATAAAGGACACATGCTGCGCCTTCAGAGTAGTCCTTATATCACAAGATTGACCCTGTTTATTTTGATAGACCAGGCAGAGGGCACTGGACAGGCTACCAAGTAAGTAATCCTGAATGTAGCACCATAAGTTGGCCAATGGGCTGGCTGCAAATGGATTGGTTATGACGAAGATGGAATGGTTTCTTAACTGAAATTCTAGTTTTCTCTCAGGGGAAGCTTCATTAAATCATAAGTACTGAAAAGTCCCCTGCCTGTGTGCGGGAATACCAGAGCGCTTCCATAAACTATATCTTCCTAATAGTAGATGTTCACCTTATTTCTGGAAGGCGAAGCCTAGGACATAATTTTATTTCAAACATTTTGCAGCCTATAAAGGAGGCTATACTGGCCAATTACTTTTAACTTTTATTTAAAAAAGTTCAAAATACCATTATTAAAAAAGAAAATGTTCCAGGAACGGAGTTATTTTTTCTTATACATTTACTTCATAAATCTTTTTTCAAATGGGCCTTCAAGGTTTACAAACGATTGAAGGAGTGGGCCCAGAAGTATTTATGGTAAACTTCCACCTTGAGGAAGCTTGCACCATCTTCGGTTTTGAAAGCCCTGGACAAGGTTTCAAACAGCCTGCATCTGATACTCACTGCAGCTCAATGGATTCAGAAGAAGGTTTGATCAATCCAATTGGATCAACCTATTGGACACTGCTTGAGTTCACCCAAGCTCAACATAGCTCAATGGCTTTCATGACAGATTCGAGCTGGACACCTCAAACAACCTTACCACTGTCTTCATCCATTAAAGCTTCAAAATTTCTGAGACTGGCTCCATCAAAGCTCGTCACTATATCGAACTATTTGACGCCAGGTTCACCAATGACTGAAGGCAATTCTGATTTCTTTAATTCAGGAGCCATGCTGTGCACTCATAAGCATATTTACAAATAAGTGGTGCAACGCAGCGCAGCGCAGCAAGCAAAGCTGCTGTGCTCCATTGTGTCACCAGTAGAGACAAGAAGAGCGCCACATCATCAAAGAAATGTCACTGCTCTGATCACTCCAGTTCCTGTTGCTTATCACCAGCCCAGGCACCCTTGCGCCATAGTGCAAGGATGTTTGCGTTGTGATCAGTATCGTTTTTGTGTAAGTAGGGATACCTTTCTGGACAAAATTATCTTCTGAGGCTATTCCATCTTTGATTAAATATTTGATGAAGATATTTCACGCCAGCCTCAGACAGGTGAACCATTTTGGAGCTAGCCCGTGTCTACATCTATTTGTAAATATAGTTTGCAAGTAATACAAAGCAGCACAATGCGCTGTGTTGTGTTGCTTTTTCCTACGAAGACACGCAAAGCAACATTTGTGTGGCTTTGGAAATGACAAAGAGTATTTTGCGTCAGGCTGCATCAAAAGGCTATGCAACCCCAATGCAAAATCTTTGTAAATCTGGGCCTGAGTTTCTTTTGGAACAGTTTTTAAGAACAAATGACTGTGCTCCTGGTCCTACTTTGATTTTGTAATGTACTATTTTCCATTTAAACTAAACTTGAGTTGGGCTTGAAGTTCTTTTTATCACAGAAGCTTCCAATGTTGGAAGCTATGCATACACTTTCTTCCAGCCTTGCTTCTATTATAGCCTTTCTTCTAGAACAATTGTAGCAAAGATGAGCTAAGGGATATCCACGGGAAAACCTGTTTACCTCTACAGACCCAGTGAGAAAGGTTGTTTGTTGTTTACAAACTTTCAAGGCTATTACCACCTTAATATTTCCTCTCCCTGCTCAGGGGAGGCTCCACCGCTAAGGCGGAGGAGCATCGTCCGACTGCTAATGCAGCAGTGCACAAAAATGAAATTAAAATGATAATAACACTGTGTTATTATCATTTTCTTTTCCTTGCAGAGCTCGCAGCCAGGTGAGGGCAGGGCTGGGCTGAGCTCTGTGATGCCAAACAGAGTGAAGAGTGGTTTGCAGTCCTCTAAGTGCACTTGACAGTTTTTCCGGCCCCTTAGCCAAATCGTCAGGCGCACTTGGCACGTTCTCTATTGGGCTGTGTTGCACAGCCCTGTGGAGAACATGCCCAGACTCTCCAGGCACAGCCTGAGCGTCCAAACAGGATGCTCAGACCAATCACAACGCTGCCTCCTCAGCATCCTGATTGGATGGGACAGCCCGGAAGCCTGGGTGCTTCTGGTAGATCGGGAGGAAGAGGACGGAGGAGAGACGTGGAGCTGCGCGGTGGCAAAGGAATAGGTAAGTTACTTTTTTATTATCATATTTCTTTTTAATCCGCCAGGACCACTACCCCCATCCGATGCACCGGCCACTGTCCCTACTCCTTGTGAGGGGGTATACTCCTGCGTTATATTAAGGTGGGGTAATACAAAGTGGCAGTAAATGGACTTATAACTGAAGGCCCCTTTTGTGACTGCATAGCAGTGCAAGTCCTGCCACTGACACTCATAAAAATACCTTATGAGTGCAACTGGCTTTGTGAATCAGGCCCATCAATTTTGAAGTCCCATCTGTTGCAAATGAGTCCTATTGTACAAATTCCCACTCTTGATTTTAGAATGCTCTGCCCATGGAAGACATACCTGAATGTGACAATGTAGTTTGTTGTCGGCCAGCCAATGACAAACGAATAATCACTGCTCACTCTCTTGTCTGAGATTTGGTTGAGACAGGATCCAATCCACATCTCACAGAGGCGGACCCGTCTCTTCAACTTCAAGCTGCTCGAGGACCTGTGAGGTCAAATTAAAAGCTATGGTTAGACAGGTGTGAATCCTCCTTTATCTGGCCCAGAGACTATAGCGCCAGGTGATTATTGGTCCTGGGGGGGGGGCTCAGCACAAGAAACAAGACATGTTTTTGGTAATTTGTCAATTCACAATTTTCTGGCAACTCTTTTCATATGGCTGATCATTTTCTTCAAGGATAGGAAAGGGGACCGTTGTCCTTCCATCTCTACAGGTACGTAGATGTGGAGTTAAGAATAGTAAATCTAAAGTTACCTATGTTGATTTAATCTACAATATTTTGGTAGGTGCTATTTTGACTATGATATTTTTGTACCACATTTTTTACTTGGTATTTTGAAATACAATGCTGTGAACAAACAGAAACCAGCATCTTACCATTGTGACAAGTCTTTAGATGTTCATTAGCACGTTTCCAACCTCTTGGCATGGTGAGTCTGAGTCAACCATTCGCAATGCTTAGATCATTGGAACCAACTATGTTTTTTTGCCTGTATTCTAGGTATCAAGGAAGGAGCATAAAGGAGACAGTGCAATAGTATGTCTGCTGTATTGTGAGGGCTTTTTTCCACTGGCCCATAGTTTTTAGACAATTATTGTGGTGGCATCAATAGCATCTAAACAGTATTGCTTTGGTTAATCCTCTCACGCTTTTAACATAAAATGTGGTTTGCCAATATCTCTTGTGCATATGTCATGGAAAAGAAATCACCAAATTACTTGCAGGAAACTGATTTGAGCGGAAAACCCTGCTCTTAGATATATTCTGCTCATATTAGTCTCCTGAGGATGAGAATTATGCAAAATCATGTAATGAGAGATTTTCAGAAGGACTGGAATGCAGCCTGAATTATCACAAGTGGCTGAGATTAATTGAAGCACTTTATCTATCACCTTGTTTTTTGTTATAATTGACACCCTAAGTTTGATGGGCATGTCCAGACTTGGGTCCCGTGCTCACTGTGCCATAGGACTCAATCTGCACCCTACTGAAGTGGCTCAAAAAGGCTAACATCAGTAGATGGCTGATGCTTCCTTTCTTGAGGGGACCTTGTCTGGTAGATCTGTGACTGTTCCCATGAGGATCAGGGTCATTAACCATTTGCATAAGGTAGGCCTCTGTCTAGAGTAGCATTATGGGCAAAAAATTATCAACTGTAACGCAGCCTTGAGCAATCACTTGTGGCTGAGATTAATTCAAACAGTCTATACATCACCTTTTTGTTGTAGTTGTTACACACAAGAGCATAGCTTGTGGGGGCGTGGCCTAGCAAAGCCAGATGTGTGCTAGGCGAGCTCCGTCGAGCCTCAGCAAACATACTTCAATTATCCTGCTTCTCCGGTCATTCCTAGTAACTTGACCGTATCCTAGGTGTGGTGCGAGTGAGGGCTGCACTTTAAGCCCCGTATCGTACCTGGATCGCTGTATGAAGTGCGGGGCAGTGACGGCCCGGATCATGGCCTGCAGACGGCGGAGCTGAGGCGGGGCCTCGCTGCCTAGTGCAATGGCTGAAGAGATGGAGCACGCCGTGTCTAGGGCCTCCAGCGGAGTGTTGAGACGGGGACGGAGAGCCTGCACAGGATTCTCACGGTGAGGGGGTCTCGGTGCAGTGGTGGCTGTCTGGGTCCGGACTCCTACACCCGGTAAGAGGACGTTTCCTTGTCCCTCCCCCCACGAGTTGTGGCCTTGTTGTCGGCGGCCGTATCGGGCCACAGGTGGAGCCGCGCAGGGCTGCAGTCTTGCTGGGGGCCCGTGTGGACATTTCTGATCCCGGGCCGGCACAGTGATTTAGGCCATCTCTGAGCTCCAGCACCCGGTGGGCCGTCCTTTGTTCCTCCTTCCCCTATTGTACTGTGATCTCACATTGGTGGCCATATCGGGTCGCGAGAGTCATCGGGGAAAGGGGGGGAGGCACGGCCTGCGGGCTCAGTGGGGGCCATTGCGGACCTCAGCCGCTGCGGTGATTTGGGAAGACTGGTTGCGGGCCCTTGAGAGGGTGGCGTGGAGTGTGTGGCCCCCTGGATTCCCGTGAGGGGCAGCACCCGAAGGTGCGAAACAACCCTGGGGGTCAGCACATTAGGCACCGGCGGGGCATATTACCGCCCCAGTGGTGGGAAGTTGCCCGTAGGCGCTGATTAAACAGCATTGGGCTCCTCGCCCCCCATTGTTTGGCGGTCCCGCGAGCCGTGAATACGAATTCCTGTGGTCTCGTGTGGAGGCCTGGGATACCTGAGTGGTGGTGCTCCGTGGGGCATGTAGTGGCCCAATACCCTCTTGCTTTCTTGCTACACTATGTGCACTGGAGGGCCCGCCCGTGTGTTCGGGGTTCTGGAGGGTCCAGCCTTTTTGACCTGGTCCCCTGGACTTTGGCAGCCATCTGCACTGGAACTTGGTGGTATCATTGGCGGAGTGCTGCTGCGGCTGGAGTCAGGAGGCTTGGAGAACTATAGGAGTGGGGGGCCTGCCTCTGTCTGCCTGTTGAAGTGGCCACAGAGGAGTTGAGGGTGTAAAGCGCCCATTGGGGGGGGGGGGGGGGGGGGGAGCATGGTGTGGCTTGTGGTGGGTAGTCCTCTTCTGGCCCGAACACTCATAGGTTTCTGGAGTTGAAGCGGACCGATTCGAATACGTGAGCGAGCGTCCTCCCTTTCCAGAAATGGGGGGCTACTGTGTCCTGGCTGAATTGCACAGTGAGCTGAAGTGGGGCTATCCTGGGAGCCAGAGGACTTGAAGGCCACCATGACGAAGGACACATCAGGAGGGGGCTCGGCCAAACAGAGCACGTTGGACAAATTTACAGGCCCTGGGGCCTCTGCAGCAGAATCTGGAGGGGTGCATGGAGGCATGCTGGACAATGCCGCACTCATGGCTGCCATCACACAATCCAGGTATGCCCTAGACGCTAAAATTAGAGCAGTCGCCTCCGAGGTCATGCTGCTGTGACATGATTTGCACAACACGGTGGGGCACATTACGGAGGCTGAGACAAAGATATCTGGAGTGGAAGATGTGGTCACTACCTTGAAGAAAAGGGTGGCCTCACTGGAGACCACCCAACATGGTTTAGCGACACAAGTGGAGGATGCTGAGGGTACGGACAGATGTAACAATCTCTGTTTTGTTGGCTTCCCGGAGGGCTGCGAGGGGGGAGACATGAAGCGGTTCCTTACTCAGTGGCTGGAGAGCTGGCTCCCCCCGGAGTCCTTGTCTCTGTGTTTTGTGGTGGAACGCGCCCATAGGGCTCTGATGCAAAAGTTTCCGCCCGAGGCTGGTCATAGCTAAGTTGCTAAATTACCATCATTGTGACGTTATGCTGAAACAGGCCAGTGCCAAGGAACCTTTGCTATTTGATAATGCCCGCATCCTGATATTTCCCGACTATACGAAGCTGGTCCAGCAACTGAGACAATCATTTCTGTCAGCCAAGGCTCGTCTTCGGGATCTCAAGCTTCTGTATGCTGCTGTATCCGGCCAGACTGCGGGTGGTCTATCAGTCCAGCACCCACTTTTTCGACTTGCCAGAGGAGGTCTTTCAGTGGATAGACGAGATGGTGAAGCTTCGTCTAGCTCGGTAGCTCGGAAGTCGCCCAAAGAAAAGCTTAAAGGGAATAGATGCTCCTGGTCCAGACGTCGATCTCAGTCGTGCAGTGATTCCTCCCGGGCCGAGTCAGCCCCTCAGCAGCATGCATCAGCCTCCTAATCGATGGGGGACCACAGTCCCGTGTGACTCAGACATTATTGCTTTGACCGGAGAAGCACATATGAGGGCCGGTATCTCTGCTGGACTTTATGTGACAGGGACAGTGCCTGCTGACAATGGGCTGTAAGTTGAGGATCCATTGGCGTGGGTAGGCTGGGACCTCCTGTTGGGGTCCGCAGGCCGCACTGGCCGCAACAGATACTTCAACGGTTTTAAGGTATAGGGAGGGGGGTTTGCTGGGTTGTTGTTTTTGTTGTCTGATCGTACTATTCTATACTAGTACAAGGCCACCATGCGCACACCAGCCACTTTTCTATGCACCACTAAATACCACTAGAGCCTCCCATTGTAGGCCCATCAGGTAGACAACGGGTTCCCTCTGGTACCCTTTAGATAGTAAGCTGGAACGTCAGGGGGGCGTTGGATAAAATCAAACGAGGGGCTATACTTCAGCAGGCCAAAAGGGCTCAGGCTGACATTCTCATGTTACAAGACACGCACCTTATGGGGACAAAGGCATTATGCTTTCAACGTTAGAGATACATCCAGGTGCTCCACTAAGGGTTTATAAGAGGGTCCCGGGGGGGGGGGAGGGGGTGGCAATCCTGATTCCCCTCAGGGTTCCCTACAGACATGGTAAAATGTGGGCTGACACTCAGAGGGAGGTATTTGTTCCTTCATGGCACTGTTTGTGAAGAGCGTATGGTACTGTGATGTGTCTACTCCCCCCAAACACTCTCCTGGGGCTTGGAAGAGCGACTCATGACTTTGTGGGCGGATATGCCGGACGGCATGTCTGTGGTCAGGGGGACTGGAATGATGTGATGAAAGTGGCCAGAGATCGTTGGAGGCCCGGTGGATGCTCAGATGTTCGCCAGCCCACTAAACTACACTCCCTGGTGATAGGGGTTGATTGGGTGGACCCTTGGTGCCGACTACACAGGAATGTGCAGGGATACACATATCTCTCTGCAGTTCATGATTCCTATTCCCGCCTGGATTATTTATTTGTACCCCGAGTGGCGGCTGGCAGGGTGGTGGAGGCTGATATCCTCCTGCGGGATCTATCAGATCACACGCCGGTAGCCCGTACCATGCAGGTGGGTCTCTTGCAACAGCCTTTCCGATGGCGCCTTTTGGTTTGGAACTTACGGAAGGAAGAATATAGGGAGCATATAGAGAGTGCTATCGACTGCTACTTGACATTTAATGTAGGATCGGTTGCGGGGGCTGAACCCCTGTCAGAGGCAATGAAGCCCACTATAAGGGGTGTTGACATCCCCTTTTGCGCGGCAGCTCACAGAGCGCGCAAGGAGTCCCTTCTAAAATCTGAGGCCAATATTATAGAACTGGAAAATCGCAGTAGTGATGATGGGGTAGTCAGGTCCATCAACAATTATTGCTAGCACAACAGGGGTATGCCGACCTTTTGTTAGATGAGGCCCGCAGGGTTTACCAATGGGGGGGAGATAAGTCCAGTAAGCGGCTCCACCGGTTGTGTCAGGGGATATTATACCCCCAGGCCCTCCCTGGTATCGTTGGCCCAGATAGGGAGTCCCTCACGGATTCCTCTGAAATTGCTGAACGTTTTACCACGAAGTCATCTGCGGCGTCCCTCAAGGATCCTCGCTGAGCCCCACCCTCTTCAACGTCTACATGAGCCCCCTCGCGGCCATCGCACGCCAACACAACCTCAACATCATCTCCTACGCCGACGACACCCAGCTGATCCTCTCCCTGACCAACGACCCCGCCGCCGCCAGAGCCAACCTGCACGAAGGGATGAAAGATGTAGCCGAGTGGATGACGACCAGCCGCCTGAAACTGAACTCAGACAAGACGGAAGTCCTCATCCTGGGCTCCTCGCCCTCCGCCTGGGACGACTCCTGGTGGCCCCCCGCCCTGGGCACCGCACCCAAACCGACAGACCACGCACGCAACCTGGGCTTCATCCTGGACTCCTCCCTCTCCATGACCAGACAAGTTAACGCAGTCTCCTCGTCGTGCTTCAACATCCTGCGCATGCTACGAAAGATCTTCCGGTGGATCCCCACCGAGACCAGGAAGACGGTCACCCAGGCCCTCGTCACCAGCCGACTGGACTACGGCAACGCCCTCTACGCCGGAACCACCGCCAAGCTCCAGAAGAGACTCCAGCGGATCCAGAACACCTCAGCCAGACTCATCCTCGACATCCCACGAAACAGCCACATCTCCGGACATCTGAGAGACCTGCATTGGCTCCCCGTCAACAAAAGAATCACCTTCCGTCTCCTCACCCACGCACACAAAGCCCTACACGATCAAGGCCCGAGCTACCTCAACAACCGCATCAACTTCTACGCTCCCAAACGCCACCTCCGATCAGCCAGTCACGCCCTCGCCGCCGTCCCCCACATCCGAAGAACGACAACAGGAGGAAGGTCCTTCTCCTACCTGGCCGCCAAGACCTGGACCTCCCTCCCGACCTGCGCCTGACCCAAGACCACCTCTCCTTCAGGAAGAAGCTCAAGACCTGGCTGTTCGAGCAGTAGCAGCACCCCCCTCCCCCCCCCCCCACCCCCCAAGCGCCTTGAGACCCTCCGGGTTAGTAGTGCGCTTTATAAATGTCTTTGATTGATTGATTGATTGATTGATTGGCTAATACCCTTCGGTCCCATATAACTATCTTAACGCATCCTGATCCAGCTGATTTTATGCCCCAGAGAGCAACACAATACAATATTCGTCGAGCGCATGTTGCTATTGCGGCCATTCAGGGGTTGGGTGAACAAGCAGCGATGTTACTGGCAGACATGGATAGGGCATTTGATTCCCTCAGTTTGGTATTTCTATTCGTGCTCTTATGCCGGCTGAATATTGGACCACGATTCTTGTCCTACCTGACATTGCTTTACACTGAACTCACCGCATCAGTGTGCGTAGCTGGATCTACTTCCTCAATATTTTCCATTGGGCAGGGCGCCCTTTGTCACCATACTTGTTTGCGTTGGCTATGTCACTCCTGGCCACTTGGGTACGAATCGATGCACAGGTGACTGGCTTTGAGTGGGCACATGGACAGTTGAATCATATTGCACTGTACGCCGACGGCATGCTATTCTTTCTTACCAATGTGAATAGCATGGGACCGAGGTTGCTTCGCATCATGCATATCTTCGGGGAGTCTTCGGGATTGTATATGAACCCCCGAAAGTCCACTTTGTGGGTCCTTGGGGATGCTGCGGGTCGGGGCTCCTGGGCCTGGTCAATTCGGATGGCTACAGGGGGGATCAAGTATCTGGGAGTATTCTTGTCGGACTCGCCTAGTGTGTCTTGGGACAGAAATTTGGCCCCGGTATGGGAACGTGATTGGGAGGCTCTTATGACCTGATCCCATATGCCATTGTGCATTTTTGGTACATCGCCCATCTTCAAGATGGTCTTGCTCCCCTGTTTACTATACCACTTGCAAAATTTCCCCTACACGATTCCTCCCAGATGGTTCCGACAGGTTGATGCAGGCTTGGGACCGTTTTTGTGGGCCGGAGGAGTGGCCAGAGTTGCATTACGGATGTGTTTCCAATCTAAGTACTGCGGGGGGCTGGCGACGTCGGACATTCTGTCGTACTATATGGCCTTGCACCTGCTTGTCTTAAATGAATGGAGGTACGGGGATGGGGCCGACCAAGCCTATGTAGTTGAACGGAGGTGTATGGGGGATTCCACTTTGCACACTATACTATACTTTGCAACGCTGCGCAACTCTTTTCCACCAGTTTCAGGTGTCATTTTTCAAATTTGGAGACTTGCCCTAGGGAAGATGGGGTGGTAGAATAGGCTGACGAAGGAGACTTCCCTCTGGAACAATGGGCAATTGCCACAGTTGGCTACTCTATCTGGGTTTAGAGGCTGGGACAGCATTGCTATCTGTACCCTGGGGACGTAATGCGGGGACCAGTTCTGAAGTCCTTTCAGGATCTACAGAAGCACTTTCAAATGCCTAAAACCCAATTTTATAGATATTTTCAGTTCCGGTATACTATTTCCCCTAGCTTAGAGGGCTTAGAGTCACTTGCTGAGTTCAGCCCGATTGAGGCGAAGGTGTTTATGGGATATCTCCAAGACCATAAGACCTCTAAAATCTACCAATCCCTGATTACTAAATTGCTCTTCCATGCTACAGAAGGTCAGAGAAGCCTGGGATGTTGGTCCGCTGGAGGGGAGGACTGGATGGAGGCACTGGCCGCGAGGGTCTGCAATAGCAGTACACTTGCGCCTTAGCCAGTTCAAGTACCTTCATCGGGTATACTTCACTAGGGTTAGATTGTGCAGAGCGGGATTGGTGGTGTCACCTATATGTCTCAGGTGCGAGCGGGAGGAGGTTACTCTGATGCACACGGTCTGGCACTGCTCTGCCCAGGCACAATTTTGGAGGGGAGTTATTGCCTGCCTCTCGGAGGTATTGGGCTAGGATTTTCCCCGCTCGCCGAAGCTGGTACTCTTACATTTTATGGAAGAGGTGGGGGGCAACAAATATAAACGTCATCTTATGCTACTGGGGTTTACTCTGGCTAAAAGAGATATCGTAAAGTCATGGAGGGCACCGGCAGCGCCCTCAGTGTCTGCATGGAAGAACGGCCCAGACTTTTGCATGGGCCTGGAGATCCCCATTTTTACAGCAAGGGGGTGCCTGCACAAACATTTTAAAATTTGGAAGCAATGGGCGGACTATTGAGGCCTGCAGTTGGAACCCGTCTCTACGGCAGGGCTTCTCAACCCAGCTTAATTTCCTTTTTGTTGGTGCAAGACGTAGCCTCATGTGTAATAGTGTGCTGCAGTTATTCATGTAGGTGTATTTCCTAATGATGTGCTGCTCTATGGAAGACTTTAGTGCGACGGGGGGGCTTGTTGGGTTATGGTTTCTTTGATGATTTTTCAGCTGTATTGCTTTCCATTTTTCCTTGATTTACTTTTGTAAAAGTCAAAGTCATGATGATGTAAACGTATTATGCAGATGTTTCTGGGTTACAGAGCTATGCTTCATATGTGCTATTTGATAAATAAAAGTGTTTAAAAAAAAAGAACATGATTTGTGTAAAAAAAGCCACTAGAAATACTGGTATATCTGGAGAAAGAATTCTGTCCCAACCAGGCTCCTCGATTTGATAATTATGCAAAATCACGAATGGGTCTTTATCACAAATGTGATGAATTTTACATAATATGAAATTCAATAATTTCATTTCTTTCGCCTGAAAAATAATTTTTTTTACCCAGATCTAGCTGCCACCTGGGTTGAAATTTGTTCTGAATTTTACATGAAATTTGCAAGTGCATATTTAATATCAAGAACCCTTCAAATGTCACCAAATGCTCAAGCAGGTTCTTGTGTGACTAGTGATAACCTAGGATTCCAGCCCTGGGGCAAGTATGCATGCTTACTGCTAAGATAAGGCTCCAGGTCATACCTGGGAGAACGGCTTAAGCCCCATCTTGTGCAACAGTCATGAAATTCAGTTTACAAATAATTTAGTAATTTGACGGGAGTTCTTTAGAGCACATGAACACAATTTGCCATTGATTCGACCTATGTAATGACAGCTAGCAACCAAATAACCTGCCAATTGAAAATGAATGGGGGATCGCAATTTGTGCCCTCTTGTAGATAGCTACACATTCTGGCATGGAGGCCTGCAAGGGGTGACAACCGAGCTCTTTCCCAAACGGGAAACATTTGTTTTTAAACGCAGCTCTTGTCCATGAAAGGTGCGTGTGTTGCTTTTTAAAACACAATGGGGCATATTACCAACAACTAGCGATAATTATCGCTATGTTGGTTTAGCAGCGATATTTTTATCGCCGAGCTGCGGCGATTTTTATCGCTTAGGAGCCTTGCTATTATCAAGGTTTATCTCCTAAGCGATAAAAATCGGCCCAAATGCATGAATATCGCCGTAAAGTTAGCAATATTCATCCATTACCGAGCAAATGCCCTTAGCCATGTTATCCACCTACCATTGGATAACATGGCTAAGAACTGCTCAGGGCAGGTGTTAGCTTTTGGAGATATTCACGCTTAGCACGAATATCTCCAAAAGTTGGTAATAGGAGATAGCGATGTTAGCGACTGTTTCCAGTCGCTAACATCTTGGCACGCCCACTTTGCATGTCATTAGTGATAAATATCACTGACATGCAAAGCGGGGCCCAAGATGGCCGCTATCTCCTACTAGCTGTCGCTAACTGGTGTTAGCGACAGCTAGGTAATAGGGAAATAATTTTATCTCCGCTTTCTTGGCTTTTAAAGCCAAAAGAGCGGAGATAAACCCCCTTGATAATATGCCCCAATGTTTCCTGTTTGGGAAAACATTGGAGGAAGCAGCAGTAGTTCCCTGCAAACTGCCTGCTACTTCCAAGGCTGCCTGACATTATTTCTCAAGGGGGTGGGTGTCCTAGACAACAGTTTCCTCTTTGTAAACCAGTTACACCTCATCTCAGGGGTCGATAACTGTTCAATGGTTTACATCCACAACGGTCAAAAACCAGTGGTACATCCATTTCCAAACAGAGCAGAAAGGAGATCCTCAAAGCCCTTGAAGGTTGCCAACACTGTGATTTAAGACACCAAAGAATTTGCAACTGTAAAAGAGCTGTGCACATCTGGCACCTCACTCTATTATCAGACGTATGTCACAGGGCACTTTAATTACACTGTAGCTGAGCCATTGGGTGTAATGTGCTGTGCTCCTCTGCTCTCTGACCATTGTAAAGCATACCCTTCCTGTCCGGGTATTACTTTATCCTGTATTTTTCTCGAATATGATATTGTTATTATTGCTCTGCTCTCTGTGCGTTTGTAAAGCGCTCTGATACCCGCAAGAGTCGTATTCGCACTATAAAAAACAATCAAAATAAGTAAAAAATAAATAAGGACTGGACATGGTACACATGATAAGTAGATTTCCTTACTTGGACTTAGCGATGATCAGCGAATCACTAAAAAGGAACAGGTGCCTCTCCTGGGTTTGCAGTCCCGAAGTCAGGTGGATGCGCTCGTCCAGAAGAAATACAGAGTTGGGGCTGCAGAATGCCCCGATCAACAATCCGTTACCAGGGTGGGTGGGAAAAACCGTAATCTCCCTAGAAAATCCAAAAGGAGAAATCAAGGAGATGGAACACCTACTATAAATCAAAGAAAGAAAAGAGTAGCAACTGAAGTCAATGGCAGACACAACAGACACCAGGGAGAAGGATTCAATAAACACTAGACTGGAACTAATTAGGATAAAGTACATACGACCGAAATCAATGAAAGAGACACAGTAAATACATAGAAATCAATGAGAGGGACAGATTAAAGGAACAATAGACATTAATTGTAAACACAAAGAAACAGAAGACAGAGATTAAAGAGATACACGATGTAAAGACATGCCAGATATCAGTTATTAAAGGCAAGATAGAAATAGATGAGAGGTGTACAGGAAACAAAGTAGAAATTAATGAGGGACAGGTTAAAGAAATACTTGACCACTTATAAACACGAAGAAACATAAAACAGAGTTTAAAGAGATACACAATTTAAAGACATGACTGAAATCAATGACAGGGATAGATTATTGAAAGTATAGAAATCAAAGAAAAAAACTTGTTAAACACACAAAGAGAGTGACAGGTTTGTAGTATAAACATGAGGTACTATTCGGTTTCATTACCAGCTATTGAAAGTGAAAGCAGTTTCAATTTTGAAGTGACTCTAAGAAATGTTTCTGTTGCCTGGTTTAAGCTACACAAATCCCAAGCAAACAAACCTGAGTAAATGTGCAATTGTAGTCTTACAGTAGAGCCATCCTCGGTACTAATGGTTTAAATGTCTAAGTTGAGAGTAAGGGTAAAAGGTACGCTAGAGCACTAACGTAAGAGTCTTGTCACTGGTGTACACATAGAGTGTGTTCACAAAGTGCATTCAGGAATGTAAGGATATCTATGAATACTTGAAATCCTTGCCATCACGACCTACTAGTCTACAGCTAATTACAACCTCAATTTAATGTCATTTGTAGGACTGTCCCATCCATAGAACTCCTTCATGACTTCTAAAAGTGGACCTTTTAAGCCAAATAATGTACCACCTAATCAAGTACAATCATTTAGCATATAAATGTCATCATCTTCAGGGGTGGGACAACTCAGGGACCGAGAATACAATCGATTGACTCACAGTTGGATAACATTGGCTATTAACCATGAGGATCTATTGTTAAAGGCTAGGGCACATGGGAATAGTTACGATTAGATTCATTTCTTCGACTGTAGCAGGTGGATTCACTTTACAAGATGTGATGAGGTTCAGCCATAACTGGAATACTTGAAAGGACAATATATTTACTAATGAATACCAATCTGTCACAGAATCACCTAAATATTTGTTTTCACCGCTAGTGTGAACTGCACAAGCAACGAAGAGTCTCCAAATGCATAAGGGGCGGTCAAAAATCCAGTTACTGATGTTCAGTGCCAATAATCTATGGGGCAGATGTATCAAGATTCTGATTTGCGAATTCTAAATAGCGATTTTCTGCGAATCGCTATTTAGAATTCGCAAAATGGAATGTATGTACAAAATCGCTATTTTTTAGCGATTCCTTAATATTCTTTATTTGCGAATTCGCATTTTGCGAATTCGCAAATAAGGAATAATTTCCAATGCATTCCTATGGGCCAGGAGGCCCATAGGAATGATAGTGCAATAATTCTCAAATTGCGAATTCGCAATTTGCTAATCGCAATTTGAGAATTATTTCAAGGGTGCAGGGGTGTCTCAAAGACACCCTGCTGCACCCCTGAAATTTACATGTGTGTGTACATGTGGCGCACATACATGCCCTATGGGCATGTATGTGGGTCACATGCCACCCTCACAAATGCCAAATAGGGCATTTTTGAAAGAAATCGCAAATTACCATCAACTACAAGTTGGTGGTAATTTGCGATTTCTTAACACAAATTCGCTATTTCAAAAAGTTACATACATCTCATTTAAGGAATCGCAAAATTCGTGATTCCTTAAATTCTTAAGCAAAATAAGGAATTGCAAATTATTGCGATTCCTTATTTTGCGATTTTTTGATGCATATGAAAAAATGCTAAAATGCCTTTTGCGAGTCGCAAAAGGCCGAAATTCTGTGAATTTTGGCCTTTTCGAGTCGCAAAAGGCTTGATACATCTGCCCCATAGTGATCCCAAAGATCGGCTTGCAGTAGTCTTTGAATTCTATTGATAATTGAATGGTATTGAAGAGGAGGCTGAATCAGCTCTGATGGAGCGCAACAGACGATTTCCTCCCAGTCTTTCGGTGTCCAGGATAGAAATGCTGTTGAGGTATTTTAATTCTACTTCTTGCTTGCATAGATAAAAGGGTGAATTCTGCCAGTAGCCAAGGTGCACGTACAATGCATTAAGTGCCTCCTTAAGAGAGGTTCCCAGTTAGGAAGAAAAACCACAAAGGGCAAGACTCCTCATTGGCAATCTTTTGTTTCTTGAGGAAAGGTGAAGATGCATGCAGAAGAACATTAGAAAGGTATCAAACTCTGCCACATATCAGGGAAGGAAAGGTATCAAGAACAGTCTTGCCAGAGGAGACTCTAAGGGGAAATCTCACTGCAAGAAGTAAAAGATCAGGCAAAAAAATAGAGGCAAAACTACAATGAATAAAACAAAAATAAGGTAGCAATGCACTGAGACACACTCGTAATGCCGCTTCATGTATGATTCAAACTAGAAATGACATCACAGCAAAAGACTCAACTTCATCTTGAATTAGGAACCTCAGACAATAATCTCTGGACAGACCACCAGCTTGGAAAGGACACTTCATAAGGCTCGGCCATGCCGCTTTCTCTCAACTCTTGAGGTCAAGAAGGCATTCAAGGAAGAAATTCAGGTCTGACAACTTTCCTTCGATGAAGAACCCTACAACTCCTCCGGCCCTACACCACCGATCCTCCATGCAAGTCGCAAAGCAAACAGGGGAGTCACTGCAACCATTAAAGTGCCAGCACCACCATGCTGCAAGGATGCCCAGCCATGTGCCAGGCACAGATTCCAGAAAGGGAAACGGCCACTACAACGCGGCCGTTTCCACGGAAACATTAACCACGCATGCATTACAACGCATGCGTGGTTACCACGAAAGCCTTTACCACGCATACCATTACTACGAGGTACGTAGTAAAGGCATGTGTAGTAAAGGGTAACAAAAAAAGGGGGGCTTGGTGGGGTCTCCCCCCCAAAAAAGAAACTCACCTCAAAAAACGTTGAGATGTGCAGGCAAACGGCATCCTTTAAGAGGAAACGGAAAGAAACTTCCGCTTCCTCTTAACGACGTACGACGTCACCACGGAAGTATTAGAGGAAAAAGCTATGCGAAGAAAACCCATTCCGTTGTAACGCATGCGTGGTAAAGGCATGCGTTGCAACGGAATTCGTTGTAATAACACATATTCCCTCCAGAAATGCGCTGCCTGACTTCGTGAGAAGCGCACTATCATCTTCTTTACACTTGCCAACTCAGGTAAGTACCTGGCTTGAATGTAACATTCTGAAAGATAGGCGTGCCGGCAGGTAACATGAATGGATCTTTACTACAGCAACACTTGTAATTCAAAGACATCACAAAACATGCACCACATTCAGGTAGAGTTTGCCACTGAGATGCAGAGTACCTTGGCATCTTTAACAATCCTACTGACCCTTAGCATCAATCCTGAAGATCAATTTAGGGGGTTGAGACAAGGTCATGTAAAAGAGGAAATAAAGCATCAATACCTCCCTAAGACTCCTCATCCTCATCCTATTTGGCAACCAATTCTAGTTTCCAATTTAATAACAGGAAGAAAAGACAAAAAGTACAAACAAACGTAGTCCTCCTTAGGAAGCATGTTTGAAAATCCATCAGTGCAGAGACTTCTGAGCGCAACTAGGCCGCCTTCTACTTTGTAGTGTCTACTTATTCCTCAAGCCCATTTGCCACCATAAAACTCCAACACGTGGCTGAGCAAGGAGCATAATGAGACGGGGGAACCCATGACTGCAAAAACATTACTTTAACATTTCACGTGTTTTCATTCATTTTGGAATGGATTTTGAATCATTGTCACATACTTTAACTACTGCGTATCATTGTTCAAATCAGTGTATGAAATTGAACAGGTTTGGTCTGGTTATATCACCCACTAACTTCTTGTATATACATGGCAGGCGGGGAAGATATAACAAAGTTTAATTCCACATAATTCAACATCTACAATTCCAGTTTCTGATTTGCAACATTCTCATTGAACATTTCGATAGTCTAGGATGTTCATAGAAAAGGAGAAAGTACATAAGAAAATGATCTGCATAGATGAAAATACAATATAACACTGAGTAAATAGTACAGTGAAATTATATGTCTCATAGAGTACCTGATTAGGCTGATGATTTGAACGTCGTAAAAGGATATTGAAAGTGAAACGTGGGCTTGGGGCCCAGGAATTTTACATAATGGCTCTTAAAGTCCCTGGCAGTAACATGAAATTCCGTTTTAATAAAAGTGCAATAAAATAGCTGGTGTTATAGTAGTCCTAGCTGAATCTGCTTTCCTAAATCAAAATGCATGGTACTGACTGGACGCATGCGAACAATTGTGGCTAATTTCATTTCTGTGATTAAATCATACTGAAGCCATTATTTGCTGAGAAATGTAACTGTTATCCATTGTTTGCAACAGACTTTAAGTGTTGCATGAACCATGGTCAGTGAAAGGAACAGTATACTTTTCCAGACAATCAATGTATCTAGACACTGTACATGGGACAACAGCATTTTGCTTTATACCCAGGCCTGGTGTGTACTCCCTTGAGTTATTTAGAATATGTGAGTTATTTGATATTACATCCTAAAATGGACAATCCATCTGCCAGTACTTCGGTATTCAAGGAATTAGTGAAAATGAAGGTGGAACAATACAACAAAAAGTCAAGGGTAAGAAAAAATAGAGAAAAACATCTAGTGATAGAGCCAAAACTGACTCATGTATAAAGTTTACATTATTGGTAACAACATGTCTGTCAGACAGCTTAATCTGTCTGAAACCAAATCTAAAAATGAGAAAGCCATCATAGATTCAGTATTAAGTTCCAAGTCCAGCAGATAATACAAAATAAAAAAAAAATGAAATAACCAAAACATAAAAATTATTTCTAAAAAATAGGGTATTTATTGGAAGTCCATGGACGTTTTGCTTAAAAGTGAAATAATACAAAACTAGAAACTAGATATTCAACAAAAGCATAGCTTTACAACCCATTTTTTAATACTCTGAGAACTTTTAACTTTCCACAAAATATTGCGGGGCTGGACGTAGAATCGGTAATAAGGCTCCTGGGGCATTTTGGGTAAAGTTTGACTTTTCCATGAATATTGTAGAACTGGAATTTGAATAGTAATTTGATTTCCCACCATCAACAAAATCCTCCACTGCATTGAGGGTGCAACTGAAGGCAAGATACCTTCATGAGCAAAGGGCCATAGGAGTACTTTTTCTATTTCCAGAAACACATTGGAATACAGAAAGCAGCCAAACAGCAGAAAGAAAACACTTAAAACAGGAACAGGAGGTAGGCTAACAAGATGGCAGGAGAGGCTAGAAAGGAAAAAACTAAACCGTTCAAGTACGAAGAAGCAGGTCTTCTTCAGTTAAAATTGAAACAAACATACATAGGCAAAACTGAAAAATAGGAGGAAGATGAAAGGAATAGAGAGGGGAAGAAGGAGGAGCAGGTCGAGAAGAGAACGTAAAACAAGTGAGTTGTTCAGCGAGAAAGTGACAAAAAAAGGGGGAAGTATAACGGGTATAAAAACAAAAAGAAATGAATGTTCTATGTGTATTGAGAGATAACTTTTTTATTGCAATTTCGAGATAAAAGACTTTAGCTAAGTTAGATTCCAAAACCTAGAGCCGGTCTTTAATCTTGGCCATTTCGATGAAAGAGGTTAAAAGAAATGGAGTTTACCGATTTGGTGTTCAACAAGTTTGTTTTCTCAGATATGTTACACAAAGTTTGTGAATAATGTGGGTCCCAAGGAGCTAAACATATATACTCTGGATAGTGTGGTCGCTAGTACTCGTACTCAGGCTCAACAGCCAAAAGTGCAAGGGTGGATGAAAATTTGAGAGCCCACGTACCACCTACGCGATGACTTAATTTAAGTCTCATAAGAGTGCTCTTTAAATAAACATCTGACACGAGTGTCCTGGTACACAGGAGAGTAAATATTGACAAACTAAAAATATTAATCTTACTCCGGATTTAAAAATGAATATGTAAATACACAATTACATGGCACGGTTTGAATCAGAACAAAAGATTAAAGGTTATGTTTTTACAGGAAACTTTATATTTGATCTCCTAGCAAGGCTCCCACTGAAGTGTAAATTAAAGAGTAGGTAAAATTAGCTGGCCAGCAGTTTCCAAATTGGAAGCCTGGTGTGGACACGCTAGCCCAAAGGAAGGAAGGAGGGTATTTCTGTCCTGAATGTGTTCTTGCTTCACATGACATCTAATGAAAAGTGAGCTCATACTACTGCAATGTCCTGTCTGCACCAAGAGAGTCTCCAGGAAATCATCAGAGACACTGATTTGATAGCCTTGGCATAGTAACTACAAATCCATTGTCACTTCCGTGGATTGCTGAAAGGTTCATTATCTTTTACCGTTTAGACAGGACTTGTGTGCAGTGTTACCCTTTATGGCTCAACACCCACCCAGTGGTTTCTGGGAATATTTTGTTCATAACCATGCAATCTTTCATCCTCAACAGCACTACCCTTGTGAGATACTAGTTTGATTCACAATTCAGTGGGAACTGTTCTTTCCTAATTGTATTCCCAAATATGTAGTGGCAATTGGTGATATTTGAAAGTGGTGAGGCGTAAACGTCGGGTATGTCGTGAGCATGGCGTTCAGGGGAATCCACGAGAAAAAAAAAAAATAAGATTGCCAAATAGCGCATTTTGAAGCAAATTCATTGAGTGAGAATGCAAGGTTTAAAAAGCAGTGTGAACATTTAGTCTCAAAATACCAAACTAATTAAAAACTGCCCCATATCTTACTGCATTATTATGTTCAAGTTACTGTAATGTGCAAATTGTGCAGCGCAACAACTTCAGGCTCTTTAAAATGTGTTTTTGCACAGTGTCCTCCACCGCATGCCGCATCCACTTTGGAAGAAAATGCTTTAACCAGGCTTCAGAAAGCACCCACAGCTGCTCGCTGCAATCGGTCATACAGAAAAATGAGCAGACAGGTCTTTTTGGGATGAAAAAAGTGGGGGCTCTCTAAAAGGTAACACATCAAATCCATTTCTGTGATTTCCATAGTGTGCACCCGACCAGTATTTTGGTTTCTCTCTGAGATGCTATTGCATCCAGATATATAACACAACTGACATGCGCCTACAACCTGCCAATACTATTGGCATTGTCAATGGTAGTTAGCAGCTTAAGATAAATGAGTAACAAAAATGATTTGTTATAAGTAATTAACATTGGAGCGTTTCAATTTTGAAGTCTTGACACTGTGAATCAAATATTATTGAGGCCTGTTGAAGGAGTATTGGCCTTCAGTTATGTGAGCTTCATGTTAGATTTGTATGGCCCCTTTTCTCTGAATATCTCAACCATCTGTTCATCTTCAACCTCATATCTTTTCTCTTCAGCACTCTCTTCACTCTTCCTGTATGCACTTCTTCACATCTCCCTCACTTCACCACTCTCCAAACATACACTGCATTTACTGACATTTAAGCTCTTCATTTTCTTTTACTTTTGCCTTTTGACATCTGTGTTCCCGTTCATACACGTTTCCACAGAATTTCAATTGCAACTGGAATAAATGGCCATTGATCTGTGTGCTCTGCAGAGAGGCAAACCCACTAACATGCCTTTGCTTTGCCTTCAGCCTCAGCACCAGAGCTCTCAATCAAAGCTCCTCATAAACTCCAGGCATGACTCAAAGTATGCACTAAACAAGAGTAATAAGATGCACGAAAAAACATACAGAAACAAGTGATGAAATATTGAACACTCTTGGGAAATGCAAGATTATGGAAAACATGTGAGATAAAAGAGGTACGAATTCGCTGACATGCATTACTTTATTGCTATTAACATTCATTGTTTATAAACCTTAATGTTAAGGCCATGAAGTTAGGGCCAGTTTTAAAGCCATGAAGCATGTAACTGTCTTTATTATAAGCACATACTTCTCCCTTTGCGATTGACTTGGATATTTGGATCAACTTTGCAAGGTAGCAAAAACCCTGCTCTTCTTTTGGATCAATTTTGCGTGGGAACAAATACAGCAGCTGCACTTCTAAAGGGGCCAGTGACCTGCAGTCAGACTCCTGGGTGTCATAGTGGGGGACGTTCGAGTAGTTTTTGGGACCGCTCCCGCAAAGACTTCGGGGCCATGGTCCGGCAGTTGGAGCACGACTTGGGGTCGTGGTCGAGCTCCAGGCAGTAGAGGCACACGCGGTGCCGATCCGTCACCGACATCAGCCGGTTCCAGGAACCGCAAGCCTTAAAGCCGGACATCCCTCGTGCTTCAGGGGTCGTGAAGATTCAAAAGACAATGAAGTCGACAAAAGTCGAGAAAAAAGTTCAGTCAAAAAATGACTGGGGGTACCGCTCTCTCTCTCTTGCTGGTGTGGAAAAAGAAAGAACTGACATCAGCGTGCGAGGGCAGCGTCTATGTAGCTACTGGGACGTCATCCCAGCGACCACAACGGCGAAGACAAACGCGGAGTCGACTGACGCCACCTTCTGACGCGCAGGGGTACTGCTGATGAAAAACTTACCGGATCCAGTTTGCCGCCTGGGGGTAATTTTAAGATGAGGAATCTATAACTAACTGTTTCTTTCAGATAAACATAACAAACGATTATCATTATAACAATTATCATTATAGATGACAAGGCGTCAAATCACACCTATTTGCATCTAGTCCTACCTTGTGACAAATGGGAAAGGGTGGTATCTATGCCTCTCAATGACAGACATCTGGCCTCACGCAGGAATGCAGACTCCGACGCCTGAAACTGTGATGCTGACATCACTGGCCTACAGTGGATACCACCATAAACTACAATGGCAATGAAGGGCTTTAGAAACGTAATCCCTGTGATGTAAGCCCTGTGTCGTGCATCACACTGCAGAAAGTTGATTTAAATAACACCTGGCTTCCATTTCCTGCTTCAGAGTGAGGCAGCCTGGGACAGACAGCTCAGACTTAAATACAGCTATTTTTTTTAGAGATACAACTAAATAGAGAATTTCCCGCTGGATTTCGGCAGCTATTTCTTTTTGTCATGAACAAGCAGGACATCCCCTGCAGTCAAAAGTACGAGCTCATTCTACTAGGGCGATGTCCACATCCATGGCACTTTTCGCAGGTGTGCCTGTCATTGATATTTGCAGAGCGGCAACATGGAAGTCGCAGCATACCTTCACTAGGCATTACTGCCTGGACACGGAACTTATGAAGGATGCTGCGGTGGGACAAGCAGTGCTTCGACATCTATTTCACTAGAGGTGAGCTTTCTTTCATTCCTCCATCCTTTTCATGTACGCACATTTCTCTATTGTGTATTTTGATGGTATTTATTTTTTGCAGCTATATGCTCTTTCTAGTTGCTGGAAATGTTATGATCTAATGACTTGCAGATACTGTACCATCCGAAATGTGCTTTGTGCATTGCTTGCTACTCTGATTCAAGCATGTGAATCTATGAAAGACACCCATAATACTGGATAAGAAATGTGTTACTTACTTGTAACTGCAGTTATCCAGTATTGGTGTCTTTCATAGATTCACATGCAACCCTCCCGCCTCCCCGGGAAGGGCTCACCTAATTTTCTCAGTGATACACCAACTTAGCTTTGTGCGTACGAAAATCTGAGGGACTGAGGCTCCTTCCAGGAGGGTTCTAGAGGGAGGTAACAGCTGATTGCCTCTTTTCTGGAGTTTGGTCCTTTTTACAAAAGGACACGGATTTGTTACTAATGTGAGGCCTATGGGCCTATTTCTCTATATGTCTATAGGACATTACTTTATTTATGTACCGGGGACTCCCATTCCGACAACGGGGAATGATTCAGGCATGTGAATCTATGGAAGACACCCATAATACTGGATAAATAACATTTCTTTATTCAAAAGCAAACACCGAAATGGGGGTCTGCTGTCCCCAGCAGGCCACCATCCTTGTGTTCCCAGTGGGTCACAAATTGTGACCTCCTTGTGAACAATGATAAGGTAGGTCAATTGTGGCCGCATTAGGAATCGCTAAATGTGTCTGAGACACATTTCTACATTGCATTTAGGGACTTCCTAATTGTGAGATGCAAAAAGTTGTAATTAAGAATTTGTAAAATGAAGCGGTTGTACATATAGCCCCTAAATGCCTAGGAAAAGTGATTTTGTAATTTTGTCTTTTTTCTTTTACTGGGAAGCTATTTTTCCCCTTGCAGAAGCCCACTTCCACACACCCTCACTAATTTTTAAGGGTGTTCTTTCTCCATTCCCACCCTTGTTACACTTTATTCCTGCATTTCGAGGAGGAAATTTTAACAACAAAAACTGCATGTCACTGGTCATCACGCACAGCATGGGAAAACTTCCCACAAAGGATCAAAACAAAGACAACATCCTTCAAACCACGCACCCTACACGGTGTAATGTGCTATCCACATAGGCAAGTGGTTCAGCACCTCACATAGGAGTAGTAAGCACTATTTAAATGCTGCAAAATAATAAAATACAAAACAACTATTTCCAGGGTGAAGATGTACCTTGTGAATGTCCATACAGCAATATCATTAGGTGTTCACCAACTTTCCAAGTCATCTCGCCCTCCCATCATTGGGAACAGTTTAGAACAGAATTTTACACATACTGGTGTAATATTGCATGTGTGAGTAAAATCCCATTTGAGGTGTAAAATCACGTCTTATGTAGTCTGTAAAAAGCTGTTTATGCACATAAAGCTAAACTTAGGTGTTCGCTATATGGGCCCAAATGTGAGAAGTGAACAATGAGAAGGTTTACACAAAACTGAATACATATCATGAAGCCAAGACAGGGAAGACATTGTGTACTGAAGTCCAACCTTCAATCATCATAGATTGACATGGAATGCCCAATGGAACCCATACAACAATCCCTGTTAGCAGGATATGTGGCCTAACAGATCTCTTTTGTCTTTGAAAAATGCATTATTTTTTAGGCCGGGCTTCACAGGGCAGGTGACTACATGACCTATTGTTACTAATCCTTTGAAATATACAGAGTAAACTTTGCCTCAACTAAGAGGATTATCTCTTGCATCTAATGGTATTGGCTGTTTAGTGTATCATTGAGCCCTGCAGGAAGCGCTTACATTGCAAAGCATGATCAACCATTTTACAACTGAAAAGAACACTCAATCACTACATTGTTTGTCACGTTCAATTAATTTATATCCTATATGAATTCTATACCAGTATTGGCAAATCCAATAGATCTTGCTTCAACATGAATTTGTGCATGCGACTCAAGAAAACAACTTTTGAGCATGCCCATATTTGCATGCCGTAGCATACTAAACCCAGACCTGTTGGATTTGTCAGTGCTTATTAATTTTCTGTCAAAATCTAATTTCTTTCTGATTTAAAATTTCTAAATAGTTTGTTTACGGCCTGGTATTCCCTTGAGATCACACACTTGTCTGATTGAGGAACACCTTGCGACAAAAACTATGATAATAAATAAAAAATAAATAGAAGAAAAGTCATCTTATAAACATTGTAGAATAGCTGCTGAGCCACTGGAAATCCTTGCAATGTAAAATCGGAAGACCTAAGTTCTTGGGCACACTAGTTTCATCAGGGAAACATATTTTATTTCTCTGCCGCTCCGTTTCCATAGCTGTCACATCTATCATTCCCGAGGTCAAGACACAGGGAGGTTTTTAGCAGCGGGCTGTGGGGTGAGACCCAGTGGACAGGCGTAACGAAACTTGAGGGGCCCCCCCTGCAAAGAATATGGAGGGGGCCCCCCATACTCCGGATTCAGTCAGGAGCCCTCAGGTCAAGGGCCTGCTGCGCGTGCACCAGTGGCGGCCGGTGGATCCCAAAAGTGGTGGAACGAAAAGCAGAGATCCAAGCCGAAGGAGCAAGTGCGTACAGCAAGTATACCAAAGTGAAAGAGGAGTTCCCAGGGCTGTCCTTCCCAAGTCGGCCCCCCAACCACTCAAATCTCAGCTCCAAACAAATTCAGTCATTTGTCTCCAAAACATCAGCCCGTCAGCCCATGAACGCAGACATGCCCTGCCACCAAACACTAGCTTTGCATTTTGAAAAACAACCCAGATTCCCTAAATCAAGAAGTCATCTGCTCTGTGAAAAAGTTCAACCACTGGCATGAACCACTGCAACACATGGATAGACTCTGCCCTGAACATCTATGTGTCAAAGTCGCATGTCATATGCGCCAATCCCAAGCCAAGAACCACCACCATCAAGCCGAAGCTAGCACGAGGGCTGTGCACCACCACGCAATCAGACAGGAACCACCACTATTATGCCAGGGCCCGCGTTCCACCCGGCCGGGGCACCACCATACCATGGGTGAGCACATTGGGCCGACATGTACCACCACCATGGCAGGGCCAACACTATGTCATGTCGTTCCATCTATCAAGTACACAATCATGGAACATCGCTGGTGTTGAAATGGGGCAGCTCTGCAGAATCTCACTAGCGGCCGCGACAAGCTCCCCTCTCTAGCCAGTGATAGCCCTTTCCACACAAAGGCATGTCGCAGGTACTATGGAAAAGAGAGAACAAGACATGAATGGCTTCCTAGCCTGTCTCTAACAGTCTACCCACTCCCATCACAGCCCCCCCATAGTACACAAGGTCACCCACATGTCGCCTGTACCCCTCCACAGGTCAAATGCATATCAACCATCCTGGAATGGCTACCCACCTAGAAAAGTAAGGAAGACATCACAGAGAACAAAAACAGCTTGACCCATATGCGAGATGCAGGGTCTGCAATAGGCTATGGGGCACTGGCGCACAGCTCCCTGCAGGACAGCCGAGGTCACGCAGGGCTCGACAAATCCACTCGCCCGCTCGCATTTGCGAGGGAGAATGGATGAGGACAAGCTATTTTTAGGTCCTACTCGCCCTTTCTGGCGAGTAGGAAGACAAACTAACTTTTGTCCTCTGTCTTTGAAAACGGAGCAAAAGTGACAAGATAACAATATTTAAAGGCATTTTTATTGCTCACAAAGGGACTGAGCAATAAAGATGCCTTTAAATCTTGTTAACTTGTCACTTTTGCTCCGTTTTCAGAGACAGAGGTCAAGTAGGTTGCAGTTGGGTTGAGGGGATTTTCCAGGTTTCTAGACCTGCAGAACTAGTACAATTTTTCAGATTTGTCGAGTCCTGTCACGACTTCAGAGCCCACCGCGTTTACTCCCTGCCCCATGCCAAATCATGGTCTATGTAGTCCAAGCCCATCTATGCCCTGTAGTATTTCATTGTCTTCCATTCACCACTGTCCACCCACTGTATTTACACCCTGTATTTCATTTTCTCGTACACCGCTGCCCATCCACTGTATCCACACCCCGCAGCACCTCACTGACTCTCATCCACCACTGTCCAGCACTGTACCTACACCTCACTGTCTCATACACCGCCGTCCACCCACTGTATTTACACCCTGCACTTCATTGTCTCTCACACACCGCTGTCCAGCCACTGCATCTATACCCTGTATCCCATTGTCTCCCATACACTGCTGTCCACCCACTGCACCCACACCCTGCAGCACTCAATTGTCTCTCATACACCACTGTCCACCCACTGCACCGACACCCTGCATTTCATTGTCTCTCATACACAACTGTCCACTCGCTGCATCCACACCCTGCAGTGCCTCAATGTCTCTCATACACCACTGTCCACCCACTGCATTTACATCCCTTCGTATTTCAATGATTTCTTCAGGTCTCTCTTTTCTCAGCCTCCACTAGCCATCTTGGAACAACGAAGTCACAATAAACTACAGCAAAAGAAACATACTTTGGCACAGTCAATAGCTCTGCAACCAACGTCAGACCCATTGGCTTTGCCAATGCTTATTAGATATGACATTCCACATGGATCCTCCCCTTCCGACCCACAATGTCCTTCCCTTCCCATGTGTGTCCCACTCTCTCCCATATGACTCCGGCGACAATTTGCTACACTCCAGGCCCATCCACTTCCCCGAATATATCTCTATCATTCTTGGCACACTGTTGCTGCTCTGTGGGCTCACTCCACGCCCCACTAGACTTTAACCACCAATCCATAACAGGCTCTCTATTGGATTCCTCAATAAAAAAACATTACCAATTTGAACACCAAGAAATAGAATTCATAGGAAAACAAACAAAACAAAAAGTGCACAGCATGGGCGGAAACCGAGTACCCAAAATGCATAAAAAAAAAAAAGAGAAAATGTGCTGTGGAACCAGGGAACGACCCTCCCCAACTCCATAGCACTCCGGAGGCCCCCAAAATGTGAGCCTCTCAGCCAAGCTGGAGTCAGTGGCGAAGCACGAGCCCCACGCGCCCAGTCTTCATGATTCAACAAGCGTCCTGCTGGCGAAAGTTACAGATCTGTGCGTCTTTCAATCCATGCTGCTGCTGCTGCGGCCTGACTGCTGAGCGTTAGAGAGGTCGAAACTTACTTAACCACACATCATCCACAGCCAAAGCCTTACCTGTGAAGCGGAAGCAATTCCAGGGGCCTCCCAGGTCCGCTTTTATTTCATTTCAACTGTTGAATTCATCATCTTGGCCCTCGGCGCGCGCAGCAAGAAGTGAAAGTCCCTGGTGGCCCCGCCCGCCCGGGGCCCGGGCCTGCGCGTGTGCACCACCACTCCACCATTACTAACCAATTGGAGGCACGTCGGGACCAATGCATAATAAAGATGCTGTACGGCTGGCCGTGGCGTGCGCTGTGAGCACCATTTAATTTATGAATTAAATGATGCGTGTGGCGTGCGCACACAGTCAGAGTCAGACTCGAGGCTTGTTGGGCTGAGTGAGGGGCTGGAGCGTGGGGGCCCGAGGCCCCCCCGCACTGCGGGGTCTGCGGGGGCCTGTGTTACGCCCCTGCCAGTGGAGGCTCCGGAGCCGCATCAACATCTTCTCCATGGCCCCCGTGGCTGTGGCGATTTTTGACCCCCTGTGCTCTTGTCCCGTTGTCCGAAGCAGCAACGTGGAGCTCCTGTCAGCTCGCGTGGCGGCGGCGGGCCTCGTGAACTCCCGATGCTGGGGTCCCACTGAATTTCGGCCAGCCAAAAAGCTGCCTGCCCGTGTGCAGGTGAGTGCTGGGGCAGGAACAGAGCTCCCGCCCCCTCCCATGGGGCTCCTCTATTTTCTTTGAGAGCCGGATCAATATTCGGCGCATCTGGACGGGCCAGTCCAGTCGGGTACGCCTGGCTTGGTGCGCCGCATGGGCTACGATCTGCAAGGGATCATGAAGATACAAGCGAAGGGGCGGCGATGGGGGGCCTGAGTGCAGATCGGGGCTTACTTTCTACTGGGGGCTTTCCCCTCCCTCAACCCCCCCCCACACACACACTATCTATGACACATTTATGCTGCTGGCTTGTCTCCTTTGCGATATTTGCGGCCCTCGCTATACTTTGTCGGCCTGAGTCCCTTTTTTGGCCCTGAAGGTGGTGATTGACAGCTAGACCAGTCAAGACATTCGCCAGTTTGCGGTGTGGTGAGCCAGCTGCTGAGGGCTCTCTGCTCGCTCTGATCTCCTCTGTTCGTGCACTGCCCATATGGTTTGGCCCCATTGCATGCTCGGACACTGTAGGCATGGCCACTACTAAGGGCGCCAAGCAACCTCCGGCTGCGCGGTTGGTAAAATATGCGCATACCAGATCAGATGGGGCAGAGGGGCATAGGAGCTCACCCGACTCAAAACATCCCCCGGAGTATGACACCCTGACCTTGGTTGATGTGATGGCCGCAATCCAAGGCGTGCGCACCACACTGGAAGCGAAAATTGATACAGTGACCACGGAAGTCACCCTGATCTGAGCAAACTTGAGAAACATGGGGACAGGGTTAAGACAAATGAAGATTCCATCTCCACCCTACAACACTCCACTAAAGCGTTGGAAACTACGGTTCAGCGCCTTCAGACCCAGACAGCAGATTTAGAGGCTAATCCAGAAGATTATGAAGGGAGGGCGGGCCGGAACAACGTCCGAATTTTGGGGGTGCCCGAAAGAGCTGTGGTCCAGGCGGCGGATCTATTTGCGGAGGACCCTATTCAAAAGCATTTGCAGCCCCGGTCTCTGTCGCAATTTTTCTCAGTGGAACGCACTCACAGATTTCCTCCAGAAGGCGAGGGCCTATCCGCCACTTAAGTTTGAAAACTTCACCATAACCTTTTTTCCTGACTTCACCTACAAAGTCCAACTATAGCACAGGTCTTTTTTGGAAGTCAAACGAGTTCTCAGTGGTCACAACTTGAAGTATGCTATGCTGTTCTCAGCGAAGCTCCGGGTACAGGAGGAGGGGAAGACATGGTTCTATCAAACCCCGGAGGACACATGGAACTGGCTGGAGGGCTGGCGATCAGCTGCGGTACGGAGGTATTTCTCCCCGTCTGGACAGCGTCGAACCATACAAGAGTGACGCTCCAGGGACCAGACTAGTGAGGACTGTACCTTGACTTCTGTGAAAGTGTATGCCCTGTTGGGTTGTATTAATGAGCGTCAATGGTGACTCTTGATCTGTTCCAAATTGATGCCAACTGATGGCAGTCTTATGTATTTGAGGGAGTCCTGTAATTGACCGGCTGCATGATGTCTTCTGCGGTGCTCCTTGTTGGGATCCAGGCGAGCTGATGGGGTGGTGTGGGGGTGCGGGGGGTGGGACGGTTTGGTATCATTGCTCAATGTTAATCATTCATGCTGCGATGCTGTGCACAACGTTTGTTTTTGGGCAAGTCTATGGGTTTGAAAGGGGGGGAAATGCGCTTCATGGATGGCGCTCGTGGATTGTTTAGGCTGAGTAGTGTTCCCCTATATTTAGTCTGTTGTTGTTTGGGTATACAGGCACTCTGCAATTTTGGGGGGTGGGCAGTTTTAAGTCCACGTTGCAGGGGGGTATTCATGAGTAGTATTTGGGGTTTTGTAGTAGTGTTTGTATTCTGTTTTTGTGTGGTCCTTCTCAAGTGGTTGTTTTTAGCAATCGAAATTATGTGGCTGTCCGTCTATTTGGGTGGACAATTAATGTTGGAGCATATGATTATTTCGTTTCAAATGGCATATTTTTCATAAGATGTTTCTTATTGGAGCGAATTTCCGCTAAGCCAGTAATATTGTTCTTCTGTGTTAGGGGTCAGGGGGCACCGCCCTTTGCTTTAGAAGATGAGCGTTAGTGAGTGTGTGGGCCCTTTGTTGGGCCGTCCCAAACTTCTCTCTTGGAAAGTCAATGGTCTTGGTGATCGAATAAAGAGGGGTGTAGTGTTGCAGTACCTTAAACGCCAAGCGCCAGACCTGGTGCTTCTTCAAGAAACTCATATCCAGGGTCCCTCTTACTGTGCACTCAATAGATGGGGATATAGACTAATAGCCCTTGCAGGTTATACCCACGGTTCTTGGGGAGTTGGCATCCTTGTACGTAGCTCTTATCTTTTTCAAGTTCAGAAAGTTGTACGTGACCCTTTGGGTCGATTTGTCTCAGTCTCGGGAAAGTGGGAGGGTAGATCGCTTAATGTCTCGTCCTTGTATATCCCTCTGCGGTTGCATGCTACCACCTTGAATGACTGGGGTACACACCTGTTGAATCTGCCTTAAGAGCACATGCTATTGGGGTGACTGCAATGCAGCTTTAGATGGGATGTTGGATTGCCTACTCCCTAGATCGGGCGAAGTCTCTGGTAGATTACTGTCTGATTTTTTTGAGGGCACTTGGTATCATAGACGTTTGGCGAGTCTGTAATCCCATCGAGAAACAATATACCTTTCACTCTGGTGTGCATGGTAGTCTGTTGCGTATCGATTATCTCTTTTGTAAAGCTGCTCAGCTCCCCATGTTTGATAAATTATCCCTTCTTCCTAGTGGAATCTCAGATCACTCGTCCATTGTGACTTATTATGGGGGTACCAGGATTGAAGATTCTTCAATCCTGGTATTTCAGACTTCCTGAAATCAGTACCAAACTGACTGAGGCCACCCAGCACTATTTTGAAGAGAATGTGGCTTCGGTTCAGTTGAATGTAGTATTGTGGGAAGCATTTAAGACCATGATACAGGGGTGTGGGGTGGCGGCAGTGGCTGGGCATACGAAGGAAAAACAGCAACAGCTCGAGGCTATTGAAAGTGAGATTTTGGCCCTTTGAATGGGACCTGGTTTCCGAGAGGTCATCGGAGATCTCACACAAATTGGCTGTCAAGCAAAAAGAATACCAGGATATTGCAGGTGATTCTCCTAGGGTTCAATATAGGGCCATTCAGCACAGTATCTATGATATTGGTGATAAAGCTAGTAAGTTGCTGGCTTGGCTTGATAGGAGGGATCTGGCGTGTAGGTGGGTCACTGAGATAGTGGATGATAATGCCATTCGCCATCATGATAGAGTAGGTATCGCTGATACCGATGCCACTTATTTTTGAGGCGTCTATTCTCAAGTATCATCCTCCAATCAGGAGGAGGACGCAAAATTGCTTGCTACGCTACCTCTGCCGTGTCTAGACTCCCAAGAGGTCGCAGAGCTCGACGTGGCGTTAACAGCCGATTAAATCTCTAAAGCCATCTCCTTCCTGCAATCCGGAAAGGCCATGGGCCATAGCAGACTCCCGATTGAACTGTATAAGACCGTGGCTTCGCTTACTGCCCCTTATCTGAAGCGCATGTATGACACCAGTGTGCAAGAGGGCGTTCTCCCAGCTACGCAACGCTTGGCCAATACAGCCGTCATTCACAAGCATGGGAAACCTCCAGATCAATGCTCTTCTTACCGATCCGTTTCCCTCCTTGACCCCATGGTCAAAATATTGGCCCGAATACTGGCTCTGCGCCTCTCACCCCTCCTTCCCAAACTGATTCATCCGGATCAATCCGGCTTTATGCCAACCATAAATACGGCACTTAAACTGCGTTGGTTGTTCGGGGTATTTGGGCGTGCCTCCACTATACAGGAGGACTCTGTTAATATGTCTGTGGACGCCAAAATGGTGTTTGACATGATTGAATGGCCTTTCCTCTTTGCAAAGCTGAAAATGTACAGTTTTGGTGACCGGTTTCTAGCTTAGGTACGTCTCCTCTATTCGAAACCCTTGGCGAGAATTGCAGTAAATGGTAGCAGATCAGCAGTTTTCGAGTTAGGACGCGGCACAAGACAGGGATGCCCACTGTCCCCTTTGTTTTGTGCCCTGGCGCTCGAACCTCTTGCGATATGACTCAGGGGGCACCCCTGGATTCAGGGTCTAAACTGATCACCGAAGTGGATGGACAAAGTGTCCCTCTAGCAGATGATATTTTGCTTTATCTTGCCAATACCCGGTGTTCAATCCATGAGGTGCTCCATGTATTCACTTTATTTTAAAAATACTCCGGATATACCATGAACTGGGATAAGTCCCCAATATCTATCCTGAGTGGACACTGTAGGAAGGTGGATATCTGACTATGGTTACCCCCAAACTTTTTGCCTGGTGTTTAGCTGGTTTTTGACTTAGTTGGCCTGGGATCCTGCTATTCAGGACCCCAGGCTGATTGCTCTCTCCTTAAAATGGACTCCATGTACCTTAGGTGCATAACACAATTGGAATTGGTTCACCTTATAGGCCCCTGTAACAGTGTACCATAGGTACCCAGGGCATAGGTGTAGCCAAGGCCTACCAGGGGCTGCAGCATGTATTGTGCCACCCCTGGCCTGGCCTCCATATTTGACACAACTGGCTGATCACTCAGCTGGGGTAAGTTGGTGTAATCACCTCTTACTTAGGTACAGTATGTCTGTGCCTAACCCTAAAACTGGACACATATGTTCCTATCAGCCACTCCTATGGAAGGCCTCATCAATCCTGGAGGCAGAGTGCTTGGAAATATGTGAGATGGTGCTCTGGCATGAGCTGAGCCTGTCTGCAGCTGTCGGGAACAACTCCCTAAGCTGTTCCGGGATATTGCCATACCATATACTCTTAAGTGCATTATAATCCTCGCGGTTAAATGCTATCTTTGGTTTGGCTTTATCAAAACATGTCGAGTAAGGTGTCATACGAATTGGAATACTATCCCCTCGCCAATTCTGGCGACGGGGATAGCATTCCACCCTTCTAGAGGGACACGACATGTGTGTAGCCTTAACCCCGGTTAAAGTTAAACAGAGCCTCAGCTTCACAAAATGGACGCTGCCACCACAGACACAAGTCTGGCCTCCTGCTGCTGACCGAAACTCGGCAGATGGTGGCCTGGACAAAGGGTTTCCTGCCTTGGGAGGTGCGAGCACCACCCCAGACAGGATTTTGTGTATTAGGTAGGACAGGGCTGAAAAGAATCAGACATGCCCGGGGCACACAAGGTGTCCCCGTGCATAGGCCAGTCCAAACCGGTTCTGGGGCCTTCCAGCCCCAGTCCTGGCGCGGAGCTGGACAAAGGAAAGGGGGTGTAACCGCCCCCCTTCCTGGTTCCACCCAGAGGAGGGACCTAGTAGGTGATCCACCCCCAGTTTGGGAATAAGAGGGGGAGCAGTGCCATTGCACAGCAGATCATCCCGAAATCAACTTAAAACTAAGAAGAAGACTGGACTTCGACATTCTGCTGCACAGAAGACTGAAGAAGAATCTCCCTTGTGGCCAAGGAGTGACCACCCTGTGAACACAGGTACCAACCAGCGACTCGACGTCTGCTTTGCCGCCGCCTCCCGCCGGAGACCGAGCCCAGAGCCCGACAAGAACCAGACTCCCAGACCTCTCAAAGCCCGATCCACAGTCCCTGCGAAGAAGGGACCCGTGGAGGCACCGAGTGACGTGGGACCGGACCTCTTGGAAGACACTCGTAAAGCTGACTGCGCAGCTTCTGAGGCATCCTCGACGTTGTGCTTTGGGGATTGAGAACCCCCACCACCGAGCAGCCCTTGCACCGAAGATCAGCCCCCCAGCATCTCCACGATCTGCGTGGGGCCCTTTTGCACTGTGCCACTCGACGCGCCATCCCGGCCACTAGCCACGTGGTCAGCGGCCATCTTGGCGACGAACCCGAAGATTTAAACAGCAGGTCTGGTTGCTCCAGACCTACCCAAGCTCCTGTGAAAAGGAGCACCCGCTCTGACCTTGCTGGTCCGAGTGAACAGCAACTTTCAACTTCTGCGTGGCTTGCATTTGCCAAGGCCTGTTTGCTCCGATCAGGTCGCCGACACCGCCAACAGCGAGAAGCCTACGTGGGACAGCTCGTGACCGACTCCTGGACGTCCTCGACCCCGGGTATCCACGTGGCTGCAGAAAGAAGCTACCCGACGACGCCTGTTTGCACCCGACATCGCCTGGTTCCAATCTGGTTCCACGGTAGTCACTGGCTAGTGACTTTGAACACTGTCCCCTCTGCTTTCAGGTCTTCAACTCTTCTGATCCACCCTTGGATCCACCGGAACTCTTCGCATCGAGCCGCCTGCAGCATCTTCAGCTCCAAGCACCATCGACCAGCGTGACGAAACCCGACACATCTTCGACCCTGTGCACCCGCTTCCTGTGGGTGAGGTAACTCAGCTCCGCCGGTGCTCCTGCACTGGTACACATCCCAAGGGCCTGTGTTTTAAGTTTCAGCTCCGTAGGTCACTCGGAAGGTTCCTAACTTTCTAACTTTGTGCTTTTTACGCACCATAGACTTTGTATTGAGAAGTGCGTGCACTTTGAACACTGCACCCGAGTCCCGTGGGCCTTTCCCGACTTAGTTAACTCCAGTCTCGAATAGCTCCAGCGATTCCCAAGGCCCTAGGCCTCTTCACTTTCCTTTAGGTATCTCTTATACCACTTATTTAGTATATGGTTTAGGTGGCCCCTAGGGCTCATCCATATTGTGCAACTTTTGTGTATTTTAAACTGTCTTGTGATTTAACGCTTGTGCTTCTGTGCTCATAAAGAGTCCAGGGGATTTTAATAGTTAATAAATCAATATATATTTTCAATATATATCTGTGTGGTGTCCCTTTCATTTGGTATTCAAGGGGGTTGTGTATGGTATAACAGCTGGCTTCACATGCCTTTCAGAGTTTAGCCTAAGACTGCTTTGTCCACGTTACCACTAGGATAACTGGTCTACAAGGTTGAATTACAACCATCATCATAAGGGTTGCTTGGCATGGTACAAAGTGATCACTAGAATTAGTGAGCATTATATACCAGGCCAACTTCTCACATTGGTGGCAGCGGTGGGATCTGAGCTTGCTGTTGTTTTACCATTACAATCTTTGAGATTATCATTTGAAAGATCATACAGGTACCTGCTAGGTACATATAAAACAAGACTAGTATACATAAGTTCTACTGAACTTAGTTGTTGTAGAGCAAAGGGAGTAGCACACCCTAGCTACAACTACTAGATAGGTTTAGTAGGTAAACACCAGTGTAGGTAGATTGCAACACATCCACCCACACTAGAGCAATGTCTGGAACAGAGGGGTCCAGTGGACTTACTCCTGTTGAGAGTGACCCTCCAAGGGCACCATCCCAGTTTGCTATATTTCCCTTTAAGGAATTAAGACAGCTTTGTGTCTTAAGGGGTCTGAAGACAGGGCCTTCCCCTACTGCAGACCACCTAAGAGAGCTCTTGGATCAGTCTGAAGCTCTAAAGACCTCTAAAGCAAACCCCACAGGGAATGCTGAAGGAGGCCATCCTTCAGAGGATGACACTGTAGACACCCCTGCCCCTATCATCCTGGTAGATGAGGAAGCCTCCACCACTGGAGCTCCTCAGGTAGATGTAGAGGAAGAAGAAGAGGAGGAGGAGGTGGAAAGCAGTGAGTCAGATGATGACAGAGATAGTCAGGTGCTGGTCAGTAGACTGAACCAGGCTAACTTAAGTCAACTTGGGAATGAATCAGGTAACAACCCATTCAGACCCCCAGGTGGACTTAACCAGGGCCATAGGAGGAGAAGGCATCACTCAGGTGAATCCAATACCTCCCATGTCTCTAGAGGCTCTCATGGTCACTCCAGAAAGGAGATGACTAGCCCTCAGAGAAGGGAACATGAGGCCAAGATGAGAGAGGCTGAGCTTAGGATCCAGAGGCAAGAGTTAGAGGTTGCCCTGGCTAAGGAGAAACTTGCTAGAGCAAGACAGCCTAGAGAGAGTGGATTAGGATCCACTGGTGGCAGCAATATCCAGAAGGATAAAGACAGGTCCTTTGATACAAGAAACCTGAGTAAGATTGTGCCCCCCTACAAAGCTGGGGATGATATCCACAAATGGATGACTGCACTTGAGAGAGCCTGCATGGTACAGCAGATCCCTCAGGAGCAGTGGGCAGCAATCTTGTGGCTCTCCTTTGAAGGTAGAGGCAGAGACAGACTCCTCACAGTTAGTGATGAGGATTCTAGAAACTACATGGTCCTGAAGAGTGCTCTGATTGATGGGTTAGGCTTAACCACTGAACAGTACAGGTTAATGTTCAGAGATACCCAGAAGACACAGACTCAGGACTGGTCTGAATTTGTTGAGTGTGCCACTAAGGCTCTGGAGGGCTGGTTGCTGGGAAGTAAGGTTACTGACTATACAGGATTGTATAATTTAATTATGAGAGAGCAAATCTTAAGTAATTGTCAAAATCAGCTTCTACATCAGCACCTGGTTGACTCTGATCTGACCTCCCCACAAGAATTGGGTAGGAGGGCAGACAAATGGGTCAGAACCAGGATCAGGCCTAAGAACCAGGGTGGTGACCAAAAGAAAGAGACTACCAAGCCTCAAGAGAAGGGTGGGGATAAAAGTAAGGAAAAGACTTCCCCAGGGCCCCAAAACTCCAAGAATGGGGGTGGGTCCCAAGACACTTCTACATCCCAGAAAAAGCCTTATTGTCATACCTGTAAACAGGTGGGGCATTACAAAACAGATAGCTGTTGTCCCAAGAATGGCAATAAGGAGAATATACCTCCAGGTAAGGCTCCAGCACCTCCTGTCACTGTTAGCAGTGGTCCCCCAGGTGGTGGGAGCACCCCCAAGAATTTGGGTGGGTTTACTTTTGGAGGACAGGTGGACTCTGGCCTATCCAGGTCCCCTAACTCAGATACTCTTGTCTATGAGACTGGCATGGGGTTTGCCAATTTCACAGCTTGCCCAAACACTTTGAGCAAGTATAGACAGGAGCCCCTCATCAATGGCTTGAAAGTTGAGGCCTTCAGAGACACAGGGGCTAGCATCACCATGGTGGCTGAATGTCTAGTCCCCTCAAGGCAACTTTTACCTGATGCCAAATATCAGGTGACAAACATTGATGGCATAGAATCCAATCATCCCATGGCAGTAGTCAATCTTAGCTGGGGAGGTGTCACTGGCCCAAAGAGAGTGGCAGTGTCAGCAAACTTGCCTGTAGATTGCCTACTGGGTAATGATTTGGAAATCTCAGCCTGGGCTGAGGTTGAACAGCAAACCCATTCTAGAATGGTAAATCTCCATGGAAAGGTTAGTGGGGCTGTAATGGCTACAGCCCCAATTCAAGATGTCCTTCCTGAAAAGGTTGGGAGGGCTGAGCAAACCTCAGCCCCATCTTTAGATAACTTCCCTCCTGGAAAGAGTAGCAGGGCTGTACTAGTAACAGCCCATACCCAAACTGAGTCTCCTCCTGAAAAGGTTGGTGGGGCTGTGATGGCCACAGCCCAAACTCAAACTGATACATGGGTAGTGAAGCCTGAAATGATGGATCACTCCACCCAAACAGAGAGCATTGAGGAGGAAGAGAAATCTCCCTCCCACCAGACTTTAGGAAATGATCAGCCTCCTCAGGGAACTGATCTTACCCCTGATGAAGGAACTGTCCCAGAGGTTGTTAGGCCTGGCCTAACAGAGCCCCTGATGGCAGTGGACCCTTCTCAGGTGGGACCCAGTCTGGAGCAGGTAACCTGCCCCTCTCTACCTTGCCTTACTCAGCCCAGGGCTGCAGAGGACAAGAAGGACAGTGAGACCCAAAGGGCCCCCTGTCAAATAAAGCACCCCCATCAACAGATTAGGGGCACCGAAACTAGTAGCCCTAGTGAGGTGCAAGCTTTAAAAACTCCTGAGGGATCCCCCTTAAAAGTAGTTAGGGACCTCCCCCAGATGGATATTGTTGGGCACAGCCAAACCTGGGACCCTAAGGGCCCAAACCTGAACTGTCCCTCCAGTAAGCCAAACAGAGGGACCCAGCCTCCAGCTTTAGGTAGCCAGAGGTTGACCCTGAGAGCACAGTGCAACTCAGTCAGAGAAAGAAAGGCACACATGGTGGAGAGTGATTGGAGGAAGCTGAGCCCTACAGAGGAAACTCACTTCAGTACTCCATCTCAACACCAGCCTTTGACTTTGCAAAGACACACCACAGGTAGAGATTCCCTATGGTGGAGACCCTCAGATACCCTTAGGGTGAGGGATTGCTTAGTGGACCATGAGACAGGGGGTTACCAAGCCAGAGCTGGTACTTCCTTATATGGCCACTTAGGCAATATAGGCTTACCTGGTCAAGGATAGCCTTATCTCCTTTCGTTTGGGGGGGGGTTATGTAGGAAGGTGGATATCTGACTATGGTTACCCCCAAACTTTTTGCCTGGTGTTTAGCTGGTTTTTGACTTAGTTGGCCTGGGATCCTGCTATTCAGGACCCCAGGCTGATTGCTCTCTCCTTAAAATGGACTCCATGTACCTTAGGTGCATAACACAATTGGAATTGGTTCACCTTATAGGCCCCTGTAACAGTGTACCATAGGTACCCAGGGCATAGGTGTAGCCAAGGCCTACCAGGGGCTGCAGCATGTATTGTGCCACCCCTGGCCTGGCCTCCATATTTGACACAACTGGCTGATCACTCAGCTGGGGTAAGTTGGTGTAATCACCTCTTACTTAGGTACAGTATGTCTGTGCCTAACCCTAAAACTGGACACATATGTTCCTATCAGCCACTCCTATGGAAGGCCTCATCAATCCTGGAGGCAGAGTGCTTGGAAATATGTGAGATGGTGCTCTGGCATGAGCTGAGCCTGTCTGCAGCTGTCGGGAACAACTCCCTAAGCTGTTCCGGGATATTGCCATACCATATACTCTTAAGTGCATTATAATCCTCGCGGTTAAATGCTATCTTTGGTTTGGCTTTATCAAAACATGTCGAGTAAGGTGTCATACGAATTGGAATACTATCCCCTCGCCAATTCTGGCGACGGGGATAGCATTCCACCCTTCTAGAGGGACACGACATGTGTGTAGCCTTAACCCCGGTTAAAGTTAAACAGAGCCTCAGCTTCACAAAATGGACGCTGCCACCACAGACACAAGTCTGGCCTCCTGCTGCTGACCGAAACTCGGCAGATGGTGGCCTGGACAAAGGGTTTCCTGCCTTGGGAGGTGCGAGCACCACCCCAGACAGGATTTTGTGTATTAGGTAGGACAGGGCTGAAAAGAATCAGACATGCCCGGGGCACACAAGGTGTCCCCGTGCATAGGCCAGTCCAAACCGGTTCTGGGGCCTTCCAGCCCCAGTCCTGGCGCGGAGCTGGACAAAGGAAAGGGGGTGTAACCGCCCCCCTTCCTGGTTCCACCCAGAGGAGGGACCTAGTAGGTGATCCACCCCCAGTTTGGGAATAAGAGGGGGAGCAGTGCCATTGCACAGCAGATCATCCCGAAATCAACTTAAAACTAAGAAGAAGACTGGACTTCGACATTCTGCTGCACAGAAGACTGAAGAAGAATCTCCCTTGTGGCCAAGGAGTGACCACCCTGTGAACACAGGTACCAACCAGCGACTCGACGTCTGCTTTGCCGCCGCCTCCCGCCGGAGACCGAGCCCAGAGCCCGACAAGAACCAGACTCCCAGACCTCTCAAAGCCCGATCCACAGTCCCTGCGAAGAAGGGACCCGTGGAGGCACCGAGTGACGTGGGACCGGACCTCTTGGAAGACACTCGTAAAGCTGACTGCGCAGCTTCTGAGGCATCCTCGACGTTGTGCTTTGGGGATTGAGAACCCCCACCACCGAGCAGCCCTTGCACCGAAGATCAGCCCCCCAGCATCTCCACGATCTGCGTGGGGCCCTTTTGCACTGTGCCACTCGACGCGCCATCCCGGCCACTAGCCACGTGGTCAGCGGCCATCTTGGCGACGAACCCGAAGATTTAAACAGCAGGTCTGGTTGCTCCAGACCTACCCAAGCTCCTGTGAAAAGGAGCACCCGCTCTGACCTTGCTGGTCCGAGTGAACAGCAACTTTCAACTTCTGCGTGGCTTGCATTTGCCAAGGCCTGTTTGCTCCGATCAGGTCGCCGACACCGCCAACAGCGAGAAGCCTACGTGGGACAGCTCGTGACCGACTCCTGGACGTCCTCGACCCCGGGTATCCACGTGGCTGCAGAAAGAAGCTACCCGACGACGCCTGTTTGCACCCGACATCGCCTGGTTCCAATCTGGTTCCACGGTAGTCACTGGCTAGTGACTTTGAACACTGTCCCCTCTGCTTTCAGGTCTTCAACTCTTCTGATCCACCCTTGGATCCACCGGAACTCTTCGCATCGAGCCGCCTGCAGCATCTTCAGCTCCAAGCACCATCGACCAGCGTGACGAAACCCGACACATCTTCGACCCTGTGCACCCGCTTCCTGTGGGTGAGGTAACTCAGCTCCGCCGGTGCTCCTGCACTGGTACACATCCCAAGGGCCTGTGTTTTAAGTTTCAGCTCCGTAGGTCACTCGGAAGGTTCCTAACTTTCTAACTTTGTGCTTTTTACGCACCATAGACTTTGTATTGAGAAGTGCGTGCACTTTGAACACTGCACCCGAGTCCCGTGGGCCTTTCCCGACTTAGTTAACTCCAGTCTCAAATAGCTCCAGCGATTCCCAAGGCCCTAGGCCTCTTCACTTTCCTTTAGGTATCTCTTATACCACTTATTTAGTATATGGTTTAGGTGGCCCCTAGGGCTCATCCATATTGTGCAACTTTTGTGTATTTTAAACTGTCTTGTGATTTAACGCTTGTGCTTCTGTGCTCATAAAGAGTCCAGGGGATTTTAATAGTTAATAAATCAATATATATTTTCAATATATATCTGTGTGGTGTCCCTTTCATTTGGTATTCAAGGGGGTTGTGTATGGTATAACAGCTGGCTTCACATGCCTTTCAGAGTTTAGCCTAAGACTGCTTTGTCCACGTTACCACTAGGATAACTGGTCTACAAGGTTGAATTACAACCATCATCATAAGGGTTGCTTGGCATGGTACAAAGTGATCACTAGAATTAGTGAGCATTATATACCAGGCCAACTTCTCACAGACACCCTCTGCTTTTTTTGTCGAGTTGTGGTGCTAATATTGTTACTGATGGCTTCCGATACCTAGGGATCTACATTACGACAGATGAAGCGTTTCTTTATCAACGTAATCTGCTGCCCCCCCTTCAACGTCTTCAGGCAGATTTCCAACATTGGAGGACTCTTCCTCTTATGCTTCTGTGAAGAGCGGATCTTTTAAAAATGATGGCGCACCCTTGCTTCTTTAAAGCGTTGCAGAATACACCACATTTAGTCCCAGTTCAGTATTTTACCTCTGTTGAGTCCGAAGTTCGCAACCTTTTGTGGACCAACGGCACACCCCGAATCGCCTTCGCCAAGCTTCTTAGGAGCTGGTATGATGGCGGATTTGCTTTAACGTCAATCAGAGCATACTATAAACTGGTCGAAAGCACCGCCTTTCTCCATCCTTCTCAGTCGGGTTTCCGGCCTAGGCACTCTACTGAGACAGCACTCCTGGGGGTAACGGAGAGTCTGAGGCACGGTATCGACCAAGGTAACACCATGGCGCTCATCCTGCTGGACTTGAGCGCAGCGTTCGATACCGTGTCACATTCCATTCTTATTGACTCTCTGAAATCTCTAGGAGTGGGTGGCCAGGCCTTGGCCTGGCTGGTGTCTTTCCTCAATGACCGAAGTTTTCAAGTGTTCTCTCCTAAAGCAGCTTCCACCATTTGTCCATCTGCTCGCGGTGTCCCTCAAGGCTCAATCCTTAGTCCTTTATTATTTAATATTTACGTTAAACCCTTGGCATCCATTGTTGAACAGGCTGGACTTACCCTGTTTTCTTACGCAGATGACACCCAGATTGTCTTCTCCCTATCAGGAAGAGACGAGAACAACATCTCCGCACTCAAGTCAGGCCTCACTCTTGTGGCCGACTGGATGCGGAGAAACTGTCTCAAACTGAATGGGGAGAAGACCGAGGTGGTCATTCTGGGCCGGAATAAACATCTCTGGGGTCCCGGCCACTGGCCCATTGAATTGGGTGCTGCGCCAACACCTTCCACCGCTGTTCGCAACCTGGGTGTCATCATAGATGACAGATTATCTATGAGACAACAGGCCACTAAGGTTGCGGCCATCTGTTTTTCAACGCTGCGGTGGCTCCATAAGATCCTGTGGATGCTTCCACTCTCTTCCCGCAGAACCGTAGTCCAGGCGCTTGTAACATCTCGCCTGGACTATGGCAACATTCTTTATGTGGGCGCAGATAAAGCCACCCTACAGGTGCTACAAGTAGTGCAAAACGCAGCTGCGCGCCTGCTAAAAAACATCCCTAGACGCTCCTCAGCCAAGGCCGCCTTACGTGACCTTCACTGGCTGAGCATCCCTGAACGTATCAAATTCAAGGCACTTTGTTATATGTTCAGGGTTAAGCAAGGCAGTGCCCCAGCCTACCTCCAAAGGCTGGTCACACCCTATAGACCCCTACGGCCGCTAAGGTCATCAGACATGGGAAACTTCACTATGCCAAGATGGAAGCTGACAAAAATGGGAGGTCGTTCCTTCTCTACCTTGGGACCCAAATATTGGAACTCACTCCCATTGACTCTAAAATTAGAGACCAATCTGTTGCGCTTCCGCAAGGCTTTAAAGACATTGCTCTTTTCTCAACGTGCCGAATAGTTTGCCGTTGGCTCAGTTAGGTGAAGCTGCCTCCTTCTTCTTCAGTCTATCCCTAGCGCCGGGAAACCCACTGTGGGTAGCTGTGCGCGATACAAGCTTAAATAAATAAATAAATAAATATTGGGCCTTCCAAAGTATTGTTCTTAACCCCTTGCGTGCGGGGCGTATTCCCCGCCTGTGCTGACTCCGCCTTGCGCGGGCGGAGTCATGACGGAACGGTTCCGTCATCAGCACAGCTCAACCGATGCTGATGACGGAACCGTTCTGTCATCAGCATGGAAGAGGTTAATCACTGTATGCCCCGGCTATTTGATGACCCTGCATATCGGATGGATAGACATAATATGCTACCTGGTACTTATTTAAGGGCATTGTATGGATGGTCGAAGCTAGAGCCCAAATTCACCCCAACCTCCACGACAGTCTCCGTCTGGCATCTTTCGAGTTCAGCATTGGGCTGGAGGGGTAAAATTACGCAAGCAACTTCATTATTTGACTCCCATGTGTACTCGGGCGGCAACCTGGGTTTGATAAATGGGATTTGATTGGCTAGTCCAGGGTGGGCGACTTGTCGGTTAAGGGTGGTATGGTATCTTTCAGGGATTTGCAGCGGCAATACCATCTACATGACGGAGAAATCTTCCGCTATCTTCAGGTGCGAAGTGTACTGACCAAGGTGCTTCCCAGAGGTGAGGAATTGCCGGTGTCTTCCCCTTTGGAAGACAGGCTATTGGACGACTATCTCCCCAAGAAAGCGATATCTCTCACATATCGTAAAATCCTCAACAATTCACCAGACCCCCTTGACAAAGTCCGTACAAAATGGTGTTCTGATGTGAGTGAGCTTTCTGACGAGGAATGGCGAGAGGCCCTGTCGTCGCCCCATGAGGTTGCAATTAGCTCCCTGTTTAAATTACATAGGACCTATTACACAAGCTCCGTGTTGGTCAAAATGGGTCTTTTGGACTGTCCATTATGTCTCGGTGGCTGTGGCCACGTAGGTGCGTATTTGCACCAATGGAGGGACTGTCTGATTCTCTAAGGTTATTGGGGGGAAGTCGTCTCTGCTTTATCTCAGACTTGAGGGAAAGTGGTGGAGGCTACCCGAGGTTGTGTCTCTTGAACATTTGAGTCACTTTGGAATGCATGGTGGCTAAGCGCAACATCGCCAGAACCTGGAAGGGAGGGGTGGATTTGAAATGTGCTGATTGGGAGTCCGATATGGACTGGTTCATGCAGGCTGAGAGAGTGGTGTACGAAAGTAGAGGTTGCCCGGGTAAATGGGTGAAAATATGGGACCCCTGGAACAAGAACAGAGGCTGGCTGAGCGCTCCTTTTGCTGTCACTTCTCCATTTGTTGTTGACAATGAATCATTGTAATTGTGCATCGTCTGGATTATTTGCAAATATGAAATCCTTCACTTAGGCTCCATTCTGATATGCTTTTTTTATTGTCCACAATTATTTTAGCTGACCACTATTCATTTAATTTATTCTGTGTATTTTGATGATGGTTTGTTTTGTATTTGGTTGATTTGTTTGATGTCATTTTGTTTGTTTTTTCAATAAACAGAATAAAAAAAAAGGAAAGTTTGAGACTGGCAAAAGGTTTATTTTGCCAGGTCGAAATGGCAGTTTAAAACTGCACATACAGGCTGCAATGGCAGGCCGGGGACATGTTTGTAGGGCTACTTATGAAAGTGGCACAATCAGTGCTGCAGGCCCACTAGTAGCCCTTAATTTACAGGCCCTGGGTCCATGTAGTACCACTTTACTGCAGACATAGTGGAGAAGTGTGGCTCACTGGTTAGAGGAGGCAGACCCTGAAGCAGAGGTCAGACCGGGACCAGGGTTCAATTCCCGACGCCAGGGTCTTGAGATCAAAATGTCCATGGACTTGATAATTCTCGCTTCGGTGCCTACTCAAATCAGGGGCTCACACTCTACAACTCTGGGCAATAGCTTGCTCAATCTCCACTAAGGCCCCCGCAGCGGGATGCCTGGCTTTCACCTTGGGGGTGCCCAGTAGGGGCTATCTCACAGGGAAAAACCAGGACGGGTTCCCAAAGCAAGCGCCTTGAGACCCTTTGGGGTGATTAGTGCGCTATATAAGAAGCCAACATTACATGTGGCGAGGTGTGGCTCACTGGTTAGAGGCGGCAGACCCGGAGGCTGAGAACGGCCCGGGACCAGGGTTCGATTCCCGACGCGGCAGGGTCGAGGACCAGGGTCAGCGGACTGATAATTCTCGCCTCGGTGCCCACTTTGGGCAGTGATCACACTCGGTAACTCTGGGCATTAAGCTTGCCTCATCGCTACAACGGCCCCCCACAGACGCCGGGGATGCCTGGCTTCACCTTGGAGATGCCCAGCATGGGACCATCTCACAGGGAAAGCCAGGACGGGTTCCCCAGCGGTCATTCGCGCCAGGATACTCCGGTAGTAATTGAGCGCGCTACAAAACACCTTACATTTACATTTACATTTACATTACATTATTACATTACATACAAGTAAATTAAATGTGCGAATTGGGTGTAAGCCAATTCTACCATGTTTTAAGGAGAGAGCACAAGCACTTTAGCACTGGTTAGCAGGGGTAAAGTGCGGAGAGTCCGAAAGCTAGCAAAAATGAAGTCAGCAAAACAGGAGGGTTGAAGGCAAAAAAGTTAGGGAAAACCACGCCAAAGATGCGAGATCTAACAACTAGGTCAATAAATAGTTTTAATGGAATCTTTGTCATGCTGACATACATTACTGCCACTTCAGAACACTCCCACCAGAGGGAAGAAGGTGGGACGGAGTTCTACTGAGGCAATACAACCCAGAAGGAAAACTCACTTCACAAATAAAGCTTCTGTTGCCGAGCTGGACCGAAAGGAAACAGCGTCAGATATGGCAAACAAAATACAACACAGTAGAGTTGAATGCTCATAAAAGCACTAATGGAGTGGGGAAATGTTAGAGAAAAGGATGGATTCAGAGGCAATAATTCCCCTTAATATTAAAAGGAAAGGAGGAGCAGCCTTGCCACAAGCCAGTACCAGTCATTATCTTCCCAAAAATGTAGATCCATTAGTGTTTAGTGAGTGACATCTATGCTTTCACGCCTATATTATTACATAGAGTCCAGGGAGATATCTCTTCTCACTTTGTGTTCTAGACAAAGAAATGTATTTAAATGGCTGCTCAATGATTTACATGCTCAGTCATGCCTCAGACTGTTGAGCTATCATATTAGTTAAGGCTATGATGCCAGTCTTCCGATTGCCTCAATGATTAAAATACTCATTGCCATGCCAATGCCCACATTACCCCAGCATATGCAACATTGTTTTCCAGCCCAGTTTCCATACAGTTATTGTTCTGGTATGTAATATACTGTATCTTTGCCAGCCTGCACATTGACTCAGACTGTAAAGGGCACATTTCAATGACAGATTCCACATTATCTTGATTTGTACGGCACGGCTGAGGTGCCAGGTTTCTCATTCCTCAGTCAGTAAAGTGATTTTGCTGAGGCCGATTTAATTTAACTTCCATATAAAGCACTACTGCCATGCTCTACTTAACTCTTTCTCAATAGGCCTGGAAGTGATGTGAGTCTTTGTTATTGCAGCAGGTAAGGGATGGAGACCAAGCCAGGCCACTCCAAGCCCAGTGTCATCTCTTCCTCCCCCCTTCTCCTCGTGGAGTAGGGCCGCTTCTACAGTAGGCCTGGGAGGAATTTCAGTTACACAGGAGCAATCAGCGTAATTTTAGTAATCCTGCACTTCTCCTTAATGCGGAATTACTGATAATAACGTGAATAATCCTGCTTGAGAGTAATTTGGGGGGGACAACATTCTACTGCAAGAGCATATCTAGTGAGTGCGAACAGGCACTTGCTGTTCCTGTTCTGCTACATGTAGTGCTATTGCTTAGGACAAAATACATCCTTGCAGCCATTTGGATGCACTTTGCGCTAAGAAAAAGGGCCAAATGCCGGGGGCAAGTTACACGCACTCCTATTCTACAGTTAATGTTCTGCATATCAGGCAGTGGTTTAAGTGGGGTAGTTATCTCGGGTCTCAGGCACGGGATAATTAAAACAGACATTGAAATAGGCCCTATCGTGCCCTATGTTCATGTCTTAAACCTTACTGGCCAAAACACTCACAATTTCAGAATTGAAACTATTTCAGAAATAATTATTTGCAAACATCATAGCTGGTTATCTCCTTAGCAGCTAACTACCGTTGTCAAAACCAACAGTCCTAGCTGATTTTGAGGTGTATGTAGATTATGTTATATAGCTGGATGCAATAACAGAACGCTCAAAGAGGACCCAAAATGTTGATCCGGTGGCACACTATAGGAATCACAGAACTTTAGTTTAACGACATACACCACTCTCCTCTTAGATGCCTCTCACTCTTTTCACCCCACTTAAAGCATTGTGGTGAGGGGTGGACCTGGCCCACAGACATCTAGTCCAGGATCCCGCTGGCCTCCCATGATCCCACCGGCATCCCAGACTACCACAGATTTTCCATGTGACTGCTTTGGTACCAAGCGAGACTCAAAATGAAACGCCTTGCGGCAAGATAAACATGTCCGTTTTTTGTTAGGATAGAAGAAGATACAGGGGTTGAATGATTAGGAATTCCAAAACCATCCTACAAAGTAGTATTCGAGCTAAACTATCCACTCAGCTGCACGGACAGCATTCATTAGTTCGTGTCTTTCAGCTAAAACTAACATCTGACTTTTAAAAGCAAAACTCGTCATCATTCACGTTATTCTGAGGGGGTTTCTTAAAGACAAATGTGTCTGTTTGTCTTACCCCGGCAGTTTGACTTCTGTTTTTGTCTTCCTCTAATAAATACAGAATAGCTCAGCTAAACCATTAACTCTGACACTGTTTATAACAGGATTCAAAGAAGTAAACCGAGAAGATGCCATTTTAAGCAGTTCCAAGTGTTATAAGAGACAGGAAAATGTTTGCAATTTATAAAGCAAATGGGTTATTTCGAATGATTATATTTAAGTCGAACTTCGTACTTCAACTCCAGTTTACTCTGAAGAAATAGTTCTTAATGTACCCTCCTCAAATGAACATTGAAAGGTGCAGAGAATTCTCTGGCACATGCAGAATGCAGGATGCAAGATGCAATCGTTGCATGGGAGATGCATGTTTATTTATCGCTTAGCATTTATAGTGATATATGTACCACCACATTGCAATATACATCAGCAGGTTACTTTGTACAAAGTGCAGCCTTTGCATGGCAAATGCATGTTTATTTATCGCTTAGCATTTATTGTGAGATATGTACCACCACATGGCATTATACAGTGGCAGGCTACTTTGTACAAGGTGCAGTTTTTGCATTGGAGATGCATGTTTATATGTTAGCGTTTATTGTGATATATGTACCATCACAAAGTGCAGCCTTTGCATGGGAGATGCATGTTTACTGTTAGAAATCGGGATCTCTAGTTGGTAGAGGTAGGTACCTGTGTCAAAATAGGGACCCTGGCTTCCAATCACGGTAAGGGGGATACACACTCTAGATAACCCCTGCTCACTTGCTGGGTTGCTTGGCACGAAGACAGACTTATCCCAAAGGCAATATAGTGCTAACACCACAAATGGACATTACACTAGTTTAGAAAAGTAAAGTATCTTTGCATAAACTCAACAAGACCAAAACGACAAAAATCCAACATGCAAGTGTTAATATAATGACTTTAAAAAGGTTTTAGCCAACTAGGTCCATAGAAAACTATGGATGCTTGATTTTTCTCAAAGTAACTGTAGCTGCGACAAAATTCACAAGGCCATACAGCAGCAGCGATGGGAGGCGCTGAAAAACAATGAGATGCATAGTTTCCTTAGACCTTGGGGATGCGATGCGACTGTTCTGCTGCATGCAGGAGAGCGAAATGTCGGGTCCAGTCTGTAGGGAGAAAGCAATGCGCCGATTCTGAGGCGACTCCAATCCGGTGGGTATGTGTTGGGAAACATGCCACACGGGTACGATGCATGGAAATCTGGGGTGCGGCGACGGTCCATGCAGCGGGGTCAAGCGGCGCTGGGACGGTTTCTTCAGACGCGACCCCTCGATGCATCAGTTTGTGCAGCGGTGACAGGCGTTGCGTCGGATTTGGCAGCGGCGCAACGGTGCGTGGAGATTCTTCTCACACCGCAGTGCTACGTCAGAAAAACTGCTGCAAGAAGGGCAATGCATCGATTTTCTTGTAGTTGTGTTGTTTTTTCCAGCCCCCAACAGCAGAAACAACCTCCAGAGGCCCAAGACAATCACAGGCACCTCTTGGCAGGTCAGAGCTCCCAACAAGGAAGTTCAGGAGAAATGGGTGTGAAGTCTTTGTGTCCCTGAGACTTCAAAACAGGAGGCAAACTGTACTCAGGCCCTCGGAGATCTTCTTCAAGTAGGGGGCACAGCACACATCAAAGTCCTTCTCCTTTCCTTTGTAGAAACAGTTACTGCAGGCCAACCCCAGACACACAGCAAAGGGGCAGTACTTCTCCCCAGTTTCTCCAGCTCTTCTCCTTGGCAAAGGTTCCTCTTGATCTCAGAAGTAGTCTAACTTTCTGGGGTCTTAGGTCTAATACTTATACCCCAAAATGTCTCTGTTCTCTTTGTACAAGGGTCTCTGAGCCCAGTCCAAAGCAGTTCTGCCCTCACTGGCGTAGTATGACTGCAGGGGGTGGAGACAGCATTATGAAAGGGAGACAGGGCCTCTTCAGGTGCAATAAAATCTCCCCCCACTACTCTAAATTCAGCCAGGGTCTATTCAGCCCAGCACTGAGTCATACAGGAAGAGTCAGGCACACCTCAACCTCCCCAGAGACTGTTTACAGTGAATGCACATCCTCTGCCCCTGTCACACCAAAACCAGGCAGTCAATACACAAGCAGGTAGAAGCACACAGAATGGTTAAACAAGAAAATGGCTTCTTTCCAAAAGTGGCATTTTCAAACACAAAATTTTAAAACCATCATTACTAAAAGATGTGCCATTCAATTATAAGTTCAGAGAGCTTAAAATGTATTTATCTATCTTATTCCAATGGGAAGTTATACTTATAAGATGTTATAAATAAACCCCCACTGTATCCTATGGAGCAAGATAGCCTTTCAATAGTGAAAAACTAATTTGGCAGAATTTCACTATCAGGACATGTCACACACACCAGTACATGTCCTACCTTTCACCTACACTGTGCCCTGCCCGGGGGGTGGGGGGGTACCTTGGGCCTACCATAGGGGTGCCTTACATGTAGAAAAAGGGAAGGTTAGGGCCTGGCACGTGGGTGCACTTGCCAAGTCAACATGGCAGTCAACAACTGCGTACAGATACTGCAGTAGCAGGCCTGAGTTACCTTTTCAGAGCTACTTGTGTAGGTGGCACAATCATGGCTGCACGCCCACTAGTCTCATTTGATTTACAGGCCCTGACACACATCAGTGCACTTTACTAGGGGCTTACCAGTAAATCAAATATGCCAATCAGGAAGAACCAATTGTAACAACAATTTACACCAGGAGCACTTGCACTTTGACACTGATCAGCAGTGACAAAGTGCCCAAAGCATCTAAGCCAGCAAAAGCGAAATCCAGCACAGCATCAAAAATACAGGAGGTAGAGGCAAAACTTCAGGGAAAACCAAGCCAAAGATGCCAAGTATAACATTTATATGTTAGCATTTATTGTGATATATGTACCACCACATGGCTTTATACAGCGGCAGGTTACTTTGTACAAGGTACAGGCTTTGCATTGGAGATGCATGTTTCTATGTTAGCGTTTATTGTGTGATATGTACCATCACATGGCATTATACGGTGGCAGGTTACTTTGTACAAGTCGCAGCTTTTGCATGGAAGATGCATATTTATATGTTAATGTTTATTGTGAGATATGTACTATCACATGGTATTATACAGCGGCAGGTTACTTTGTAAAAGGTGCAGGCTTTGCATTGGAGATGCATGTTTATATGTAAGCTTTTATTGTGATATATGTACCATCACATGGCATTATACGCAGCAAGTCACTTTGCACAAGGTGCAGCCTATGCATGGGGGATGCATGTTTATATGTTAGTGTTTATTGTGAGATATGTACCATCACATGGCATTATACGGCGGCAGGTAACTTTGTACAAGGTGCAGCCGGTGCATGGGAGATACATGCTTATATGTTTGCATTTATTGTGACATATGTACCACCACATGGCATTATGCAGCAGCAGGTTACTTTGTACAAGTTGCAGGCTTTGTATTGGAGATGAATTGGTATGGAGTTCCAAATTGTGGGCGCATTTTCTGCGAAGGATCGAAATGCAGTTTTTTTGTTTGCGAGTGTTAGAACTGGGGGTCTCTAGTTGGCAGAGGTACGTACCACTGTCCAAATAGGGACCCTTGCTTCTAGTCAGGGTAAGAAGGAAACACTCTTCAGATAGCCCCTGCTCACCCCCTTGGTAGCTTGGCCCGGGCAGTCAGGCTTATTGACGGCAATGTGCAAAGTATTTGTACCAACACTAACAGTAACACAGTGAAAACATCACAAACTGACTCCACAACAGTTTAGAAAAATAAAGGTATTTAATCTAAACTACACAAGACCAAAATGACAAAAATCCACCATACACAGTTCAAGAATATGGTTTCAAAAGTGTTCTTAAGGTTGCGTTAAAATAATCCACAGTTGCGTCACATTTTTGCCAACAACACCTTTAGATGCGACAAAATTTCCAATTAAAAGCTGTAGCATTGAAAAGCAAGCAATGCGTCACTCCTGAGAACCTGGGGAGGCAATGCGACAACCCCGCTCGATGTAGCGGGCGTGTTGCGGTGACTCCGGTCTGTACGGGGAGGGATGCGATCTCGGTGGATGTGGCTCACAAAAAGGTACGATGCGACGATCTTCGGGGCGGCGACGATCTTTGGTGCGGCGACAATGCGCAGCTCAGCAGCGATCTTCTCCTCTCGTGGCCCCTCGATGCGATGGCTCTGCGACGACTCTCCCAGCGACGTGCTGCGGTCTGCAAGCAAGCGGTGCGACAAACTCACCCAGTCACGGCTCTGCGACGATACTCGCAGCAATGGAAATCTTTTCCGCACCGGACTGGTACGTCACGCAAACAAAGGATGCGACGACTCTGGCAGCGGGAATTTCCTCACACCGAAGGGGATATGCTCCGCAAGCGAACGATGCGTTAAAACTTGCAGAAAGTCTTTAAAATCTTGGTTCCCAGCTTCACAACACAGGTACAACTTCCAGAGGCACCACAACTGGCCCAAGCACTCTAGGAAGGACAGAACTCTCTCAGTAGAGTTCAGGGAAGCTGGGGGCGAAGTTCTTTTGTTCCTGGGACTTCTTAACAGGGTGCCAGCTCTTCTTCAGGCCCTTGGAGATTGCTTCAAGCAAGGGGACACAGCACAAAGCAAAGTCCTTCCCCTCTCCTTGGCAGCAAAGCAACTGCAGGCCAGTCCGGCAAGGCAACAGCAGGACAGTCCTCCTTCTTTCTTAGTCTTCCAGCTTTCTCCTTGGCAGAGGTTCCTTCTTGATTCCAGGATGATCTAATTTTCTGTAGTCAGAGGTCCTGTACTTATACCCCTAAAAGTCTTTGTTCCCTTTGTGCAGGAGGGCTCTGAGCCTGGTCTGAACCAGTTCTGAGTGTTTCTTGAGCACTTTGTTTTCCTGGCTTCTCCTTTCCTTTCAGAGTGAGGGGCAGGGTCGTCAGCCGCCCAGCAGGAGGTGGAGCCAGCATTGTGGAAGGCAGGCACAGCCCTATTCAGGCCCAGGTGCTATCCCCTCCCACCACTCAAGATGCAGATGCAGTCATTCAGCCTAGGGCTGACTCAGCCAGCCTCCTGGGGGCTCCCAGCCCTTGTCACTCTCAAACCAGACAGTCAATTCACAAACAGGCCAAGGTGCACAAAAAGGTCAGACTAGAGAACAGCCACTTTCTAAAAGTGCTGTTCTCAAACACAGGATTTAAAAACAACCTTTCCTAAAATATGTGTTATTAAATTCGGAGTTCAGGAATACCAGACATTTATGCCCTACCTAGCTCCTATGGGAAGATATGCTGGTAGCCACTGTAGCCAGCATTCCCCATGATAGCCTATGGGCAAGGTTGCCTTAAAATAGTGAAAAACGAAAATGGCTGTCATTCACTACCAGAGCAGTTCACCTGCACTAGTACATGCAATACCTTTCACATACATTGCACCCTGCCCAAGGGGGTACCCTTGGGCCTTTCATCAGGGTCACTAATGTGCACAGAAAGGGAAGGGTTAGGCCTGGTCAGAGGGGACACTGACCAGGAGGACATGGCAGTTCACAGACAGGCACTGTACTGTACTTCACTGCGGTGGCAGACCTGAGACACCATTTTAGGGCTACTTATGTGGGTGGCACAATCAGTGCTACAGGCCCACTAGTAGCATTTGAATCACCAGCCCTGGCACACCCAGTGCACTTTACTATGGACTTCTTGGTAATACAAATATGCCAATCATGGATAACCAATAACAATAACAATTTACACAGAGAGCATATGCACTTTAGCACTGATCAGCAGTGGTAAAGTGCTCAGAGTCCTACTGCCAACAACCACAGGTCAGGAAAAACAAGGGAGGAAGAAGCAAAAAGTTTGGGGATAACCCTGCAAAAAGGGCCATTTCCAACAGCGAGTTTTCGGAGGAATGAGGAATACTGTGTTGGTACTCCTTAGGCTTCTTGTCTGACCGGCCTTCTGGAGTTTGGAGCCCAGGTAGGTAGGCTTCCCTGTGTGCAGCGCTTTGTGCGTGAGGCAGGCAGATCTGAAGTTAGCATGCATTTCGATTGGCAGCCATTTCAGCTCTCTGAGTGCAGGCGAAATGTGTACATATTTCTTACTCCGATGACCATTCTGGCTGCTGCGTTTAGAGTTGATCTGAGGGGAGATAGGTGAGATTTAGCTGCTCCTGTGAGGTTTACATTTCCGTAGTCCAGTCTGGACAGCACCAGGGATTGAGTGGCTTCTTTGAGGTCGTTCGGAGGGATGAAGGGCTTTATTTTGTTAAGTAGTTTAAGGTTGAGCAAAGCGCTCTTTGCAGTGTTCTTGATGTGTTTGCTCATGTCTAATTTAGGATCCAGGTTATTACCCGTGATTTTACAGAATCGGCTAGTGTGGGGTTGTAGTTGAGAGCATCAATTGCTGTTAGACATTCTGTGATTTGGGGGTTGTTCACATTGTTGGAGATGAGGAGGATTTCCGTTATGTCTAGATTTTGGTTTCAAGCGGTTGCGCGATAACCAGTGTTGGTCATCATCACTTCCACACCTGTTGCCATTTGTCAGAATTGTACAGTTTGCATGTGCTTTCATTGTAGTCAAACAAGGTGCTTATAAACAAAATGTGGATAAATTATATTTATATGTATGCATACGGGTATGCACATATATGGTGTTTCTTGTTTGTTGTGCTTGGCAAATAACAGGAATTCTATTTTGGTTGGGTTGAGCTTCAGGTAGGTGCTGGACTCCAGGTCAGATATCTGTAAGGGCACAGGCCCAAATACCTTTAGAGGGCCCATGTACCTACAGAGTGGCATACACACTATTTACAGTTTGAGTGCTGTATTTTGGCCATGAAGAAGTAAGCATCAACATAGACATTCACATCAGAGTTTTTTGTGGCAAATTCTGAACTTTTGTCAATTGATTGAGGGTTGGCCTCTTTGTAGTTGAAAAAGACAAGCAGGAAACAAAACGATCTCCTTTCATTTGGGAGTGAGTCATATATTCTTTTATAATAATACAATTATGTTATTAATATGCAAAACCATATTAGGTACTAGGTTGCAAGGGTTTTGCGGTATTCCTTTTCTCATAAGCAAGACTTTTTTTTAGTATTAGAGACCTTGCTGCATCTCCGGTGGGAGTTTACATTTCCTCCACAAATTGGAAACTGTATGCTATCACCTAAAACACACCAATCCCGATTGACTGAAAAGCAAATCACACTGGGAAGCTGATTTCCTAGACTTCCTTTTGTGATGGAGCCACACAGTGTTTGGCTTCCGAAATCAAGACATCATATGGGCTCTAAAATCCCTTCATCAACAGCACTGGCAAATCCATGACCAGATGATCCAAGAAAAAACCCCCACAAGAAGCCAGGCCTTCTCCTCCAAGATCATTCACCAAATCCCAGTTTAAACAGCCCAGATACAGTCTTCCTCCGTTTCAGGAAAAAGCTCATGCCTGCACTTCAAGAAATACCACATTAGTGTGGATCTCATGTACATGTGCATCTAGATTAGAGGTAACCCTGCACATTTTGCCTACCACTTCCTCTCTACCTATGTATATTCACCTTACATCGAATATCCCTGGTTGCTTTACATCTAGGTTAGTGCTTTTTGCATTAGAATAGACATCATAACAGCACAACTAATCTGTGGTTACAGGAATTGATTTGGGAGCAACACTTGAACTTCCCCTGACGCTCCCAAGAGTGGACACCCTTGCAGAACAGAATGTAGGAAGTATGAAGACAAGTAGATTTGATTTACCATCTTAAGTTTATTTTTTTCATATAAGCCAGAAATGAAAACGTCTAGAAATAAAAACGTATTACTGACTCTTTCCATACGTGACCAGATCTACGACCCAAAGCTTAGAATTGAAATAGATCTCTTTTATCGCAAAATTGCCGAAATAAAGAAAAGAAAGAAAGAAAGAAGTAGATATCCATGTCTGACCTCCATTTCCTGCTCATTCCACATTTTCCTCTCTTTTCAACTAATAGTGTTTTATATCTCCTCTTAAAAGAGTTATGTCCTAACATAAAAAGTCGTGTAACATCAGTAGTATCCTAAAGGTGTCATCCTGTAGGATGCGCACCGAATAGTTTATTCATAGTAGGTCCCTGCCTCACCCATAATGAAACTCCTCTACCATTCTTTGAGTGGTGCATGAGCGTGCTCAAATTTTTATGCGCACACGTACAGGTGGTCAAACTTTCACTCACTAAAGCGAATTAATAAACAGACGAACAAGCCTCTTTAAGCAGTGTTAAAGGTAAGTGCCCCATGAGAGAAAAAGGCTTTAGTAGCAAGTGTTGAATATAGGAGAAGAAATACCTCTGCAACCAGAAATTGCTGTAAAAGTCCCATAAGAGAAAAACAGTGATAAAGGTAGTCTTTTACAATCAGCATTATAGGTAGGAGGCAAAAAAAAGGGAAATCTATTACAACTAGAGTTCTAGGGAAGAGTCTTAGGACAGTAAGTGCCTGTGTAACCAGTATTACAGATAAGAAGCTTGAGAGTAAATGTCTCTACAACCAAGAATAGTTTAAACAAGAGAATAGGAAATGTTCTCTAGCAGTGTTACAGACTTGAAACGTAGGCGGGCAACGGTTTGTTGTCTATTTACTTTGAAAAGGGGAAGGATTATAAAGGATAAAAACTGAAGCTATTACATTATGGTATAGCAGAGGAGGAGTTTGGCCCTGCATACATTGAATATAACAAATAATTTGAGTCGCTTATGGGAAATAGTTTTTTTTTTGAGAGATGAAGAAAAGTGCTGTGTCCTTTAAACATTTTGAAATTAGCTTACACCCAAGTGGCACATTTAATTTACTTGTAAGTCAGTAGCAAAGTCATCCTACATATACCAATGGACTGTATAGGCAATGCTACTAGTGGGCTCCAGGACTTATTGTGCCACTTAAGTATCCTTTTACACATGTATCAGGCCTGCCATTGCAGCCTGTGTGTGCAGTTCTAAACGGTAGTATGATGGTACAAAGCTAGCCTGAATGCATGCCTGTACCACGCAGTCTCCATCACAACCGCGTCTTTACCACGCATGCCTTTGCCACCCATGCCTTTACCACGCAATTTTGTGGTAAAGTCATGATGGGTAAAGGTACATGCGTACTAAAGATCATACACCTGCCCCTTGTAAACTGTCCCTTTTGCCTTTACCCTCTACCCTAAAAATTAAACCCAAGCCCCAAAAATACCCCAACCCCAGGCCCCCCCACCGAGCCCTAAAAACTGCCCCTTTGACATTCCTAAACTACCCTGACCCTACCCTCTAAACTGTCCCCTTTCCCCCTGCCCTGAGCCCTAAAAAGTAAGTCCATGCCCAAAAACTATGCAGACCCCAGCCCCTCGAGTCCTAAAAACTACCTCAATCCAGCCCCTCCCGCCCTAGGGCTTAAAAACGACCCCCTGCCCTGCAAACTGTCCCTTTTCCCTGCCCCGTCCTTAGCCCTAAAAACTGCCAACCGCCCTAAAAATTACCCCAGCCCCTCACACTGAGCCCTACAATCTGTCCCCTACAGCTGCTAACTACCCCAGCCCCTCCGCCCTGAGCCCTAAAACTGCTTCTTGCCCCACAAACAACCCCAACCCCTCCTGAGTCTTAACACCTACCCCCACCCCAACAAACGACCCCCAGACCTGGCCTCAGCCCCACTTACCTCACTACATCCTCTCCCAATTCTCAATCGTCCTTCCTCTTCCACTAATTCTCTTGGCAACTAGGCCAAGCATTGCCTTAACCACGCCATGCATTGTTAAGGCATATGCGTGGTTAAGGCAAGCGTGGTTATGCTTGCATTGGTTGGACACATTGTTCCGACCGTTTCCCGCTCTAAACTGCCATTTCGACCTGGTAAAACAAACCTTTTGCCAGGCCTAAGCCTTGCTTTTTAATGCATATAACTTGCCCCTAGACTAGACCCTAATTAGCCCGTAGGGAAAGGTGCAGTGGATTAAAAAAGCTGTACATTTTTTTTTAACTTTTACATGTCCTAGTAGTGAAAAGCTTTTGTTTTTACTACTGCAAGGCCTGCCTCTCCCATTGGATAACATTGGGTTACTTTATTACATTTAATATGAACTAACTTTAAATTGGGGGCAAGTAGAAATGTAGAGTTTGGTGCTAAAAAGTTCTAATTTAAAACTCCTCTTTTTTTGATTTCAAAAGTTTTTTATTGGTTGTTTCAGCAAAACATATAAAAAGTAGATCCAGTAGCATAATTAGAGTCATAATTTCACGGTTCAAAATTACTGTACGCTACAATACATCCATAGTAAATGTCAATACAAAAGTACATGGCTGGTATCTTGCCTAAAGCAGCAGAGCACGTATCTTATACTCAATAACATTTTAGTAACAGACATTGTATTCCAACAGCATTTAACTCATTCAGAAAGGAAAATGATAAATAATAATACGATGATGGGAGTCTGCGAACACATGTTAATGGATCGTGGACGGTGTGTGGACCATTTTAAGGTGGCTTATGTGTCGTGAAGAAAACTCCTCTTTAATGGTAAAGTCATATTTGAAGTCACAATTCTAAAAATGTCACTTTTATAAAGTTGGCATGTTCTTGTCATAACTATTTGGGGCCTGCTGCCTATTATTTGGATCGCAGTGTTAAGTGTAGCATAGCTGGCAGTTGGTCTTTGTGTATTACCCCCAGACTAGGTGCAGCTAGTAGTTGGTCTTTGTGTGTAGCTTCCAGACAGTGAAACAAGGGGGAATAGGTGCTGGCAGGATGGGCAATTTCTGACTTGATGAGGGGGAGGAGCTGTCACCTAACACACCTCACAAAGGCTCTGCTTGAGCATGCTCACTAAAAGCTTGACCCTAATCTTTTGTGCCTCCAATCAAGCTGCGGCAAGGAGGCAGGAAATTCCAAACGCATCTGGTGGCAGAAACCTCCAGAACCTTTTTCATCTTCAAAGCTGGCCTCATGTATAAATAGTGGACCCTCAAACTCAACTCTTCAGTACACCGCTAGACCTGTGGAAGACACGTAGGGACTGTTGTGCTGCTCTGCTGCAAGAAGAACTGTTACTCTGCTGCCCTGCTGTATGCTGTCCTGCTACCTTAGTGATAAAGACTGGACCTATATCTTAAAACTGGGACCTCCAAAGTGGCTCCACCCTCCTTGAACCAAGCAGCTGGACTTTGTCTGCTGTGAGTCTTGCCCCCCCAAGTAGTGCCACCACAGTTCCAGACCCTCGGAAGTGGGCCTGATTGGGCTCTGCCAGCCCAGAAGTGGTCCTGTGAGCAGAATTGACGCATCTCCTCGCAGCTGCATCGGAAACGCCGCTGCATGAGGCAGCCCTGATGAGGGACCTCGCCTTGCAGCTTCCTCGGAACCACTGTTGTGCGATACATCCTTGATGCACGTCTTTGCATCGCAAGTCACTCGTGAACTCCATTCTCAACGACAATGCAGAACTTCGCCTCACAGCCCCACCACTCTCTTGGAACCATAGTGGAGAGACGCAACCTCAAGGCCAGACTTCGCATCACTAGTTCCTCATCAATGGCATCCTTAATGACGACGCAGAACTCTGCATTTCAACCCCAAAGTTTCCATGGAACCACTGTTGCGTGATGCATCCTCAACCATGATTTAAGGCATTTTGCTCAGTTGCGCTTACTTGGTCCCTGCATCCAACATGCGCTTCATCGTAGTTGACCTGAAGTTGTGACTTTGCCTCGATCCAGCGCGACCAGATATTTTCACTTAAATCTTTAAAATTGCATATCACTGGTTTTCTGGATTGGACATTTGTAGTTTTGGTTTCAAATAATTAATTACACTTTACTCTATTTTTCTAAATTGATTTGAGATTTTTCTTCTATTGTGTTTTCACTCTATTGTTGTTTAACCCCTTCACTGCGGGTGGCTATTCCGCCGCAGTGCTAAGGGGGTGGGGGGGCCGCGCGGCGGTCCCGTACTCGTGACGGAACCGCTCCGTCACGGCACGCGGGTGAGCTGTGCTTGTGACGCAACGGTTCCATCACGGCCCCGCCCGCACTTCAGAACGTTAGCGCAGGCGTGGAATTCGCGCCACGTAGGCGCGGCGAGCGGGCCGTGACGGAACCGTTCCGTCACCAGCACAGCCCACCCGAGGCTCGTGATGGAACGGTTCCGCCTGACTGCTTTGTGCCAAACTACCAGAGGAGTAAGCACAGGTTAATTTGAAGTTTGATTGTGGTATCACTCTGACATGGATTGTGATTGCTACTTGAGCAGGGTTTCACCGCCCTCCCTCCCACTCAACCAGTAACCCAATTTCCTACAAACAGTATTCTGACAGCAGAACTTTGGTTGCTGTTTGCTGGGAGAAAAGAAGCTTAGCAACAAACTCCACTTCCCTAACAAACTGTTGTAAATATGAATGTACTTTGTTTGTCTGGGGGTGTCTGTCTTCTATGTTTCTAGTAGTTAGAATACTGTGTTGATTCTATTCTGAATGTGACCTGGCTAATATTCTAACTATGGTGAGTTGGAGACGAGCTAGATGGTGAGAGGTTCGTTTGTTCCTTTGCTGCAATAAACTCTTCAATCAATACATGAAGTCTATGGCTGTTTCCTGACTTTCAATGTACTACAATTTGGCGACAAGGACATGATTAATTATCCTCAATACTAATTATCTGAGTATGTAATGCACTTTATTTTCTATCGTAATGTAAATGCTTCATTTTCAGAAAGTATGGTGTACATTGATGTTGATGTGTACACCGATGTTGATGTTGCTTACTATAATTTCATTTTTCTTATTTCCCTTAAGAAAGGAGATGTGTTATATTTAATCTATGTCTCTTTCTCTGGCTGGGATTTCCCTGTGGCTCACATGGTGTCACTGCTTGAATGCTTGGTGACATCGTGGAATGTTGGGGGCTTGGCCTGTGTCTCAACTGGCAGTTGGTACCAGGCAGGCTGAATGACAGGGAGGGCAATAAACTCTTCAATCAATACATGAAGTCTATGGCTGTTTCCTGACTTTCAATGTACCACACAAACCAACAGCAAAAATCGGATGTGATAAAAATCAAACTATTTGCAGACCGAGAGTCCAAAGTTGAAAATTGTATAGCTAGACTTAGTGTGAGTGAACTTTAGTTGAAGATATACCAGAAATAGAAACGATAATGTGAGCTAGAGTATCAATAACATTAATTACAAAATTGGAGTTAAATGGCATCATAAAATAATTGGCTTTGCTGCAAATAAGTAATTTAGGTCTGGCCCTACAAATGACTGCTCACTTGCTTTTCTATTGTTTTCCCTAGTAAGGGGAAAGTGCTGTCTTGCATCCTGAGCTTTAATCTGTGCTAATTCTTCCTTTGTATTTTTCATACTTTTTAGATGAATTATGCACAATGTTTCTTGCACATTCATTCCCTGGTTTATGCTGCATTGTTGCAATGTTTATTGTTTGGTGTTCCCAAGGGAAGAGGATATGTAGTGACTTAATTCTCCCTAGTGCATCCTCTTCTTAGTTGCTCAGCCAGAATGAATGTGATGTCTGCGTGGAATGTTGAAATGCCTGATGACAGTGTGGTTAGAATGTGAGTGTGCTTGTTGGTATGTGAGGAATGACAGTTGAAGAGTGTAGGCTGAGCAACAACCATCTAGCTCCTGGTGGGACTTCTACAATATCTTATTTGATTCCCTTTGGACCTTAATTGAACTTAACCTGACTTATAACTTATGTCCACGGAAGCAACTAATAAACCTCTACATGATAATACTTCATGGCTACCTCTTGTCATCTTTGGAACCACTTATAACACATCACAGGGCAGCAAGCAAAGTTGAGCACTGTGTGAAATGGGGAGACAGAAATGGGCCATATTTACTAAGATGTGACTCACTTCTGCTTCCTCCTAATGCTGATGCACTGTGTGCTGCCTAGCACCAAAGGAATGTTTTTGTGCAGGAAGGCATTCCTTTCTACACAAAAAGAATCCAAAGCAGCATTTTCATTTTTTAATGGGTGATGCAGAAAGCACCACGCATAGTAAATGGAAATAATATTTTTCTCTTTGTTACGGCATACTCTGGGAGGCGTACCAGTCTGATGCAATCCTGGGTTTACAAACATTTGTATATTTGGAATTGTGTCAAATCTGAGTGGATGCACTGGAACACCCCATGCTCAACCAATGGAGCGGCCACTAACTCGAAATTTGACGTACGGTAAAACAAGCTGCTGCGTTGTTATACTGCTTTACAAACTTATGTATGGCGGCGCAAATTACCCATTAATTGACTTTGTAAATCTTACTGAAGCCTTTATGTTGTCTTTGTATCGCAAGAGGGTTAGTAAATCTGGCCTAATAGGCTGTCATGGCATTCCAGTAGTATGTTTTGAATGTGTTGTGTCGCAAATGGAAGATACACATGTCAGGTGTATAAATAAGATATCTTTATTGTAGCTTAGTTCCAGGATAGATGAGTAGAAGAATATAAGAAGATGAAGAGTAGCCTCACCAGGAGCAGGCTCCCTGCTGCTTAGCCTGCATTTCCCAACTGACGCTCCACACTCACACAGGCACCCAAACATCCTATGAGGTCATCACACATTCAAGCTGAGCAATAGGGAAGGGACAATTACTAGTTTATGGCATGTTGCAACTATTTATTTTTAAAATATTTACACTTAAAATATGGTTTTCAATAACTGCAGTAATCTGTGGGCAGGTAGAAGGAGGCTCCGTCCTGCTACTCAGAGGTGTTTAGAGCACATTCATAGCAGGTCTGTTAGTCCCAAAGAATTTCAGGTCCCTCCCAAGAAACTGCAACTGTTCCATCTTCTTATAATAAGTACTCACTTGCTTGAATATTTATATGATCAAAAACAGTGACTGTATGCTTTCGGAAGTTTAAATGTTCCACGTCAGTGTATTTGTATTCATTACATTTGCTCCCCTGTGGTGAAAGCCTTTCAATTTTACAGTAGTAGTTTTAGTGGTGACACAGCGTCATACTGCCTTTTTATGTGCAAGGAATATAGTGACTGCTCTGAACATGTTGGGTGAGCCTGTGCATAGTAAAAGGTAGAGTTTCTCACTTGAGTGGGAGCCAGGGTCCTGATTTCTTTAGTAAGAGTAAATGCTAAATACTATGGATTAGAGAATGAACATAGACAGTCATTCCTGCATACTGATTTGTTAATTGTGTTCATTAATGGGACGTCCAATATTAGATTAGAATTATATTTCGAACTTCCACTCTGTACATGCATTCTGCTTAGTAGTCATTTGTTAAGGGTAGAATACGTCTGTACTCAGATAATTGGACTGAGAGGTGATATGATACAATGCCACTTGTATTCTTACTACCTTTTTAGTTTACTTGTTTTAAGAGCAATCAAGAAAATATCAATGGTCTTTTTTGATTGTCATTAATAAAAAAACTTAATTTATAGGAATATACAATTTTCTGCTAATTGGGGTTAGTTTTGGTTTAAATGCAAAAGGAAGGAGCTCGACCTTTCAAAGTGAAAATCTACACAGAACAATAAAAAAAGAGTTTATGATTAGTTGAAGTAATAAAAGTCTATGAAAACATAGTGCTGGGCACAACCGCACATGTTAGATATTGGACTTTCAAAGGAACGGTGAAACCAGTGATGGAAAACACACTTGTGTAAATATTCAGCAAAGACTCATTAACGGCATCATGTGTTAGTGTGGCGAGCAACACTTATCCTAATGTGTCAGCAGCCCGTGGATGACGGGGGACCCGAAAACGTAATTACTGGAATGACAGCTGGGAAGGGATTTTACCTCGTGATCAGGGCTCGGTTCAGAGTCTGTCTTAATATGACGCCACCTGTTCCAAATGACCCCCCTTTTTCTCTGTGCCCTTTAACCCTTCCTACCTGCTGCCAGGCTGCAGTCCACACCGACACACCATTTTGACATTGTCACTAATGTGGGTCCCGATAACTCATAATCCTATAATTATGGAGCTGAACTCTCAATTCGTAGCGAGGCCTCTGCGACAAGCTGGAAGGGACGGTCAACGCTGAGCAACGCACAGCCTTCACCGCTGTCCTCCAACTGGCACTCTCCGATACAAACCCGGGCAAGAAGTAGAACTCGCAGCATTCTATCGTGACATCACAGTCACATCACATGACGAGACCAGCTGCACAGCTAGAATGCTAACTGCTGAAAGAAAATGGCACACTCCCTGTCTGAAAATACACTCATTAAATGGAATGCAACTCCTAGGGAATACAAGAAACAGTCAAATAAAATCAAAAGACATCTAAAATGAGGCACACGGTGAGGGTTCTTCATTCCCATTTCAGCACTTCTGGACCTATTTTCAGAGTGTGCCCTCTCTTTTCCCACTATACAAACTTACATATTCCTGCCTTTATGGGAGTAAATGTGTGCCATAACCCAGATAGCAAAACTACTTTATGGTGTTAACATCCTCAATTTGCAGGTCGAGGCCGATTCACCACCTGTTGCAGGCGCTCCTGCTCTGAAACATCCGCAACCCCCTACTGTCAGGGTATTTAGAAACAGATAAAATCTGGCCTCACTTGTGAAATGTTGTATTTGAATAAATATAAGGGGCACCTTTCTGCATATAAACAATCCTGAGGGGCGTTTCCCCTTTCCATGTGTGCTGCAGGATGCAGCACACATGGAAAGAGGAAAAAAACGAGTAGAAATAATAATATTTTTCCTCATTACGCCTGGTCTGTGGAGGTATAAGGTTTTGCCGCTGCCCCAGGTTTACATGATTATGTAAATTTGGGGCAGCGTACAAAATCCGTGGGTGTTGCGTGAGAAAACCCACCACAATGCCTCCCTGGCACAGAGTAAGGTAACGTAGTGATTTGCAGTGCTTTGCCTTACTTCCTATCTATGAGGCCATGCAAAGCCAAGCAGGGTGGCTTTGCATCGCCACAAAAATGTGATTGAGAGGCTTTCACCGCCAAAGCACTAAAAAAAAGATGCTTTGGCAGCATGAGCCTCTCATAAATAAGACCCTTGGTGCTATGGATAACAAACAGGACTCCATTAGCTTGTAGAACAGAGAAAACCCATTTAAGTAGCTGTTCTTTGCCTTTAGCAAGGAAACACTCTCTGAGGTTGTAGGAGAGTGTTTCAGTACTGCAGGGGGGGTGAGGGTGCCATTAGGCACCAGTGCGGCAGGTTCCTCCTCAGATCACACAAACAGCTTACGTCATTGGCGACGACCCCTGTTTTACGTCAGTAGGAACTGGCATCAAGTTAGAGACATGCTGAGGCGTGTGAAGTGACTTGTTCGCTGGCACTGTCCTGGGAACAGAGCTGGCGTCAAAGAGTCCTGCTATATTTGACAACACAGGCTGCTGAGAAGTTGTTAGGATTTTTTGGCTTCTGGACTGAGTTTGATGTTTTGCCTTATCTGTGTCACGTACTACAAGCACGCCTAGCCGACAACTTATTTTTATAATAATTTCTTCACAAATGTAGCTTTAAATTTAAAATCAAATTGCTAACAAAAAACATGTTATCATTGGCCTTTCTTATGAGTATATTTCTGTTTTCAGAGCTGAAAACATTTTATGCAATGCCAAGGATGTTTCACGAATCAGAGATAATTCCATGGACTTTTGCCATCCTGATCTATGTCCAGGTATCAAAATAAAGCAATGATCCATGGGCAGTATTTCTGTAGGCCCAATGATTACTTGCAATTAAAGACTTCTGCCTCCCCTGCCCAGAACTGTACCAATAGATCGCGGCAGTATGCTTGGAAAATAACCAGTGCAGCAATCGCGACTGCTGCAAATATTCAGTGGCGGGCCGGGGGTGATTAATAAGAATGTTTTTTTTAAAGACTTACCTTATGCTGTTGGCCACCTCACGCTTCAGTGCACCTCTACTCTCCTGCTGCCCCCAGCAGTCCCTGGGACACAATTCCCATCCAGTCCAGACGCTGCTCTCATACTATGAGAACAGCGCCAGGATTGGCTTGTTCCAGTAAAATATAAAAATGTAATACATTCTTATACTAACCTCATTCGGAATCTGAAAAATGCGTACTATGGATTTTATATCAGGTTTATATACAAATGAATCAGATTCATTAACATCTCGTATAAATCTTCAGGTAATATATGTTTAGGCAACCTATGGATTGTTTTGAATTGAAATTTGTATAAAGATATGAATTTAGGATGCTAAAACGCTTATTAACAAGCAACCAGATACCTGAGGAGTGTACATAAGTAATTGTCTCACATATGTCTCTCACAATGAAATGTACTGTATTGCTTGACTGTAGACAATTAGTTTTTTAATACTTTTTCATGAAATGTTGTTTGTTAAATGTCACTTATGTAAAATATGTATGATTGTCTGACTCTCACTCACATTGCTTTTAATATTTCAGTGCAATATATTGGCACCTGAAGAAGGCTAGTCAGCCGAAACGCGCGTTGTGACCTACCTTGCCATATTGCATAAATCACTTGTTGTGTTCCATGTTTGTCTGCTAATGGTTTTTAATGTCTATGAATTCTAAACAATTTCATTCTGAACTATGTCATAAAATGAAAAAAGATATATTTGTACACAAAGAATATTTTCAAAAAAAACGAAAAAAAGAATTTTTCTGACTAAATAAAAATATATAATATAATGCTTATACATTAGTGAGGGGTGAGTTCATCTGTTAGTATTTATAGGTGTTTACATTGTCTGTGGCTCATTATTTTTGTATTTTCACTTGACTATAGACCTTTACCAAACTGTTTAGTTTCCCTATGTATAGCAAGTGTATCACTATTGTATATAGGGGTCCCCTTCTTTCCAGAAACAGGAGAGGGGTGTACTGCTGCAGGAGTAATTATTCAAACATTTACAGATTATAAAGGGGCTAGAGAGGAGTTTGAGAGTTGCCACTAAATCTTGAGTATGTAGCTGTTCTCAAACATACCAGGGAAACACTACCTTGGAACACCCACCGTCACCTCTTGGTAGTGCTTAATTTGTAAAAGGATAAGTTCTGAGTCCAAAAGCTTAGAAGCTTGTGTCTGGCGCTATTCAATGTCGGCATGCCAAGTACAACAGTTGTGTGGTCTTCATTCCACTTCATGCCTCTTTAATCTGCGTAGTCTTGATTCCACTTTATGCCTCTTTAATCTGCGTAGTCTTGATTCCACTTTATGCCTCTTTAATCTGCGTAGTCTTGATTCCACCTCATGTTTTTTTAATCGGCTCAATCTTGATTCCAACTCAAGCCTCTTTAATCTGCGTAGTCTTGATTCCACCTCATGACTCTCTAATGTGCATAGTCTTGATTCCACTCCATGGTTCTTTAATCTGCATAGTCTTGATTCCACCCCATGGTTCTTTAATGTGCGTAGTCTTGATTCCACCCCATGGTTCTTTAATGTGCGTAGTCTTGATTCCACCCCATGGTTCTTTAATGTACGTAGTCTTGATTCCACCCCATGGTTCTTTAATTTGCTTAGTCTTGATTCCACCTCATGCCTCTTTAATTTGCTTAGTCTTGATTCCACCTCATGCCTCTTTAATCTGCTCAGTCTTGATTCCATCTCATGGCTCTTAAATTTGTGTAGTCTTGATTCCACTTCATACCTCTTTAATCGGCGTAGTCTTGAATCCACCTCATGGATCTATAATCTGTGTAGTCTTGATTCCACCTCTTGCCTCTTTAATATGTGTAGTCTTGATTCCACCTCATGGCTCTTTAATCTGCGTAGTCTTGATTCCACCTCATGCCTCTTCAATCTGCATAGTCTTGATTCCACTTAATGCTTCTTTAATCTGCGTAGTCTTGATTCCACCTCATGCCTCTTCAATTTGCATAGTCTTGATTCCACTTAATGCTTCTTTAATCTGCGTAGTCTTGATTCCACTTCATGCCACTTCGAGCTGCACTGTTTTGGTTCCACCTCATGCCTCTTTATTCTGTTTAGTCTTGATTCCACCTCATGCCTCTTTAATCTGCGTAGTCTTGATTCCACTTCATCCCACTTCGATCTGCATCGTCTTGATTCTACCTCATGCCTCTTTAATCTGTGTAGTCTTGTTTCCACCTCATGGCTCTTTAGTTTGCGTTGTCTTGATTCCACCTCTGGTTCAAATTAAGCACTGCCTCTTGGGTGGGAATTTATTGCACAAAGGTTAACAAATGTAAGGTTATCTTTTATGCATGACCTCCACTTGTAAATCCATTTGTTTGCATGTGTACATCGTAATATACAGACTCTCAGAAACCCTCGGGTAGATTGTATGAATGAACTCAAAGCCAATTTACACACACTCAGTCCTACAACATTGAGTTCCAGTGGCTTCCATGCAGCAGACACAACTCCAATATCCCTCTCGCAGATGGCACTGGTTCTCCCTGCAGGCAAAACAAGTTCTCTCCTCCCCTCGCGCATAATGCAATTAATTAAAGTCCAACTTTAGTGAATGAAGAACACTGGACGAATTACAAATATGTGTTGAAGGGGCAGACTCGTGCATCCCCACAAATCCTGTCGACTTCTGGAGTTTTCATGCAGCTACCCTTATCCTGGCAATACAAGCCCGCGTGCCAGATGAAGTCTGAGGAATTTGCACTTGGGCTCCTGGTACTAATTTCTGACAAATAACGCAGTGGGGCGAGAGAGAGAATATTTCTGGCATAGACCTCCTAGAGACGAAACTAATCTGGTACTGCTAGAGTTCCAGGAGACTGAGCCTCCATTGAAACCGTCCAACCTAGAAGGAAGCCCAGAATACAATCCAGCCAAAACGTTGCTCATCCACTCTTATAAGGAGTCTCCAGCCAGCTTGTCAATAACTTCCTTCGGACACAGGTGTCTCCTTGTAGATCTCCTAACTTACATCCAACTAGGGCTTTTTATGGTGTGGCGTGAGCCAAGACCTTTTTATTTTACTAAGATTTATGTACAACATATCAGTCATCCCTTTTCATCCATTGGTCTGCTATTGTGCCATTCACATTTTGATTCCGCTCACTACAGCATACCACATGGGGCAGTGGGTCAGCCCACTTCAGCCATTGGTTAACTTCACTGTGAGTGACAGCATTTGGTTCTTTCACAAGGATCACATCCTCACACAAAGTAGTTCCCTTCAATGCCAGGGGCTACTTTGGTAAAGTAATTTTTTTTTTATTGACAACGGCCTGGCAGTTTCCCCGACAGCAATAAAGATTTTTTCAAAAAACCATGAGAAACTAAAATAAGCACTGAAAAAGGCAAAAGACTGGCACGCAACGCCAAGCCTGTTGATTTTGCCAGTGCTTTTGTTTAATTGCTGCTGTCAGTACGAAAACGGAATTACAATAGGCTGGAAAAAAATGCCCCAAATCAACAGAAGACCCCACTGTGCTGATCAGAAACAGCTGAAACTGCCGGTAAAAGGCAATGTTTACTGGCAGCCAAGCATTCTTTCTGGCAAATTTATCGGCTCACTTCAGTGCTCGATGCCTCTGCCTGCTAGTTTAAAAATTCCCTGAGCCAGACCACACAGCGCCTACATCTGTCATCTCCCATTAGTTGTAACCAAGCTACAACATTTTGGGGCATATTACCAAGGGCCTTATCGACGCTTTAGCAGGAATTTTTCCCGCTAAAGCGGCGCTAATTTTATCGCCCTATTACCTAGCTGTCGCTAACACCAGTTAGCGACAGCTAGTAGCGATCATCTTGGGGCCCGCTTTGCATGTCAGCGACATTAATCGCTAATGACATGCAAAGTGGGCGTGCCAAGATGTTAGCGACTGTAAACAGTCGCTAACATCGCTATCTCCTATTACCTACAATGGCGTACATTTGGAAATATTCGTGCCAAGCGCGAATATCTCCAAAAGCTAACGCCTGCCCAGAGCAGTTCTTAGCCATGTTATCCAATTGTAGGTGGATAACATGGCTAAGAGCATTAGCTCGGTAATGCATGAATATCGCTGACTTTTCAGCGATATTCATGCATTTCGGCCGATTTTTATCGCTTTTGAGATAAACCTTGATAATAGCAAGATTTATCTGCGATAAAAAATCGGCGGAGCTCAGCGATAATAATATTGCCACTAACCGTGTTAAGCGATGATTATCGCTTGATCTTGGTAATAGGCCCCTTTGTTCCAATATAATAAGTGGAGTGGTGTGGCTCACTGGTTAGAGGCGGCAGACACGAGAGCAGAGGACGGCCCGGGACCACGGTTCAATTCCCGACGCGGCAGGGTTGTGGACCAGGGTCAGCGGACTCTATAATTCTCATCTCGGTGCCTACTCTAACCAGGGATCACACTCGGCAACTCTGGGCATTCGCTTGCCTCATCTCCACAACGGCCCCCCCACAGACGCCGGGGATGCCTGGTTTCACCTTGGAGATACCCAGTAGGGACCATCTCACAGGGAAAGCCAGGACGGGTTCCCCAGCGTTCTACTGCGCAGAGATACTCCTTCGGGAGTCGATTCTAGCGCATTACAATCCCACAAATAATTAATTAAATATCTCCCACCTACTTTCTTCACTTCTTCTACAACATATGCAACCCTGCCTCGCTACCTTTGACCTCGCCGCATGTACTTTGCCACATCATTCTTATAACATTGTAATCTGACCTCAGAGTTGTGATGTTCCCTTACTCTCTTTAGTGCAGTGAGCTGAAACCTTTGCTTTCAGCTCATTCATTATTCAGTTAGCACCTTCTATGTTGCTCCAAAAAGTACCCATTTCTCAAAAAACTCTCACCCGAACCCACAGCTTCTATTTAATTACGGAGCTAAATTGATTATCAAATCCTAGGAAGAGGGGATGTCTCCCAGATATCTCCCAGCTTCAGCAATTTCTCAACTTCAACCACAGTATCGATCGATTTGGTCACTATTATTTTCCGGTGACGTGACACGGAGCCTGATTTAGAATTTGGTGCTTGGCTTACTCCATCACAAGTGACATAGGATATAATGGACTTGTAATTTGGCAGGCGGGCTATCCGTCACGTTTGTGACGCCAAACACTGAATCAGGCACGTACCAGGGATGAAAGACCAGGAGCAACCAAAGAAATACATCAAAGTTCACTCTCTACAGAAGCAAAGTGTACTTCCTGTGACATTGGCAACCATTGTGCTTAAGGCTATTTAAAGATGGCCGCGGAATGGGGTTTGATGGGGCTAGGGAATGGTGGACAAGTTATGTCATTAATTTGTTACATTTGGATTAATCATGCTTAGGAGTAGGGAGGGAAGCTGCTGTTGAAAAGCACAAATTCGATTCAGACCGAATTAATGACCCCATGAACTGAAACATATTCAAATTGTCGAAAAAAACAACGAAATCAACAGGATTTTTATTATGACTTCTTTTTCAACATTACCCTTGCTTTACTACCGACATTTGTATGAAATGGAACCTCTTTTATCTTGATCAAAGACACAGTGACTGCTCTCTGTCCCATCGACCTCAGAGGGATGAAAGGCGCCTGGGAGGGTGCCATTGAACCTCTGGTTCCACAGATGTATGGGGTCTCATCCAGACAGCTGGGCTCTTCAATCTATTTAACACCAGGACAATTTACCCCACAGTTCCACCAGATGTTGTGCTGCATCTTACGCCCATTAAACCGCAGTGTGGCTCCAACCGTGCTGTAGGCTATTCAGGTCACCTAATATAAATAATGCCTGGGGTCCCTTTTATTAGAGCCCATGCCTCTGGTGGCGATTACAGATGCTTACTAGTTTTACTGAAAATGTGCCTTTTAGCCCAAACTGGATTTCAACGTTGATATTGTAGGTAAATATTTTTTATAAAGCATTGTTCAAGCTTTCAATCAAGTCTGTGGCACCAGGATATGTTTCCACCTACCTTCCCACTAGATTGGCACATACCCTCAGAAAAACTGGTTAAGGTGTAATGTTTGTAGGCATTTGGTTCGTTCTGTGTGTAAACTCATCATCCACCATACGTTCAATCACATGTATTAATGTAAGCGATATTGTCCTTTAGTACAGCTGGTTCATTAGGTACATTGTTACTTGTATTTTTTTTATTTGTGCCGTTTTATTTAGCGCAAAAGTGGTTTTAAGGCATCAGAGCTCTTTATGCAAAAGACTACATTACAGAAGGTCACTTTTTTTTGTTTGTTTGTGGTTTTTTAGGCAGTGGGAGATTGAGGGCCTCATTATGAGTCTGCGGTCCGTGGACCGCTGTCTTGGCGGTGGTGGGCCGACCATGTTATGAGTTGTGCTCATTGGCATTGGGAAGACGGCTGCCGAGCCGCTGGCTCTGCCATGCAGACCTCCGGGGTCGCAGTTGTCTGAGGGCAGCCTCCACAGAGTCGTACAGAGGTGCAACACCGTCGTCCGTATTACAAGTTGGCCAACCGCAGTGGTTGGGCCACCGTCCAATGGTCGGCAAAGACAAAGGATTTGGGTTGAATGCTCAACCCTTTCCTGTTCTTCTCAGCAGATTTCAAGGTGGATCTCTTTCTCCATGTCCCCCCTACACAGCAGCATCTTCACCCTGAGGAATACAACCCCGTCTGCAGCAAAATACAGGTAAGTACTTTGGTATTAAAGAGCCATTACCTGGACTGCCCACATATAGGTCCGACTCCGGCAATGGGTAGATGGTATTTTTTATATATCTCATGCATTTTTGGGCATTCAACAAACATGCAGTCAGAATGTACACACAGTCATCAATATATATATATAGGCATACATTGCCCAAACTGAAAGACCACAGCAGCCACAACTCCGGCCCCTGGGGAAACTCGTAATATGGCGATCGGAAGGCCAAAGGTGCAGTGGTCTTATGTTGGGGGCAGGTACGGTCCATTAGCAGTCGGACCACTGAACTCGTAGTAAGTCCCTAAGTGATTCAACCCTAGTTCCCAAATTCCAAAGTCAGCTGGTTATGGTGGTTATGCCACATCTCCTCCCTTCCCCCTCCACCCCCCAACAACGAAATAAACCAGAACGCCTCTTCAGGCCCCCGAGATGTAGTGGTAGGAAGTGCACTTGCTTTTGAGATGATAGTTGTAGTCGTAGGCAGCCTAGACATGCTTGACTACTTTTCGTGGCACCCCTCCACCGCTTCAAGAATGCCTAGCTATATAGTTGTAGTATAGTTACTCACTCACAAACTGCCTCACTCACTCCTACCTCCAAATGTCTTAGAAAAATTTCCAAGAGATAGCCCTATCCCTTGGAGGCCAGCACAGTTTGACTAGAACTAAGAATCAATATTAAAGGGGCCTTTTATTTCAAGCAAAGCAATATTTAATCTAATGTGAGCCAAATGATGGACAACAATTGTGAGATCCAGAATGACGGGTGTCCTTTTTTACTTATTATCAGAATAAAGCATTATTGTTCCATGGAATAGAAAGGAGTGCAGAGAAGGGAGTCAGTACTCATGCATATTGTGGAGGGGCTTATGGACTCTTCTCTCACATACCTGCCATGGGACAGCAGGTATCTATGTATTCTTTAACGAGTTTTGTGTTGTGTTGGCCTCACATTACCTTGGTCATTTCAAAGTGCTTGAAGAGAGACAAATACAAAAAAACCCATAAATGATCAGAAAAGATTTTGGCAGGAATTCCACCCCTGTCCTGTGCAGTCACGAGTGTCACTCCTCACTATGGAGAATAAATTTGCACACCAAGAGTTAGCAAATCCCTTTCCGTGTCATTATCTCTTATTCTAGGGACTTTTCCGCTATAATTTACTATCTACACCTAGCAGGTGGTAAATGGCAGTAGGGATTAAAGAGGGTTCCAGGTGAGGTCTTGTACAGCAGGGCAGGGGCTACTGGGGGAGCTCTGCACAAATATCCTGTGTGTGAGAGGAGGTGGGGAGGTGGCAAGCCATGCCTGGGGCCTCCACCTCCCTCACACCCGATAAAACCAAGCCCGGTATGCCACCACTTAGGGGTTTCAGGTTCAAGAACACTGGGCCACATGGAATTGGCCTGGCAGCAATCCTCCCATTGGTACCACGCCAGCCAACCCATTATCGGTGCCTTGGTGTTTTCTATAGCTAACAGAAATTAAGGAGACATAAATGAAATTGAAGATGAACAAGAAAGGGTGATCATTTGCTAAATGATAGAGTGTACTATGAATACTTGAATCAGAAGTCCAGGCACTGTTCATTGATGACCAATTCCTTAATTTCCTAAAATGCCCTTCAATAATATTGATTTTGATATCCTTTGATTTATTTACAAGTCGTAATTAGCTCAATTGATGAGACTAGAGGTGTATCTAATTTGGTGATCCATTAGAATTTTAGACCAATAGTATTATGATGCACAAGCACTACTGATAGTTTTAATTTGGGGAAGCCAAACCATACATAAAAGGTAGTCTTTATTCTGTTTTCATATGCGACTTGCATGGTCTGATGCTTACTTATTTAATAATACAATATCTTTTAGTCTTTAAACTTTGTCCGCATAGCCAGTTGCACCATTTTCTACCTAGTGGTACCCTCAGCTACTAAGAAGATCAGCGGATCTTCATTAAGTGGTATTATTTTGAAGGATTTTCTATAGAACTTACACCTAAATACTTGATCGTACATACCAATCTTGTGTATTTAGAATATTTTATATTACATCAACATGTCAACTGATTTACTTGACAGATTATTATTTCTACAGTTTTATGTCACAAAATTTGATTTTGAAAAATTCAAAGACTAGACACAAAAAAGGGAATGATTGGATAGGAAAGGGTAATGAAAACAGAAAAAATGGGAAAATGACGATGAGAAGGAAGAGAAAAAAAGAGGTATGAGGAAAACAAAGGAGAAATACTTAAGATAAAATTCAAAAGAGGTGGCGAGAAGGGGGTGCAAAAGGAAATAAAGGATGTTGGTAGAAAGGGGAAAAAAATGAATATGAGGTGTTACTACAAAAAGAAAAAAGATAGTAAAAAACGAAATATTTATATATATATATATGTTGAAGAACAATAGGATATTATGAGGTACTAAAAAGAAGTTAAGACTAAAAGAAGGAAAATGTTAAATAATGCTGCTGGGAGTCTTGGTGCTATTTAAAATCCTGTTATAAGCTGAAAAATGAGGTAAGAGTCAGACTTAGCAGCATCTTGTGGAAGGCCATCTCTGATCCCGGAAGCACTCTGGCACACGACTATCTAAACCAGGTCCTAACGACTTTTCAGTCTCTAGACCCTAACACTCACCCAGCCAGCTTTAAACAGAGTGATAAATTCAGTAGCAAAAAAGCTCTCCTCTCTCAACGACAAATCGCTGCTGTCAAAGAGGTCATACACCTGGATCACAATAGGCACATATGGTCTCTTAAAGCCTCAACTGTTTGGGCAAAAGGCAAACCTGAGGCTGCTGAACCACCAGTTAGGTTGCTTCCCTACTCGATGCAACTCTCCTGTCTGGAGAAGAAATTCCATCAAGAACACGTGTCGGCTTTGTCATTTTCCAAAGGAAGACATCTTTCATATTGTTTGAGCTTGCCCCGCCTTGATGACAGAATGATGACGTCTGTGGAAACTGCACTTTATGACCAGCCTACAAGGAGAGCCTCTAATGCTCTACTGGAAATCCCTGAAATTTAAGAGTCTGGTGGAAACTACATTGGCTAAGCTGACCCCATAGTGAGTGGTTGTTCTCCAACGCCAATGCCTGCTTGCACTTCGCGCACTCAATGGCCCTAGGGTATTCGGTTTTAGTGTGCCCTCCAAATCTAGGTCACGTTGCACTTGCTTCTCGCTTGTTCATCCACTCACTCTCCCTTGGCTTACCAACCCTGTAACCTGCACCAACCCTTGCAGCTAGGGTCTTTCGTCGGTTATACTGTTACTCACGCCTCTAATTTTAATGCATGCAATAAGCAATTTTTTTACGCCTCTGCCTGATGACTCAACGACCTGCTCATGGCTTAGCGCGTATCTACGCGCTGCACCTACTTTTTCTGCTAATGCACTAAGCATCTTCCCTGCAACTGTTTATTAATGTATTTATGAGTCTTCCGGTTTCTTTGAATGGGCAACATGTTGTACTAAACCATTTTTACCAGCGAACGAATAAGTCACAGAGATCAACGCTACAGCTGGACTTTTTATTGTATTTTCTATTTTAATAGGTGTTTTAATTGTAAGTTTTACTTAACTGAACAATAAAGATTAATTAATTCATTCATACTGCTGAAAGTAAAACAAAATCTAAGTTATGAGGCACATTTCAATGTTTCTCAATCTCATCTTTATCTTAAACTTTACCCAGCTACTCTTAGATCCTGGGAAATTTATTAACGTGTTAGAAATCCCATTTAATCGCCAGTTCCATCATTTTGAGACTGATTCGTTTAATGTCTTTATGGAGTTTACTTGAAACAAACTAGTCGTCTTGTTTCTTTCTGTTACACAGAGGGATTACCAATGTTTCCGTTTCATTTTCTCTAGGTCAATGTTGTTTAATATCTTCATTCCTGATCACCCTCTCTGTATATATGGGTTTTTTTAATATAATTTAATATGTTTCACTTTAGTATCCACTTGCTGCTAGGGCACTCTCTGAACACCGTGTTGACGTGCTCCACCTTTTTTTTGTTAAAATGTTGCTCTAACTGGGTGCATCATTTCCCTTCGTGCCTTCACTGACATGATTTCTCTCCTGCTATTAGTCGCGGTCATTGAACAGTGCTTTGTCACGTGACCATTGTCTGCAATTCTTTGTTGTAGTGAAATGGCAGTCTATGCCTTCAGTATGATCCTACAGGGACTCCATTTGCACAAGTCCCAGGGTTTCAACTCAGGTCATAACTATTATTGATTTGCACCGATTTACTAAAATGGCGCCTAACCTGAGGAATTCTACTGTTTAGAAATCAAGTCACCGCACTGTAATGCTCTGCACAAGAAACTATCTGTGCTTATCTGGAGAACAAGTTGACGTCACTGGAGGGGAAGTGAGCATAGATGCAGAACCACACCCACCCTATGTTAGAGAGGCATGTCCTGTGGAATAACCACTTCCTACTGGTTTGAGGTGCTGAGTGAAACACCACTTCCTGCTAATCTGATGTGGGCAGCAAGAGGAAACTCACACGGAGTCATGTGTGTGTGTGTGTGTGCGTGTGTGCGTGTGTGTGTCTGTGTGTATGTGAAGGGGGCAGAGCCCCCGCCCCCCCCCCCCGCACACACCAGCGGTGCTCCGCCATCCAGGGGTTCTGGAGTGGCTTGAACGGTGGAGGCCTCACAGGACCACAGCTATGGAACCTCCATGAGATGTAACCCTGGGGGCAGGGATTGTGATGTGCTTGGTTTTATATAGCACAATCCCTGATGAGACACTAATGTGCCTCCTCCCATGGATGACACACTCCTGTCCACCACTGGGTTGGGGCTCACAGCAGTAAGGCCAAGCCTCAATTAACAACACAGCTAAACAACTGCCAATACGGCTAGTTTATTTCTGCCTTTAGTCTATAAAAACAGATTGAAAATCCAACAACATGTATCGAATACTTCTCTTTCTGTCTGGAATACATCTTTTTCTTTTTATTCGTTTTTTTGCATTTCAAAAATTAAGCATTTTATACAATTTCAACACATAATTGACATTTGCACCTCATATCAAAATCATATTTCATAAAACATTATCTTCTTTATCATTCTCTCACTCTCTCCTATTCTCTTCACACACTCATTTCTTACATTCAGCACTCAACCTACCCACACACTCCAAGTCTTAATTAAAAAAAACTTTACATGTGTTATTTACAAAAACAGCCATGGGAAATGATATAACAATACATCAAACAATTTTTTCAAAATTATACTTCATTTTAAATTCCTATAGCTGGAAGAAGAACTGGTCTACGCGTTTCGAAGTCTCATAAAATGGTGGAGTTCTCATCACTCCTGTGGGGACACTGCTGATGGAAGAGTTCATGTGTGTTATGTTGTCTATATGGGTTGGGTTTTGATGTTGTGCATAAGGAACAGATTGTTTTTGGCTCTGCACCTATGCATGAAGGTCAATGGTTTGCCACTTAAGCATCAGATGGAAGAGTGTGGATGGTTAGAAAGCGTGTGGCTGAATTGTGGTCTATGCGGGAAGTGGTTTAGTGCCATGTGTGCATGTGAGTGACTGTTCAGATCATGCTTCAGCAAGCATGTAGCTGTGCATATGCATGAGTGCTGGGGAAGAATGAGAAATGATGCAGACATGCCTGCAAATACCTATAATTACAGTCTATTATGCGGTTTTCACCACACTGAATATGGTGCCTTGGCAAGTCCCCACATGGGTGCATAAGAGGAGTGGCCCATAGGAGCCAGCATTACGCAACTGTCCATGTTACTTGCTCTAAGGAGTTGGCTCAGTGGCAGTTAACAAGCAGCAAATACCAATGGCCATTATGCAGCCAGACGCGGCCTTGGCTCAGCGGACTCACCTAGAAGCAACAGGGAATGGCAGAATGCGAAATTAGGCAACCGCCTATGGTACATGCCCTGTGGAGCTCAGTCAGGAGTGACAGGCAGCAACCTATGGGAATTAGCATTATACCATTGGCTATGGTACATGCTGTGATGAGTCCACTGGGAGTGTCAGTGGGCAGCCATGGTGCATGCCTGGTGAATCCACCCAGGATAGGCAGAGAGCAACCCATAGGAATGGGCCTGGAACAATAAGCTACAGCCCCAGCAGGCCGGATGGCTCAGTGAGTTAAGTAACCACCGGAAACATATGTAGAGATTTGCATCCTGGCATGACTGACTCAGCCTTGCATCACTGTGAGGTTAGTAAACTGGGCAAACACTAACTTTACTTATAATATGTGTTATTTACAGCACTTTGGCAGTGGCGTGGTATCCTAAGCTAATTAGAAAGCTCAAGGTATATTTTAAAAACTAAATAGAACCAATATATTTTAAGAGAATATGCCAAGGAAGAAGAGCAACATTATCATTCGAGACAGCACTGTGGACACCACTGGAAACTCAAGATTATTTGTTATGATTTTTATCAATAAAAAAATTGCATTTTTACTATTTAATAAATTCAAACAAATATTTAGTAGATTAGAGTAGAAAGTCTTACCTGGAGTGCGCCTTGGACTTGCTGAGAGCCTTGCTGAGGGCGGAAGGGGTTGAGCGTCTTCGTTGGACTGAAGTCTTCATCTTCTGTTAGAGGAAAGAAGAGAACACGCATCAGGTAGGGGTTTGCACTCACATCACAATGTAGATAGGTCAGTAGTGTGTCTAGAATGATGTTTAGGAGGTAAACAAATTGGGTGACACCTACAAAGGGCAATCCTACAAACCATATATATATGCATATTCACTGAAACAACCAAAGCTTACAGGGGGTTATAGTTAGGGTGATGTTTTACCCACACACATCCACAGAAATTCAGCATTATAACTAGACTTATGTTAAGAAACTATAACTTATGGTCTAAAGTTACTTAACAGCATGAGTTATAGTTTCTTTAGATGAGTACACCTCTAACTACTGAATGTGTACAGTTTTGTGTGGGTAAAATGCCAACCTAATGATAATGTCCCAGTAACCTTTTTTTTCAGTGTATTTCTATGTTCTTTTTAATGTAAAGTAATACATAATTACGGTACAGGGCCATGCTTTTCCCCGGACCCAGCGGGTACCAGTAGGTACCCGTGGATCTGCAGAGGATCTGTGTCCCTAGATATGTATAAATGTATTTCTTTAATGACTCCCAAACTCCTGAGTAGATTTCCTAGCATTTACAAATGGGGCTCTTTCTAAATCAAGATCTACCTTTCTGTCACTAACATATTCAACTAACTTTGCATAAAGTAATATTTTATTACCATACGTAAAGCCAATCTCCCGACACGGGAGGGTATGAGGGGGGTCACATCCGCCCCCCCCCCCCCACACCCCCCCAGCCTCATTAAGCCAATTAAGCCCTGGGAACCCTGGGCCTTATGTTCTTTAAATGAGATCCCTCCATATTAGGCCCTGGGGACTACACTCCCAGGGCTTTTTTTTAAAGAGGGAAAGGGGGCCAATTGGCCACCCTACCTCAGCCTTTAAAAGGCCCCGGGGATCACATCCTCCACAGTATCTCTTTTAAAGGGGAGGAGGGCCACACAGCCTGACCCACATGTGGCCCTGCAAACCTCATCCCCAGGTCCCTACGTATATTCCAGAGGGGAGGGGAGCCAAGCGCCATTCCTTATTAGGCCCTGGGGACTGCATCCTGAAGGCCTTTTTTTTAAAGGGGAGTCCACCCCCAGAAACAAAACTTCTAAAAAGGGGAGGGGGCCACGTGGCCCCCCTCTCCAAGTCTGTTTAGGCCCTGGGAACCCCAAAGCTTTTTTCTTTAATTAGAGATGGGGTGCGCTGCCCCTAACCCTGAGCCACTATTGGCCCTGGGGACCCCATCTACTGGAGCCTGCATTACTTAAAGATGGGTGCCCTGGTGCCCACCCAGAACACCCACCATACACTTGTTGGGGGATGTGGCCGTCCCTAAATTCCCTGCAGCCCTAGCCAGCTCCTGCATGCAGTGGGAGCCTGCATTACTCCCACCTGCAGGGAGCAGTTACTTATGCTACTCCTTATGGGTGGGAGCAATAATTTGATCTGTTTCCCAGCCTGTATCAGTGTGGGCCGGGAAACAGATGAAGAGTCTGCTCCCAGCTCGCTTTGTGTTTCCTTCCACACAGCGGGAGGTTGAAATATTTTACTCAGGTTTCCCTGTCCACGCCAGGCAGGGACACTGCTATGCCCCGGGGGTGGGTTCCCTGGGACAAAGCGCCCCGGGGAATGGTGTCCACGGACCATAGAAGGCTTTAGAAAGGGGGCTGCATGGCACCACTCTCCTTAAATTGGAAATACCAGCCCTGAGTGATAGAGTCCCCATGGCCTTTTAATGGCTCTAAGAGGGAGGCCGTCCCCCTTTTTGGAGAATTTCGGCCCTTGAGTTGGCTTCCAGGGGCCCTATAATGATTCAAGAAAGGGACTGCATGACTTCCCTGATCTGTTCTGGAATCCAACCCCCACAGGAGTGAGATGGTTCAAGGGAAATTAAGCTCCCATAGCCAATCAGAACACTCCATTTTTTAATTGGCACTCCCACAAGAGTCTCGTGTGCCTCTCGCGGACCCAACTGTCCAGATATACAAATATTGTTCATCCTTAATTTCTCAAAAATTACTGAACAGATTTACACCAAATCACAAAAAGCACAATCTGTGTAACACATTCAAGCTTTCTGCCCAATTTGGTGTCATTCCACTTAGTACATTATGCTGTAGCCCTTCTTAAAGAAGCAGATGGAAAATGCAATTGGATTTTGCATTTTGGGACCCCCCTTTTTTCTTGGCCCCTTACTTGATGGATCATGCTGAAACTTTGCATGCCCAAACTAGTTGAAAAGTAGCACCTTTTTGGAAAGTTTTGTGGAGATTCGTGAAATGGGGGGAAACTCCCCCCCCCCCCCAAAAAAATAAATAAATATATATATATATATATATATATATATATATATATATATATATATATATATATAGATAGATAGATAGATAGATAGATAGATAGATAGATAGATAGATAGATAGATAGATAGATAGATAGACTGAATAAAACAAAGGTTAGGGTGGTAGTTAAGTATGGTAATAATATCTAACTTTATGTTCAAATTCACTGAAAAAAACAAAGGTTACAATGACGTTATAGTTAGGCTTTGTATTAATGTAATATTATTTTAAAGAACAAAACAACTGTTATAGTGTACTGAGCTAACTATAATGTGTGCCCCTGCCGCTCACTGCTTATGACCTGAAATATAATAGAACTCATGACTTGGTAAATTAAATCATTGAGGGCATCAACAGTGAATAAGGGGCTGGGATGTGGCTTCAATAAGGTGGCAGAGACAGCACCAGCAAGCAATAGCACAAACATCTAAGGACGACCAGTAGGCCGATGGAAGGGAAAGAGTTGTCTAACGGCAGGGATACGGAGGGGCAATGGGGGAGCCAAAGGGGATAGTCTCTAGTCGCAAAACAGAAACACCATAGGTACCCCTGCATGACCAGAAGGGCCTCAGATGTTATGCATCGGTAGCAAGGGAAGCCTAGAAGCTACTGTGCACAGCCCAAAGGCGCCCTCACATCCAGAGCGCGTAAAAGATCCTATGCCTTATGGCTCTGTCAGCGATTTATGCTGTTATAGTGTTGCCAACCTGGCTTAAAAAGGTGACTAGTGATTTATGACTGCTGAAGGATTTGTGGCCTATATTATGGCATGATTTATGGTGCATATCAATGACCTCGGATAGGTCATGTTGAATTATGACCCATCTTGTGATGTATGACTGACATCTTATAAAACAGCAGCCTTTTATCTCCACCCAAGAACTCTGAGTCTGATTGATAGGGAGGTTTCAGGGGTGGGGGAGGGAATGGCTGCAAGAAGCCCGTTTGGACCACTAGTTTGGAGCGGGTTTGCACCTTTTCCAAGGGCTGGAATGTACAGTAGTGCAAGTAGCCATTGATTGCTGCATTGTTACTTCCTGTTACACATCCCCTGGGATGGCCGTAACAACATTGCTTGCTTTGATGTCACTTCCTGTTACATTGCTCTTTGGGAAACCTATAGAGTCTCTGATTGCTTTGATGTTACTTCTTGGTATATAATTCTATGGGGTGCCTATACGGGTATGGATTGCTTCAATGTTACTTCACATACCTTGCAATGATGATTGCAGAAAAATAATTGAAACTTTTTATACCCCCCAAGTCAAGTATGCCTCTGCAGAAGGAAAGGTTTGGGGTTAATTGGATGTGTGACTTTACAACGCATGTATTTACCGCGCATGCCTTTGGCATATGTTCTTTACCATACATGCCTCTACCACGCATGGCAAATATAGTTAAGGTTAAACCCCTATATATATTTTTTTTCATTTATTTTCCTTTTAGTGGGAGACCCCCTAAACCCTCCCTTTTTTAAACTACTTTTATAACCCTATATCCCCTACCTAACCCTAAACCCTAGAAATACCCTTACCGATCTATACCCATACCTACCCATAAACACTAAAGTTAACTGTACCACAATATAAGACTATCCACCCATGAACCCTGAAATAGCACTTACCACCATATACCCCTATCCACCCCATCATTGCCTGTGTGAGATGGTGGTATTTGAAATGATCTGGCTCTGAAGATGGAAGGGTACCCAGCAGGCTGGGGACATAAATCACCTTTCTGTTTAAAAACTCTTTTCCATGGCGTTGTTTGGAGGCGCTGAGTCTCACCCTGGCGGGACTGGCACTGCAGATGGGGCAGCGAAACCACCCTTTGTCTGACAGATATATCACCGCGTGGTAATGTACACAATGGAGCAGAAGGAAGTGTCTGGCTCTGAGCTCAAGGGCTTCAAGGAGCACTTTGTTTATATAATGCAGCCGTGGCCAACATTTTACAAAACCAGTCTGCGCAACCTCAGTGACCTTTTGCGTAGCTTGGCTGGGACGCTACCATTGCTCTTCTTGCTTTCAAAACAAACTAAACCCACTAGGAAGGAATAATGCGAGGCAACTTATCTTCAGCCTTCCCACCTGTCCAGGACAGCGCACACATTTTCGTAACTCCAGGCATAATATCATTTTTGCCACTGGAGCGCTCCCTTCTTCCAAAACAAGGCAACTTTATGGGGCCTTTTGTCGTAATATGGAGCTACCTATTGGAGTAAACCTAAAGTTCAGGGCTTCGCTTCTGGAGGCGCCAGGCCTGACACCTAAGAAGGGGCCTGGTTGAACTTTCAGGCTCCGGGCAATAGAAGTAAAACCTCAAACAAGGACAACGATGAGCTATGACAGTCCACTCTGGTGGCATTTGTTTCGTGTATCATCAAAGTTGTGTGAAGGCTGCCTCTTAACGGGGCGGTGGGGTTTGTTACTCAGACCGGGACTGGGAGCCTGTGTATGTTCTCCACCCAGGCTGTCAATATAGCTGGGTGGAGAAAGTGCTAAATTCGTATGACTGTTTGGCCGGACCAAGATCGCCGGCCAAATCGTCATGCGCGCTTAAGAAAGTGCCCACCACTGCTCCCACAACACCGTGACAGCCCAGTCCCGCCCGCATCTAAAGTGTAAACCAGCTGAGCCAGGGTGGAAAGGTAAAAAGATAATAACATTGCATTATTACCATTGTATTTTTCCTTTCTGAACTGCTCACAGAGCAGTGGGGCAGTGCTCCTCTACCTTAGCGGTAGAGCCACCGCTGCTTTGTAGGGAGTTTGCACCATGTCCGATTGTGTTACAATCCGAGGCCCTGGCTTTTTAAATCTTTGATTTCATTCTCAGGGGACGCCATGCTGTCGAGCTCTTGCAGATTCCAGCTAGGAGTGTGCGACATTTGAAATGCCTGCTTGGCTGTTGGAATTTTGTATACAGAAAGAGCACATGATTCAATTGTAGAACACAGAGTTGGCACACCTCTTCTTAGACATTGGCTTGTGAGTGAAGCAAACATCACTGATGACGTTTTGGGGGAAAGGGTGACTTCAAAATAAATAATCTTTAACAGGCAGGTGTTTTCAAATTTTGCAAGACTTTTGTGAGACTGCCTTTTGGTAGGGAAGGTGGTATGAGCCGGAGCCTGGATGCTTGGTCCCAGGAGACAGCTCCCAGGCATTCACAAGGGCTTCAGAGCTCCCACTGCAGTCTGGCCTGAGCTCCATGCTCCAAGACCTTCTACTACCCAGGAGCATAGCTTGGGCAGTAAGATTTGGTGGGTGTGACCTTCAGATTTCCTGACAATCACCGTGGCATATCATGTTAATCATTATGAAATGAATGATGAAATGAATTCGTACTTGTATAGCGCACTTATACCCTGAGGCGTCTTGGTGCTGTACGCATACCGCTGTGGAACCCTTCCTGGCTTTTCCCTGTGAAATGCCCACTCCTGAGCACCCCAAAAGTGAAGCCAGGCATCCCAGCGCTGTTGTGGAGATTAAGCAAGCTACTGCCCAGAGTTGCAGAGTGGGACCCATGATTAGAATAGGCACCGAAGCGAGAATTATCAGGTCAGAGGAAATTGAGCCCAAGACCCGCCGAGGCAGGAATTGAACCCTGGTCCTGGGCCAGCCCTCTGCATCAGGGACTGCCGCTCTAACCATTGAGCCACACTTATCCACTCATTATATGAGAAGCATCGCTTAAGGGGGTTTTAAGGCCAGTGGAAAGGGAAAGGAGTTCAGATTGTGAGGGAGTGAAATGAACCATGTTTTATGACCGTCAAGATTGAGATGAGTGTGTGTGTTTCTGTCTTGGTGAGTATTTAAAAATCCCAGGTTCAAACCCAAAGACACCCTACCATACCCGACTGAAAGCTCCTTTACCCAACTATTTATTAAATAAGAAAGTTATTAGGGGGAGTGTAACACCCCAAGCCACACCCCTGCTTCTACTTGGTTGGGTCTTTAGCATATACTGTATGTGCCTCAGTGGGTTTGGCAGGCGGCTGCTCTGGCCTCCTTGTTTGGTTGGCCGATGGCTACCTCTGCAGTTGGTGAAGATGTTTTCCTGCACGGTTGCTGTGGATTCACTCCATTCTTGTCTTTCTGGTGCCATGTTGGTTGTCTGGGAAGGGGTCCCTGGTGGAGGTGGGAGGAGGCAGTGTGTTGCTACTTTATTTGTCTTGATCCTGTATAGCATGTCAGTGTCTTGTCGTTTTGGGATGCCCGGAGTGGGGTTTCCTGGCTTTGGTATATTCTCTAATATGTCAGGTCTTGGACGACGGGTAATATGTGAATTATTTACCATTAATCTCCATTATTTATTTTTATCCCAATGCAGCACAACAAATAAAGTTGCGACTCACATGGCCCGGATCTACTAACCTTTCCAGCAACACACCACAGCAGTACAATTTGCTGCTTGCTGCTCTGTGTTGTGTCAGAGGGAAAGAGCAGAAATGCACCATATCTACCAAATATGGCATACATCTGCTCTCTTAAGGGGTACTTCCTGTGGCATATGTCTCTATCTGCATGCATGCAAAGAGGAAACAACAAGGAAAAACGAAGATATTTCTCCTTACTATGCCTCTCTCAGATACACCTTTTTGGCACCAGCTCAGGTTTACGGCCTTTAAGTACAGCCATGCTCCACCCATGCAATGCCTACACAATGCAGGTCAGTAATAATGAAACCTAATATCTCCTGGTAATTGGGCCTGTGTACTGTAGTGCTCATGCCCAGCTTAGCCACACTAGCACTGCGACCGTAGTCAGTAGCAACCAGCATGACCCGATGGTGTCATAGATATTTTCTGGCCAAGTGCGGTAACTGAGAGCTGCTGCACTTCAGTGGGGATGTCAGGGTCTTTACACGGGCATCCGCAGCGTGCCATTGTACCATTGTGGGGTTGCCTAGAGTCACTTGAGACCCATTGCATCGCACCAAATTGTCTAGCCAAGGGATTTCACTTGAGTACCGTTGTGCCACACTGGGTTGCCCGCAGCGCTTGAGTCACTGCGCCACATTGATTTGTCTAACCAAGGGTGGCTCTTGAGAGCCATTGAGGCACACTAGCGTTGCCTAGTGACCCGCAGCACTTGAGAGCCATTGCATCACACCGAATTGTGTAACCAAGGGCGGCTCTTGAGAGTCATTGTGCCACGCTGGGGTTGCCTGGAGACAGGCAGCACTTGAGAGCCATTGCACCAGCCTGAATTGTCTAACCAAGGGTGGCACTTGAGAAGCATTGTGCCTCACTGGGGTTGCCTAGCGACCCGCAGTACTTGAGAGCCATTGCACCACACAGTATTGTGTAGCCAAGGATGGCACTTGAGAAGCATTGTGCCACACTGGAGTTGCCTAGCGACAGACAGTACTTAAGAGCCTTTGCCCCACACTGAACTGTCTAGCCAAGGGTGGCACTTGAGAAGCATTGTGCCTCACTGGGGTTGCCTAGTGACCCGCAGCACTTGAGAGCCATTGCACCACACAGTATTGTGTAGCCAAGGATGGCACTTGAGAAGCATTGTGCCACACTGCAGTTGCCTAGCGACATACAGCACTTGAGAGCCTTTGCACCACACAGTATTGTCTAGCCAAGGATGGCACTTGAGAAGCATCGTGCCACACTGGGGTTGTCTAGTGACCCGCAGCACTTGAGAGCCATTGCACCACACTGATTTGTCTAGCCGAGGGCGGTTCTTGAGATCATTGTGCCACACTGGGGTTGTCTAGTGACCCGCAGCACTTGAGAGCCATTGCACCACACAGTATTGTCTACCCAAGGATGGCACTTGAGAAGCATCGTGCCACACTGGGGTTGCCTAGAGACAGGCAGCACTTGAGAGCCATTACACCAGCCTGAATTGTCTAGCCGAGGGCGGTTCTTGAGATCATTGCGCTGCACTGGGGTTGTCTAGTGACCCGCAGCACTTGAGAGCCATTGCACCACACAGTATTGTCTAGCCAAGGATGGCACTTGAGAAGCATCCTGCCACACTGGGGTTGCCTAGAGACAGGCAGCACTTGAGAGCCATTACACCAGCCTGAATTGTCTAGTTGAGGGCGGTTCTTGAGATCATTGCGCCGCACTGGGGTTGCCCCCACAGCTTTCAGCGTGCCGCGCTTTGACTTTCATGCTTTTGGCGCAGTGGCTTGAGCAACACACTGCTTGCCTTTGTTTTGTTGCCATAGCAACAAGCTGGAGTTCCCCCAGCAGGCCCAGAACGTGTTTCATTGCCTTAACAGTGCAGGCTGTGTCTGCTCATTACTCACCCCTCCCTGCCAAGTTCTGCTCTGTGTTTCTTGGCACGTGCTCTCCTAATATTCTCCATTCCAGGCCCGTGCGCGGCCTCTGTCAGTTCAAGTTATTACAAGTGGTGCTATTTTAACTCATCGGCGCTAGCCATGGACTTTTTGAAAATAAACACATTTTTCTTAAAGTTTACTTACAAGATCCTCGGACTATTGTTGCAAGTGATGGAGGGGAAGGCTAAATACATTGCACAATTTACGGGTAATTTTGCGCTTTATAGTCTTGTATTATCAGTTGTACTGACGACATTTGCACCAAAAGTAGCTGGCCAGTGCTATGGGGGCGTTTGCACTGACAGACTGGTGCAAACATGCAGATTGCAGTAGTCAGTCAATACAAATACTGCTTTTGCACGAATGTGTGAAAAGGATTATGACAGATTGCACTGGTAAAAATATTACCCCAAAGATGATGCAGTCAACAAAATCCTGCAAAACTAGACCATTCTGATTATTAAAATAAACAACAGAAGCAATGCTTCCAAATCCAGCAGCATAATCGTGATGACAATCAATCTTAGCTCAATTGTCATATTGCAATTGATGAACATTTAGAGAGTTAATAGCAGGCGAGGCTGGCACAGGTAAGAGTAAATAAAACAACTTACCTTGCGCTCGCCACATCGCTGAGTCTGCGATTCGGCAAGCGCAAGGTAAGTGATTTTATCGATTTTTTTATTTTCTTTCTCTATTCTGTCATCTGTCGACTTACTTCACTCTACCAGCCCTGCCCCACTGCCCCACAGCCCTTACCTGCGCCGGCCGCGCCTGCTTAACCCCTTCGAGGCGGATGACGAGCTCAGCTCGTCATGAGTGTAACCTGCCCTGCGCTCATGACGAGCGGAGCTCGTCATGAACCGCAGGGTTTTTAAAACTTCAGCGCGCAGCGGGAAAACCCGCCTTGCGCATGCGGTTAATAGATTCACTAGGTAAAAGGAGAAGTGGAGTAGTGTGGCTCACTGGTTAGAGCAGGCAGACCCTGAAGCAGAGGTCAGACCCGGGACCAGGGTTCAATTCCCGACGCGGCAGGGTCTTGAGCTCAAATGTCCATGGACTCGATAATTCTCGCTTCGGTGCCTGACCTAATTATGGGCTCACACTCTGCAACTCTGGGCATTAAGCTTGCTTTATCTCCACAACGGCCCCCCGCGGCGGGATGTCTGGCTTTCACCTTGGGGATGCCCTGTAGGGGCTATCTCACAGGGAAAAGCCAGGACGGGTTCCCAAGGCAAGCGCGGAGATACCCCTTCGGGGGTCGATTCTGGTGCTATATAAGAAACATAATAAAGTGAAGAAGAAGCTCAGGCCATGGCTTTTCGACCTAGGCTCACAGAACCCAGAGCCTGCAGAAACCCCGGGGTGACAAGCTGCACTTTATAAAAGTAACTGATTGAATGATCATTGCCACTGGGTGTCTTTGCCCAGGTCTCCAAGGTTGACTAAACTTGCTTTTACTGCCTGAAGATTGTGAGGAAGATCTCACATCTCACAAGCAGGTTGATACTTTCTTAGTCCAAGCTCGTTGGCACCTGACCCTCCCAAAGAGGCTTTTGAAGCACCTGCAAATGGCACAAAATGTAAGGGTGCCTTTCATTACCAACCCATTTGAAATTAAATGAAATGAAAAGTGGTATTTGTAAAGTGCACGGCTACTCCACAGAGTGTCCCGGTGCTACAGGACCAACTAGAGACAGAGAAATTAGAGTTCAAAACAGTCGCACTAAAGTCAGAACAGAGGCATTATGTCCGGAAAAGCCAGTTTTTTTGCTATCTCCTGAAAGTAAGCAGGTCTTGAACCAGCCTAAGATGAAGGGGTAACCTATTCCATAAGCGGGCGACCAGCACTTGGAATGAGCACCTGCCTGCCCGTGAGCGGGAACATTTAGGAGTAAGTATCAGGCCTTGACCAGAGGACCTCAGGACACGATGCGGCACATAGTGATGAACCTGTCTCCTAAGGTAAACAGCGCCCGTGCCATGAAAGGCCCGAAATGCCAGGACCAATGCTTTAAACTGGATCCTTCTACGTACTGGGAGCCAGTGCAGGGTTTTGAGATGAGTGGACATGTGTGCTCTGGGTCCCACCATAAGAATAGCTCTAGCCGCTGCATTCTAAGCCACCTGCAAGCGGTTCAGTAAGTACTCAGGAAGACCCAAGTACAATACATTGACATAGTCAAGCCTGGAGATGCCCAAGGCTTGCACTACTGTCTTCGGGTGCTCAACCGGCAGCAAATCGAGGACGTTTTTTAACATTTTTAAATGCTGAAACAAGTACCAATAACAGTCTGAATTTGGGCTTTCATGGTTAGGGTGACATCTAACTTTATCCCTAGATTTTTCGCAACACTTTCAGGGGCCGCAGGAGGTGATGTCACCAGGCCACCAATTGAGCCATGATTCGCAAGGTGGACAGCCAAAAAAGATAATCTCTGATTTTTCAGGGTTGCATATCAATTGATTGAGCCGCAACCAAGAGAAAACGTTTGAAAAACAGGCATTAATCGCTTTGCTACTGAAACCACAACCTTTATCACGCATGAATAGCAGTTGAGTATCACCAGCGTAAGATACTATCTTAGCGCCGTGCGACTCTGCGTAAAGAGCAAGAGGGGCCATATAGATGTTAAAAAGTGATGGACTCAAAATGGACCCCTGCGGGACCCCCACCTTCAGAGGGGGGATGGAGGCCGAAAAAGGAGGGGGCAGATTTCTTGATGGCGATCGTTAAGGAAGGAAGCAAACCACTTAAGTACCGTGCCCCTAATGCCACAATCCGATAGGTTTTGCAAGAGCTGGTCATGGGGCACGGTATCAAAAGCTGCGGAAAGATCTAAGAGTATCAGCACAGCACTTCCTCCACCGTCCAATTGCTCTTTTATGGTTTCAGAGACTTCCAGTAAAGCTGTTTCAGTACTGAGATTAGTCCTAAAACCAGACTGACTATCATGGAGAATATGGTTAGTCTCTACATACTCAGTCAGTTGTGAATTGACATATTTCTCCAAGGTTTTGGAGAGGAATGGCAGCAGAGAGATGGGCCTGTAGTTTGCAGCCACAGTGGGATCTGCAGAAGGCGTCTTCCGCAAGGGGATGATTTGAGCCCTTTTCCAGCGGTCAGGAACCAGCCCCTGTTGCAATGAGGAGTTCAGAAAAAAACTGGCCGCTGGATTTAGGATCTCTGCAAAATCCAAAACATTTTTGCTGGACAAGGATCTGAGGGAGAACCGGACTTCAAAGAATACATGATCTTGAGGGATTTTTCAAAGGAAATATGCAGGAATTCAGTAAAAGAGTAACTACTGCTAGGGCTGGCCAAGCCAACCAGACTTACCCCTTCTTGCATGCCAGACATAGGGGTGGTAAAATACTGATGAAGGATACAGATTTTATTATAAAAGTGGTCAGCAATGTTGTTGACCAAGGTAGACGAGGGGGTAAACGGAGTACTCACCGCGCTCTGAAAGGAAAAATCTTTAACAATTTTAAATATTTCCTTACTCTTGTTTCTGTCTCCCTCAATTTTGGAGGAGAAGTAGTGTTTCTTGCCCTCACAGATACTCTTATAGTGGGCTTTCAAAGCCGATTTGTATCTCGCTTTAGCCTTCGGGTTAAGCTTAATCCTCCACACTCTCTCCAGCCATTTACACATACTTCTACTTTTCCTAAGTGGTTCGGTAAACCAAGGGGCGGAAGCATGCAGAGATTTAGCCGCGCAAGAAGAGGGGGCTAATTCAAGAGCCCAGGTGGAATCGCACTAGCGATGGTTGGGTTGGAACCTGCATTAAACCAGGTCTCAGTAGCAAACATTACATCAGGGCTAGTATCCCGTAAAAGATCAAACAATTGCAACTCGTGTTTTTGAATAGACTGAGTATTCAGCAAATAGGCTTTGAAATGGCGGTCTACCTGGGGAAGCGGATCCCTGGGACAACCCTCTGGTTCCCACAACACATTTACCTCCTTGGGACCCCATCTTGTATGATTTGCACTGGCTGCAGAAGCCCCAAATTATCTTATTCAAAGCTCTCAACCTAGTCCATATAGTCATCCATGGCCCACCCCTCTTTTTTACTGGCTCAGAAAGGTACTCTGTATTCAGCACCTCTTAAGCTTCGGTCTTCTGAGAAGTTCTACCTTGTCACACTTAAGATCCAGAGGTATTCTTTTGTAGGTAGAGGCTTCTATGCTCCTTCCAGGGAACGGAAACAGTGTTCTTTTTGTTTCAGACTCCCAAACTTTCCTTAGGAAATTCAAAAAGGTTTTGAAAACGTTTTTTTTATTTGAAGGATTTTTCAACCTTAAGCAGGCCAAGTGTTATGTAATTATTCGTACCTTCTACGGCCATGAAGCCTTAGTGATGGTAGCATAGCATTGCACAACACAACACCACATCACATGACAACACAACAGAACATATCTTAACTTTTTTAGTATGACTCTAGAATGTACGAAAGACTGGATGCTTTCTTTTATAACAAATAGGGATACTCTGAGAAGTGGTCAATGTCTTGCCCGCTCCTGCCCAGGAGCCATCCTGGTGGGCCCTTCCTTGCCAGATGGCTTCATACTGATGTAATTGAATTATGAGTTCCATTGGTCCTCAAGAGTGGCAGACATTGAGTCCAATCAGGCCACAAGAGCATGTGATGTATTCAGAGGGGTCGTTGCCGCAAAAAGATGTGGATAGGATGTTCTTAGGAAACAGAGACCTTTTCTGAAATCTAAATTGGCCTGCCTCGGTCTCAGCACAGCTGTGCCCTCTTCAGTCCATTATTTGCCCCCATGTAGTAGTGTGCCAGATGTGATAGCTCTCTGATGATCTTAGCATGATCTTTGCATGCATCTGTGGCTGTTGTCATACTATGGGCCTGATACACAAACTATGCTAGTTGCACCACATTTATTATGCTGCCCTTTGTCCAGCATCTATCTTTACTGTGTGAGGATGTACTAACCCTTTGCACTGCCAAGTCTATTTTTGCATAAAGGGCACACTTCGCCGACCTCATGAATTTTAGGTAATTCGGACAAATTGTGATTCCTTGCACAAAAGCAGCACATGCTATGATGGAGGCCGACAGGGAAAACAGATCTCCGTCTCAGCATTTACATTCCCCATGGGCCTGCATTCTGCCGCATTGCGACCCCGTGTAAGTTGAAGGGAGGGGCTCACCAACAGTGCCCATTGCAAATGCCACATGAGGCAGTGCATACAACGGTCCAGGGGAACACTGTGGGCACCTCGTTTTGTTTGCTACCTGTACAAGCAGAATGTAGGGTGTCAGCTTCTGCCAGCTTACACTTAGCAAAGAATTATCGTATGCCCTCAGCAGGCAAAGGCCTGGGCGTAGTTCATGGAATTTTAATTAATTAATTGTGTGCTTATATAGCGCAGGAATCACTCCCGAAGGGGTACCTCCGCGCTTCGACCGCTGCGAAACCCTTCCTGGCTTCCCTGAGAGCTGGTCCCTTAATGGGTATCTCCAGGGTGAGACCAGGCATCCCCGGCGGTCTGGTGGGGCCGTTAGTGAAGATGAGGCAAGCTAGTGCCCAGAGTTGCCGAGTGTGATCGCTGATCAGAGTGGGCACCGAGGCGAGAGAATTATCGAGTCCGCTGACCCTGGTCCAGAAACCTGCCGCGTCGGGAATCGAACCCTGGTCCCGGGCCGTCCTCTGCTCTCGGGTCTGCCGCCTCTAACCAGTGTGCCACACTACTTCACTTTTACTCTGTGAAGTGCCCAAAAAACCCTGGCGGCACTCCGTGAAGTTCCGCCAGTGGCTGAGTCTGGCAAGCCATGCTGCTTGCACTGATTTTTAGAGCCGGGAGTTTGTCCCTTGCTGTAAAATAAGCGCGAATGGCACCTCACGCCAGAGAGCGCTGCTGCTGTTTGCAGCTCGAGCAGACATTCTACTTGAGTGGCAGCTTCTTCAACGCGAGCAGAAGATTTCTCAACACGAGTTTCAAGATTTAAGGGTAGGACCGTCCCTTTCCCGCTTCTTTTCCCTTGCAACTTGAACTGGTTCTGAATGTATTGCGATGTGTAATGTCTTTTTGCAATTGCAATGCACTTTTGTACTTTGCAAAATGAGACTTAGCATGACAAGACTAGTTGAATTGACTTTGTGAATGCAAAGCCTTTGTGCATCTGGCCAATTGTGTCTTACATAAGCTGAGCCTAAACGGGTTGTGGTCCAATTAACAATAAACATGTTTTATATCAATGCTTTCGGGTTTTGATGACATCATTCTAAACAATCAACCTGTTATTCTTGTTCTTATTCTTTATTAACTGCTCCTATTTGATATATATTCACATTTTTATTTATTCTTATTCTTATGTATCATTTTTCCCACTCATTCTTATTATTTACATTTATTATTCTGTTTTCCTTGTTCCTGGTCATATTGACTTTATTGCTTATTTATTCTTGGTCTTGTTCACAAATATTCTTATTTTTTTATTTTTTTTATTCACTCCTGTCCTTGTTCATATTCTAATAGTTTTTGTTGTTCTTTACTCTTTTTCATTCTGTTTATATTCTTATTTTTTGGTTTGATTGTTGTTATTGTTCTCGCAGTCCATATTCATTTTTGCTGCTAATGTAATTCCGGTTCCTGATCTTTAAGATATATTTCCTAGATCTTAATTGCACTGATTTGTAGGATCAAAAGTCTATTTGGATATTGATTTGGGATTCCCAAGTAGCACAACATCCAATAGTACAGATTGCTGCTTGCAAAAATAAAATGAAGACTTGCACGATGGGGTGCATACTATATTTGTTCATTAATTCACTCAGCCATTTGGTAGTATTTGCCTGGGTCAATGCCTAACTCCAGTCTTCCAGGTGAAGGGTCAAGGGTCATATGTAACCAGGAATTGCCTAAGAAATTGTAGATCTATGGGCAAAAAGAAAAAAACTTTAGATAAAAAAAATATTTCCATTGTCCTTGGTGGCCTGTTACTTCTTCCCAAAATGCGAATTAGTGGAGTTTCACCCAGAGGTTCCCCAACTCCAGCCCCCAAACTGGAGCAGAATTCTAAATCAGGCAGGCCAGGCTCTGCTGGAATGGTAGAGGGAATAAATCTCCCAGAATTATGGATGGATATTTCACCACACAGAATTTGAATTCGGCCCAAGGGTCCTTTCTTCAGAACCTGCTGTCCGTATTTTCTGGAATTAGGAATTTTTTATGATCGGAAAAATCAGGCCACTTGAATTTGTGAACTAAACAAATGCAAGTAACATGGGGGGTGGGTTACTGGGGATGAACTCCAAACAGAATACCACTTTCCTCTTTCCTACTTACGCACATGATTCTGAATTGCTCCCTACTTAGCTTGCATACATACACGTCTTAATGGCTGTTCGTGGTGGAGACACTACTTGGAAACAAAACCTGTCTAACCCGATTTACAATAATGCATCATGGCTTTCTAAAACACAAATTCAATTTACATTTTCAAACTTTGCAGGAAAGATAGTTTTTGACTCCTTTCCAGTGCATTCCCATCATCCTATTACGTCAAAGGGTTGAATCCAGATTGCCTTTCTGCTTCTGTGAGAAAAATACTTGCGCGTGTGCGCCGCACTGTCTCCTGCAGCCGAGTGATGGCGGAGGGCTCCATATAAAGAAATAGTCCAAGCACAATTATTCTTAAACTGCCAGTTGAGGCTGAAGGTCAGAATACAGCCTTGTAAAGCACAGCTTCCCATGATCCTCTCCTTTCAATTGCACCACATGAACCCACAATGGCAAACTCAATGTGTGAACTGCAGAAAATACCAGAATTAACGGGTCAATTACTACGCAAAACTGTAATATAATCAGTGCTTAATTTGAAAATAAAGTGTTGGGATCCAAAGTTTGGTTGCCAAATATTCCAGTTAGACTAGACTTGACCTTACCTCACACCACTTCCTTCCACCACCCTGCACTTCCTGTCTTTGTCATCCCACTATTTCAGGTTTTTTCAGTCCCAACTTTCTCCCTTTCCAGTTTTCCCATCTTTCTCTTCATCCCTCTTTCACAGTTTTCTGAAATTATCTCTCTTATAATGTTTGATAATGGAAAATAACTTATGTTCAATAACAAGCTTTGGCAATGCCAATATGTCCGTCTTGCAACTAAAAGTGCCTCTTTTTTCGCAGGTAAGTTTAGGCACCTAATATGTCATCACACACATACTCTCTCACTCATTCTTGCACTCATGCATCCATTCATTCATCCGCCAATTTGTATTCACCCACTTTCCATCCACAATAAGACTCACAAACAAATTCAACCAGCATATGTAAGGTAAATTAAAAGAATAAAATTAGAAAAAAGAAAATATGGTGCCTAAACATGGTGGGACAGTTCTTGCAATAAACAGGAAAATTAAGCATAGCAGTTATGGCCATCTTGCAATGGTATTGTACATAGTGTACTTTTATTGATCGTTCCAACATAATGACTCCATTTAGAATCAAAGTGTTGGGAGTTTGGGAATGTTAAAACAACTATAGACTGTGCCATTGTCCAAAAATTTGATAATAAACAGATCAAACCAACAGAATCTGACATAACTTTTGACAATGAACCAATCAAGCCAACATCCTTTATCATTGGCTTGTCGCCATAATCAACTCAGACCAACTGTACAGAGCCTTTGTTTTCCTACTTGTTAAACGCCTTATTTATAGTGGTAGCAACATCAATATGTACAAAATGGCACTTGGTAAAACAATATACAACCCCTCTTAAAAGGCCTACTAACGATTCTCACAGTGCAAATCTTCCATCCCCAGGGTGTACCAGACGGAGTAACCAATACTAAACCCTTGCTGCTACAGTAATCTTTTGAGATTCTATGTAACGTCTGCAGCCTTTGGTACAGTATCTTAACCACCCACCTTTAAAGGTATTTTGCCACAACAAGTAGGCCTTACTGTAACTGTTCATAATAAATAGTTCCGACACCTGGCATAAGTTTTCCCAATGAACCAAGCAAGCCTATGACTTTTATCTTTGGCTGGCCACCATAACCATTGCAGACTCAGGCCTACTGCATTGCGCATAAGCTAACAATCATAAGGCAAAAATCACAAACCTATACAAAATTAAAGTGGGCAAAACAATATACAACCCCTTCTAAAAGAGCTTACCAAGGATTATCACAGTGTTAATCATCTATTTCCTCCCAAGGTTTGTTTGAGGCAGACGGGTGGCCAACATCAAACCAATGCCCAGTAATCTGTGACATTCCATATAACAAAATACCAGTGTACGGCTTTTAAAAGAGTGTAATAACAACCCACCCTTAAATTCCTATTTGCTTTAACATTTGATTTTCACAATAAATTTGCTGGGCCTACTGACTTTGTAGCAACTTTTCATAATAAATCAGGCCTATAGCATTGATCATTGGCTTGTTACCATAAGCAACTCAGTCCTGTTATATTAACCATACTCAGTCCCACAAACCAAAATCTGCAATAGAACCACTCTTCTTCAGTGGAAACACACACCTTCTGTCCAATCACATGCTGCACTCAAGGTAATCAACATGTGGGAGGAGCCAAAGCCATTCTTTCAGGAGTTCTCTGAAAGCCCCTTTTCATGCGGCAGTCTGTGGTCAACTGAGAATTGAAAATGAGCGCAAGTGTTCCCCACAGACAGTCACTTTCAGAAATTAAACAATGATTATAACTGGTGCCCAGCAGAAAAGCATGGTCATCAAATGTCCCAGTCAGAAGCATGCCTTTAAGCAGCAGTTTGAGTAAGATCCTAATGTAGCTAGCTCCTGTTTTGACTAACAGGAAATTACCCCACACCCTATTGGCCAGATGTGTGTTCCTAAATATTGCACAGATGGGGTGGCAGACACAAGGTGTGGATGAGAGCAGTGGCCTGGTTTAAGGAAGCAGTCACAAGGGGGGAGTGGCTGGAGCTATCTGTACTAGGCCCTGCTCTTTTTAGGGCCCACAACTTCCACTGCTAAACCTATTTATAAACCTGCTTTTTTACATATATTAAATATTCTCAATACAGCAACTAACCTTAGCTGGCATTAGGTGTTGCCATAAAACTAGGGAAGGGCCCTGCATCACTTTTCAGACCTGAGTCACACAAAAGCTTCTCCAAAACCTAAGATTAAATTTACAAGAAACTAGGCCTGGGTGGTGAACTCTGCTCCAAACCTGAGATTAAATTTACAAGAAACTAGGCCTGAGTGGTGAACTCTGCTCCTTTTGCAAAGTTGCAGAGTTTTTCGCATCCCACGCTCTGCGAGCTTGCAAAGTTCCGAAAACCTCTGCTCCACTATGCGCTCACCAGTGGTAAGTTGGCGAGCGCAAGCGAGGAAAATCCAACGCTAGCCTGATTTCCAGTGAGATTTCTCAACCCGGGCAGTCACGGATGGTTGCTACCGCTTGTGATGAGAAACCTTGTATTCGTGTCGAGGAAGATGCTGCTCAAGTAGAACTTCTTTTCGAGTGGCAGATAGAAGCAGCGCCCTCTTGCGCAGTGCATGATGCCGTTCGTGCTGATTTTACAGCGTGGGACAAATGCCCGGCGCAAAAAATCTGTGTGAACGGCTCAAGGTAACGCACACTGCTGCTCGCGGAACTCCTCGGAACTTGGTAGAGTTTTTTTTGTCACTTCAATTTCGCCCAGGCCTACAAAAACACCTGCTGAACGGAGGCACCGTAGATGCTTGTGACCCGCGGGGTCACTAATAAGCAGGTAACTGGGAAGATGTTATGTTTTTCTGCAATTCATTAAATAAAGATGTATGTCACCCAGGAGCAAAGGGGTGAAGGCACTAGAGAAAGGGGAGTGTGGATCTTAGTTTAGGAAGGAACTGATACCCATGCAGTGGGGTTTTGCACCTCAGTAAGTGACATTTTATAATTTTGAGAGGGTGACATGCACCTCTTGCTGAAGAGTCAGATACTCTGTGTAAAGTTAAAAACATCATAGGATTTCTGGAGAAAGTGACTAAAAGGCACAAGAATGATTGATTTATACCTTGTAGTTCCCCGAGTGGGTACATGTTTAGACATATATTACAAGGTGAGATGACAATAGTTGACTCTATTATGCACAAAATAACCACAGCTCGGTGTGTGTTAGTTGTGTCAACGGTAAACTCCTAAATTCCCCACTTTAACTCAATTTGTGGTGTCTGCTCACTCTTTCCACAGTGTCTCTCACTGAAGTAACTTGAAGGCATTCCCTCACCACGTAATGGTGATCCCCATGATGATTCACAACCCTTTCTGCGCCATCTAGTACTGTTCTTCGTTGTATCTTAGAAAAGGGGGTGGTGATGAACAGAGTGTCTGAATTAAGCAGACCACTCTTACCCAGTCTAAAGATCAGGGCTTGATCCATCACCGTTATTTATCTCACTGCACCATCCCAGCTCAGAACCTGGCTATATGCAAATCAGTCTGTCCCTGGCCCAGTGCATCATGGGAACAGGGCAGACTAAACTACCAAGCCAATTCTTCACCAGAAAGGAGACAAGCTACCGGGGACCGGGTTCTGGCATTTCAGCCGTCTTCGGCACGGCTTGCTTGAATCCTGATGGTGCAGTGAGAAAGGGACTCATGTCTGAGTATACCCTGCCACACCTATAGTGGCCAAAAACGATTCAGAAAAGGGGGTGGTGATGAACAGAGTGTCTGAATTAAGCAGACCACTCTTACCCAGTCCAAAGATCAGGGCTTGATCCATCACCGTTATTTATCTCACTGCACCATCCCAGCTCAGAACCTGGCTATATGCAAATCAGTCTGTCCCTGGCCCAGTGCATCATGGGAACAGGGCAGACTAAACTACCAAGCCAATTCTTCACCAGAAAGGAGACAAGCTACCGGGGACCGGTTTCTGGCATTTCAGCCGTCTCCGGCCCGGCTTGCTTGAATCCTGATGGTGCAGTGAGAAAGGGACTCATGTCTGAGTATACCCTGCCACACCTATAGTGGCCAAAAACGATTCAGAAAAGGGGGTGGTGATGAACAGAGTGTCTGAATTAAGCAGCCCACTCTTACCCAGTCCAAAGATCAGGGCTTGATCCATCACCGTTATTTATCTTCGTTGTATCTTAAACAGATCCCCTTATGCACAACACATAATACTAATTTCATATTTTTAGATTTTTTTTTATTTTCCAGTGCATAGTAAGAGAAAATCCATGTTTCATGCATGTTTTACTGATCATTTCACCTTGTCATTAGGAACTCGACCCAGATTCAATGCTCATAGAGAACGTGGACTCATTTAATTTCAGGAACCCAAGCAACCTCCAATGAGCAATGTAGAACTCTGCAAACAAACATGTCTCTTCAGACAAGCCTATGATGAAGCCAGTGCTCCCAGCGCCATGATACCTTTTGATGAACGTGCGCTTTAGAAATTCCCTATAACATAACAAAACATAACATAACAAAGAGTAAGTCATCTATTGAACACCTGAAGAAGGGCTACTTCAACCAGAAATGCACTGGAGCAACACTGGAGCCATCAAAGAACACATGTATTCACACTAATGATATCTGAATGCCAATGTGGTCTCGTATTCCTTCCTAAAGAAAATACAAAACTCAGATCCGCAACAATTAGATTCATACTGAACTATGACAATGAAATCTACTGACCACCCTCCTCCCAAAAAGAATAACAATTTGATGCCTGTGAGGCATGACTTCGTCCAGTCTAGTACCACTGGGCAGTGTGGGCTTGGGGTTCCTACAAGTCCAACACAGAGCTACACTCAAAATACCATACATTTACTGTCAACCCCATCTAAATCCCACACACCACCACTGTCCTCCAACACCTAGTAGCCCTGGCTCAGTCTGCCAACATCTCCAGCCAACGTCTCCAGCAATAATGCCCCAGGATGCTTGCAGGCTAGGAATGCAACTCAGGCACCCAATCCATAAAACACTTTACCACACGCCGCACTTCATCTCCTACCACAAACGAAACCCTTCCTATAGTACCAAATACCTGTGGTCCACGTGTGGCTCCAGGTCTCAACGTGCCTTCAGAATATTTTGCTTGTGGATGAGCCAATCAATTGATTAACCATTCGCATATGAGGTACTGTGCAGAGTGATAAGCCGGGGATCAGAAGCAACAGCAACACACTCATGAAATAAAGACAAAGGCTTCGACTAAGAACAATAAGCTTAGAACTGAAACCTGTGTCCTTCTACAGCGAACACGTCCCATCTTCCCTTACTTTTCAGGACTAGCTCCTAAACCTGACTCTAACATCTCCCTTTGCATGTGTTTCCTTAAACACTTCCTAGTTCATTTATTTAGGTTTCTCACACGAAGACTAGGAAAACCCAGGAGAGCAATAGTAAAGGTCTATTCTAGGATTTTTATAGAAGAGCTTTATAGGTTTTTGTAAAAGGCCCTATAGAAAGGCATTTTTACTCACTAGGATAATAATAATCTCCAAGTAATCCGCGAGCAATCAATTGGCCATTATGTTATGTTATGTTATGTTATGTTATGCGTTTTTATTTGGCGCACAGATGCTCCAGCTAAGGAGCGTCCTGGCGCCCGACAAGGCAGCTGCACAACACAACTAAACAAAAAACAAACCTATATATACAGACTAAGGAAATAAAAAGGTTTTTACCGCACGGCGAAAGGAAAGCAAATCGCTCATAGCGCGAATCGCCGGGGGCAAGGAGTTCCAAAGGGCAGCTGCGCACACTCAAAACGAGCGTCCACCGGCCCTACTCCGCTTGAAGCGCGGCACAACGGCCAGTTCAAGGTCTGCAGATCTTAAGGGTCGCGCTGGGATGTAGTTGGCCAGAAGGGCCGTAAGGATCGTAGCTGGAGACCCCTTCAGAATTTTATAGGCGACGCAGAGGACCTTAAACTGGATCCGCTGGGCCACCGGAAGCCAATGCAGTGACCGCAGGGTACTGGAGGTAGGACAGAATCTTGGGAGGCCTACCACCGCTCTAGCTGCGGCGTTCTGAATCCTCTGTAGGCGCCCAATCTCGATCCCGATCTCTTATGATGGCGTGGCTATTGAAAACTGGGGTTCCAAGGCCCTATTCGGATCCTATAAGAATTCTGCCTTCCCATGGGTAATGTCTGGGCTGACTTCATGTAGGTTGAAGCCTGGCCATTACCGTATCTTGTCTTGTCACTGTCAGCTTTATGCATTGCAGTTCCTTTCTAATACTAGTGTAGGCTTACACATTTTAGACTATGTCAGAACATCCAGAGGAATGCTATGGAAATCTATGTAAATTTTCGAATTCGAGGTGTACTCATGTCTACTCATCCCTTGAGATTCTCAGCAAGGTAGAGAAATCCTTAGGGTTGAGCATGGTAGGAATGTTTGCTCTCACTGGGTGTTCACCCCATCCTGAGTGATCAACTCTTGCCTCTGTGATGGACCAATGACTACCCATGTAGAGTATATGTTTGCAAATCCAGTTTTTCTTCGCTTCGGGAACTGCCCTCTGACCACTCTTAAAATGCATTTTTGGAAATATGATTGTAACTGAGTTGCTCAAAGTGTGCTGAGACCCTGACTGACATTGCTGAATGTTTGCCAAGGAACGGATTTCCGCCATTAATATGTAATCTTAGCTTTTAACCCTTGGGCCGTTTCTGTTACAGAATGATCAACTCCCCAACCCCACCCAAGTATTATAGCTGCCCAAACATCTGTCCTCACCTACACCACACCCATGTTAAAGGGCTGCAGAGCCTCTTATTCCAGCTGTATGCCGTTGCCCGACCTCTGTTGCTGCACGCGCACACACGTGGTCAGCCATTTTGTTCGATTTGATTTCCCGTGTGCAGATTGTGTGGTGGGATGTATTAGGCAGGCCTGTGAACCATTCTCTTTGGAATGTGTTGGTTCTGAACTCAGTCTGTAAAGAGCTTTGAGGGGTGGGATCAGGGAGTTTCCTTCTGGGGTTTGAAATAGAAGGGATATTTGAGCCAGTCCCTTCTCAGCACGCACTTCCCATTTACAATCTTGTATTCGTGCTTAGATTAGGCGCCTCACCATCACTATCACAATATTAAATTCAGAGGCCCTGATTCACAAAGGTAACTTACACTTGATATAGGTCTTTTTATGTGCAGAGACTCCTCACTCATAAAGATACTACTCGTGAATCCCTTTGTGAATAGCAAACAATTGGAAACTTACACAAAAGTGTAAGTTTATCTTTGTGAATCAGACTTTAGTTTGATATAGGTTCTCTGTGTTCCCTAATTATTATTGTTTATTGCACATTTCAGGATTCTTTACATTATATTTATCCAGCTTATGTTACCTGTCAAAGGACTTATTCTTGTAGTGTCTTTTATTTCTTACTATTTTACGTGGTCTCAGAAGGTACCATGTTAAGGCTTTTATTTTTTTCCTGTTTGGCCTTTAAATGGACTTTTGTTTTACTTTGATTTCCAAACAGGAGAATGGTTTTTCAAACTTATTAAAAAGGAGAGCTCTTGGTGTACTTCATCAGATGCTAATAAAAAATATATAGCTGTGACCCAGAGGCCATTACAGCTTCCATAAAACATCAAATTCAGATATTCTCAAATTTTTTAAACTGTGAGAAAAATCTAAATGATGTGAGATGCAAACAGCGTTTCTATAGTTTGATGCCCAACCCACCCAAATGAGAGATGCTTTAGAACAAGCTGTATGTTTAGAGGGGCCTATTCAGAGAAGAATTTTGTAGTAACCCCTGTAATATTCTTTAACGTACTCCTACAGGCATTTATATATTGGCATTAAAACATGTAAAATGGGAATAGAATTGCAATATGAAGTACTGCACCCTATTTGCACTTCTATTAATAGGGAGTTTGACATTTCGGGGACAATTCACAAAGGAATGTAACAGTACATAAAAGCATACTGCTGTTGTACTTCGTGTACTCAAAGATGCTTTTGTGAATGGGCTCTATAAAGGTTAATAAAAGTCTATAGGGCTTACTTAATTGATGTTTGAAGCACCAACGGCCGAGGCAGCCCTGCCTGGCTTCAACATGTGGCCTAAAATGTGTAGGAAGTACCTTAGCTCGATGCTTACCTCACTGGTACAGACACTATGCATGATCACAAATCCAAATCCACTGCCGCTGCCCAGGAGTCAGTGGAGAGAAGGTTTCCATGTTAGAGCTCATTTGGATGAAACCACTGATGCCACGTCATGAACCTAACAGCATGAAATGACAATTGCATAAGTCTTCCTCGTCCTTTTGCCTAATTTGTAAATAAATAAGTGCCAGGGCCCTTGTCAGGAGGCCACTGCAGCTTGCACCACACATTGCCCCTGCCATGCTGCCAGTGATAGTAACAAAACAGCTACTAACCATCACACTCCTACAAGCGTGACAATTTGGACTATTCCAGTCCCCCAGAGCTATAAGAATGGCTTAGATGGCAGGTAATAGCCATCTTTAATGTAAAATGAATTAATAATTGACTGTTGTTGTGGTCATATCAGATAGCGCCACCTTGTAGCAGACTGCTACAAGTTCCGGTGCCGAGCACCAGAAACCACCAGCTCAAATTAAGTACTGTCTCTTCCCACACTCAACAACTTCTCGGAATTCAATGTTGAACCTTCCTTCTCTTTGATCACCAGCCACTGATTAAGAGCTTATTTTTTCAGACATTGTATAAAAAATGTCCAAGATGGCTGATTGCTGCTATTGCCTTTTATCAATTTTGCAAGTGGATTGGTAACACCAATACTGGTGGAGAATGATAACCAGTGAGAGGGGGCAGGGATGGGAAGAGAGAGAGAAATACACCAAGCTGCAGTGGTGCTTAATCGGGGGGAAGGGGGGGGGGAGTGGTGGGGGGAAGAAGGGCGGAGAATTAAGCCAAATGAGAGATTATTTCTCAGGCGTCAATGAGTCCCTCTGACACTTGAGACATAATCTTTTAGTTGGCGTCCTACTCTGTTTTTAATCTTACCAAGATGTGACTTTTTCGAAAATGAATAAAACTCCTTAGGTAATTTTAACTTTAGGATCGCTCCCATAAAATCAAAGCGATTCCTTATCCTCAGGACGTAAAGCATCAATGATGCAGATTGCCCTCTGACTGAGAGTGAGAATCCTTACTGGATAGCTGTTTTGTTCGAGAGGAATAGGTTGTCTTCGGGTTGAGTAGTCATATATACCCTATAATGGTCACCTTCAATTTTTGTAGCTCAACGACTTTTAGTTGGGAAGTAGGGGTGTTCCTTGCTAGTTTTTTCGCACTCCCTCTTTGCTTTGATCTGAGTTTTACACCTTACCCAACACTGGCCTACTGAAGTGCACATAAACTGGCAACCATGATGCATAGAATTACAAAATTACGCACATGTAGAAAAATACAGCTTGCAAAGCCATGGACAACCCCTATCAACAGGGCCTAAAAAGAATCGTCACAGTGAACCCCCCCAGAGTTTGTCAACGCCAAAACTCTTGCTTACTAAGGTAATCGGTGAGATTTCATATCACAAAATACCAATCTATACCAACTGCTTTTGTCATAACTGTTCATAAAATGCAGACCAGACCTATGGCTTTCAACATAAGGTTTCCCACTGCACCACTCAGGACTATAGCTTGCCACCATAACCACCTCTGGCCCGCAGTTATGAGTTAAAGCTTTTCCATTAGGCCACCATCGGACACATAGTCATCAATACAAAATTACAGTTGACTAAGTAAAATACTGTCTCTCATCAAACAGCCTAACAAGGATTCTCACAGATCAGACCTTCTATGTCCATGGCTTGCCACAAGGGTAACCAGCCTCAAACCATTGCCTAGTATGGGAATCTGTGAGGTTCCATGTACAAAAAACCCTATCTGTAGGCTTTCATGTAGAGTAACAACAATCAATATTTTAATGCCTATTGACTTTAACATATGCTTTTCACAATGAACATGTTAGGTTAGTGTCTTTATCATAACATTTCATAAATGAATTGGGCCTATGGGCGAGATTATTGACATGAAGTCATAGCAAACTCAGTTCTATATCAAGTATAAGCTTTACCAAAAGCTATAAAGTGCAAACACACAAATTCGACCCGATCACGTACTGTATTGCGGGAAGCCAACTTGTGGATGGAGCCTAGGACCCTCTTTCAGCAGTATTATGAAATTTCTTTTTGGTAGATCACTTAACTTCAGGTGACAGTTCCACTACCATGCCAGACCTAAACATCCAAGTAGATTGGTGTAGGCCTGGGTATATCCTACTGCGCTCAAGCACAAATCTGCCCTATGAAGACTAAATGGATAATATAATTAAAGGGTACTGGGACAGTAATACATTTCTCATGGCTGCCCGCCTCCCATCCGCCCTGCCACCAGAAAAAGACAAATACATAACATGATCTAGTTATCTAAAACAGTTTTACAGCATTACTATGGCATGTGTGTGCCTCTTAGAGTTCAAGATCAGGGAGATGGATAAGCAAACCAAATGTTCACAATTGTGTGGAGGGCAAGCACTTTTTTGTGGAAGGACACGTCTGCCTAATGGAAACAAATACTCCTAACTCCTAATTTGGGGAGTGGGCGGAGCCAAACCCCTCACTAGTGATAATCACATTCTTGTTGGGCGACTTTGCACTCTCAAGCAGACCATAAAAATATGTGGTCTGGACATAAAGCTTCACCTTTCTTGGGATGCAGTGTCTCTCTTGAAATTCCTAGGTCAGAAGTCAGTTGGGATGAGTTGATTTCCAGTAGATGCAGCAGTCAGGTCCCCACCCCTCTTATTACAACGCACGCCTGACAGAGCACCGCTTCAGCAGACAGCACTAAATGAAGCCTAGTATTCTGGAACCACTATTGGCAGGCCTACAGAGGGAAGGGCAGAGTTCAGCAGCATCCAAACAAAGCCTGGCTGAAAGAACCTCACTCTTTAAACACGTGTGGCTCTTTCTAGGAAAGAAAGAGATACTGCTGTTGTTGCAGGCTAGACTAAATTCTGAAAACCAATTAAGTGAAGTCTTGGCCTACTTCCTTCAGAAAGCACTCTGGCTCTTGTGAGTGAAGCATGTGACCTCCTGGTAACACTGACTTTAACTACAGCTATTATCTTCCCTGGGGCAGAGAGGATCCATGGCTCCCTTTGTTTTCACAGCCTGTGGAAGAGTATTGTATTTACTTAATACTTATGTAAAGATTTCTTAGTGAGGTTAGATGAAGGCAAAGGAAAATGTAGTACAAGTTAGCACCTCTATGGAATAATGAGATTGGTCCAACCGTTCAGAATGTTCATAATGTGGTCATTAACTATAGCTGTTTGCTTGTGTTCTAAAAACTTCCTGCTTATGGTTAAAGCCAAGGTTAAAGGTCAGCTGTGCTTAACAGCTGTTAATTACCGGATGCACCTGTTGTACACCATCATGATTAGCTTGGGACCAAATTGCAGAAAGGGCAAATAACAGCCATTAACTCCGGCAGCAGAAAACAATTGCAACTAATTATTACCCAAAGGATAAAGTGATTTCACAAATACTTCACATCCAAAAGTTCAACAAAGTAGTGAGTTAAAGAAGGTGATGGTCTTCTCTGAATATGAATAACGAAATTATAGTGGTACCAGGTTGATGCAGTGTTTTCAACCACAACAAACCAAAATTTTCTATAGAAAGTGTTATTAACCAATTCAATGCTCGCGGCAGAATTGTGAGCACTTTCACCTAAAGGCTGAGCAAAGTCTGTAAATGAATGCCACATCTTCAAAACATTGTTGTTATCATAACATCTCAGAACCTAAGCTCAGGAAAACCTTTAGAGCCCTCACAGATGAAAAAGATGGAAGATAAAAATAAGATTACCCTTCCTGGTGAAGCACATGGTGAGCAAAAAAGGTGCCTGCAGCCTCAGCTCAATGCTGCTTTAGAGCTAAATCAGTGATTGTATTCCTTTTCTGGAGTGTTACTATTCCAGGCTATTCCTGCATGACACAGAGGCAAAAATGTCTGCCACAGATATAGTTTTTTGATTTCCCACTCAATAAAGCCACCAAAGCAACCTAAACATTCTAAACACCTCCTGTCAAACACGGCTTTGCATGTCAATATGTAAAGACAATTGCACGGGCTTCCAATATGCAAACAAAACCATCAAATCAAACTCATGAATTTCATCAAATCAAGTGCAATTAGGCACCCATTGGCCTCCTAAGAAATGGAACTGGGTCTTCAAAATGGCTGTCTAGATTTATGAGCAAGAACATTGCATGTATTTTACATTATAAAAACATCCCCTGTAAAAAATCAAAGCAGTAGTAAAGCTAACACGTAGGACTGAGGTGAAAAAAATAGATTTCATAGAAAAAAGATTTAGTGGAATACCATTACTGAGAAACCATTTCATCTAAATGGTTTAATGGAAAGGTTCAGGATGAATGGCATTTGGCACTTCATAGAAACCAATTCATAGAATTTCTTTTTTGAAAATTGGATTCTGCATACTTATTTGTAGGATGAAAATGAAATGGTTGCACGTCTAACTTTTAGAAACATTTTTATTGAAGGTATTTATGTCAATCTGTTATGTCAGGGATATTATTTAGGATATTATCTTTTACATTCTCAAACAATTACTTTGGATGCTTTTAATTCGCTGAGCTCTCATAGCCCCTAAAAACCATCCTACTTTGCCCCCTACAAATGCCTCCCCAGACATAAACTACGCCCATCCATGACCCCTAAACTCCATATACCCCTGAACCCAAAAAGATCCTTCTAACCCTAAACTCCACCCATCCCTGGACTCTTAAAAGCCTCATCACACCTAAACCCCACCCATCCCTGACACCTAAATTCCACTCATCCTTGAACCTTAAAGCCTTTGTTCTCCTAAACTCTACCCATCTCTTAACCAAAAACCTCCTCACCTCGCCTAACCTCCAACCATTCCTGAACCCCCAAAACTCCCTTTCTACACCTAACCCCACCTATCCTCGATCCTTTAAAATCCCTCACCACCACTAAACTCCACTCATCCATTAACCCTAAAAAACATATTCACCACCCCTGAAAATCACCCGTTCATGACCTCTAAAAACCATCACCATCCCTAAACTCCCTCATCTCTGAACCCTAAAAAACATTATTACATATAAACAACTCTGCCTATCCCTGAACCCTTAAATCCTCACACCCTCCAAACTCAATCCATTCTTGAATACTACAAATCCTTCACCTCCCCAAAACTCTACTGTTCACTGAACCTTTAAAACACTCTCCAGCCCTAAACTCCAACCATCAAACCTAAAGTAAACGTTAACACCCCTACACAGCACCCAGCCCTGAACATGATGAAATTCTCACCACCCTAAACCCACTTATCCATGAACATCTAAAAACCCCTCACCACCCTACAATCCACTCCTGCCTAATGCCTGAAAAACCTTCCCCACCCCTAAACTCCATCCATCCCTGAACCCTAAAAGCCCTAAAAAATACCCTCATCACCCCAAAACATCACCCATCCCTGAACTCATAAAAACCTCACTACCCCTAATCTTGTCCCAGTTGTGTGGTTTTAGATGTTTCCTTAACATTATCTTTCCTTTTAAATGTTTTCCTTAACTTTAGATATATTTGTAGTTCCGTAAAATTATCTTTATTAGAAGAAGTTTTTACAAAACAGTACAGAGTAAGCCGATCGAAGGCAACACTGGTAAATGCAAACATACGTATCGGTAATAATACATACAGCATTAACTCACATACATCAGCAAAAATAACCCCAAATCATCATTACTTGGACACAACACCAATAATAGAGTTCTGCAAGGGCATTCTATATGTGTACATTAAGTCAACAAATAACTGAAGACCACAAGTACTGCGGTGTACATTGCAAGTCCCCACCCAGAAATGGACACTAACAGCCAGATTCATGAAGGTGAATAGCGCTCGCAAAGGGCCAGATTCTCAGAATCTGGCCCTTTGACAGCGCAATTTTTGCATTTGGGATTCATCATCCCAAATGCAAAAATCGGTAATAGCGAATTCGCTAATTTGCGAGGAATTACATTTAAGGAATCTCTATTTGAGATTCCTTAAATGCAATTCATCATCCATTTTCAAATTGCGAATTCGCTATTTCGGGCCGCTATTTACCGCGAGGTCAAACCTTGTGGTAAATAGCGAAAACTTAGAAAAATGCTTTTAAAAGCTTTTTTCTAAGTTGCATGTTGCACACACACATGTCCTTTGGACATGTGTGTGCGCAACACCTGTTTAAATTTGCATTTAAGGGGTGCCACAGGGTGTCCTTTGGACACCCCTGGAACCCTTTAAATCGCTGTCTTAGTTGCGATTAGCTAATTGCTAATCGCAAATAAGGAATACTCCCCATTCTTGAATGGGGAGTTATTCCTTATTTGCGATTAGCAATTTGCTAATCGCAAACAAGGAATATGTAGGAATCACATTTTTTTTTCCGATTCCTACATGAATCCCGTTTTGCGAGCCTGTAATAGCGATTCCTTATGAATCGCTATTATAGACTTGCAAAACGGGTCTTTGATGAATCAGGCTGTAAGATCCTACATTCACCTAAGGAAAAATGACACCAATTGCAACACCAAGCACTCAACAACCCTAAAATACACAACAATGATCTGGGGTCCATGAAAGCAACAATGATATGCAAAGGGCAGGAGTATCAGAAGCTGCTGTGTGGCCAGATGCCAAAACATTTGCAGGGCCCCTCTTTGGTTTCAGATACAATGGGCTGCTCATGATTAATTAAACATGGCCACTGGAGAAAGAGAAAAATGCATCATGCTGCGCCACCTAGTGGTGCTGCCACATTAGCTGCCTCAGAAAGAAACATGTCAAACCAGCATTTATTTTTATAAATACATCTTGTATCAGGTGTAGGGTGACCTAAGAAAGCATGGCGAGGGGGAAAAGCCCCACTCTCCCCTTGTGATCGGATATTGCAGGAGCCCGCAATATCACATAATTTGCCCAGCTCACGCTAATGTCAGACACAGGGAGTTAGAGCAAACTACAGCATACAGATGAAATCTATGCTGAAGTACTTTTAGGTGAATTCATCACAGGAAATTCACTTCTCTATGTCCTTAGACAATGAGTTCCATATAATAATAAATGATGTAATGTTAAGCAGCACTTTTGAAAGGAGGAGGCACCTCTGTGGACCCTTTATGGCTACCGAGTCACTGTGCTGACCTGCGTAGTCACCTGTAACGGCTTCTGAGACACTGTGCTGACCTGCCTAGCCCCCTGGTGCGGCTACTGAGACACTGTGCTGACCCGCATAGTCCGGTACCGGACCTGAGAACATTTTTTGGCAGCCTACGCAGCGACCCTACATACATGCCTATTCCCTGCTGATGAGAGGTAACAACCTCGAAAAACGTGTCCAGGGATGGCCAACGCGACAGTGATTTTTGCTCAAGACTCTGGCAGAGGCGCACCCGCTGATGCTTACTTCATGGACCACAATGCTTTGGGGTAACACGCTGAAAGGACGAGCAGTGTGCGACCAATTGGACTTCTGACCCGCATAGTCACCTGGAGCGGCTTCTGAGACACTGTGCTGACCTGCATAACAGCTTGAGCCAGACCAGACATGCAAATGCACACAGTGCCACAGTGTGTCACACAATATCATCTTGAGCTACACCAGACGCGCAAACTCACAGTACCACAGTGTGTAACACAATATTCTCACTCTTTACAAGGTCACACGCTGAGCAGAGGGTGAGTTGAGTGGACAGCGGTAGAGCTATACTAGACCTGCAAACTCACACAGTCCCACTGTATGTCACACAATATCGGCTTGTGCTACACCAGACGTGCAAACTCAGACAGTGCCACCGTGTGTCACACAATATCAGCTCGTGCTACACCAGATGTGCAAACTCACACAGTGCCACCGTGTGTCACACAATATCAGCTCGACCTACACCAGACGTGCAAACTCAAACAGTGCCACCGTGTGTCACACAATATCAGCTCGACCTACACCAGACGTGCAAACTCAAACAGTGCCACCGTGTGTCACACAATATCAGCTCGAGCTACACCAGACGTGCAAACTCACACAGTGCCACCGTGTGTCACACGATATAAACTCGAGCTACACTGGACGTGCAAACTCACACAGAGCCACTGTGTGTCACACGATATCAGCTCGAGCTACACCAGAGGTGCAAACTCACACAGACCCACCATGTGTCACACAATATCAGCTGGAGCTACAACAGACCTGCAAACTCACACAGTGCCACCGTGTGTCACAAGATATCAGTTCAAGCTACACCAGATGTGCAAACTCACAGAGTGCCACCGTGTGTCATGCAATATCAGCTCGAACTACACCAGGCACGCAAACTCACACAGTGTCACCGTGTGTCACAAGATATCAGCTCAAGCTATACTAGACCTGCAAACTCACACAATGCCACCGTGTGTCACACGATATCAGCTCAAACTACACCAGACATGCAAACTCACACAGTGCCACCATGTGTCACACGATATCAGCTCGTGCTACACCAGATGTGCAAACTCACACAGTGCCACCGTGTGTCACACGATATCAGCTCGAGCTACGCCAGACGTGCAAACTCACACAGTGCCACTGTGTGTCACACGATATCAGCTCGAGCTACACCAGACGCACAAACTCACAGTGCCTCCATGTGTCACACAATATCAGGTCGAGCTACACCAGACGTGCAAACTCACACAGTGCCTCCGTGTGTCACAAGATATCAGCTCAAGCTATACTAGACCTGCAAACTCACACAGTGAAACCGTGTGTCACACAATATCAGCTCGAACTACACCAGACGTGCAAACTCACACAGTGCCACCGTGTGTCACACGATATCAGCTCATGCTACACCAGATGTGCAAACTCACACAGCCACCGTGTGTCACACGATATAAGCTTGAGCTGCACCAGACGCGCAAACTCACACAGAGCCACTGTGTGTCGCACGATCTCAGCACGAGCTACACCAGAGGTGCAAACTCACAGTGCCTCCATGTGTCACACAATATCAGCTCGAACTACACCAGACGTGCAAACTCACACAGTGCCACCGTGTGTCACACGATATCAGCTCATGCTACACCAGATGTGCAAACTCACACAGCCACCGTGTGTCACACAATATCAGCTTGAGCTGCACCAGACGCGCAAACTCACAGTGCCTCCATGTGTCACACAATATCAGCTCGAGCTAGACCAGACGTGCAAACTCACAGTGCCTCCATGTGTCACACGATATCAGCACTCTTCACATGGTCACCCTCAGAGCACAGGATGAGGTGGAAACCTCTGCAGAGAGTATGTGTCCAGTTCCTTAAGTGGAGGTTCTGCACCCTTAAAGTCAATTAAGTATTTTGCATCATCCTCAGGAGGTGGGAGGCAGGTAAGAAGCTTTTGAAGAGAGTAGGAGAGGCGTTGAGGCCAGGATGGGATCTAAACGGTGGCTCTCTAGGGCCTTTTAGGTGCTAACACGGTGAAAGCCACACCCCCATTCCAGGCCCAGCCCCCCTCTCACACAATAAAGTTTTCTACTTAGCATGTCATACACACAAACTAGACCGGCCTGTACTGAAATAAGCAGCAGGCGCGGCTGGCGTAGGTAAGAGCAGAGGGGTGGGGTGGGGGGAAGTCAACAGACAACGGGATAGCTAAAATATAATTAAAAACAATTAATAAAGCCACTTACCTTGCACTCACCGCGTCGCCAATAAATTCCTACAGGAATGTAGTAGCTCCTAGGTAGTTATTTGCACAGGGATCCGAAAAAAACGGGTCTCTCGCAATGAAAGCCTGCATTTTGCAGTGATTTAGGCCTCTTCTAAGAGCTTGTTGTCCTCTGTCCCAATCTTCAGATCCTCCAAGATAGTTCTACGGCCCTAGTTACAAGCCTAGTAAAAATGACCCTGAAAGCAGAGTCCCTTGGGTTTCTGACGGCTCCAGGTGGCCTTGTGCATAGGAAGGCTACCACCAACTCGCTCAAGGTTGCCATGCACAGAGCAGTTCCTTCTACCAGCAGCTGTTTCCTCTACTCTCATCACATCCCCACAGACTGCTTCCTCATTCCTGTGTCTGGGTCACTCAGTGACGTTGATCTTAGGAAACCTTTCTGCAGGAAAGAGCCGGGTTTGAAGCAGCACGTGCAGGACTGCTGTGGGGGAAGCGCTTTTGAGCAACGAGCCTCCACTTAGCATCACCAGGCTTGCTAGCGCCTAGAAGGGCTTGTTGTCTTCAAACCCTTCTGATGGCTGCTGTCATCAACTATCTGTGGTGTGATAAACAACCCAGGAGCACAAGGGAGTGATGAAGGCCAAGCAACGTTCAAACTAGGACCAAGGACAACCACAGCACACTGTGTGGACCGTGGAGTGCACTTTCTTGTTCTCAAAATATTGGAAGCACAAGGGGACAGAGACGTTTTAAGACATGGGCAAAGTGGGTTCTGGCCCAGGGCCCCAGCCTTTCAAGGGCCCCCCTGCCATCTCTGTTCTGCAGAGAGTTTTGCCCTGATGGCCTTGAATAGTTCCAAATTGTTTTAAATACCATGTTCCTTTACTTTATTTTTAGTGTGGGAGTATATTACCAACATTTTGAAGAGAAATGTGTTTAGGTAAAAATGCAACATCCATAAAAAAGCTTCTTTCAGATCAAAAGAGGACCTCACATATGAGAAATGGGAGGGTGTCTCAGAGATTATTTGCAGTAATTTTAGTAAGCTGCTGCTGTGTTACATCATTGAAAACACACCTCTCTATGGTAGTGAAGCCGCAATGGGTAAGGACTCTGAAATTCTGAACAAAGCCATAACAAGAGCATACCGGGCCCTTTTCCGTCTCCCCATGAACGCGTCCCCTGCACAACTAAGGTTGGAGTTCTGACTAACCAATCAACATTATGCAAGGCAAGGCCACTTTATGAAAATATGGAACCAAATAAAAAGTGACCACGAAAATTAGATATCGCACATGCTATGGCGAGAAATAAATAACGACACTAACTCCACTGCACGGCATTATCTTAGCGAAGCAATAAGGGATTTTGCAGTCTCATATATATGGGAAAACAATATAACCAAGACAGCATTTAAGAAAATAATTAACAAAACTGCAAACCATCTATTCATTCTAAATGACAAAGCTACCCTTACTAAGAGAAAACACGCTTGGGCAATAATAAACGGTTATAAAAAGAAGGAAATCCAACAATATCTGGAAATACCCTGGACGGAAAAAAACAAACAGGTGCTCCTTAAAGCAAGATTTGGAATAATGCCTGGACTGTGCCACCTTCCTCCGTGGGAGAGACCGGTAACCCAAACCACCTGCAGACTGTGTAACAGTGGAGAGGAGGATATTATCCATCTACTGTGTACTTGCCCGGAACTCTTGCAGGAGAGAAGAACCTTGCTTAAGTTTCACTTCAAGGTACGAGGCATAAGGACATGTAGGCAGGCCCTGATTAGTTGCCTACACTCGAATGACATCACTCTAAATGCTGCCTTGGTAAAGTTCCTAAAGGCAGTTAAAAGGAAATTAGGACCACAACTATTGTAAATATGTAATTGACTACAATATTGATGCAATGACATTTTAAATGTTTTTATATTGCTTTTACTGCTTTTTGTGTCTTAATAGATTTTTTGATTGTAAGATTTTAAATAATCAACACAATAAACTACTTTGTACCTTTGTACCTCTCTATCCCTGACTATTAGACCTAACATCATTTAGAATTTGGAGTGTGCCTGTACACTGTCAGTGACCTGGCCAAAGAGAGCAAGAAAGAGGTGAAACTGTATCATAAATTCAAAGCTATTCTGAACAGGGGCCCCCAAAATACATTTGGCCTAGGGCCCCCAAAATCGTTGATGTCACTGCAATGGGGAAGTGAGGGGGAAGAGAAAGGCTAACATGAAAGGGAGGAAGCAGGAACTGTAGGAGTGATATCAAGGGACAGTCAGTTCTGGTGGTGGATTAAACAGGGGTGACGTTGAATCAAGACGCATCCTACATATTCGGCGCGCCGTGAACGACCGCGGGCGTTTGAGCAAAACTTGGGCCCCGGCACTTATTCTTTACAAACTATGCACTGGATAGCAGGTCTGCTTGGCATCAGGTTCAATGCTTAATTTGTGCTGGTGTTTACAGGCATTGTCACCAGCACCCATTTTTGGGGACCGGGACTTATTTTTCATGATCAGACTTTGACCGACAGCAGGAGAGAGAAAGGCAGACGAGGGAGAAAAAAGGAGGGAAAGAAAGTTAGGCCATGGCTTGTGATTCACCTTGAATTTCACCAGGATGACTGGCCTGTAGCCTGTAAACCTGCGATCACCCCGGAGCAGCCATTAGACGGAGTTACCGCTCAGCATCACTGGACTGAGGTCAGAGTGAGTTCAGCACACCTCCATCTTGTACAACTGCTAAAAAAAGTTACTGTCATTTGCGTGCTAAAATGACGCTCCCTCGCTTTTATTAAATTAGGAAATAGAATCCTAATGAGAGAAATATGTACCTTACTCGAGAGTTTGGAGTCATTTCTGATAAATGATACTTTGAGAAAGGAGGGCGAGCGCTTTGTTTATTATTGTAAATCAAGCTTGCCAGAGTGTCTGGAACAAGCTGTATCTGGCGTTGGCTCGGTGACGTAGGCATCTGGTAAGCCACTTCCCCTGCGAGGGCAGCACGCAGCATCCCTAATCTCAGTGACTGACAGCACAGCTGTGTCGATAACGTCTACTTAAACCTACATGTGGGACCCGGCTCACGCAAGGCGCGTTGCATCGAAGTGTCGACGTGCCCTTCCAGGAAAATCAGATTGTTTCCATCTTCTTGCAAAAGAATGCCTTTCTTTTCTCAATTTTATCCTGCAATAGCTAGGATTTTCTTCAGTTTTAGACATCCCTTGTCCCATTGCGTTAGTGGTATTTTCATAAATGATATATTTTGAACATTTTATATTAAACAATGTGCTATTATTTTCCCTATAAATATATAATATAAATATTAACTTTTTTTGCGACCAGCCTCCAGAATAATAGTTATACTATGTTTTAAGTTTCAAAGAAAAAGTACAATCTGACACCTCGTGTCTCTCACAATCAATTTAAACAGATATGATGCACCTTGATTACACCTGTCTATTTTAAGCAATGTCACTATCAGTGACCTAAAGTTCTTTCAAAAGAATCTCTCCCTACATAAGCCCTACCATCCCAAAACAGTTTCACTTTCGTTGCTTCTCCTTCAGCAGATGCATAGCCTCTCTCTATCTCTTACAGGAATGAGGGGATGAAACTTTTCGGGTGTTGTGTGCAACAAATCCCTTGTCCACAGTTGCCCAAATTAAAAATAAAGGCCTGTCGTTCAAATATGTGAAACAGACTCAGTGGGAGTTGGCAGCTTTGCATGGATCACAGTGAGCCATATTGTGGACAATCAGGTGCACACATGAGGCAGAGATAGCGCAAACACAATAGTTATGAACACCATTTGCAACGTGCAACCTAAAAGTGTGTCAGTGTTAGCGGAAATGTGTGTGGTACTCAGACATGCACAAAGTATGTTTTTCACTGTTGAGATGTGAAAAGTTACATTTTTTGGGAAGTTTCTGATTTATCATGACATGCCAAGATCATTTTCACTTAACGGAAGGATTCTTTTCACACTCATCACGACCAGCCACTGTAAAATGTTTGCAGAATTATTTGATGTAAGTTTAGTCTTTGCATAATAGTTTTGCACACAGAAAAGCATTTTTGCAGAACCGTTTTGTTAGTGTTAATTAAGGATTTATGCAACCAAAATTCAGCAGAAATGTCAGTTTCATCATGCAGAAGTGCCACAGGGCCCGATTCACAGAACTAACTTAAGACAAAATCCTAAACTTACTACCGTTTTGGTATTCACAGAAGGCACTTACTAATTTTGGTATTCACAGAAGGCACTTACTCATTTCGGTATTCACAGAAGTTAGGACTCCAAACTTTAGGACTCCTAAATGCCTTTTGTAAATACAGTAAGTCTTAAAGTTAGGATTTTTCTCAGTTTAGAGTAGTAAAGTTAGGACTCCTTGAGGTTCCGTGAATTCTGAACCTAGGTCATAAAGGTTGTGCTTCCGCTACGATTTTGGTAACAGCGAACCGTAAACAGTGAGCTCAGCAAGCATGAGTGTTTTCGTCATGGTACACCGATGGATTCACTGTGTATTTGACGATTTCGTTCTGAAACCCTTGGGTTCCATTTTGTGCATGGCAGCCATTTTGTGGTTGCCCTCACATAGGCCTATGACTGTGACTGAACAAGTCTCTGGGACACGTGCACCTTAGCTTGAGTTTGTGCTGACTCCTGTTTGACCTGAGTGAACTGACCCTGTTGCCTGAAGCTGACCTTGCCAAACCAGTTCTTGCCCTTTAGCTGATCAAGATTAAGGATCAGAGCACAGGACATTGGAGAAGTGTGGCTCAGTGGAGAAGTGTGGCTCAGGGGTTAGAGGCGGCAGACCCGGAAGCTGAGATCGGCCCTGGACCAGGGTTCAATTCACCGCCTCGGTGGGTCTTGGGCTAAAAAAGTCCACAGACTCGATAATTCTCGCTCCGGTGCCTTCTCGACTGACGGGTTCACACTCTGCGACTCTGGGCAATAGCTTGCTTAATCTCCACAACGGCCCCTCGCGGCGGGATGCCTGGCTTTCACCTTGTGGATACCCTGCCGGGGTTATCTCACAGGGGAATACCAGGACGGGTTCCCTAAGCAAGCGCCGGTTAAACCCACTGCGGGTAGCTGTGCGCTATATAAGCTCAAATACATTTACATTTACATTTACATTGTAAAGTTTTACTGCACACAAACATGCCTTATCCTACTTCTATCTGTTTCTGTTCCTTCTTTATGGTCTATTTATGATGTGGGTTGTGGTCCTTTTTACTATGGGTTTTTCCGGCCTTGTCTAAAGAAGAATGTCGGGTTTGTTTAATAATTTATTATGGGCTGGACAACTGAAATGTGGGTTTGTCATCATGCAATGCTTTGGTCGTGTATACATGGGATTGGTCAACTGTAAATAAGGAATGTTTGCCTGAAGCACAATTTATGGCATAAAAAGGGACGACCTGCTTTGTAAAATTAAGCAGTCTCCTGAGAACATACACTGTGTTGTACTTCTAGGACCTCCGTTACTGACTGCAGCCAATAAATTTGATCTTTGACGTCACCAAGAAGTATCCTGTGTCTCTGTATTCTAAGACAGGTGAACCCGAAGACTTTGGGCGTGCCCCTGGCGCCGCTGGGTTTAAATCCCAGTTCTTCAGTTGGCGCTTCCAACGTGGGGCGACTTCAGCGGTACCGGTCCAAGCCTGAAGATCATGAGGAGCTTCGTGTGAAAATTCTGGAGGAAGGCCTACCACTTCATCGACCCCTGTATGTCGTCGTGGTCCGAAAGTCTTTGCTGCGAGGTTCCACGCTTTCCGACGGCTACGAAGGACTGCTGCCCTGACTGTCGCCCTGTCTTGGAGCCCTTTGATGATTTGTAGAGCGAGACAATAGACGGGTCTTCTGGCGACGTCATCGATACTTCAGTTAAGTATGATTGGAGCGTCACCCAGTCCTTAGTTTTTGGGTATCCCTTGGGATCTTCGATTTGGGACTTGCAAGCTCCAAAGCCGATGGACTCATGTATTCACGAGGCTATCGTGTTCGATATTCCCTTGAAGTTTGAAGCTAGACTAGTGAGCGAAGATGCCTGGTCTTAGCAGACTTGGAAAGATATTTTGTTGTGGTTGTAATAGGGATTCCCGATTGGAGGACTCGTGTCCGGTGCCTCCGAGTGGAACTCCGACCTATGAGCTCTATTTGAAACATGGCGTGGGCCCCATCACGTATAATGAAGTGTGGATTCGCTACACTAGGAAGGACGGTGTCCTAAAATGGCCCCAATATGGTAGTTATGACACAGAGATTTTAGATAATTTAGAAGTTAAACTCTTCAAGAAGAAAGCCCGGCCGGCGATGTTTGACTCTTTCCGCCTCTGGCGAAAGGAAGCCAAACAGAAAGAAATTAAATTGGCGAAGAGAAATAAAAGAGAGAAGGGTATTTCGATAATGCAAGCTGCTATACAGTTTAAAGATAACGAAGAAGAACAAGCGAGTGAGCAGTTGCATAGGCAACGTAAATTGGCGATTGATAAATGTTATCCGGCTTTGCCACCTCATCAGCAAGGTGCAACGACGGACCTTGAGAAAGATCCTTAGATGTCACATTTGTTGAGTTCGCCACCCCCTTATGTGCTGAGTGCTACAGCACCTCCGCGACCCTTAGTTGCACAACCTCCGGTTGCTTTGCCTCCGATTCTTGCACAACCACCAGCTCCTCTTCAGTTGGCTCCTATTCCTTTGGCGCAGCCTTCTCAAGGGCCGCCGACTTTGCTATCAGGTCCGCCTCCAGCTCCTACGACGTTGTCTCCTGTATTGTCTACTCCTTCTGATACTACTTCTACGTATACTTTGTCTCATCCTGTTTTTCCCCCTGTTCTTGCGTCAACTTCTCCTTCTGTTCGACAGAGAATGACTGATACTGTTACTGGTCTCTTTTCTCCTTTCTTTGGGTCACTAGGTATGACCCCTGTTTCAGAGTGTAAACAATTGCGTAGCAAATTGCCTGGTCCCGATGAGCGGACAGTGCTGGATCATTTAGCACGTAAATGGGTTACTAATACTTTGAGATATATGATTTAAAGTCTGTTATGGATGTCTTCCGTCAATGGGAAGCACCGAAGCAGAGGTATGTTTTTGATGAAATGTGTACTTTCCTTCGTGAAGAATGGGAAGATGGTGATTTGGGACAGACTCCGTCATAGTTGTTCCGTGTACAGTCCGAGTTTGCGAGGGGGACTATAGTGGGTCTCGACGTTGAGAGAGCAGTTGCGACATTGTTGTTGTTTAGGAGTGAGTCTCCTTCTCAGTCATTGTTTGAGCCTGATCCTTCTGTTAGGAGAAAAGTGCGACAATATCCAATGAGAGAGGTTCCTCCGGTGTGGAAGGAAGCAGTTCAGGGCGATGCCGTTGCTGGTATTGTAGCTGTACCGGCTCATTTTCAGCATGTTTGGGTACATGTTCCATGGAAGCGAGCTGAAGTTTTGGCCCTTAAGCAGACTTTGCCTGATCCTCGTAAAAATCCTGCAGGGTACTATAAGGAATTATCACAGACTGCAGATTCATGTGTTATGAATTTAGCCGATATAGATATGTTGTTTGGAAATGTAGTTCCACAGCCTTTATGGGGATTGATTCGTCATACGGATCATGCGCAAGAGTTAGGAGATACATGGAATAATATTGGTGCTGCAGATAACCGACAAGTTGGTGGTACCAAACCCGAGCCTTTAGTTGCAGAACTCCCTGGTAGGATTATTAATTATATGAAAACGTTATTGCCTGCTATGCGAGTAAATTGGGATAAATTGTCTGCATGTAAGAAGAAGAAAGACGAAAGTGTGTGTGATTTCTTCACTAGGTTTGAAGAAACATTTATCAACCATAGTGGTCAGGACATGAGTACGGAAGGGGGTCAATGGTTGTTCGTAGATAATTTTGTGCATAATTTGCTTCCAGAGTTGTGTACTAAGTTGAAGGATTCAGAGAGTTCTTGGGCTGTTTCCTCGTTGGCACAGATATTGGCTACTGCACAGTACTACGAAAATAGGGATAAGGATGAGAAGGATAGAGCAGACAAGAAGACTAAAGATTTGAAGATGAAGGTTCTTTTGCAGCAAGCGTATCCGCCTCGTAATAACCAACATGATTATCAGCAACCTCAGCAGTTTCAGAGAAACTCGCAAAGGTTCGAGTCTTCTCAACAGTGTTTTGCTGTAGGCCCTAATCAGTGTGCGTATTGCAAAGAAGAGGTTAATTTCAAGAATAGTTGTCCGGTTTTGTTGCAGCGCACGAATGGTGCTTCTGGTGTGAGAGGTCGAGGTGTTCAGCAAGCTCCTAGAGGTAGGGGACGTGGTGTGTTCCCCCAGAATGCGCATTCCTTGCCTCCACAGAATTCGATGAATTGTTTTGAATAGCAGAATGGTGCATCTGGTAGGACGACTCAGTACTTTGCGGACGACTACTATGTTGAAGGTGAGAATATCGACGGTAATGATTGCTAGGACAGCCATAGACAAAGAGAGGGAGTGGTTTCAGTTCCAGTAGATCAGAGTGGACCTTATGTTGAAGTGATTACATCAGGTGTGTCAGAGCCTTTTCTGTTGGATACTGGTGCTGCGAAGAGTTCTATCATGCACTCTAAACTCCCTGGCGCACCTTTGTCTGGCTTAACGAATGTTTCAGTAGGTTTTTCTGGCGCCCCAGTTAGTAATCCGATTTCTAGTCTTTTGTCTCTTTCTGTTGGACCTTGTGAATTTGAAGCACCCCTCATTCTGACGACGGGTTGTGGTGAGAACTTATTGGGATTGGATTTGTTAAAGAGATTGTATGCAACGCTAGATTGTTCTCCTTCAGGAGTACAGCTTACATTGGGTAAGAGAGTGATCTCTCCGATGTATTTATCTAAAGATCGACTTCCAGCAGAATTGTCTTCTCTTCCTGATTCTCTTTGGGCTACTGGTCCTAATGATGTGGGTCTCCTGGAGATTCCACCGTATGTTGTGACGCTGAAAGCGAATGCTAAATTGCCTCGTATTCCCCAATATAGGATTTGTAGTCTAAAAGAGCGCTTCTAGCGATCATTTATGATCTGATTGAGAAGGGTGTGATTGAAGAGACCAGAGGTAATGTGTGCAATAGTCTGGTTTTGCCTGTTTTGAAACATACTGATTCTTCTCAGCCGCCTGTGTACAGGTTTATGATCGATCTTCGCGGGGTGAATAAGATTGTAGTTCCGCAATTTCCAGTTGTGCCAGATATCACTGCTTTACTGACTTTGATTCCGGCGTCTGCTACTTGGTTTTCGGTGATTGATTTGAGGAATGCTTTCTTCAGCATCCCGATTGCCGAGGAGAGTAGAGATATTTTTGGCTTCTCTTTAGGAGGCCGAAGTTTCCGGTTTAAGCGCGTTCCTCAAGGCTATTGTGAGAGCCCATCCATCTATAGTCAGGCTTTGAAAACACAGCTTGATACGGTTGTCTTACCTGATGGTGCTGCTCTTATTCAGTATGTCGACGATTTGTTAGTTGCTGCTGACAATGAAGAGATTTGTAAAGAAGTTACTTTGTCATTGTTGCGTCATTTGTCTGACTTCCATCATAAGGTGTCTCTTTCGAAGTTGCAGTATTGTCGACAAGAAGTGACCTATTTAGGTCATCTCTTATCGAAGGATGGAAGAAGATTGACCCCAGAAAGAATTCAAGCGATTGCGAAAATGAGTGTGCCAACCACACAGAGAGAAGTGCGTGCTTTCTTGGCTATTACGTCGTACTGTAGACAGTGGATTCCGAATTTTTCGCTTCTTGCGAAACCTTTGATAGCTCTTACTGTTAAGGATACTCCGAATCCTATTCCTTGGACTGACGAATGTTAGAAGAGTTTTTCAGAATTGCGGGATGCGTTGTGTTCGGCTCCTGTGTTGGGTACTCCCGACTACAGTAAGCCTTTTACACTCTATGTCCACGAGAGAGAGGGATGTGCATTGTCAGTTTTGACACAGCAGTTTGGCGATAAGCAACGTCCATGTTCGTATTTTTCATCGACTTTGGATCCGGTAGCTAGAGCATTGCCGAGTTGTTTGAGCGCTGCAGCTGCAGCGGCTGTTTCTATTCAACAGTCGGCTGGCTTGGTGAGGGATAATACGTTGATTGTTATGGTTCCACATGCAGTGGATACATTGTTGAACAGGACAAAGACACAACACTTAACTAGTGCTCGGTTGTCAGGTTACGAGTTGACACTTTTAGCGAGTCATGTGCATATAAAGAGATGCAACACGTTGAATCCAACTACGTTGTTGCCGATTTCAGTGGAGACAGATGTTTCTGAACAGCATGATTGTTTTCTCAGGACAGAGGAGGAAACGAAAGGGAGAATAGACCTTAGGGACACTCCTCTTGCGAAGTGTGATGGTACCTTATGGGTGGATGGTTCGTGCTTCAAGCTTCCGAATGGTGATGCGACTGCGGCATATGCTGTTACGACTTTGCATACGATTGTTGAAGCTGCACGTATCCCACATATTTCAGCTCAAGCAGCAGAGTTGATTGCATTGACAAGAGTGTGTGTGTTGTCGAAAGGGAAACGAGTGACTGTGTACACTGATAGCCAGTATGCGTTTGGTGTGGCTCATAGTTTTGGACGATTGTGGATAGAGCGTGGGCTTCTGACTTCGCATGGAACTAAGATTCATCATGGTCAGTTGGTGAATGAACTTCTTGAGTCACTTACCTTGCCGTTGCAGGTTGCGATTGTGAAATGCAGTGCACATAAGAAAGTTACTGATCACGTTGGTCGTGGTAATGCGTTTGCAGATGAAGTTGCGAAAGAAACGGCGAGAGATGTGATGAGTCAAATGTATGTTGCGGGTCCGGAGAGATGGGTTCCGGATAGAGGAATGTGTGAAGATACGATAGAGAGTGTGAAGTCAATTCAAGCTGAAGCTACAGAGAAAGAATTGAATGAATGGAGAGAGAGTATGGGTAAATTGGATTCGAATGGTTGTTGGGTTGAGTTGTCAGAGCATCAGGGATGGTTGTTACCCAATGCGTACGTGCTTGCAGTGGTTACGATGGCGCATGGAATGGCTCATATCAGTGTGAAAGGGATTTGTAAGTTGTTGGCTCCAGTATGGCAAAATGCTGGAATTCCTAAGTGTGCAGAGAATGTGGTCAAAAATGTTATGGTTTGTCTGATGTACAATCCTGGCAAGGGAACTCCAACTCCAGCTGGTCATTTTGCGCCTCCAACGTATCCGTTCGAGGTTTTGCAGCTAGATTTCATCCACATGGAGAGGTGCAACAATTTGAAGTATGTACTCGTGGTTGTTTGTGCCTTTTCAAGATGGGTATAAGCATATCCCCTGAAAGATAATACTACTGTTAAGGAATTTTTCCCTAGGTTCGGTTTGCCGAGAATGGTGTGGAGTGATAATGGGAGTGAATTTGTGGGCAAGTGATGAAGAGAGTGTGTGTTGGTTTAGGAATTCGTCAGAAGTTCCATGCTGCAAATCACCCCCAATCAGCTGGTCTGGTAGAATGCTACAATGGCACCCTTAAGTTAAAACTGGCCAAGATACAGGCGAGCTCTGATCTTCAATGGCCTGATGCTTTGCCATTAGCACTTTTGTCAACTAGGATGACTGTACATTCATGAGTGGGACTTAGTCCTTATGAGATTGTTTTTGGTCGCCCGGCAAACATATGGGGAGTGCCGAGGCCGACCAAAATCAGTGAGATTGAACACCCTGTATTGCTTGATTATCTGTATGATTTGACGGCTAAATTGCGTGTCTTACACCAACAGGTTCATGATACATTGCCTCAGGCTTCTGAAGATTCAGGACACGCCATCGATCCTGGTTCCTGGGTCCTGGTCAAGAATTTTCAGCGGACAAAGAACGATCAGCCCCGCTGGACCGGACCCTACTTGGTGTTGCTATCGACATGATCTGCAGTGCGAGTGCACGGTAAAAAGAACTGGATCCACGGCGTACACTGTAAGAGAACCCCTTTGCCTCTGCCGTACGACCAGTGGGTCCAGAATGGTATTCCAGACTCTGAAAGTGAAACCGTGCCTCGTTTTCTGCCTTTTAGCGATGCACGTTTAATTGGAACAAGTTCTGGGCGTGAAAGCGACGATCTTCTGCAAGAAGCTGTGCCACCGTCAGTTCGACTGGACACTACTGAACCTGAACTTTTGTTTCGTGATCAGACATTGCCTGATAAAGGCCGTTGTAATTTGCGACCAAGAGTCGTGGAACTAATAAAGTGAAAATTCTTTTCTTTGCTATTTTGAAGCTAAAGTTCTCCCATCTGAGAAACTGTTTTGACCGATTTTTGTTTTTCGAATCGCCATCCGGGTTCAGCTGTAGGGTCATGGTATAAAGACTTAGAGCGTACTGCCGTGTAGACACAAGGTCGACGGTTCTGGTTTGTTCTAGGGCGTTCCCTAGGACATTCAGAGGTACACTGAGCGAATCGAATCAACTGCCGCGAACAGCACGGTTAGAGGATGGAGTTTTTCAAGATGGAGAGATCTGTTGAAAGAATGAGCTTTAAGAGCAAAATGTGTAAAATTATGAGCAGAAAATGTTTCTTAATATTGTGTCTTTTTATGCTACTTAGTTTAATGATGTTTTTGATGGGATATATAATATTCTCTTTTCAAGTGACGTTTGCACCCACTACACAACCCATACCTTCTTTTACTGTTTCCTCGCATTCTTTTCACCCTCTGCCTGAACATGAGTCCATTAGGAGATTGGAATTTGTTAATAACTCCTTTGTTCAGCTTCTGCACCAACACCAGCTAATAGTGAACACGACTAATTGTTGGGTGTGTGGCCTTATGCCCCATACTACTGATAAAGGTATTCCTTACCTGGTCCTGCCATTCAGCTACAATGGTTCTGTGTGGGCATACAAAACGATGGTCATCTATGCTCGTGAAGTCTACCCCCTACGTTCTGTGAAAGATAATCCAAAGAATAGTGCTCTTCTTAAAGGAATAGTAGATATGATTAGAGGAATAGATTCCTATGAGATTATCCCGAGAGATGAGACGCTAGCGTATATTGGATGGAAAGTTACTGGATATGGAGTTAGTCTGAGTGAGAACCAGCGAGCAAAAAGATCCTTTCCGATTTGGATTGTACCCCATCAGGGTCATTACTGTCTGCAAGGTAATGGCAAGAATCTGAGAGCTCAGTTAGGGAAGAGTGTTTGCACTGAGACGTATGTTTTTGCGTCCCAGACTCCCCAATTGTTTCTAGCAGCTAAGGGTACCTATTTTGTCTGTTACGATAGAGCGTATACATGGTTGCCCCCTGATTTCTCGGGCACATGTTTTGTCTCGTTCCTGTTGCCTCCTACGTATACAGCTGTGGCAGATTACCACAAGATGAGAGTTGTCAGAGGTGTCTTCAGTAAGGAAGATACTGCAGGACAAGAATTGGAAGATTTTCTGAAGGGTTTTCTGCCATTTTGGGGACCTATGGTTAACAGCAGGAACATACGGCAATTGACGAGAGTGTTTGAGTTCACCATAGTTGAAACTGCCGGTTGGTTCCCTTAGTAACTTGACTGCTGAGCTCCAGTCGGATCGCCTTATGACTCTTCAGAACAGAGTTGCGTTAGATGTCATACTTGCAGATAGAGGAGGGGTATGTAAATTGATTCAATTGAGCTGCTGCGTTTTCCTTCCAGACAACGCTCCGACAGTGTACCAAGCCATTTCCAAGCTACATAAGATCTCCGAGTCTGTGCATGTGGACAAAGGAGATTGGTCGTTGATGGGATGGTTTTGGGGATTGTTATCCACTTGGGGATGGAAGATTCTGATGGTCAGTGGGATGGTATTAGCTATCCTTTTCCTGTTCTGTCTTTGCGTACAGTGTGCTCCTGCTATATGTGGCCTTTGTGCTACTTTGTGTTTGAGGAGACCTGTCCAGAGAGAGTTACTAAGTACTATGATAATGCTACAGCAACATCTTGATGATCTGATGAATATAGACCTGGATTCAGATTGACGTGAGTTTAGGTTATTGCCTATGTAAGGGCAAAAGGAGGGTCTGAGGTTCCGTGAATTCTGAACCTGGGTCATAAAGGTCGTGGTTCCGTTACGATTTTGGTAACAGCGAACCGTAAACAGTGAGCTCAGCAAGCATGAGTGTTTTCGTCATGGTACACCGATGGATTCACTGTGTATTTGACGATTTCGTTCTGAAAACCTTAGGTTCCATTTTGTGCATGGCAGACATTTTGTGGTTGCCCTCACATAGGCCTATGACTGTGGCTGAACAAGTCTCTGGGACACGTGCACCTTAGCTTGAGTTTGTGCTGACTCCTGTTTGACCTGAGTGAACTGACCCTGTTGCCTGAATCTGACCTTGCCAAACCAGTTCTTGCCCTTTAGCTGATCAAGATTAAGGATCAGAGCACAGGACATTGTAAAGTTTTACTGCACACAAACATGCCTTATCCTACTTCTATCTGTTTCTGTTCCTTCTTTATGGTCTATTTATGATGTGGGTTGTGGTCCTTTTTATTATGGGTTTTTCCGGCCTTGTCTAAAGAAGAATGTCGGGTTTGTTTAATCATTTATTATGGGCTGGACAACTGAAATGTGGGTTTGTCATCATGCAATGCTTTGGTCGTGTATACATGGGATTGGTCAACTGTAAATAAGGAATGTTTGCCTGAAGCACAATTTTTGGCATAAAAAGGGACGACCTGCTTTGTAAAATTGAGCAGTCTCCTGAGAACATACACCGTGTTGTACTTCTAGGACCTCTGTTACTGGCTGCAGCCAATAAATTTGATATTTGATCTCACCAAGAAGTATCCCGTGTCTTTGTATTCTAAGACAGGTGAGCCCGAATACTTTGGGCGTGCCCCATGCGCCGCTGGGTTTAAATCCCGGTTCTTCATCCTAAACTGAGAAAAATCCTAACTTTAAGACTTTCGGTATTCACAGAAGGCATTTAGGAGTCCTAAAGTTAGGAGTCCTAACTTCTGTGAATACCAAAATGAGTAAGTTATTAGTAAGTTTAGGATTTTGCCTTAAGTTAGTTCTGTGAATCGGGCCCAAAGTCAAGAAATGTACAACTTTCATTTGGATGCAAAGTGTTCACCAGAGCTTTGAAAGGTTGAAAAAAGACCTTGCTACCTAGATTCTATGAAACAACACATTGTGTGGGTAGGCCGCATTGGGGTGCATGCCGGCTCTGTTTATATTGAGGGAGGTAAGTAGGAGGCCGCCTATTTGTGAGAGTTTTCTTCTCCACTCTGTACTGGTGGGCTTCTGTGGGCATTTGTTAAGCTCAATACCAATTAATCTGGGGTAGTGTGCGTAATTTTGGGACTTTCGCATTCCACTTGTTACGCCAAATTTGATACATTTTACAATTACGCCACTTCACGTAATTATGCCATGTTCACAACTACGTAATAGTGTGGGAACAACATGAATGACCATAACGTGAGCACCAGTCATTTGCGGTACTTGTGCTTTTGGCACTGTTCCTGTAGCGCGGAATGCATAACCGTGTCCAAAATGGATGTGAGGACTTAACACATGCTAAATTGTAGAGCTAAATGCTGGATCGGCCTTTTATTTATTTACACATAATTTTGTGCATCTTTACCGAAACTTGGCATAATTATGCAAAAGCAGATGATGTGAATTTTTCACACCCCTAGTCTTTGCATGATTCTAGTGTGTGGGCCTTTGTGGGCGCTTCAATGACAAGGGTGCTCGTTGTTTGAGCAGCACCACACTCCTTGCTGTCTAGCTCAGGGTGGGCACCTTCTGGTAAGAGCAGTTCTTTCAAAATGTTGGATATAGCCTGCATATAGTCTAAACCATGTTATCAAATACTCTGTATGTAAACTGAAGTTTATCTGTTGTGTGCTACCTTGAGACCTGACCTGCACCTGTCAGCAATGGCGGATTGGCAATGCGGGCATTCGGGCATTGGCCGAAGGGCCGGTGTCTCCGTGCCCTCTGTGGGCTGTTTTTTTTCTCCCCTTTCCCATCCGCACAGTGAAGCTGCATTCATTTCTCTGTCTCTGTCTCCATGCTCTCTGTGGACTAGGAAAGGGGAGGGGGAAAAAAACGGCCCAGAGAGGGCACAGAGACAGAGACAGAGAAACAAATGCAGCTTCACTGTGCGGCTGTACAGCGATTCTCCGCTGTGGCCTCTCCTTCACCCCCTGCCCTGCAAAGCAATCACCCAGAGGGTGGCTGGGGAGGGGGTGATTGTTTGAAAAAATCGGCCTCCCTGGGGGCCAGGTGTTGCTCAGGCCTTTGAGCCATTTTCACCTCGGCCCCCCTGGGGCCCACGCAGCACCTACACAGTGTTAGTTTCAACACCTCGCCCACAGCCCTTCACATTCAGGGAATAGTGGGTGAGGAAGAATGGGTCTCGCTGTGGGGGCCAGGTGATCTTTGCAACTTGCACCATCTTCACCTCGGCCTCCCCCTGGCTACCATGGATGACCCAGCAGCTGTGTTTTGTGCTCCCCTGCCAGGACATTGCCCTGAGGCCTGGAGGGCTGATTAATTTACTAATTGTAGGTGCTTCACTGCTATTCATGTGCTCCTGAGCTGAAGGTCTGGAGAGGCCTGAGTGGTTAGTAATAGCAGGGGCTACGCTGCTTATTAGGTGCTTCTTCCCTGGAGGGCTCGAATAATTTTGTGACAGAAAGGAGCCTTGCTGTTTTTTTAGTTGCTCAGCATGGCGCCATTGTCACCTTGGCCCTGTGTCCTGTGCAAGAACAGTATCCTCTCACTTATATTCCTTGTCTGTGCCAAACAACCTAAGGATTTTGGGGGCCCTGGGCCAAACATATTTTTGGGCCCCTGTTCGGAACAGATTTGAATTTATAATCCAATTTCTGCTCTTTGATGCCCTCTTTCAGCTGGTCACTGGACAGTGCACTACCATACTTGTCCAAATTCTTAATGTATTTACATCTAATATTCAAGGACATTGACGTGTGTAACCAAATAGTGTTTCATGAAAGGGCACGCCCCTTGAATGTGGGCCACGCCCCTTAATTGTAGGCCACGCCCCTTGAATGTGGGCCGCTTTTTTCGTCAGTGCCCGGGCCAAATTGTGATCCCAATCCGACCCTGCCTGTCAGATTAACAGACTCTGAAGCAATGTGTACAACCCTGTCATACACATCAAGGTGCACAACACGTGCCCCTAAGGTTCAACAAATAAGTGAACGTATTCATCAATGAAGCTTTGCAATTCTATTGCAATTTATTTAAGTTTTTTTATCTTTTTGTTATTCTCATCCAATATTTCTGAATGTTGCAACTCTAAAATATACAATGATCATGATACATGTAGCTCATTACATTGCATTACTAACAAATGATCGTCATGAAATATTCAATGCCGTGTTCCCAATGCATTTCGGGAAAGTCCCTTCGTCATGGTAATTCTAAAAATAACAAATAATACATATGTTCGAGCATGTACAGAAAACAAGACGTTTGGAGAACATAACAGGCTCTCTTATCCCATATAGGTTTATAAGAGTACTGGAAGTGGGTATTCATATTAATAGTGACTGTAAAGTGATTGCCGTTACTCCTGAAGTACTCCCAACACTACTAGATGGTGTACGCTCATAAGAGAATTCAAATGAGTCGGAGTAATAATGCTGTGTACATTAACCATAGCATGCAACCCGATCTGCGAGTCTCCATGCCTTATATCCCGAGTGCAGAGTGCTTACTCTATCTATCCGAGCCATATGCAAAGCAACCAGTCGAAACAACATGTCTTGCCCTATTGGGGCATCATGCAGTTTGGCTAATATGGTGAAAGGTTTCACCACTGAAAGGATGGCGGAGATTGGATTCAGGGGCCCGTTGCGGGCCGCCTGTGTGTTGGGGGGGTGCACTGAGCGGGTGCCCATGGTACCCCCCAACATTTCCCTGCACTAAGTGGCAGGCACTGCTTGGTGCCTGCCAAGTAATGCAGGGAAATGCACTGCATGTCATTTTAACATTGCGAACAGTGCTGCAGCCAGCAGTACCGTCTGGAATGTTAAAGCACCGAAATGCGCCCACAAGTATGGCGGGCGCATCATAATTTGATTGGTGGGACCACTGCATGACTGGCGGGGGGTACCAACCACCGCAACGATGGCGGGTGGACTCAGGTCCGCCCGCCATCGTAATGACCCCCTAAGTGTTTAAATGCTTCCGCAGTTCTTTTGCCACTAGACCTGCCCTTCCCATCCCTGGCAGCCTGCAGTAGGCCAGATTTGTGCATGATTTTAAAGGGTCTGAGGTAGCAGTTGGAGGTACTGCCTAATCCATATTTTCTTTGCATGTGGACATACCCAAGAGCACCCATGCAACAGGCTGCTGTGCATTCACTGGAATGGTTCTGCCAGTATGGGACTCTTTCGTGACTGCTCTACTTTGCCAGAAGGTCTCATCATCCCTTTGCTGTGTTTGCTTTGCTCTGAATATCACTTTCTGTATGGGTGCGTTTTGTTGTGAACTGCGCCGTGACTGCTTGTTTTTACGCCGGTGACTGTTAAACGTGCTTTTAATATGAATTAGAGTTTGCAGAGGTCTGTGTCAGTGTGTAACTGGAAGAAGGAATGCAGTTTGTGGCCTTGAAATATCTTTTACTTCCTGTAATAGCCTTGGTCAAGCAAGTGTGAGCATCATTTTTATTAGTTTTGGAGAAGGTGTAACCACCATTTCCTGGCCTTTTTCCTTAATGTGTCGATCACTTTATCAATGATATTTTGTGACGATTTCCTGCATGGAAACTCCTCATTGGAAATTTAGGGTTGTTTACCCTTTTCGTGATTTGGCCCATTGGCACCAGCACTCACAACAAGCCAGCGCTGTGTCATGTGCTACAGGATTCCAGCAAAGGCCGAGTAAATGAAAGTGTTGAGGTTTGCAGCCTCCTCGAAGACACCGCCCATGGTGGGATCAATAAATCAAAGCCATGTGAGTGTCTGTCCTGACACGGAATGCCTGGAATGTGAGCTTGACAGTGAGGTCCCGTCCTTGCGTCTGCTCAGGGACATCCTGAAAACATCTGCTGGGCCTTGGATGCTCTTCATATGCAGCTGTTTCCAGATGTCCGTGATTGGAGCAATGTGTCCCTGAGTTGCAAAAAGAGATATAAACTTGCTGGCGTGGCATGGTTTGAGTCCTGCTGTTGGTAAACTAAGGAAAACTTTAATGGGGAGTTAAAAAGAGCACCCCTGGATAACAAGCTGCCTTAAAATGGCCGCCTGCCACTTCCATACCATGGTCAAAGATGCTATGGGGAGGCCCACGGTTTGCCACCGATGGCGCGATGCACAGCTAGTGTGGCCCCTGAGAGCGCCTTTTAGAAGGGGCCAACGATCCCTGAAACAGTAGGGGACACCCTGCTCGCTCTGGGGTGCAGTCACGTCCCCCCCCCCCTTCCATCTTCCAGTGCTGCACATGCTCTGAGGAGGCCATGTTGTTGGTGTCATTGGGTGCGCGGTCCGGTCTGTGCTGTGCACACGGAATGAGAGTCGAGGACGCCCAACTATTTGCAGGCCCCAGAGATAACCTCGGTCGCCATATACTATGGGGCAGATTTACAATGAAAGTGACTCAGTGGGTGCAGCAAGCCAATTGACTGCGCCGCACTGAGTCACTTTCAAAGCACAGGGATGCAACATATTTACAACAATATGTTGCATCTCTGTGCTTCCCCCTGCGCTGTCGCACGACCTGCTGCCATGCGCCGACACCCTTGCACCATGGTGCAAGTTGCCTGCGTCGTGGTGAGATTGTTTTTGTTCAGGAAGGGTGATTCCCTCTTTTCTGCAGCAGGTATAGAAAGAGGAAAAGAAAATAAGGAGAAATTAAAATATTTCTCCTCGTTGCGCCTCCCTTCGCCTTCCCTCGGGAGGTGTAGCATTGACACACATTTCCAGTTTCACGATTGCTCGTAAATCTCCAAATGTGTCGGGTTCCATTGGTGTTGCATGGAAACAGCAACACCCATGGAACGCCCCTTCAACGCAAAGTGCTGTGTGCAAAGGGGCCGTAGTTACAAGGACAGGAAAAGTCACACAGGGTGGCTTTTCCTGTCCTTGTAAATATGGGGCACAGAAATGCACTGTGGGTGCGTCACAAAAAATGACACACCGGTGGTGCAAGGGGTTTGTAAATCTGCCTCTATTTTTAGTCTGATGTCAGTATAAAGGCTGTTTGACAGCTTGAAAGTTTTTTAGGGATCTAGATTGAAGGTCAGGAAATAGGATATTGTGTTTGACACAATCAGTATACAATGGTACCGTCTGTCCACTAACCAGACCACACAGATGCATCTATAAACGTCTCAGTCAAGTACCACGTGTCAAACAGCAAGCTGCAATGCCCACATGGAAGGTAAATCATGCCATGTGCTGAATGTGAGCGGAAAAAACACCTCAACATATTGCACTCCGAACAACACTGTCAGTGACCTTAAATATTTGAGATCTCATGAGCGGCCCCTCTGTGTGGGTCAGCAGTGTCTCTCAGTAGGCTCATGTTGAGGTCTTGCACGGGGGCCCCTCTTATGTGAAGCGTTATGCCACAGCTGTGCGCGTCTCCAGATCCTCAAACGGTGCGTTGATGTAGATTCATCAGGGGATCCAATTCATGCTTCTGGTGGGAAGCGGGATTTACTTAGGTTCTGCCTTGGAGCTCATGAGACATAAAACGAAGCAAAGCATAGCGCGGATTTTCTTTAATCATAAAATTTCCGAGGGTGCGGTGTAAAATAGCGCAGCACCGCACTAGCACTTGCGCCGTTCTTAGTAAATAAACACTGTGGGCCCGATTCACAGAACTAACTTAAGACAAAATCCTAGACTTACTATCATTTTGGTATTCACAGAAGGCACTTACTCATTTTGGTATTCACAGAAGGCACTTACTCATTTCGGTATTCACAGATTTTAGGAGCCCTAACTTTAGGACTCCTAAATTCCTTCTGTGAATAATGAAAGTCTTAACCCTTCGCTGCAGGGGTTATTCTCCCGCTGTGCTGGGGGGGAAGGGGGGCACGCACAGCGCCCGCATGCTCATGACGAGCTGAGCCTGTCATGAGCTACAGTACTCATCTCGTCACAGGTGCATTGGCTCCGTGAAACGTTCAGCACAGCGGGGGAATTCTCCCCGCACCTGAGCGTTCCACGGGCCCATGACGAGCTGAGCTCGTCATGAGCACCGGAGCACCGTGGCTCATGACAAGCTCAGCTCGTCATGAGCATGGAAGGAGTTAAAGTTGGGATTTTTCTCAGTTTAGGAGTAGTAAAGTTAGGACTCCTAACTTCTGTGAATACCAAAATGAGTAAGTGCCTTCTGTGAATACCAAAATGGTAGTAAGTTTAGGATTTTGTCTTAAGTTAGTTCTGTGAATCGGGCCCTGAATGATGAATATTGTCCTCTTATAAAATGATTGTGCAGGTGGTGTAAAACTGGATGTAGGTTGAAAGCGGATTCGTTGTTCTTGCAGTGTTTTGGCTTGGATCTGTGCACATATGTTGATTTATTTTGGATCAATGGTCATTGCAGTAAAATGTTTCATTGTCTAGTTCTTCATTGAAGTTTGCTTTACATTGCAATGCTAGTAGTAAGATGACGGATTGCTTTTATCTTTTTTAAACTGCTGCTTCTCTCTGTGACTCGTTCACACTTATGAGAAAGTCCAATCACATACAGCCTTCCTGTGTCCTCTTCTCAACTAAGGGAGCTTTGCCACCCCGTCTCTTTAGATCATGCCTGCAGAACCAGAAATAACAGGTACTACTTAACTTTTTAAATACATTGTCCAACTTGCAGTTCCTATTAGATATTTGTGACAAGAATTCTCCAGTGGATTATAAAAGAGGTGGGATTTCGAGTCAGTGCTTTAACTTGAATGATGAGAAGTCCGTGTGCGACCCCTGTTCCTTCTTTCCTCAGTACCTGCAGCAGTGACATTATTCATTATATTTTGACTCGCTTTTATCTTTCCCTCGAAGCATCTACTCACCGCCATTTATTCACACATCCTGAAAAAGACTGGTCACATGCAACCTTTGCAATTCAGTGCAGTCTCCACTTAGGTATTCTTCATTTTCTCAACGTATGACAAGTTCTTATAGGCTGTACGCAAATGTTCCTTATGGTTCAGACTAACCAGGCCTCCTTAGATACAAATAAAGCTGCGTGTGTGAGTGTGCACGTGTGTTTGTAGGTATGTGTGTGTTTATGTGTGTATATTGCACCCTAGTGATCTCCTCAAAAGCTATCATTGCACGGTGGATCTCACACCAGCTAGAATCATTTAGCACAAGTGGAATCTTACCCACAGGTGTAATGCGGGCACAAATATATTCAGCCGATGTACCTGGAATCCGATCCCAGCAAAACTCCCACCATCACCCGCTGCATCTCTACCAGGATTGGCCAGCTCTCCATCCTTTTAAATGGTCCAGCTGGCTCAAATCATCACTATCTGTGCGTAGACAGTACCTACATCTGACTCAATTTGGAAGAGGGATCTGGAGAACGTTACCAAGTGGAGCGCTCCGCAAGGAATGTCCAGCCATTGATGTAACTCAACTTGTTGTGTCTCAAGGACCAGAACATTAGACAATGCTTATCCCTTCATTCCCTTTGGCCATTGGCTATTGTATCCCTTCATTCCCATCCCTTCGATTTGATTTGTAACCTGGTACCACCGTTCAACAAGCATATCTCTTTCACCCAATGTTTTTTTTTTTTTAAATTTTTAAAACCTTTATTATAAAAGAGCACACAGCTATTCAGCCTAACATCCTGGAGGCAAGGCAGCATAGACTCAGGAGGAGAATAGTGCAAGGCGATTTACATCAGTACATTGCAGGTTGTTTTTTAATTTTTTATTAACAAGATAACTAAACCAAGAAAAGAAACGCCAACTTCCACCCAATGTTAATGCTCTTATAAAGACATTGTTTTAATTTCTGATCTACATTGGACTTGCCATACCTTGAGTGTTGCAATGCTTTTTAAATATGTCTTTAAACTAGGATCGTTCTAGATCATAAAATGTGATGAACATCGCATCCTTATTCCCTATCGATCTGCACCACCATGATTACATCTTAAATGTCTGTCAGATACCTGGTTACACCCACTTTGAACCTTGCTGACACTTGCACCACCAGAAACAAATGTTTTGGTGGTGGTGGTATATATTTTCATACATTTGGCTCTTTTCGCTGGAATTCTCCCCCACACGCCTGCTGCAGGGTGGAGTCTGCTTAAAGCTCCAGTGAAGCCATGTGAGGAACTTTTTCTGCTGTTTCACCCAAGCAGCTCATCAACTCCACGAACTACATCTTGGCCATCCTGGATCATCTGATCTATTCTGCAGCACCTGCTCAGACTCCGAAGACCAGCCGGCCTCGCTGCCATGACTAGCCTGGTTTAATGGGGCCACGTTAAGACTATAATATTGATGCATTCCTTCTGTAGACAGACATCAGCGATGTCTGATCATCAGCATCACGACCACTCCCAGGCTTGGTTGATGTCCTCACTTCCAGCAGAAGCCACTGATGCTGCCTCGCTTCTCCCACAGACCTCCACAATAGAGGTGCATATAAGGTTTCGTTTCATACTGTTCTGCAATAAAGCTAAAAAGGAAATGAAAAAATATTGCTTGGATGACCTGACCATACCGACATCATAAGGTATGAATTAATAGAGCTAATAGGCACCTATACAAATATCTAACATGTATTAAATTGTCTAATGGCAAAAGTAGACGCAAACTGACCAGATGCATTCAATATGTGAGCTAACCGATAATATGTGTCTGCCTTCTATGAACTTTAGTGGAAGTTAGGAAGACTTGAGCCTCCTGTTGTAACTCGGTGGTTACAGCTAGAGCTATACATGCCCAGGTCCTCCTACAGCCGACATTGATCAAAGGCGTCCACCAGAATAAAGAGAGTGGCATTTACCTCTCTAGTACCTGGTGGTGTAAGCTGGGCTGGTTTCCTTCTAATTTTACCAGTGACAGCAGGGTGGCATCCCAGTCATCTGCTGCAACTTCTCCGCTCATTGTGAGTAGCGACTGGGGTAGTGCAGACAAAGACATATTCATAGATGTCTCAGGGTGGACTCTGGGATGTTGAAGGGTATATTCCAGTAGCATTAGTCACCCTCATTAGGAGCCCTCACTCTTGACCAGGACACCTAAATAAAGTGATGGCTAATTATCTCCTGATAACACCCAGTGTACCAGTCACTAACGCAATAATAACATTATTACCCGTATCTTCAGGGTACAAGTCCTAAAAAAAAGAAGTGGGGGGACGCTGTCACCGGAAGTGACGTCACGACAGGAAGTGACGTCACGAAAGGTGGCTTGCACCCTCAGGCTCATTGCCTCCCCACGCTCACCCCTTAGATGCGATTGCATCTGAGAAGCCAGCGTGTGAGCAGCGTGCTGAGTGAGCTCCGATCTCGTCTCAGAGAGGCCAAGGTGGAGAAGTGTGGCTCACTGGTTAGAGCAGGCAGACCCTGAAGCAGAGGTCAGACCCGGGACCAGGGTTCGATTCCTGACGCGGCAGGGTGTTGAGCTCAAATGTCCACGGACTCAATAATTCTCGCTTCGGTGCCTGACCTAATCATGGGTTCACACTATGCAACTCTGGGCATTAAGCTTGCTTAATCTCCACAACGGCCCCCCCCGCGGCGGGATGCCTGGCTTTCACCTTGGGGATGCCCTGTAGGGGCTATCTCACAGGGAAAAACCAGGACGGGTTCCCAAGGCAAGCGCGGAGATACCCCTTCGGGGGTCGATTCTGGCGCTATATAAGAAATGCAATAATAATAATAATAATAATAAAGAGTGAAGTCCAGCTGTTTGGCTGGGGGGACGGCGTCCACCCGGTAAAATAAGTGGGGGCGCGCCGTCCACCCGCGTGGTACCCCGACTCGAGCCATGCGTATCTTGATATTGCCTGTAGGGTCTCATTACCTAGATTAGTCTACCTGTTCCCAGAGGCCTCATTGCACCAACAGAACTTAAACACTGCCCTGCTCTCACATACGATGCAAATCTTTTTGTGGTTTCAGCCAATTGTAATGAGTGTTTGGATAGAACAAAAGCATGTGTAGTGCACTTCCGATGTGTAGAACATCACCAGAGTGGAGTTCGGTGGAACAACAAAAAGTCTTGAGGTATGAAATCCTCATATACATTACAGAAGAACAATCGTGGACTAGAGACGCAGAAATTCGAGATTATTGTGGAACAGCACATGAACATGCCAAGGTAAACGGGGAGAAATCAGCCGATAGGTCGACTGGTCTCCCCCATAGACCTTTACCATGCACAAAATAAGTCATGTAATGTAAATAAAACTTATATAGCGTGCCATTAACTGAGAGCATCTTGGTGCTAGCTGTAAAGAAAACCACAGAAACCTAATGAGATGTAGAAACATTATTTATAAGCATGTGAAAAATGGCAGGTTTTTGATATTTTTCTGAACTGCAGTAAATTCGACTGAGACATTAGATTTAACTGCAAAGAGTTCCAAAGTTTGCACGAACAGAAGGAGAAACTCCTGCCGTCCCATCTCTCATTCTTCATCCAAGGGTTGACCACTAGTTTAGCAGAGATTGATCTAAGCCTACGGCCGGGTGAATGCCAGAAAAAGAGCTTTTGATAATCTTCAGTAGAGGAAAAAAAGAAAAGAAAGGAAACCCTAGCAAAACTAACGCAGAAAATCAACAAGGAAAGGGGAGGGAGAAGGGGGATATATTGTACAGTTTTGTTGGAGAAGTGTGGCTCAATGGTTAGAGCGGCAGACCCTGATGCAGAGGTCTTGCCCGGGACCAGTGTTCAGTTCCCCGCCTCGGCGGGTCTTGGGCTAAAAAATTCCATGGACCTGATAATTTTCGCCTCGTGCCTATTCCAATCATGGAGTCCCACTCTGCAACTCTGGGCGATAGCTTGCTTAATCCTCCCAACGGCCCCCACAACGCTAAGGATGCCTGGCCTCCACCCTGGGGGTGCCCAGGAGTGGACGCCTCACTGGGAAACCCAGGACGGGTTCCACAGCAGTATTCCTACAAGCGCCTTGAGACCCTTGCGGGTGAGTAGTGCGCTATACAAGTATCAATTTACATTTACAAGCCTGTCAGCAGCTCCAGCCAGACCGTGCCAGCGGTGTCGGGTATCCACCAAAACGGTGGTTTGCATTTCTGTATTTATAAATCAAAAGTGTCCCATAAGTGTTGTGAGCTGGATCAGTGTGTAGTCTCTTGTACATTATGCTGTCTGCACTACTAATGGGGCATAGCATGTTCCACCACGATTTGAAGTTGATTCCCACTTCACTAAGATCACCTTGGCACCCCTCGCTAGCAGGAGGTCCAACAGTAGTAAGACCTGCTCAGGGAGAGACAAGGGGAGTGGACTAGCTAAGATTACTAAGGCAACTGTCAAGAAGTCGATCTCGAACGTTTAAAACAAATATCTTGAATCATGGATTGTATTCCCCCCCCGTTTTACAAGTAAAGAACATGTGTTCGAAGGAGCCCACATCCCCCTCGCACTTTCAGCGAGTGTCTGTCCTGGATAGGCCTCATTTATTAAGCCTGGCAGGTGTTCAATAGGTTTAATGTATGAACCAAAACCTGGATTGAGCTGAGGCTGAGTAATTTTTGCCACAAAGTGGAAGTGACATATTTTTCTCCTTGCTGGATGTGTAAAAGAAGCAGTGTGTGTAGACTGAATGTATGTGGGTCTTTTCTTAGACCTTTCAGTAGGTAATTTTTGTAAAGTTTGTAAATATGTAACGCAGAGTGTCCCATCTTCCTAAAGTGACCAAACAACCCAGGAAGGTCACAAATGGAGGCCGGGGCAGTTTCTGGATGATGCTCTTTCATTAAAAAAAGGTATGGAATTCAATGTCGGGAGATCATATTTTGTGCGCAGAATAGAGAAAGGTAATGGGTTGAGATGTGTTCCTAGATCTCCTAGAGTGTTTATGCCCCTATTTATCCATAGTTCCCAAAATATCATTTTCCCGCCCATCTTAAACTTATGATTGTACTATGAGAAGTGTTGCACCATGTCTGTCATTCTCTTACCGATTAGTTCATCTAGCAGCAAAATGGCAGCTATCGTACCCAAGATTAGGGGCTTCGAGCGATCCAATGGTAATTTTGCAATGTAACGGATAGAGAGAGTAGAGCTAAGGGGAAGAGGGTAGATTAATCGAGTCACAGTCTGTAACCATGAGAGAGCATCAACATCCTGCGGCCTGCACCCCCAAGAGCCTTGGGAGGCCAGAAAAGGCTGTTGGTATCTCGGAATGTCGGGGGGGGTTAAGGCGTTGCTTGGTCTTATTCATTTAAAAAATATTCCCTGTAGTCCTGTCCTCTTACCTTTCCATAGGAACTGAGAAATATGTTTGTCCGCGGTTTTGAAGAAGGGTGAGAGAGCAATAGGGAACATACTCGTAAGAAAATTAACCAATGGGGCTATCATCATTTTGACCATTTTCATCCGGCCCCACCAAGTGATATGTTTGGGAGACCATGCACTCAATAGATTTTTTATTTTGGATGACACTTTGTTTTCCTTAATGGTCAGGGAGGTATTCCGATCTTTACCCAACCAGATACGATGATACTTGAGGGCATCTGGTTCCCAATTCAGTCCAGAATCCCCAATTATTGATGTATTACAGTGGACATTTAGTGGAAAAACCGCTGTCTTGTTTTGAAGAGTATTGCTCTACTTGTGCATAATGTGAGGAATAGCCTGATCAGCATCTACATTGAATAATACAACTTCATCGGCGTAGGCAGCTATCAACTGCCTACCAGAACTGAAGAGTTACTATCCCATCTGAGTGATGCTAGCAGCGACTCAATGACTAGCAGGAAAAGAAGTGGAGAAAGAGGGCAGCCCTGCCGAGTATCTTGAACCAATGAAAAGAGCTTGGAGAGGTGGCTGTTAACCCTAACCTTCGCTATCACATTTGAGTAAAGTGCCATAACTATATGAATACAATCTGCCCCCAATTGATATGTGCATGATGTTGCATGTAGAAATGTCCGAGAGACCTTATCAAATGCCTTTACTGCATCGAGGGCCAATGCGGCCATTGGGGACCCAATGCGGTTTGCCTTATCAAGTGCACAGCAAAATAGCCTAATGTTGGCGGCGAGTCTACATTTTAGGAAATCAGACTGAGAGGGCACAATAAGTTTTAGTATGACTATCTCTAGCCTGACTTTGGCATAAACTTTGTATTCAAGCTTGATTAATGATAGGGGTCCGCAGTTCATAACATCCAATTGGTCCTTCCCTCCTTCGGGATGACCACTATTGTGGCCTCAGTTGCGGAGACTGAGATGTGCCCAGGGTCAGCGTACTGATGGAAGACAGCTCTTAAAATATCGACTACCAGTTCTGCACAGGTTTTATAGAATTTGCCTGAATATCCATCCCAACCTAGTGCCTTCCTGGATCAAATGCTGTGGATGGCTTTCAAAACCTCCTCTCTATGGATGCATTCAGAGAAAGCTGGTCCTCATGGGATACATGTGGGAGAACACGAGTTTAAGTCTTCAGTGGAGGGAACCAGCTTATTAGAATTAATAATGTTAGAGTAGAAAGCCTGAAAAGCATCCAGAAAGCCCTGGGGCAATGTGACACCATTCCCAGTGGTGTTCCTAATAGCGGTAATAGTGGCTCTCTTTTTAGTATTTTTATATTTCAGGTAGTTTGCCAGCATTTTCCCAGTTCTGTTTGTAGAAAACATATTCCCAGCTACCGAGACCTCTACCCACTTCTGGGCCCTTTTGCTGTTGTACCCGTATTGTAAATTACGGAATCTCACTTCTTCAGTCGATCCCAAAGAATGTATAGTGTTATCGGCTAATATTCTTATTTCAGATTCTAGGTTTGTTAATTGTCTGAATAAGGACTTATTTTTGATGGACATTAGGCTTATCAGGAGCCTGCTTCTAGTAGTGGCATAGGTATCCCCAGCAATGTTTTCGGTCAGGAACTGGCCAATCGGTACAGCAATTTTTCCTTGGGTGTCTTCATCTTCAAGAAGATCGTCATTGAGGAGTCATTGTTTAGAGGATGGGCAGGAACTGCTGAATTCAGGGATAGCGATACACAAGTATGATCAGAAATTACTATTGGTTCTATTTCGGAGTCGAGCACATAGTAGGTGTTTACTTAACATAATATAATCAATCCTGGAGAAGGAATGGTTTGGTGGAGAGTAGGATTTATAGACTCTGCCTGATGGATTGTATAACCTCTGTACATCCACCAAATTTTTATTCTGGCAGCATGATTTCATTTGATTGTGTGATTGCTACCCAGGAATTTATTTGTCGATAGACTGTCTAGTGTCCGCTCCATCGGAAGGTTGAAATCTCCACCCAGATTCACTTCTAAGTTGTCGAGAAGCTCAAATAGTCGTTTGTGAAGACCTTTCCAGAATTCCACCGAATTGTGGTTTGGGGCATAAATGTTGACAATAAAGAATTCCCTGTCCTTTTTTTTTAGCTCTGGTTGTGACTCATCCAACTTGGTGATCATGTGAGTGATGTATACAGTGCCTTCAGATTTCCTAGATTGCATAGGAAGAACTCCAATGTTCTTATGTACTACTGGTGAGAGTACAGTGTCTGCTGTCCATGAGCAGTAACATTTAGCATCCTTAATGGAGTCAAGGTGCATCTCCTGTAATGATATAATGTCTCCATTAAGCCCACTACAGTAATCTACGATCTTTTTACGCTTGAGGGGGAGGTTCAGCCCCTTAGCATTTAGAGAAAGAATTTTAAGTGGTGTAGTCATTATTTTGACTGTACAGCGGAGTTGATGTGTGGAGTAGACAGAGATAGCTTTGGTGGGCGTGTGCTTATTTTACACAGCATTTGCATTCTTCCATGTATGAGTGCGGAGGAATGTGAGTCCGGAAGGGGACCATATAGCGCACAGGGTGATCACGGGGGCGTGGTACAGTTATAGAGCGTCCATGACTTACAGAAAGTGGCCCAGAGGAAGGGTGCAGTGAGGCGAGCCTGCCATACTGGCTGAGGAGGGGGCGAGGGAATGTGGGGGCAGAAAGCAAAAGGGAGAAAAAATACCAGCATTGAGACACAAAACAAAGGCAAAAAAAATACACCCAAACCCATACCCCTCCCACCCATGAAATACGAAAAACTCATATTTCCCCACCCTTCTTCATGTAGATGGGATATAGGGCCCAAGCAGGCCAAGACCAGGCATCGTAGGTCCCAACATGGTTCTATAAGGTATTAGAACATGTGTACCCCAAACGTACATGTGAAGAGCAAATACCATATACACACCTCATGTTCTATAAGGTCAGCCCCCCAACAGCTCTGCATGGGAGAATATAATCGTGCAGTCCCATCAGAGACATTTACCTGTCCTAAACATAATGGTGTGTAAAGTAGTGCAGATAATAAGAATTTATGGAATGAGGAAGCTACAAAATGTGCAGTAGGCAACCATAGATTCAGACAATACCCAATCACGCCTCAACCAGACCGCAAATCCAGGCAATACTCAACCAGGCCTCAAATAGGTCTTTAAATGTGATGCAAATCTAATATAGATTTAATCACATGGTTAAAGTGGTCCGGCTTGTTGTCGGACTCTACCAATATGTATAGAACTCAAAATGGCCGAACTGGCAGTTACTATTAAATCAATACATTAATGCAAATATAAATAGGTGTTTTTATCATGCACAGGACACCTGCATTAAAACTGGGCACGGTTTCACCCATAGGCTTCTCCATGCGTTCCAAAACACGGAGTCACCATGGAAACCTGGCGGAGGCGTCCCAGGTGCTGGCGCGGCCTGGGCACGTCACACGTAATCAATCCGCCACGGAGGCACGTGCCAGGCGCGTTCCAAGCCCTGGTGTGCCAAACAAAATACTGGCAGGTCCCGAACTTCTGCAGTCACGTTCATCGTGTAGCACTCCTGACTGCACTGCCAGAGGTAATTTCTAGCAATCACAACATTTAAACAGCTGGGGGTGGAATCTCGCTTAGCTTGTCATCGGATCGGTCACGGGTTATTTTCTGCTTTTGGAAGAATGCCGCATAATATCTCTCTGCAATGAAGCACGATGTCATCGACTTCAAGCAAACCAGGTTAGTATTATGTGCGGCGACCTACATCAAACTAGTGGTTTAATTTACACAATTGCATCGTAAGCAGGGCCACAGGAGCTATGCAGCAGGGGAGCACCAAATTATGTGGCAGTGTTGACCAAAGTATGCGGCAAGGAAAGGCAAATTATGCAGCATATTGTGGCACTTTTTTATCATGTTAATTTTTTTGTCATTTTTACACACGGTAATACTGTGTGGGCAAAGTTTTTACCTCATTAGTAACAGTTTAACAACCAAATATAGAAGTACGCAACAGGAAAACAACTAGTGAACTTTTGCGAAGGGCCTTCTACTGCCCCCGACGACATCCCCACTTTTTTTGTAAATTATGATCCTTTTGAGCTACAATAAAAAAAATGCATATTATGAAACAGCAGATGGATTATGTGGCAAATGCGGCTAATCAATAATTATATGGAAAAAGCAGTGGCAGCAGAATCACCAAATTGCAGTGGCCCTGGTGGTAAGTAACTTCAGAAAAACCTGATTGCAGGTTTACAAAATCAAGCCATCCTCCCAGGAAAACGCTGTTTCCGTCTTTTATCTTACTTTCATGAGCCTAAATATTAATAATAATAACAACACTAATAATAGTAATAATAATAAATACGGAGTGACAAAAAACATAACTGTAGTATTAACCCCTTCCCTTCGCATGACGGAACCACGCCGTCATGAGCCACGGGCGGCATGTGCTCATGACGACATGGTTACATCACGCTGCGGCCACTCTGCCCATGCGGCATTGATTCCCCACCTGCGCGGGCGAATTAGTGAGTGGACGGGGTCGTGACGGAACGGCGCCGTCATGAGCACAGCTGGCGACTCCGCTCTCACCCCTAACCCCTCAGCGCCGCAGCGAAATTAACTCCGCGGCCAAGGGGTTAATATGATTGTTAATATTATTAATGTTATTGTTATTAGTGTTGTTTGTATTGCATTGAATGTGATTATGAATATTCGGATCAATAATGAATAAAACATTAAGATGCCACCAGTAATAATGTGAGAATACATTATTTATACCTGGAGTGGATCTTAGTATTGACGAAATGTCATTAATACCCACCTAAAAGCCATTCCTCTGTTGATTTCAGAAGGATGCAGAGTTAAACCCACCAAGATGGCACACAGTCATATTTATGTTACACAGACCCTTGCAGTCCATGCATTGACCAACTAAGATGTTTTTCCACCATTTGTCTTAGTCATATTTTGAGCCTGTGGTTTCTGGTGCTCAGCACCGGCACGTAATCAACACCAACACTTTTCATGAGCACCAGTTAAGGACACATTCATTTACGGGGAGATAAAGTGATTTGCCCAGAATCATAGAATGTTGAATGTTGAGCCGACGCCGAGACTTGAACATCGTTCCCTAGCTCTGAAGTCAGCAGCTGTGGCCATTATGCCACACACTTTCCCCATTTTCATGGTTATTAGTTGGTTCTGTTTTAGGCGGCACTAACAGGAGAAATTGGCTGGTGCAAGCAGCCTCCTGACGAGAACCCTGTCACTTATTTGTTTACAAAATAACCAACCACTGCCTTGACGTTCTGCTTTCTTGTTAAAATTGAGTGTGACACCAGACTAGCTGCCAGGTTCTAGTGGAAGCTCTGATAGTTTCTTGGAAAATATCAGTTTCGAGGCCCACTGTGTGCTGAGGAGGTCCAGGAGGGCCGGGAGCCCCTCTAACCCCCCAAAAGATCAGAGGCCTGGTTGATGCAGGAAGGGGAGAGGGGATCTGCATTCCAGTTTTGGAATCGTGTGGCTACTTCACAGTAAATTAGACCAATATCGATCAGAGTTAATCATGGCAATTAAGAGGCTCAATGATATGTTTGACCCCTCTCCCTCTCTGTTCCACTTTCCATGCTGGGATTTTTTGTCCCTTGGAAAACACATCCTAAAATGCATGGTGTTGATGAGCTGACACCGCTGGGCACATCTCTCACTTCACTGATTAAAGGTGTAACCATTTGTGACGTGTGCTTGCACTGCTGATGCCTGTACTGTTGCCTGTTTTGTGTAATTGAGATTTGTACAGCCCGCTGACAATGTTGTGCCTATTCTGTGTAAGGAAAAGTTACACTGTAATTATATGAGCACTGCTGCTGATTGGGTTCTATGTGCTGTGTGAGGGGGAAGCTTGCACTGCTGCCGACTGTGCTCTGTTTGCTGTGTGTAAAGAAAGTTTGTACTGCTGCTGACTGTGCTCTGTTTGCTGTGTGTCAGGGAAGCTTGCACTGGTGCTGACTGTGCTCTGTTTGCTGTATGTCGGGGAAGCTTGCACTGGTGCTGACTGAACAGGCCGTGTGTAAAGGAAGCTTACACTGCTGCTGACTGTGCTCTGTTTGCTGTATGTCGGGGAAGCTTGCACTGCTGCTGACTGAACATGCTGTGTGTAAAGGAAGCTTGAACTGCTGCTGACTGTGCTCTGTTTGCTGTGTGTCGGGGAAGCTTGCACTGCTGCTGACTGAACATGCTGTGTGTAAAGGAAGCTTACACTGCTGTTGACTGCTCTGTTTGCTGTATGTCGGGGTAGCTGACACTGCTGCTGACTGAACATGCTGTGTGTAAAGGAAGCTTACACTGCTGCTGACTGCTCTGTTTGATGTTTGTCAGGGAAGCTTGCACTGGTGCTGACTGAACATGCTGTGTGTAAAGGAAGCTTACACTGCTGCTGACTGTGCTCTGTTTGCTGTGTGTCAGGGAAGCTTACACTGCTGCTGACTGTGCTCTGTTTGCTGTGTGTAAAGGAAGCTTGTACTGCTGCTGACTGCTCTGATAGCTGTGTGTCGGCGAAGCTTGCACTTCTGCGGACTAAACATGCTGTGTGTAGAGGAAGCTTACACTGCTGCCTACTGTGCTCTGTTTGCTGTGTGTTGGGGAAGCTTGCACTGCTGCTGACTGAACATGCTGTGTGTAAAGGAAGCTTGTACTGCTGCTGACTGTGCTCTGTTTGCTGTGTGTCAGGAAAGCTTGTACTGCTGTGGACTGAACATGCTGTGTGTAGAGGAAGCTTACACTGCTTCTGACTGTGCTCTGTTTGCTGTGTGTCGGGGAAGCTTGCCCCGCTGCTGACTGAACATGCTGTGTGAAACCAAAGCTTGTACTGCTGCTGACTGTGCTCTGTTTGTTGTATGTCAGGGAAGATTACACTGCTGCTGACTGAATATGGTGTGTGTAAAGAAAGCTTACACTGCTGCTGACTGTGCTCTGTTTGCGGTGTGTCGGGGAAGCTTGCACTGGTTCTGACTGAATCTGCTGTGTGTAAAGGAAGCTTACACTGCTGTTGACTGTGCTCTGTTTGCTGTGTGTCAGGGAAGCTTGCACTGCCGCTGACTGAACATGCTGTGTGTAAATGAAGCTTACACTGCTGCTGACAGTGCTCTGTTTACTGTGTGTCAGGGAAGCTTACACTGGTGCTGACTGTGCTCTGTTTGCTGTGTGTAAAGGAAGCTTGTACTGCTGCTGACTGTGCTCTGTTTGCTGTGTGTCGGGGTAGCTTGTACTGCTGTGGACTGAGCATGCTGTGTGTAGAGGAAGCTTACACTGCTGCTGACTGTGCTCTGTTTGCTGTGTGTCGGGGAAGCTTGCACTGCTGCTGACTGAACATGCTGTGTGTAAAGGAAGCTTACACTGCTGCTGACTGTGCTCTATTTGCTGTGTGTAAAGGAAGCTTGTACTGCTGCTGACTGTGCTCTCTTTGCTTGTTCTGCTCCTGACTGTGCTCTGTTTGCTGTGCTTAAAGGAAGCTTGTACTGCTGCTGACTGTGCTCTGTTTGCTGTGTGTTGGGGAAGTTTGCACTGCTGCTGGATGAACATGCTGTGTGTAAAGGAAGCTTGTACTGCTGCTGACTGTGCTCTGTTTGCTTTGTATCGGGGAAGCTTGCACTGCTGCAGACAGAACATACTGTGTGTAGAGGAAGCTTACACTGCTGCTGACAGTGCTCTGTTTGCTGTGTGTCGGGGAAGCTTCCAATGCTGCTGACTGAACATGCTGTGTGTAAAGGAAGCTTGTACTGCTGCTGACTGTGCTCTGTTTGCTGTGTGTCCGGGAAGCTTCCACTGCTGCTGATTGAATATGCTGTGTGTAAAGGAAGCTTACACTGCTGCTGACTGTGCTATTTTTGCTGTGTGTCAGGGAAGCTTGCACTGCTGCTGACTGAACATGCTGTGTGTCAGGTAATCTTGTACTGCTGCTGACTGTGCTCTGTTTGCTGTGTGTCGGGGAAGCTTGCACTGCTGCGGACTGAACATGATGTGTGTAGAGGAAGCTTGAACTGCTGCTAACTGTGCTCTGTCTGCTGTGTGTCGGGGAAGCTTGCACTGCTGCTGACTGAACATGCTGTGTGTAAAGGAAGCTTACACTGCTGCTGACTGTGCTATTTTTGCTGTGTGTCGGGGAAGCTTGCACTGCTGCTGACTGAACATCCTGTGTGTACAGGAAGCTTACCCTGCTGCTGACTGTGCTATTTTTGCTGTGTGTCAGGGACGCTTGCACTGCTGCTGACTGAACATGCTGTGTGTAGAGGAAACTTACACTGCTGCTGACTGTGCTCTGCATGCTGTGTGTCTGGGAAGCTTGCACTGCTGCTGACTGAACATGCTGCGTGTAGAGGAAGCTTACACTGCTGCTGACTGTGCTCTGTTTGCTGTGTGTCGGGGAAGCTTGCACTGCTGCTGACTGAACATGCTGTGTGTAAAGGAAGCTTACACTGCTGCTGACTGTGCTCTATTTGCTGTGTGTAAAGGAAGCTTGTACTGCTGCTGACTGTGCTCTCTTTGCTTGTTCTGCTCCTGACTGTGCTCTGTTTGCTGTGCTTAAAGGAAGCTTGTACTGCTGCTGACTGTGCTCTGTTTGCTGTGTGTTGGGGAAGTTTGCACTGCTGCTGGATGAACATGCTGTGTGTAAAGGAAGCTTGTACTGCTGCTGACTGTGCTCTGTTTGCTTTGTATCGGGGAAGCTTGCACTGCTGCAGACAGAACATACTGTGTGTAGAGGAAGCTTACACTGCTGCTGACAGTGCTCTGTTTGCTGTGTGTCGGGGAAGCTTCCAATGCTGCTGACTGAACATAATGTGTGTAAAGGAAGCTTGTACTGCTGCTGACTGTGCTCTGTTTGCTGTGTGTCCGGGAAGCTTCCACTGCTGCTGATTGAATATGCTGTGTGTAAAGGAAGCTTACACTGCTGCTGACTGTGCTATTTTTGCTGTGTGTCAGGGAAGCTTGCACTGCTGCTGACTGAACATGCTGTGTGTCAGGTAATCTTGTACTGCTGCTGACTGTGCTCTGTTTGCTGTGTGTCGGGGAAGCTTGCACTGCTGCGGACTGAACATGATGTGTGTAGAGGAAGCTTGAACTGCTGCTAACTGTGCTCTGTCTGCTGTGTGTCGGGAAAGCTTGCACTGCTGCTGACTGAACATGCTGTGTGTAAAGGAAGCTTACACTGCTGCTGACTGTGCTATTTTTGCTGTGTGTCGGGGAAGCTTGCACTGCTGCTGACTGAACATCCTGTGTGTACAGGAAGCTTACCCTGCTGCTGACTGTGCTATTTTTGCTGTGTGTCAGGGACGCTTGCACTGCTGCTGACTGAACATGCTGTGTGTAGAGGAAACTTACACTGCTGCTGACTGTGCTCTGCACGCTGTGTGTCTGGGAAGCTTGCACTGCTGCTGACTGAACATGCTGCGTGTAGAGGAAGCTTACACTGCTGCTGGCTGTGCTCTGCATGCTGTGTGCCGGGAAGCTTGCACTGCTGCTGACTGAACATGCTGTGTGTCAGGTAATCTTGCAATGCTGCTGACTGAATATGCTGTGTGTAAGGGAAGCTTGCACTGGTGCTGACTGATCATGCTGTGTGTAAGGGAAGCTAGACTGCAGTTCACAGTGCTGGCCTGTTCTGTGAGAGAGACATGTAGCTCCTGCCGGTGCAGTCCTTGTTTTGTGAGAGAGGCTTGCACTGCTACTGACTGTGCTCTGTGTGCTGTGTGTCAACGAAGCTTGCACTGCTGCTGCTGACTGAACATTCTGTGTCAGTTAAGCTTACTCTGCTATTCACAGTGCTGGCCTGTTCTGTGAGAAAGACCTGCAGCTCCTGCTGGTGCTGCCCTTGTTTTGTGAGGGGGGCTTACACAGCTGTTGACTTTCCTCTGCATGCTGTGTGCCAGGAAAGCTTGCACTATTGCTGACTGAACATGCTGTGTGCCAGCGAAGCTCGCACTGCTATTCACAGTACTGGTCTGCTCTTTGAAAGAGACCTGCAGCTCCTGCTGGTGCGGTCCTTGTTTTGTGTGAGAGGCTTGCACTGCTGCTGACTTTCCTCTGCATGCTGTGTGTCCGGGAAGCTTGCACTGCTGCTGACTGAACATGCTGTGTGCCATGAAAGCTTGCACTGCTGCTGACTGTGCTCTGCATGCTGTGTGCCAGGGAACCTTGCCCTGCTGCTGACTGTACATGCTGTATGCCAGAGAAGCTTGCACTGCTATTCAAAGTGATGGGTCTGTTCGGTGAGAGAGATCTGTAGCTCCTGCTGGCGCTTTCCAGGAGTTGGTGAAAGGTTCCGCTCCGTCAGCAGAGTACGCAGAGTTTTGTCTACTCCACGTTCTGGTTGGGGCGCATAGTTGCGACAAAACTCCGCTAAATGCAATGTGGCAGAGTTTTTTCTCGTTCGCAGCTTGCCAACATTAAGTTGGTGTGTGCGAGCAAGAATTGGATCCCCTAGCATGATTTTTGGGAGCACGAATTTCTCTCGACGAGATTTCACAATCCTGGCAGTTGCGGCTGATAGCAACCATTCACGTTGAGAAAGCTGACACTCAAGTAGGAAATCTACTAGAGCGGCAGAAAGAAGCAGGGCCCTTTGGCGCACTGTGTGTTGCCCTTTGTGATGATTTTACAGTGTGGAACAAGCTGATTGCACAACAAATTTGTGCGCACACCTTGACGTGATGAATTCCTCCTGCTCACGGAACTCCAGGGAATCTCGCAGAGTTTTTATGTCCCTCCTCATAATTCCACAGAGTGCAACTCAACGAGTTCCACCCACTCCTAGCGCTGCCCTTGTTTTATGAGGGAGGCTTGCACTGCTGCTGACTGCACAAGCTGTGTGTCAGGCAAGCTGGCACTTCTATTCAAAGTGCTGGGTCTGTTCTTGAGACCTGCAGCTCCTGCTGGTACAGTCCTTGTTTTTTGAGGGAGGCTTGCACTGCTGCTGACTGCACAAGCTGTGTGTCAGGCAAGCTGGCACTTCTATTCAAAGTGCTGGGTCTGTTCTTGAGACCTGCAGCTCCTGCTGGTACAGTCCTTGTTTTTTGAAGGAGGCTTGCACTGCTGCTGACTGCACAAGCTGTGTGTCAGGTAAGCAGGCACTTCTATTCAAAGTGGTGAGTCTGTTCTTGAGACCTGCAGCTCCTGCTGGTACAGTCCTTGTTTTTTGAGGGAGGCTTGCACTGCTGCTGACTGCACATCCTGTGTGTCAGGGAAGCTTGCACTGCTATTCAAAGTGCTGGGTCTGTTCTTGAGACCTGCAGCTCCTGCTGGTACAGTCCTTGTTTTTTGAAGGAGGCTTGCACTGCTGCTGACTGCACAAGCTGTGTGTCAGGCAAGCTGGCACTTCTATTCAAAGTGCTGGGTCTGTTCTTGAGACCTGCAGCTCCTGCTGGTACAGTCCTTGTTTTTTGAGGGAGGCTTGCACTGCTGCTGACTGCACAAGCTGTGTGTCAGGTAAGCAGGCACTTCTATTCAAAGTGGTGAGTCTGTTCTTGAGACCTGCAGCTCCTGCTGGTACAGTCCTTGTTTTTTGAGGGAGGCTTGCACTGCTGCTGACTGCACATCCTGTGTGTCAGAGAAGCTTGCACTGCTAGCCAAAGTGCTGTGTTCTTCAGACCTGCAGCTTCTGATGGCGCCATCCTTGATTTCTAGGGGAGGCTAGCACCGCTTCTTCCAGTGCTGTGCCTGCTTTCTAGGAAGATGATTTTCACAACTGGAGTCCTCTGAAGCCATATCTGCTGTGCATGCACCTTGGATGTAATTACGTATTTCACCTCATTCTCTCTACCATGTCCCATAAACCCTGGTCACCCTTCCTTGGATTCTTTGAAGGTCAGAGTCAAGGGCATGATGCTGATCAATGGACAGGGGCTGGGCACTTATATCTGGACACTTGGTCTCATCCTTGCCTTGAGCTGATAACAAGTTCCTGGTCAGGCACTGAGCCGTGCAGTGCCGTCTTAATGCGTGGGCACTCTGGGTAGTTGACCGGGGGCCAGACTAGTATAAGGGCCCCATGCAGAATGGCATTTAATGCGAATTGTCCGTTAAACATTTTATTGCAGTGAGTGGTTGTGTAAGCAGGGTCCAGTGCACTGCTTTGCCCGGGGGGCTATAATGCTGTTATGACTGCCCTGGAGTCATGCACCTGGTTATCTAACTGCTGTACTGATCTACATGGTAATAAATATTGTAACATATTAGCTTGCCTCCCTGTCTCCAGAGATCTCTGAGATCCGTTTGAGAGTGCGGATTAAGATGCAGTTTGTCATGGAACACTTTAATGGTAGAACCGACACCTGTGTAAATGGCTCTTGCAAGAGCCGTTGAATTAAAAGTGACCTTTCTGGCGTTAAGCCAGCCCTAAAACATCCAAAATGTTTCAGCTGCCAGCTTCTTAATAAAAAGTCTGTGTATATATAATTTCAATAAAAAAATTACTGAAATAAAAAAAAAATGTGACAATGAGAAGACAATACACAACTGTAGGTCAGATTTTCGTAAGTAAATCAAGGCAGAAGAACATTTTGTGGAGTGTGTGCATTGGCAGCCTGTGTTGGCTGTTTGTGCTTATTTCTCTGTGTTTATGTTTCTAAGTGTCAGTGCAGTCTAATAATCATAACTATGGTGTCTCCAAGATGCTTGGACATTTATCACGGCAAAGAAAACCAACTTAAAGCTCAGCATTATCTAGTAAATATTTAGTTAGACTGCCGCACACAGGCACTTCAAGTGATATTTTAACTAAATGCTTTAAATATTTTGTTACCACAACTATGTAAGCCATTGCAATTAAATATGGGAAAGACAGAAATATCCTTGTTAACTACTAGGTACTCAGGGCCATAGCAGGTTTAAAATCAGGGGTAAACTCTGATTCACTCCATTTTAATTAAACCTTGCTGTGCAAAATGCACCTGATTCCAGGCTTTTGCATGAACAAATTTGAACAGTGACAACAGTACGCAAAGTATAGTGTATGTCAATGCTAGTGCCAACTCAGAACTGGCTACAAAAATAATCCCATGGAAACTCCTTACCATGCATTACCAGTATTTTCCACGGGTGGATTTTTGTATCTCATATTTCCACATTTTATGTGGTGTTTCTTCAATTAAGACAAGGCAGCAATACATACAGAACGCACCAAGTTTTTCTTGCTTCCTTCTATGTATTTAACTTTGTTATAGCTATTTTGTACAAAAGTTATTGCACTTATTGCGATTTGCTAAATCCCTGACATTTGTAACCTTTTTAATTACCTTGCTTTGTTGCCAGGTGGGCTGCACTTCATACGCTGACACCTTCAGCCGGCACGCCGCTCTCCGGGCCACCACGACATTTTACAGAGCCGATTGAGTGGAGAGTCAGGCAGTTAGTCTGGGCGGATTAGAGCGTTTGATGGCCGCCATCTTGAGTGGTTAGCGTTCTAGTCAGCAGACTCACGAGGCAAGGGCTACATAAAGCACCCTGACTCGGACGCACAGCGGACGCGCTAAAAACAAGCATTTACAATGCAATGGTTTTGCCTTTGACAATGTTAGAGCTATTGGCATTGTAAATGTTAAAATTTTCATCTATGTTTTTTTTGAGTAAACAGATAAATAAATGATGTTGTTTAGTAGTAAATAGCTTTATTTTTCGCAAATGTGAGACTTATTGCATTTGCACTTATACACACACAGGTATATGTACACAGAGCTATACATACACAAGAGAGAGAGAGCTAGAGTGAGAAAGATAGAGAGAGAGGGAGCTAGAGGGAGTAAGACAGAGAAAGAAGGAGCTAGAGAGAGTAAGACAGAGAGAGAGGGAGACAGAGGGAGCTAGAGGGAGTAAAACAGAGAGAGAGGGAGCTAGACAGAGAGAGGGAGCTAGAGGGAGTAAGATAGAGAGAGAAGGAGCTAGAGGGAGCTAGAGCGAGTAAGACAGAGAGAGAGGGAGCTAGAGGGAGCAAGGGAGAGAGAGGGAGCTAGAGGGAGCAAGACAGAGAGAGGGAGCTAGAGGGATTAAGACGGAGAGAGAAGGAGCTAGAGGGAGTAAGACACAGAGAGAGAGAGAGGGAGCTAGACGGAGCAAGACACAGAGAGAGGGAGCTAGACGGAGCAAGACACAGAGAGAGGGAGCTAGAAAGAGCAAGACAGAGAGGGAGCAAGAGGGAGTAAGAGAGAGGGAGCTAGAGGGAGTAAGACATATAGAGAGGGAGCTATAGAGAGTAAGACAGAGAAAGGGAGCTTGAGAGAGCAAGACAGGGAGAGAGGGAGCAAGAGGGAGTAACAAAGAGAGAGGAAGCTAGAGGGAGTAAGACAGAGAGAGAGAGCTTGAGTGAGAAAGACAGAGAGAGAGGGAGCTAGAGGAAATTCGTTAAAACCGAATTGCGGCTATTGATAAGTGGGAAAATTCCTGTTCCAGCTATGTACAAGCATACAACCAGCAGTATGTACATGCAACATAAACTGTTCAAAAAGTTAATAAAAAACGCAAAATTTTGGCAAGGCCTAAGGAAAAAGAACATTGAATCCAATGGCTATTCCACTTGTGTCAGCATAGAGAAGTACTGATAAAGAACACCCAGACAGATTATGTAAGTATCATCAATTGAACATTGAATCAAATGCCTACTCTACTTATGTCAGCATACAGCAGTACTGCTAAAGAACACCCTGAATGATTATGTACATATCCTCAATTATGTAACTCCAGCTGCAACACTACACAACGATCTTGGTGTGCCCTTTCAGCAGCAAGGCATTATTACACACAAAGACTGGTCAGCGCTCGATTTTCTACACAAAACCCCTCTGGTCTCCCATCCGCTCAGTGCCCTGGATGGCCCTGCTTCACTTCAGTTAAAAACGCGCCCGTACACTGATGCAGTCTACGCTTCGTGCGGCCGATTATCGAACCGCTGCAGAGCCCCCGCCTGCCCCGCACAATACCTCGTGTCCCGCTGGTGTTCCTGTTTAGCACCGATGCAGCCCACGCTTCGTGCGGCCGATTTCGAACCGCTGCAGAGCCCCCCGCCTGCCCCGCACAATACCTCGTGTCCCGCTGGTGTTCCTGTTTAGCACCGATGCAGCCCACGCTTCGTGCGGCCGATTTCGAACCGCTGCAGAGCCCCCCGCCTGCCCCGCACAATACCTTGTGTCCCGCTGGTGTTCCTGTTTAGCACCGATGCAGCCCACGCTTCGTGCGGCCGATTTCGAACCGCTGCAGAGCCCCCCGCCTGCCCCGCACAATACCTCGTGTCCCGCTGGCAATTGCTTGAAGTTACAAAGATTAATTTTACATAAAAACGAAATGTTTTAACGGCATTTTGAAAATGTTTTATTCGACGTTTTTAGGTTAAAAAAAGACAACAGAAAAACATCCATATTCATGACCTTAGCGCACCTCTGTGTAGCTCTTCACTCTGGTAAAACACACCTTTTGCTCTTTCCACTTATACAAACTAGCTTTAAACAATCATTGAATGAGGTATGATCCTGGCCATTGCCTTAATTGCTCACTTCTCATCTCCTGAAAGCTCATCTGCAGTAAGCCCGCGTTGTTCGGTGTTGTGAGCTGCATTGTTCGCACCTCTTTTTAAAGTGCTTCGCAACGCGGGAGTGCAGCATAAAGCGCTACGTAAATCACAGCTAGTTATCGTCCCAGGATGCACTCCACTGCACTCGGGGGAAATGCTATTCTCCTGAACAGCAGAGTGGCTCGGCAAGCTGAACGTGTGTCTCCGGCACGTGAGGTGGTCTGTAGAGGGTCTGTGGATGCAGAGGGACTGATTGAGCATTCTGTCCACCTGGGGTCAGGAAATTGAGATGTTTTACATTTACAGCGCCTAAAAGCAAATACCCGTTCATTTAAGTGCTTCCCAACAAAGGTCGTTATATTAAAACGGACAGATTACCTGGAGGGCTGAAGAGGGTGATGGACATTTGACTCACTCCTTATGGTTAGTTACAGCGGAAGGAGTTAGAGTGACTTCCTACTGAGAGAGCCGTTGACACCCACCAGCCCCCTGTTGGCATCTCTTCCCTGGAACTGGGCCGTGGAAGACCCGGAGGTCTGAGCTGAGGACGACGTGACTCATAGAGCCCTGCCCCGCACAATACCTCGTGTCCCGCTGGCAATTGCTTGAAGTTACAAAGATTAATTTTACATAAAAACAAAATGTTTTAACGGCATTTTGAAAATGTTTTATTCAATGTTTTTAGGTTAAAAAAAGACAACAGAAAAACATCCATATTCATGACCTTAGCGCACCTCTGTGTAGCTCTTCACTCTGGTAAAACACACCTTTTGCTCTTTCCACTTATACAAACTAGCTTTAAACAATCATTGAATGAGGTATGATCCTGGCCATTGCCTTAATTGCTTACTTCTCATCTCCTGAAAGCTCATCTGCATTAAGCCCGCGTGGTTCGGTGTTGTGAGCTGCATTGTTCGCACCTCTTTTTAAAGCGCTTCGCAACGCGGGAGTGCAGCATAAAGTGCTACGTAAATCACAGCTAGTTATCGTCCCAGGATGCACTCCACTGCACTCGGGGGAGTTGCTACTCTCCTGAACAGCAGAGTGGCTCGGTGAGCTGAACGCGTGTCTCCGACACGTGAGGTGGTCTGTAGAGGGTCTGTGGATGCAGAGGGACTGATTGAGCATTCTGTCCACCTGGGGTCAGGAAATTGAGACGTTTTACATTTACAGCGCCTAAAAGCAAATATCCGTTCGTTTAAGCGCTTCCCAACAAAGGTCGTTATATTAAAACAGACAGATTACCTGGAGGGCTGAAGAGGGTGATGGACATTTGACTCACTCCTTATGGTTAGTTACAGCGGAAGGAGTTAGAGTGACTTCCTACTGAGAGAGCCGTTGACACCCACCAGCCCCCTGTTGGCATCTCTTCCCTGGAACTGGGCCGTGGAAGACCCGGGGGTCTGAGCTGAGGACGACGTGACCCATAGAGCGCCCTGAATGTGCGCCCGAGGCGCTGAACTGCGGCTTCAGCATATCCGTTTATATAATGTTTCAATAAAACAGGACAACACGAAAAAGAAAGGGGAGAACTCTCCGACCGCCTCCAAGACGAACGGAACCACGCCCAGGGAAAAAAACGCGGGAACGCCTCCGAATCTGGTCCGGCCTTGACGGACAGATCCGGCTCCCAATGGCTAGCCTTCATTTATGGAGCTAGCCAATGGGAGCCGGGGGCGGGTCATCGATCCCACATAAGACTCATAAGGTTTTTTAGCGCATGCGCACTACGTGCGCACTTGCAGGCAGAACCTAAAAAGGAGGGGGGCTGGCCATCATGTATAGAGATAACCTGAAAGCATCATTCAAAGGTATTCCCACAGATACGGAAGATGAGGTGCTCTCCTTTAAGATAGCTGTCAATCATGTACTCATTTAACAGGCTTTTAGTGTACAGCCCAACAGGACCAAGAACCAATTTTATGCAAACCATGGGTCAGCTTCTTGAACACAAAGTTAATTCGCAAGACCGCACTATCCTAGGGGATTTTAATTTTCACCATGATAACTTTTCAGATAAAGATTCCTCTGCCATCATGGACCTGGTGACAAGTGTAGGCCTAGAGCACATCGCGGAAGGGCCCACTTGCATTGCTGGACACCTCCTGGATGCTGTCTTTACAGACTGTCCTTTTCTGAAATATAATAAGAACTTGCGACTTCACTGGTCTGATCATCTAGCAGTGAAGCTAACTCTAACTCTGCCTTCGACAACAGGCTCTGAGCACTGTCCATCTAGAAGTCCAAAAAGATATTTGCGTCATCGCATGGATAGAACAAATTTCATCACTCACATGGGTGAGAACAAACCCTGTCTCTACAAACGTCCAAAGGCAGCTTCATTAGAGTATCATAATTGGATTGCCACAGCGGTACAAGCCACAGTTCCCTAGAGAGCAGGAAAAATAGGCAGGACAGCACCAACCCTGGTTCTTAGAGGAACTAAGGCTATTGAGGAGACAATGGCGCAGACAAGAAAGGTGCTTGTGACAACGATATGACCCCGGGGAGAAAGAAACATATAAACCAAAATTGGCACAATATAAAGAACTGAACCAGAAAACTAAAATCATTTATTTTTGGGAGAAAATCGAAGGTGAGAAGAATAATTCTACAGAACTATTTGCAACGGTGCTGAAACTTAGCTATTCACAGAAGACTCAACATAATACTATAGATCAAGCCTTCTGCAACAGTTTATCATCCTCTTTTGGTAATTAGGGGCTAGATGTAGGTAATTTGGATTTACCAAAGCATAAATACCGAATTTGGTATTTATGAATCGGTAAATCCAATGTTGGTAATTATTCGGTAAAAAATACTGAATCAGTAGGATTCAGTATTTACCGAATCGGTAATTACGGATTCGGGAAATACTGAAAAATTCAAGGGTGGCAGGGTGTCACTTTGACACCCTGTTGCACCCCAGATTAGGTCTTGTGTGCCATGTGGCACACATACATGCCCCAAGGGCATGTATGTGTGCCACATGACACAGGTGTACATGCACAGATTTGCACATACACAGGTATTAGTTATTTACCACCAACTAATAGTTGGTGGTAAAAAACGAATCCTTAAAGCCCTGTGGCACTATTTACAGTGCCACCTACATCTTAAAATACAGATTCGGTAATTTTACCGAATCAGCAAATTTACCAATTCGGTGAATTTACCGATTCGGTAAAATTACCGATTGGGTAAAATTACTGATTCAGTATTTTAGGATGTCCTACATCTCAGTATCCAAATACTGGTGGGTAACGGCCGAAAATCAGTATTTTCGGCCGTTACCGACCTGTATTTGGATACCTACATCTAGCCCAAAGTTTCTACTATCTATAATACTTTTGCCTCACGCTCTGAAAACAATCAGAGTTCACAGGTCTTAATGTTTGATGCTGTAAACGCACTTCCAACAGTTTCCAACAAACACCTAGAACCTGTTCCGCCCTATTCTTAGATTTTACAATGGTATCCCATGAACACCACCGTAGCATCGTCAAAGAGTTCTCCAACCCCAACGCCGGAAACAACGACATCACACCCTCACAAGACCTCTGCGACTCCCTCGCCACCTTCTTCCACCAGAAGATCGCCGACATACACAACAGCTTCGGCGCACAGACCGCGCACCCAACCACCGAACCAACGCCCCCCACCACCACCCTCTGCACCTGGACCCCGGTCAGCACCGAAGACACCGCCCGCACGATGAACACCATCCACTCCGGATCACCAACCGACACCTGCCCCCACCACGTCTTCAACAAGGCAGACTCCATCATCGCACCCCTACTCCGGGACATCATCAACATCTCCTTCAACACCGCCACCTTCCCAGAGAGCTGGAAGCACGCCGAGCTCAGCGCCCTCCTGAAGAAGCCCACCGCGGACCCCACGGACCTCAAGAACTTCCGCCCCATCTCGCTCCTCCCTTTTCCTGCCAAAGTCATCGAGAAGACTGTCAACAGGCAGCTCGCCGCCTTCCTCGAGACAAACTGATCCCTCGACCCTTCGCAGTCCGGCTTCCGAGCCAACCACAGCACGAGACCGCCCTCATCGCAGCCACCGACGACGTCAGATCCTTGCTCGACAACGGGGAAACAGCAGCCCTCATCCTCCTGGACCTATCTGCGGCGTTCGACACTGTCTGCCACTGCACCCTAGTACAGCACCTCAACAACATCGGAATCCAAGGAAAGGCTCTGGAGTGGATCATCTTGTTCCTTGCCAGAAGAACCCAGAGAGTCCGCCTCCCCCCGTTCAGATCCGAGGCCACCGAAGTCATCTGCGGCGTACCACAAGGATCCTCACTCAGCCCCACCCTCTTCAATGCCTACATGAGCCCCCTCGCAGCCATCGCACCCCAACACAACCTCAACATCCTCTCCTACGCCGACGACACCCAGCTGATCCTCTCCCTTACCAACGACCCCGCCACTGCCAGAGCCAGCCTACACGAAGGGATGAAAGACGTCGCCGAGTGGATGAAGAAAAGTCGCCTGAAACTGAACTCAGACAAGACGGAAGTCCACATCCTGGGATCATCTCCCTCCGCCTGGGACGACTCCGGGTGGCCCCCTGCCCTGGGCACCACTACCAAGCCAACGGACCACACACGAAACCTGGGCTTCATCCTGGACTCCTCCCTCTCGATGACCAGACAAGTCAACGCCGTATCGTCATCGTGCTTCATCACCCTGCGCATGCTCCGTAAGATCTTCCGATGGATTCCCACCAAAACCGGGAAGACAATCCCCCAGGCATTTGTCACCAGCCGACTGGACTACGGGAACACCCTCTACGCGGGAACCACTGCCAAACTACAGAAAACTCCAGCGCATACAGAACGCCTCCACACGACTCATCCTGGACATCCCTCGCCACAGCCACATCTCGACCCACCTGAAAGACCTGCACTGGCTCCCCGTCAACAAGAGGATCACGTTCAGACTCCTCACCCACGCTCACAAGGCTCTCCATGACATGGGCCTGAAGTACCTCAACAGCCGCCTCACGTTCCACACACCCACCCGCCAGCTACGATCGGCCCGCCTCGCCCTCGCCGCCGTACCACATATTCGCAGAGTCACCTATTGGAGGAAGATCCTTCTCCTACCTGGCGGCCAAGACATGGAACTCCCTCCCCATCCACCTACGGCAGACCCAGGACCACCTCTCCTTCAGGACACATCTCAAGACCTGGCTTTTCGTGCAGTAACGGACCCCTCCCCCCAGCGCCTAGAGACCCTACTGGGTGAGTAGCGCGCTATACAAATTAATTGGTTGATTGATTGATTGATTTACCAGTACAGTATGGGCAATCTTCACTGCATGTGTCACCTGTACATGCAGAGAAGCTTGCCCACCCCTCCCACCCCTGCTGCCCTGCACGCACAGGTTGTCGGATGCCAAAAAGAGCAGGTTTCATATTGTAGTCTGCTCTCTTTGACATTAGATACCCTCCGATTCCAGGCGCTGCGCTGCTGGAGACTCTGCAAAGTTAAAGACTGTGACATAGCACAGTCTCCAGCAGTGACAGAGCACAAGCCTTCGGTAATTTGGTGGCCGGCACATTTTTTGCCCATGCGCAAATATCACAAATTATGAGGTTTTGGGCCCAACTTTGCTTTTCTTGGCCACGAAATTTCCCACCCAATGCTGCAAAATTCTGGGGTGTCTGCTGCATGACATTACACATGGGCAAAACTCAATCTTCTCTACTTACATCTCTTCAGTTTTGTTGGATGGATGGATTGATAGGTGGATGGGTGGGGTTGGATGGATGGATGGGCAGGTGGGTGGGGTTGGATGGGTGGGTGGGTGGGTAGGGTTGGGTGGATTGGTGGGTGGGTGGGTGGTGTTGGATGGATGGGTGTGTTGGTGAGTGAGATTGGATGGATTAATGGGTGTGGTTGTATGCATGGGGTTGGATGGATGGGTTGGTGGAGTTGGATGGATTGATGGGTAGGTGGAGTTGGATGAATGGATTGTTGGATGGATGGGTGATGATGGATGGATTGATTGGTGGGTGGGGTTGGATAGATGGCTGGTTGGGTGGGTGTGTGGATGGTGGGAGGGATTGGATGGATTGATGGGTGGATGAAATTGGTTCGGAAGTTTGATGGATGGGTGGGTGGGGTTGGATGGATTGATGGGTGTGTGGGTGGGTGGATGGTTGGGTGGGTGGGGTTGGATGGATTGATGGGTGGGTGGGGTTGGATCTATGGGTGGGTGGGTTTGGATGGATTGATAGGTGGGTAGGGTTGGATGAATGGATAGGTGGGTGGATGGATTGGTAGGTTGGGTTACATGGGTGGGTAGATGGATGGGATGGTGGGGCTGGATTGGAGGGTGGGTGGGTAGGGGGTTTGATGGATGGATGGGTGGGTTTGGCTGGATTGATGGGTGGGTGGGTTGGGTTGGAAGGATGGGTGGGAGGGTGGATGGGGTTGGATGACAGTCAGGCAAAGCTAGCTAGATGTCAGGGGATGCTGTACAGGGTCAAAGACCAGCATACAGCCAATGAGCGATAGGAGGAAGCTGGTCCTGTTAATGCACTCTGGTGGAGTTTTCTTTAAAGAGTTGATTCTTCAACTCTCTCCTCCACGGTGCAGCGTTGGGTTGGTCCTGATGCACATGGGGATGTTATTCCACATGCTGGGCGCATAGATGGAATGGATAAATGCATCAATGTACAGTTTTTAACCCACGGAAGGCTGTCGAATCATAACAGTCCTGCACATCTGGAGCTCTGCACTGCTGAACCCCTGGCCACTCCTTCACGAGAGATGCTGTAAGTTGCCAAAGCCCCTTTCTTCTAGCTGCAGGGCTGACGGGAACCCATGATCTAATAAAGGGGGTCTGGAAGAACACAGGACGGCTTCCAGCACCGCCAGCTCCTGCAGTGCATAAGCCATGGAAGGAAATTACCTTGTTTCTCCCCCCCCCTCCCTGCAGCCAATGTCTCTGTTTACTGGAAGGTCACCAGGCTGCCTTGTGATGGAAAGCGACCAAATCTGATGTTTGTTTCCTTAGCATCATAACCAAACAACATCAGTGAGCTGATGACCAGGAAAACTGGAATGATGTGGCACTAGAGGGCCAAATTATGCGGTATGGCTGACTAATTTATGTTGGATTATATAGCACGTTCTGTACTAGTAATATGTTGCTAGTTTACGCCGTCCCTTTTCTGAGTACTAGGGTTCCTCTCTCTCTTTTGTTATAGTTTGACGTTCACACACATTGATACTAAACAGAAATCAAAATTCAAAGCTTTCATTCACAAACAAGCACTGGTGTTGTCTAGCAGGGAAGCGCAGGAGCAGAATTGTATTTTCATGATAAAGAAGACATATCCCCAACCCTGTCTGAATTTCATTTAAATATGTAAGTGTTTTTAGGTGCAAGAAACAGAGGCCCTACGTGGATCCATCAGTTCAAGAAAAACAGTACTGCCTCTGCAACTGTTTCACGTTATTGGTACCAGTTTAATACCTGAATACAGCACTCGATATCTTAAAGATGGCAGAGCGCTGCCCCTATGTTGAGCCAGGTGTACCTCGAAATTTAAAACAACTTATAAATTGTTTGATATATTACGAAAGAAAGCCGCCAGCTGCTGGTTCAATGATATTCAAATGGATGCGTTTTGGAAAAAAGATGTAAAAAGAGGATTATTCATTTAAATTTTCTAAGTGCTAAGTGGAAGATTCACAAACAGATGTGGTGGCAGCAACCACATACAATTGTGTGATCTAGAATCACTTTTTATTGGTCGAAATCTGAAACCTGTGGCCAGATATGTGACAAGGGCAGAAAAGACCTATATTATTTTGGAAACACCGAGGCCACAGAGTAGGGTAATTCCAGTGGGACCAGTCATACCCATTGATATAAAAAAGAATGATTGTGAGTTGAGCAGAGGGGAGCTCGGGTGAAAGGGCAGCATTCAGGTGTAAATAACAATTCATGTGCTGGGCCAGGGTTCTCCAAAGTTGGCCCTGGAGGGCTGGATCCATGCCCGATGTTTAAGATAACTACATTAATCTAAATGGGATGTGCTAGGCTACACATACATGGATTAAATATCATATCATCTGGAATTATTTATTAACTCTAGTGCCTCCTGTCTTAACTTATTATAATCACTTACATTATGGTATGGCTTTGTTTGTGTTTTTGCTAAAACTCAATAAAAATTTCTTAAAAAAAAAAAAAAGATATCATAGAGAGACTTTAAAACCCAGTAATCAGACATTTAGATAGTAAACCCCCAAGCATTCTGAGGTTGGCCTTCTGTTAAAGCATTATCTGGTTACTGCATATTCATATGGTTACTCATAGTAACCATATGGTAAGAGTTAACCTAAAGACCTGGTGATGCCTGTTGTTTTAAGGATAGGAAGTGTGTGGGCAGGAGAGATGCACAGGGAGAGGTCATCTGTGCTGGTTATGTAAAGCGCGGTGCTGTGTTGGTTCTAAGAGGCTACACTGATGCTACTCCAGCACCATTAAAACAAACATGGGATCCAAGTAACAAAGCCCGTACCAGCACAATCCCCCTCCATGTCTTCCTCCAATCTATACCAGTTCAGGGCTACAACTATTAACAAAATATGAGCTGGTGCAGTAATAAAGTAAGTGGAGTATGAATGTAGGAAATGCCATAAAGGGGCCTGCAGAGTTGTTCAAAGAGCTGTTCACAGCTACCAGCGTACTGAAAACCAAAAAGTGTGGGCCCAAAAGGTAAACTTAGAACTGAGGTCTAACTTTGGACCAAAATCCTATCTTTAGACCTGAAGTCTAAGTTTAGACCTGAAGTCTAAATTAAAATCTAAAGTCTAACTTTAGTTCTGAAATCGAAATTTAGACCTAGAGTCTAACTTTAGACTTGGACTAGTCTAAACTTAGACTTTAGGTGTAATGTTAGACTTTTGGGGCCTGAGTCACAAAGGCAAACTTAGACCAAAAGTCTAAGTTGAGACCTAAATTCTAAGTTTAGATCTAAAGTCTAATTTTACTAGTAGTAAAATTAGACTTTTGGTCTAAGTTTAGGCCAAAAGTCTAACTTAGACAAAAAGGCTAACTTTACTACTAGTCAAGTTAAACATTTGGTCTAAGTTAAACTTTTGATCTAAACTTAGACCAAAAGTCTAACTTTACTTCTAAACTTAGACCAGCAGTCTAACTCTACCAGTAGTAAATTTAGACTTTTGGTCTTAGTTAGACTTTGGATCTAAACTTAGACTTTTGGTCTAAGTGTACCTATGTGAATTGGGCCATTGGTCTAAAGTTGTACTGCAGGATTAAAATTAGACTTTAGATCTAAACTTAGACTTCAGATCCAAGTTTACCTTTGTGAATGAGGCTCTGTGTGTTTATTTCTCACACCTCTTCATCCATCACACTGCTAAGAGCTGTGTCCCATATCAGGATAACCGTACCTCATATCATATATGATTCTACATCATACAGGATCAAAAACAAAGACAACACACTTTCAACCACACACTCTACCACACGTAGCTTTCTACCGATGTAGGAAAGCGCTTAGGTGCCCCACGTAGAGGTAGCAAGCGCCATATAAATACTGCAATAAAATGCAATGCAAGGATCTGCGCAGCACTTTGTAACCATTGCAATAAATTCAGTTGCAGTTTTCCTGTCTATCTTTAAGGGTAACCTATTTAGAGAAAATTAACATGCCCTGGCCTCCCCCAAACTACCAGTCCAGTGACTGACTAGTAAATGTAATGTACCGCTGGTAATGTGATCTGGGAAATGGTTATATCGATGTTGATCTGGCTGTGGAGTATTTTGCGACACCTGAAATAATACATAAAAGATGTTGTAAATGTTGAATGAATAGACTTTTAGTCAGGCCAAATGGAGATTTATATGTTTTCTTTATTGATAAAAGACTGACGTGTAAGCTGAATAAAGTTACAACTTTTGTAAATTGTTCTTTATAGACTTGAGTGGACCCAACTGCTGGATTCCTCTCTTTCAATAATCACGAGGTCTCAGGATCTCAATGATTTTCTCAACAGTGGAGCCAGACTCAGCTCTGCCATCAAGAAAATCCCATCCCTATCAACCTTCAAAGGAACAAAAGTAAATAGAGAACGAGGCCATACAAGATTTCCACTAATTGTTGGTTGATGTCCCATAACCACTCTCCCACAAAGGGGTCATTGGAGACTCAGTTATCATTCCGTGGATCATCTGTTCCACGTCTGATGTGACAGCAGGACCCACACCTGAGCTGCGGCAGACCCATTGAATCTAGATTTATCCATCTCTTAATTGGATATTTTTCTCCTCAAACATTTCTGATGTCCATCGTGGATGCCGCTTTACTGATAAAAAAGTGGTGCAGGAAGCCTGTCATGCCACTTGCATTCATGTCCCTCATGTTGTGGGGCTTTCGCCCACCAATTGCAGGCCATTTCTAGGCTCTTTTGACCCATGACCTCTACGGTGGACACAGACAAAATAGATACCTGTGGAAATGGCATTGGAGGTGCTGACCAAAATAATGGGGGTCCTGCACCACTCACACTGCTCTTGGGTGTTGAGCGGTGTTGTGTACGTGCTCGCTCGTGGCATCTTTGAGAACTTGTGGGTTCTGAGTTCTTCGAATGTCAGAGCGAGGACAGGGCAGAGACAAGAGCAGGGGTGTTTGGAAGGACATGCATGGTCAAGCTCATTATTGTGAGGAGCTGACCAGGTGTGAGTCGCAATAAACGTCTTTTAAACAGCAATTCTTGCGGAGTCTTACTCAAGAATTTGGCGACGAGTATGTGAATTGTGTACTAAAACACATGAGGGAAGGATGGCTGGATAAATATCATTAAGGAAGGATCTTAGTCCTTTTTGGGAAGTGAAGAATGAGCTCTCTGTCAGGGATATTTTATTGCTGAGAGGAGGCAACGTTACTCCTCCTAAGGAATTCAGGGACAATATGGTGGGGTTGTGCCATGAAGGCCACTTCGGAATAGTGAAAATAAAGAGCAGAGTTAAACATTCTTACCGATGGCCAGGAGTTGCAGGGAGATTGAAAGAATTATGAGAGAGTGTGTGGAAACCATGGTAACATTTAAACCACCTTTACCCCCCATTATTGTTCTCAATATGCCCAGGGAGAGGGTAGGCATCGAATTTTGGTCCGGTGCAGAACATAAATGGGGTGCAGAAATACATACTGCTGTTGGTGGACCACTTTTCTAAGTGGCCGGAGCTTAGTGTGGTACAGAGAGCAGATTCTGAGTCCATAGTCAAATTTTGAGAGAAATTGTTTTCCAAAGAAGGGTTAACCAAGGTATTGATTTCAGATAATGGTGGACTATTCACTGCGGATAGATTCAAAACGTTCACTGAGTGTACTGGCATTAGTCACAGGACTACTTCTCTGTATCATCCAGAAGGAAATGGAAAAGTGGAACGATTCAATAGGGGCATAAAAGAGACAATTGAGTTATCATTTGTGGCATCTCTGAGAACTCGTGGGTTCTGAGTTCTTTGAATGCCAGAGCGAGAACAGGGCACAGATGAGAGCATGGGTGGTTGGAACGACGTTCATGGTCAAGCTCCTTATTGTGAGGTGCTGACCAGGTTTGAGTTGGAATAAACTTCTTTTAAACAGCACTTCTTGCAGAGTCTTACTCAAGAATGGGCAGCAAGTTTTGGTAATGGCTGAATAGGTAGTGGCTCCTCCATGGGGAAAAATGCATTTCCCAGCCTCCAAATCAGCCAAGGGAATCTTGGACAAAACATGGGACAGCCACCAATTGTTCATTTTTATTGCCTGCCTGTGTTGGCTTCACAGTCTATGGAAATGTATGTGTCCTTTTTGTGGTCAGGCTTGACAGCGCTGCAGTCGGCAGGCTATTATGTAAGAACCACCAGGAGAGGTACTTTGTCTCTGCCCACATGTTGGAATAAATTTGCTTTCCGTTTACTCACTTGTTTGTATTTGATGTGCTTCCAAGCCCTGCTCCCGACTAGTTATTGGAGAGGCAGAGAGTCACTGCTTATTCGTTAGGCCGGCTCACTCATTGGCATCAGTGGCTGAGCGGAGGGTTCATATTATATTTCCCATATGCTGTCTCTCTCTGGGGTGGTCTCTGTCTGTCTGCTATTGGCAGTCTCTCTGAGGAAGGGAACTGGACCTGGGACACCTCACATTCAGCTACCGAGCTTCGGCTGCAGCCTTAGCTTCGCTTTAGGCCAGAGTAGGGCTAGTAAGGGTAGCAATGTAACAGTGCCACAAGACCACAGTGTGGTTTCTCTGTGCTGGGTCACCCTCAGTACTAGGCTGGCACCAGTGCCTTTATGCACGGGGCCCTCTGTTGCAGTGGCGTAATGCAAAATGATGCCACCCCAAAAACAAAGCTTACCTTATGCTGATTCTGCCGCCTCGCGCCTCGGAGCTCCTCTATTCCCTCGTCCCAGCAGACACTGGGACAGCAGCAGACGCCCTGTTCAATCTCCACGATTCTCTCATGTTATGAGAGCAGTGCGGGAATTGGCCTAAGCGGCTGGTTTGACAGTCTACTCAGGACAGGGAGTCTGTGCTGGTTCTCCAACCGTGCTATACTAAAGCGTAAGAGAGTATGTTTACTACCTGAGAAAATCAATTTTTAACGTGTACGAGAGTATGTTTTCTACCGGAAACCATCAATTACTAACATGGAAGAGAGTTTGTTTGCTATCTGACATTATCAGTTACTAAAGTGTAAGATATCAAGTATTCTATCTGAGGATATCAATTACCAAAGCGTAAGAGAGTATGTTTACTACCTGAGGATATCAATTACTAATGCATAAGAGAGTATGTTTACTACCAGAAGCCATCAATTACTAATGTGTCAGAGAGTTTGTTTGCTACCTGACATTATCAGTTACTAAAGTGTAAGATATCATCTATACTACCTGAGGATATCAATTACCAAAGCGTAAGAGAGTATGTTTACTACCTGAGGATATCAATTACTAATGCATAAGAGAGTATGTTTACTACCTAAGACCATCAATTACTAATGGGTAAGAGAGTTTGTTTGCTAACTGACATTATCAGTTACTAAAATGTATGATAGCATGTATACTACCTGAGGATATCAATTGCTAATGCATACGAGAGTATGTTTACTACCTGAAACCATCAATTACTAACGTGTAAGAGAGTTTGTTTGCTACCTGACATTATCAGTTACTAAAGTGTAAGATATCAAGTATTCTAAATGAGGATATCAACTACCAAAGCGTAAGAGAGTATGTTTACTACTTGAGGATATCAATTACTAATGCATAAGAGAGCATGTTTACTACCTGAGACCATCAATTACTAACGTGTAAGAGAGTTTGTTTGATACCTGACATTATCAGTTACTAAAGTGTAAGATATCATGTATACTACTTGAGGATATCAATTGCTAATGCATACGAGAGTATGTTTACTACAGGAAACCATCAATTACTAACGTGTCAGAGAGTTTGTTTGCTACCTGACATTACCAGTTACTAAAGTGTAAGATATCATGTATACTAAATGAGGATATCAATTACCAAAGCATAAGAGAGTATGTTTACTACCTGAGGATATCAATTACTAATGCATAAGAGAGTATGTTTACTACCGGAAACCATCAATTACTAACGTGTCAGAGAGTTTGTTTGCTACCTGACATTACCAGTTACTAAAGTGTAAGATATCATGTATACTAAATGAGGATATCAATTACCAAAGCATAAGAGAGTATGTTTACTACCTGAGGATATCAATTACTAATGCATAAGAGAGTATGTTTACTACCGGAAACCATCAATTACTAACGTGGAAGAGAGTTTGTTTGCTCCCTGACATTATCAGTTACTAAAGTGTAAGATATCAAGTAGTCTATCTGAGGATATCAATTACCAAAGCGTAAGACAGTATGTTTACTACCTGAGGATATCGATTAATAATGCATAAGAGAGTGTGCTTACCTCCGGAAACCATCAATTACTAACGTGGAAGAGAGTTTGTTTGCTACCTGACATTATCAGTTACTAAAGTGTAAGATATCATGTATACTACCTGAGGATATCAATTACTAATGCATAAGAGAGTATGTTTACTACCTGAGACCATCAATTACTAACGTGTAAGAGAGTTTGTTTGCTACCTGACATTATCAGTTACTAAAGTGTAAGATAGCATGTATACTACCTGAGAATATCAATTACCAAAGCGTAAGAGAGTATGTTTACTACCTGAGGATATCAATTACTAATGCATAAGAGAGTATGTTTACTACCGGAAACCATCAATTACTAATGTCTGAGAGTTAGTTTGCTACCTGACATTATCAGTTACTAAAGTGTAAGATATCATGTATACTAAATGAGGATATCAATTACCAAAGCGTAAGAGAGTATGTTTACTACCTGAGACCATCAATTACTAAAGCATAAGAGTATCTCTGCTTCCTGACACTATCAATAACTAAAGCGTAAGAGGGTACGTTGACTACCTGAGACCATCAATCAGTAAAGAGCAAGAGAGCATGATTACTACCTGAGACTATGAATTACTAAATTGTAATAGAATATGTTTACTACCTCAGGGTATCAATTGACAAAGTGTAAGAGAACATGTTTACTACCTGAGATTATCTTTTATTAAAGCAGACGAGGGTATGTTTACTACCTGAATACTCAGGACAAGTAAGCATAGTTAATACCTAAACTGTCCAATGTATGCTTACTGTCTGAGACCATCAATAAATAAAGAATGAGTGCATTCAGCCCAGGTTAGCATCCTTAGTACCTCAGCTGTCCAGTGGATGCTAACTGTTTGACAACATCAATAACTAACGCATAATAGTACTGTTTACTACATGAACATTCAGTGCAGTTAAGCATGCTTAATACCTAACTATCCAATGGATGCTTACTACCTGAGCCATCACTAGCTAAAGTGTGAGATAGAGTGACTACTCCCTGACCATTCAGCACAAGTAAACACAGTTAATACCTAAACTGCCAACTGGATGGCTATTTTCTCAGACCATCAATAACTAAAGAATGAGTACTATTTATTACCTGCACATTCAGCAGAAGTAAGCATGCATAATACCTTCACTATCCAATAGATGTTTATTATCTGAGACCATTCATAACTAAAGCATAAAAGTACTGTTTACTACCTGAACTTTCAGCACTAGTAAGCATGCGTAATACCTAAACTAAGCAACAGATGCTCATTATCTGAGACCATCGATAACTAAATCATAGGAGTACTGTTTACTACCTGAACATTCATCTTAATATCTGTACTGCCCAATGCAGTACATTACAGTCTGTGTGCCTAGCTTCCTCATGTCAGTACTCCTGAGAATCGTAACAGTTCTATGCTCCCAGGAGTACTGATGAAATGCTTTCTGAATTAGATATAAAGTCAAAATCCACTTTAAGCACAGGGAAAGTCTACAGGAGTAAATGGACAACTTTTACTAGGGGGCTGCTGTGACGCGGGCTTGAAAAGACTGTGAAGTGGCAGTTCCAACTGCAAGAGCATTTTACAACTGAGCAATAAGAAATGTATTCCCACCTCACTCATAATACAAACACCTTCATTTACACCCTGTAAGTTTTACAAAGATAGACATCTTTGGAGGAATTCATGTACCCAGGGCCGGCTTTAGCACTGGTGGAGCGTGGTGCGACAATCTTTTTTGGCGCACCCCACTCCATGACCTGCTCTTGGATTCACTCTAACTACCTGCAAAATTGCCCCTCATGTCTCCATCACCCCTCTCTCACATAATCACTCCTCTATCACATACATTTCATTTGTTTCAAAGCGCTGGTGAAGGCTGACTTTACTAACCAACTCAACTATCCACACAAACTATATAGATATGTTCTTTGCAGCAGGCATATGAACCCTCTGTGCTACTTTAAGGCAAGTCAAAACTGCCACTAGACAACACTCCACCTCACTCTCCAGCATCAACATTAATCACAAGAGTTTGCTTGACATTTCCATTGCTGCCTGCACAAGGAACTCTGCAGCGGGTGCTTTTAAATGGTAAGTTATTGCTAAACACAGCACCACTTGAGTCCAGTGCCCAATTCCTGGTCAGCGCCCGGTGCACCGCCCTGAAGCCGTCCCCATCATGGACCACTTTGTGAATGTTAGGGAGGACTGGACAGCCATGGCACCAACATACTTCACCACCATTTGCAGTGGCGGGTTCACTGACCAGCACTGCACTGGGATTAATGACACAAGTGACTGAGCAGTCATCGCTGCTGCCATTCTTAACTCGCTGATTAACTTTACATGCATGAGAGAAAGAATCTGGATGAATGGATTGATAAATGTAAATGCACTGTAATACAGGGCTTGCGTGCAGCGCAGAAGTCCAATGGTCTAGACACGTGCTGATGTGTATCACATTACTGACACAAGCTTCTAAACAATCTGTCAAATTGTTTTGTGGCCATCCATCCATCCATCCATCCATTCATCCACCCACCCACCCATCTATCTGTCTGTCTGTCTATCTATCTATTGCATGGACAGCGACAGAGTGTTGTTTATGGTTAGGTCAGCCATTCCATTTTCTAAATAACTTTGGCGCCATTTGGTTAATCTGCACAAAACTTTGCAATGAAGAGGTTCGTCTAATTTTGATTTGGCACTGCAAGTTTTGTGCAGATCATCATGGAGTTATCAAAAAATTGAGGGGAAGGGGCCTCACAAAGTGACATTTCCCCATTTTGATTCCCAGAATCTTTGCTCTCCGATACAGAAAAAATGGCTGAATGGAATGATACCAAACTCGGGATGAAGGTAGAACTTTTCTGAGGGAAGTGCCTTTGCTTGGTTTGGATTAAATTTGTTCAGTAGTTGTTGAAAAATTAGCATTAAAAAACAGTTCTAGAGGGCTTGAAACGGTTAAATTATAGGGATACCGATAACCCTTAATATGCAGATGATCCGCAAACTCACGTGTGCAGACCTCCGCACAAAAAAAAAAAATCTGAACTTTTTCTCCGGTCCCCCATTTCGGGTCTGCGAACCCAAAGTGGGTTCCATGGAACTGAAGCCTTTTGCTTTACATTACAGAATTGGGCAAAGAGGTAACCTTATCTATATAAGATGCCAGCCCATAAAGCCACATCCTTCTGGCACCCTCCCAAGATCAAACACACACAGACACACAAACACAGAAGCCCGTCGAATCTCATCTACCTCTTCATTCAAAGAGAAGTGAAAACAATACTAATGAATAACTTTTTGCCCGAAGACACATTAAGTTTTATTGTTTATCTATCTGCCTATTATTCTGATGCTCTGATTGGCCACTACTCTGATGTGCAACCATTGACTCCAGCTTTAGCATGCTACTCCCATATATGTAAGGAGTGTCTGTTCCTACTACTGTATTCTACATACCCATCCCATCCTGATACCCTCTTGGGTCTTGTTTGCGCTATACAAAACTTTATAAATAAATAAATAAAACAGACACACACACACAGACCTCACAGGCTGATTTATAATGCATTTCGCCCCGTTGTATGTAGGTGCACAGAATAGCCACTTTTCCACCGTAAAGGGAATTTTATGTGCACAAAGTGCATTTGCTAATGTGGAAATTCAGCAAGTTATGTGGATTTAATACCTTTGCAAATTTAGTGAGTTGCAAGCTGGGGAGCTCCTGCAAACTCACATGCTTAGGTGTTCACGTAACTTGCAGGTGGAGTCTTGCCTTAACATTTCACAGAAATGTACTCCTGCCAGAACTAGGAGTAGTTATGTTTCTAGTATACAGTGTGGAGAGAGCACACACATATGTAATATGGGCATTGGAAAAGATTCTTATGCATGGGGAAAACTACCCTGAGAATTAACATAAAAAAGCGGACATACATACTTATCAGATTTAAACATGGATATTTTTCCTATCTATGGAATATTTGCCTTCGCAAATTATATGCATTGAGGAATATTATTGTAATTGCATTTATATACCACTTACTACCCCCGACAAGGCTTTTTTTGGCGAGTTGCACGCTACTTCAGAACCCAAAAAGAATTAGTGGGGAATTAGTAGTATATGACTGTCATAGATTTCCTTCAGTTCACCTCAGATGCTGTGTGAATCCCATAAAAGTCAGAAATTTGCTCAGATCATTGAAATAAGTTTATGGAGGCAAATGTGCAACTTCTCTGCAAAGGCTCAGTGTGATCACAAGGCCACGATAAGAAACTCAGCAGAGGCTGCCTGGTCAGGAACATCCTGTTTTCTGACTGATAGTCCTCTGCCTGCTGCGTCTTTTGGCCCCGCCTGTTTGCGCGCTGAGCCGCACATGGCCTAGGCTGTTCGGAAACATCCGTGGTCCCTTATCGCAGTGGAGCTGTTTATGCACAAGGGTGGGCAGATAATGAAGTGGACGGACACCCCGCCCACCATGGAAACAAAAGGTCTTCAAAATCATTGCTCCACTGGGATCCTAATACCAGCAGCACCGCGTGACCCATCGCGGGGCGCGGAAACGGAAATCTACCCCCCCACTGTGTTTATTACTTGGGTTTATCTGACATTGTGGGGGTGGTTATCAATGTGCTACAATGTTCTACCATAGTGGATAAGGGACAGCTCTGTATTCATGCTGTAACGTTGAGCGCATTGGGTCGAGGCATTGGCGGTGGAGGATGGGTGGAGCTGTTGGGAATCTTAGTCATGGGGAAGACACGAATGGGATAAGAGGGCATGTGACCGCTTTAGGGGGACAATGCTGGCCTTTTGTAATACTGTCCAGAAAGTATGAATATGGGCCAAAGTCAATGTTGATCACTGTATTTTGCTTCAGAGTAGATGTATGGAGGCGACAAAAGTTTCGCTCTACAAACTATACTAACTTTTTTTTTTTAACTTCACACACTTCACGAGGATCATGAGGATGTAAAGTATGTTTTTTTTTTTAGAATACCATTTCCTTGGAATTATCCCTTTTGTCTTCCTCAGTGCATGGAAATGTCAATGGTAATGTTCCTTCAATGGGAAATTTCAATAATCCTTTTTTTAAAGAAGGTCATAAAAAGATTTTGTATTGTAAACATGGTATGAGCTTCCCTCTTGCTAGAATGGTGCTTCCCAAATAATGATGATATTGAAAACAATCATCATCATCTTGATTCTTCTGTGTACGAACCAGTGAACTTTGGAACGCTTTCCCCAAGAAGATAAGGACGGTCAGAAACCACCAGGATCCAGTAAAGCAATAACAGCTTGGCTCCTTGTAAAACATGGCTGAAACACTAGAAAACAATCATCATCCCCTGCCCAATGCAACCAGCAGACTACAAAGCCCAAGTGACCAAGCCCACAGTACCATTGGAAATACCAGAAACTACTGCAGGGCCAGCTTCTGTCCTGCATCTGTGTGCATGCCAATACTGTGGTATGTAGCACACACACGCCACTCACATGCAACCATATCTGTGTGCATGTGGTAAACACATGCATGTGCGGCTGCGTTTATATCTTCCGCAAGCATCACAGGCGTGCCCTGTTGTAACCACACACACCAGCCTGTTTCCAGCCTCATGCAGCTGCAAAGCTTTGCCCTACAGAAGGCAGTCTCAACAAATCACCCATGATGCCAACAAGTACTTTCATTCCCTGCCGGGGCATCATTGAGCGATATAAATAATACATACAGAGTAGACACTCATGTAACCTTGCAAGGCGTGAGGGAATCATTGTATAATACAACAACGTAAATAATATCAGTAAAATCCACAATCATGACGTGTTTTTATAGTAGACTCACCCAAGCCATGTTATCAAGTGATCTACATGACTGCTGTTACAACCACCACGTGAGTTAATATCACTCTACATGAGACATTTAATCTCATCCCATTCACAGCACAAACCGAAATGCCTCTCGAAACTTAATAGGAATTTAATAGCAAATAATAAAGCGCTGGAGTCTCTTTCTTCATCTTCCCAACTCTGTGCTCTCCGTTAATGTAGAAAGATGAAAGGAGGAGCTGATCTTACTGAGACCTGCACCTGCAACCTGCACTAACCGCACAGAGATCTCTAACATCCACCTGTTATTTCACCAGCAATGGTCCTCGAGGGTGAGCTGCCTCCTTAATAATCTCCTGAAGCTTCCAGCTGTTTTTCAGCATTTAAAAAAGGGCATTTAAATGAGTAAGTAGACTTTAGAACAGAAACGCTGCATATAATAATAGCATCTAAAATGCATATCTCTCAGCACTTTGACCTCTGCTTAGTGGGCGTCAGTTCACCAGGGGTCATGGAAGTGACGTCACGCACCCTTTGACATCTGATGATCCTCACCCTCCTCCTGGTTGGTGATGGCCTAGTGTAAGGGCATGGACTGTACCGGAAGTAAAGAATGCCTCTCCCAGTCTTGCTGCCTTCCTGTTCTGAGTTCCAGGTCGGCAAGGCTAGCACCAGGGATACAAAAGGCGAAGCCAGGATTCTCATCTTCACCCCGTCCCTGCCATTTTCAACCACTGAGCCCCGACCAGAAACAACAGAAATATATGCAAATTTGGTGAATCCCTGTTGAGGGAACAACTGCATTTTATAAGGCCTAAAAGAACAGGAAGGGAGGACATAGTAACTAAATGCGGCCCCTGAAACAGTGCTTAATTTGTGAGAGAAAAAAAAATACCGTGGCCCTACACCTTCAGGAAGCACCTCAAGACCTGGTTTTTCGAGCAGTAGCGCCCCCCTTCTCCCAGCGCCTTGAGACCCTCGCGGGTGAGTAGCGCACTCTATAAATGTTTTTGATTGATTGATTGATTGACAGCTTGCTCCTCCCATTCCCCTGCCTGTGCTGCCAATGACAGCAGGCACGGCCCGTGCAGGGTGTTATACCGGGGCGGTGACGTCAGGCAGGGGAGGGTCAGGGTGGGGGGTTGTAAAATGTGGGATATGGACCATTAGAGGTAAGTATCGATAAACATAAATAAAACGAATTTCGTTGCCCACGCTGCATCACATTTGGCGATGCAGCGTGGGCAACGAAATTCGTTTTATTCGGGATATGGACTCTAAAGGTCCATATCCCGCATTTTACAACCCTCCACCCTGACCCTCCCCTGCCTGACGTCACCGCCCCAGTATAACGCCCGCACGGGCCGTGCCTGAATGACAGTACCAACAGAACTACAATGCATCAAACTTCTCCATGTGTGACAGTTCAGAATATTTCAGGCCCTCACAGCTAAAAGGTATTTTGAATTAACAAACAACTGTTGTGGTGCTCTTCTCTAAATTATACAAACAGCAACACCATGTGGCAGACTATCACAAGAGCCGGTGCAGACAATTAATTCCAGATGTCGAGCAACGGGAACCACTGGCTCAATTTAAGCACTACCCTGAAGTGATCTACGGAGGCTCCAAGATTACACGTCTTAGCGTTTGATCTGACTACCCATTGTATGCACTGTGCAAAAAACATTGTACACACTGCAACAACAGTTTGTTAGTGCTGTGCACCAAAACATTGTACATGCCATGCACCAAAACATTGTACACGCTGTGCACCAAAGCATTGTACACGCCGTGCACCAAAACATTGTAATAATAATAATAATTCCTATTTGTAAACCTCAAACATATCACCTTATAAGGGGTTCAAGGCGCTGGGGGCCATCAGGGGGATTAAGGGCCATATGTATCATACAAATTCGCATTTGCAAAGGCCGAAATTCGCAGAATTTCGGCCTTTGCTCATGCAAATTTGCTAAATGGGATGTATGAATGAAAATCCGGTGCAAAATAAGGAATCGCAAAATTTGCGAATCCTTATTTTGTAATTGCATTTAAGGAATTGCAAATTTTGCGATTCCTTAAATGCAATGTATGAAGGTAAAAAAAATTCAAGTTGGTGGTAATTTGCGAATTTCTTGAAAAATGCCCATTTTTGCATTTTTATAAGTGCCATGTGACGCACCCTTAGGGCATGTATGTGCACCCATACTTATTTCAGGGGTGCAACAGGGTGTCCTTTGGACACCTCTGCACCCTTGAAATTATTCTCAATTTGCGATTAGCAAATTGCGAATCGCAAATTGACAATAAGTTCCCATTCCTTCCTATGGGCCAGGAGGCCCATAGAAATGAATGGGAAAGTATTCCTTAATTGCAAATTCGCAATTTGCGAATTCGCAATTAAGGAATATCGAGAAATTGCTAAAAAATTGCGCTTTTCTTGATACATACCAATTAGCGATTCTGAAATAGCGATTTCTCAAAAATCGCTATTACAGAATCGCTAATTGGTATCTTGATACATATGGCCCAAAGTGAGCTATTGCCCAGAGTCACATGATGCTGAGCTGCTGCCAGCGATCCAACCATGAGCTCTGCCCTTTGAGGTTAGCCGCTCTGGCTGCTGCGCCACACCTCTCCCTGTACACGTCATGCACCAAAACATCTTACACACCATTCAAACAAAACACTGTATGTGCAACACTGTATGCGCCATGCAGATAAACATTGTACGCACCGTACACCAAAACATTGTATGCGCCGTGCAGAAAAACGTCCGCATCCCTGCACAACAAAGGTCTGAGGCATGGCATCAGGATGAGACATGGTGCATCTAACACACCAAAATTAAGCGATGAGTGTATGAGTGAAGTTAGTGCACTTCTTCCAGGGTGAATTGTGCTTGGGTTTGTTGTAAATGTATTATGATCATTGTGACATAACTTGTCTTTTTAAAGAGCGGCTTCACCCCAGTGGGTCCTTGGCCACAAGTAATTGCATATAGATGTTTTTTGTGATTCAAATCAATGGTTCTCATTTTATTCTCCTTGGGAGGATAAAAGGCTGAGTGGGCCCACCAGAATTTCTACTTGTCGCCGTGAGGTCGAGCACAGACCGCTCAGTAGGCCTCTGAGCCGTCAGACACATGATTATATTTTGAGGATTACAAGTGAGTCACCTGCATTCTGCAATTTAAGCAGTGGTCATTTATTTATGTAATGTAAAGCTGCATGAATGCGGCCAGTATGCTGAGCCACATTACTGCCATATTGTAAAACTCTCCTCCTAACCGGACTCTTTCCTCACATGTGTTTCCGTTTTGTCCAATAAAAGAGCGGTATGCGTTGCCGCCCTCTCGCCTCGCAGTCACAGATGGCAGAAGTGTGATGGATAAAGATCCTGGAAACCGATCAATTTCAGCTGAAGCCTGGGCGGGGCACGTGTCGCTGCAGTGCCCGGAGAGCCATAAAGGGCTGCGCCCTCCCTTGGTATTCTCGCCTCCCCTGCTTGGACTGAGTCGGGTCGGGTCTGGTCCTAAGTGACTGGATTTTGCCTGGGATCAAAAGGCTGCTAGAGGCAAAGGGGTGCGCCCGGATTCCCTGAAATAATCGATACATCAGTCACCAGATTCACGAAGGTGCTGCGAACTTGTGCTTCAGTGAGATATGTAAAAGTGTCAGTGTGCCATCAAAAATGCCTCCTTTGGGGCATGGACAACTTTCTTCTTAAAGCACCGACATTTAAGGAGAAACAAACTTGAAAACAACCTCTCTCTGGAAGTGTATCTGGGCACGGACTCGATCCATCCGGACATAAGAAACCTGGGGCCAGATGTACTAAATAGTGGTCGCAAAATTCTGGCCTCAAGTTGAGACCACTATCATTGTGACCAGTGCGGTATTCTGCAAACCGACCTATGGACTTATAGGTCAGTTCAACAAATACTGACTGGTAGTGGGTCACAATACAACTTACAACTTACAACTGAAATGCAGCCTGCTTGGAGATGGGCAGAGTGTGCATGACTGGTTTGGGTGGCCCGAGAGGGCCGACCAAACAGTCTTTGAGCACTCATTAGTGGGCAAACCACTCCTCCAGAAAGCAGAGCAGCCCCGCCCACCCGCAATGCGCAAAGCACTGCAAGAAAGCAGTAGGGCAACACTCCTCTGCCCTAGTGGGGCAGCCGCCCCTGGTTGCAAACCATCTGATTTTGCGAATATCACACTTTGCAGCCGCAAAAGCCTTAGTACACCTGTCTCCTGATATATTAATGGCATTGCTAGCCATAAAAGCCCTCTCCCTCTCTGCAGTAACATTTGGAACGGCCCAATGTTCTGATTCCCACAGCATATTCTGTTGGTCTTCTGGTGATAAGTTTCAAGTATTAATACTTACCTTGTAACTGTCTAGAGACTACCACCATGGCAAGAGAGCTCTTTAAACACTTTGGGGCATATTACCAAGCAATAGCGATAATTATCGCTATTGCTTGGTTAGCGGGAAAAAAATATCGCCGAGCACCGAGGATTTTTACCGCTGAGATACCTTGATATTATCAAGGTTTATCTCAAAAGCGGTAAAAATCCTGCGAAATGCATGAATATCGCTGAAAAATCAGCGATATTCATGCATTATCGTGACAATGCTCTTAGCCATGTTATCCACCTTCCATTGGATAACATGGCTAAGAACTGCTCTTAGCAGGCGTTAGCTTTTGGAGATATTCGCGCTTAGCACGAATATTTCCAAAAGTTGTTAATAGGAGTTAGAGATGTTAGCGACTGTTTTCAGTCGCTAACATCTTGGCACACCCACTTTGCATGTCATTAGCGATAATTATCGCTGACATGCAAAGTGGGCCCCTAAATGCCCGCTATTGCCTACAAGCTGGTGCTAACTGGTGTTAGCGACAGCTTGGTAATAGGGCGACAAAATTATCGCTGCATTAGCGGGAAAAAGTCCTGCTAATGCGGCGATAATGCCCTTGGTAATATGCCCCTTTGTTCCCAGAATCCAAAGTGACTCCAAGGGCTAGGTGGCTGGCCTCCTGATCTGCAGTCTCAGGAACATAAAAGACCTTCAATCAGCCTGCTTCTGCTCCTAGACTCTGCCATCTGTGAGCCTGCCCTGCCAACTGGTGCCACCCCAGACAGGGACCCTTGGAAGTGGTACCCTTCCCAGACTCTAACCTCCATGGCCTGCCCTTCCAAAAGACTCTCTGGTCCACTTTATTGTTGGTTCTCAATTGTATACTCCTATTTGTTTACCTTTTTGCTTTCCTGATGTACAACACTCTGATACCAAATCTTTGCATTATATAAAACTCAAGACATGAAATAAATACCCACAGCATATCATTCTGCAGCATACCATACCATATCATTCCATTCTATACATAACAATACCATATCATATTGCAGCATACCATACCACACCTTGACGTACCATTCCGTCCCATAACATACAATACCACACCACACCGTGCCTTACTGTTCCGTACTGTACCATATCATGCCATACCGAACCCTACCAAACTGCACTGTACCGTACCATACCATAATATACCACACCATACCATACTGTATCACATTGTATCGTACCCTACCATACCATATCATGCCACACCACACCATACCGACCCATACCATATAACAGCACACCACACCATACCCAGCCATACCACACCATATTGCACCATACTATACCGCAGTGGTGGCCGATATGGTTCGTAGGTGGCGGGATGGGTGCGGCGAGTCGCGGGGGTAGCGAGGAAGGGTGTGGGGATGGTGAAAAAAAAACACTTACCTTGGCACACCGGTCCGGTGTCTCTACTCCTGCACAGGAAGCCAGAACAGTGTCCCCTGACCAATCACAATGACGAATAGTTAGCATGCAGTCTCCCCTAACCAATCACAACACTGCAATGCAGTGGTTTTGAGCATCCTGGATCGATGCCCAGGCTTTGGGGGCCTTGGCTTGTTCTCCAAGTAGGCTGTAATGTAGCCTGCATGGAGAACGGGGAAAGTGATCATGACTGGTTTGGGTTGCTCGAGAGGGCTGACCAAACACTCATTGCACATTTAGGAGTGGGCAAACCACTCCTCCTCTAGCCTACTCCGCGGGCCGAGCAGCCCCGACCCCACACCCGCGGAAAGCAACAGGAAACATAACATGATAATTACTCAAAGTTATTATTACTTTGCAGTGCACTGCTTAAAAGCAGTGGGGGGACCCTTCTCCACCATAGCGCAGGAGCCACCCCTGCCATACAGCACCATACCATACCATACCATACCATATTACACCATACCATACCATACCATATGTGCTAGTTGAATGTATAAACATCAGTAAGATCAAAGAAAATTGCTGAACAAGCCCTGCCAGGAGGTAGTCAACCCACAAAGATATTTTTGGCAACATAAAGTGAGAAGTGGTGAGATCGGTCTTGACATCCAATACTTGTGCAATCAGAGAAAGGCCCCAGGAGTGACATGTGATGACCAGACTTCAGTTGGACGTGTTGCTCAATCCTGTTTAGGAGGTGCCACTCTGGCACGAGAGCGGAGTCTGTGCTTGATATCAAGAGGCACAGTGACAAGCGATCATTTCTACGGAGACCCTCGCGGGCAAACTTTAAGGGCCAATGGCCTGGATTTTCCAACCTGTACCCCTGGTATTAGTAATTCCGAAGGTGGGGAAAATCCAGGCCATTTTCTGGGTCACTCATAATGAGGCATAATAGTGTCCACATTGCTTTTTCTCACGTGAAGTTTTGTAAAATTCTTAATGTTAGCCCTTTGCAAAGTTCAGAAAGATACCTTCGTCTGGGTGAAATTGTGTTTGTGTTCAGCCAAATAACATTCAGGCTGATATAAGTAAGCCTAGTCAACCACTGCTGGTGGACACACACTAGTTAGGGAGTTTTTCTATTCCTAATGACTCTGCACAGGAAAATATTATCCTCATTACAAAGTGGGAGAAAATTCCAATTCGGGCACAAATGGGAGTTTGCACAAGAGACAGGAATTAAAATTCAGCTGGAAAACCCGCAGAGATGATGTTTCCCCCATCAGCTTTTGACAAGAACACATGATTTCCAATCAACGGCTGACTGGTCATGAGGTGCGCTTTTGGGAAATATGTCTCTATACAGGACCATCTTTTTTGCCTTCTGCATGCATGTATAAAATAAAACCAAGTTAAACAATCATTTGCAATGCAATAGGTTTCACAATTGTGAGATTTTTAGCTGTTGGCATTGTAAATGACAATGCTTTTTGTGTTTAAAAACATCTGCTATATTAAAAGGCATTGTCATTTGCAATACCAATAGGTCAAAGATTCTAAAATGCTAGACCTATTGCATTGCAATTGCTTGCTGTTTACAAGCGCCCCCTGCAGCGATGTCACGTTAATAGAGGCTACGCACATTTCTTCGGATGAGACGTGTCTAAAGAAAGACCTGCGGCAGATATAAAAGTGAAAGCACTGGATGGGGCGCTTTTACCAAAGAAAGCATTTGTTTGTTAAGTTGACAAACAAATGTTTTTTTTTTTTAAGCGCCCTGTGAAAGCTGGCATGGCACACTAAATGCGATGAATGTTTCGAGGAAAGCATGTAGTGCCTACAGTAGGAGAAACACATTTAAGCAAATAGTGCTTACAAACTAAATAAGACATAGCGTGTAACAACCAAAGCAAAAGGGCCAGTCCTCATGGGACGTTACTTATGAAGACAGGGCGATACTAAGGAGGGACTTACAAGCCTATTAAGGAATCAGAAGCTAGTATTTACGAAGGACAATGACATAAGCCAATGACAAATATGGGCGGAGAGTGGGTGGGGCTTCAAGTCCATACTCCAATACAGCATGCCTCGCAGAGCAGCGCATGCGCTTTTCAGGCTCAACCTAAAAACAACCTCATAAACTAAATACTTTTTCTACAGAACAAGTCAAAGTCACTTTATTCCATAAATTATCACCATCAAAGGTCACGATGATACAAAATTAGTTTAAAAGGAGCAGATAACTACATTTTCAGGCAATAAAATGACAATAGAAATGTTACTAAAATTACATACACATAAAAGATAAAAAAGTAAAAGCCTAGTAACACACAGAAGCTCCCAAATAGTATATGTGCAACATATTTTAAAGTACTCTTTGCCTGATCCTCCACATGGCCATTAAAAACAGGGGAATTGCTAAAGCAGAAATTGCCTGCTGTCAGACTTTATGATTCTAGAAACTTCTCTGAAGTGTCTGACAATAAGGTTTCAGCAGACCTGCAAAATCCACTAACTTCTTATACTACCATAACTAGGACAAAGAAACAAGACATGTTCAATTGTTTTGGGCCATGTTGCACAAAATGGACAATGATCATTACCAGAATTTGAAATTTGCCCTCAAGTGGCTGTCAACGAGGCAAGTGGCAGGGTCCCATATCTAAGCTGCCGATCACTGACAAGGTCACTCGGCGGTAACAGCCAGGACCCTATATGAATCCACAAGGATATCTATCCAATCTACTTAAGACCACACCGGCAATCACCAGAAGGGACAGCTTTTATTCTGGAATACACCTGGGACATGATTGTACTCAACATTGTCCTCCCCAACCAACAAGGATCTAATTTTGCGGTTGCTTCATTTATATGTTGCACTTCCACAATATATGTTCTGTCACTGGTATTATTATTACTTTTTGTCCCCCAAAATCACGGTACAACAGCCATATATTCCATGCAGCAATTAATGGATATTTAAAGTGTTGGATTAACAGGTTGTGTTTTCTTTTTGGTGTGTCTCTGATTGATTCATGATATTTAACTATCTTTGAAAAATTTGCTAACGATTAGTTCTTGTTTAAAAGCTAAGCAATTTTTATGCCCTATGGAATCGTTTGTAGCAATTATCCTTTAGCCATGGTAGTAATAGCATTTTCTGCGAAGAGCCTTTTTGGCAAAGTTGATGGCTCATGTAGTAGGTTTAAAAGGTTTTCAAAACTCAGGAATGCTGGTTTGTGTAGGTGTCTAAAACCGGCCAAGGCCCACTTGTCACACACAGTAAATGCATTTAACAGTGTAAGTTGTAGCATCTGCATAGCACTGTAACTTGCTGCTATTATCTTTAACCATTGTTACCTATGTTGTAGTATCTGCATAGCACTGTAACTTGCTGCTATTATCTTTAACCATTGTTACCTATGTTGTAGTATCTGCATAGCACTGTAACTTGCTGCTATTATCTTTAACCATTGTTACCTATGTTGTAGCATCTGCATAGCACTGTAACTTGCTGCTATTATCTTTAACCATTGTTACCAATGTTGTAGCATCTGCATAGCACTGTAACTTGCTGCTATTATCTTTAACCATTGTTACCTATGTTGTAGTATCTGCATAGCACTGTAACTTGCTGCTATTATCTTTAACCATTGTTACCTATGTTGTAGCATCTGCATAGCACTGTAACTTGCTGCTATTATCTTTAACCATTGTTACCTATGTTGTAGCATCTGCATAGCACTGTAACTTGCTGCTATTATCTTTAACCATTGTTACCTATATTGTAGCATCTGCATAGCACTGTAACTTGCTGCTATTATCTTTAACCATTGTTACCTATGTTGTAGCATCTGCATAGCACTGTAACTTGCTGCTATTATCTTTAACCATTGTTACCTATGTTGTAGCATCTGCATAGCACTGTAACTTGCTGCTATTATCTTTAACCATTGTTACCTATGTTGTAGCATCTGCATAGCACTGTAACTTGCTGCTATTATCTTTAACCATTGTTACCTATGTTGTAGCATCTGCATAGCACTGTAACTTGCTGCTATTATCTTTAACCATTGTTACCTATGTTGTAGCATCTGCATAGCACTGTAACTTGCTGCTATTATCTTTAACCATTGATACCTATGTTGTAGCATCTGCATAGCACTGTAACTTGCTGCTATTATCTTTAACCATTGTTACCTATGTTGTAGCATCTGCATAGCACTGTAACTTGCTGCTATTATCTTTAACCATTGTTACCTATGTTGTAGCATCTGCATAGCACTGTAACTTGCTGCTATTATCTTTAACCATTGTTACCTATGTTGTAGCATCTGCATAGCACTGTAACTTGCTGCTATTATCTTTAACCATTGTTACCTATGTTGTAGCATCTGCATAGCACTGTAACTTGCTGCTATTATCTTTAACCATTGTTACCTATGTTGTAGTATCTGCATAGCACTGTAACTTGCTGCTATTATCTTTAACCATTGTTACCTATGTTGTAGCATCTGCATAGCACTGTAACTTACTGCTATTATCTTTAACCATTGTTACCTATGTTGTAGCATCTGCATAGCACTGTAACTTACTGCTATTATCTTTAACCATTGTTACCTATGTTGTAGCATCTGCATAGCACTGTAACTTGCTGCTATTATCTTTAACCATTGTTACCTATGTTGTAGCATCTGCATAGCACTGTAACTTGCTGCTATTATCTTTAACCATTGTTACCTATACCATTAAACTTAGAAAGATAAATGGCTGATGGCCTCTCTTGGACCAAAACCTGTGATCTTCTGTTAGCACATAAGTTTAGTAGCAGATGTCTCATGCTTTTCCTAAGTATGTCAGAGTTGGGCTCCCTGTATCACTTTTTTTTGCTGCTTGACCAGTGGTTATCCAATTGCCAATCAACCAACATCTGGTTACAAAAATGGCAGAAGGATTTTCAGCTTCTAGCAGGAAAACATTTGTCTGCTGGAGCTCTTTCCATGCACTGTGAAAAAGGGACATTTACTTGTCTTCTGTTCTGATTTGCCTACAGCATTAGGTTGCGCCCAAAGGCTGTTGCCCATACACTGCCTTATGTGTGTGCTGCCTTATCTAGTGAGGGGCCTGTTTCTGGATTTGGTGTCGGCCATTGTTTCAGATGGTCTTTTGCTTCTCACAGAGGATTTAATCCTGAAGTTCACCTTAACTTCAACTCAGCTTTTATTTGATGTCTGTTGATAACTAGAGAGTTTGACTGTGATTTGGTCTCAGTTGAAAGACAAAAAAATAAAAGTAATGGGTTTGAATCACAAAGGTAAATTTACACTTTTGTGTAAATGTACAACTTTTAGGTATTCACAAAGGTAAACCTAAAGTCAAATGTTATGAATTTCGGTATTCACAAAAGACATTTACGAGTAGTATCTTTACATCTGCAGTCGGGGCAGACTCTCCACTCCAGGTGAGGCGTGTATTCTCCACACCCGGAGTAGAATCTCCGCACTCCGGGCGGAATCTGTGGACGTAAAGATACTACTCGTAAAGGCCTTTTGTGAATACTGAAAGTAGTAAACTTAGACTTTTGGTCTTAGTTTACCTTTGTGAATAACTAAAAGTAGTAAACTTACACAAAATTGTAAGTTTACCTTTGTGAATCAGGCCCAATATATTAATCCACTAAGCTTTGAAGACGTTGGTTCCCCTCACAGTCATAGTTTCTGAAAATGACAAAATATTAGAAATATCTCAAGTTGAAGTTCGACTCCTCCAGCATGCTGCAGAGAGTTCAAGGGAGATGAGAGTCATGGTGTGTGAAACCGTGCCGCATTCGATCAATAATTAGGGCCGCTTCAAAATGGCATTCGCGAGTACGAGAAGTAGTACCACAGGAGTACTAGCTCATGTACTCTGACATCCCAATCGCTATTATGTCGCAATATGCTTACCACCATTGTTACACCATTTCAATCGTTTCTAATTGAAAAGCTTTGGATGCCAAATAAATCCATAGAATATAACAAAAACATAAATTAAGTAGGAATACATTTCTCTATTCTACAAAAAAATGCAAAAATGTCCTTTTTATGCTATAAAGGCAGTGCTGTCATATGTTATGTCATGTTATGTTAGGTATTCTATATTGTAAAGTAGTTATAAAGAGCACAATCACCGCAGGGGTCTCTAGGCGCTATATCTGACTTAAGATAAAGAAAAGCAGAGTCGATCATGCTGTTAGATGACAAACGGCCAGGGTTGTAAAGGCTCTCCTCAACTGAGATGTAGATACACACACATCACCTATATCCTTCCTCGGGGCTTGGCATGCCGCTCAGTGGCCAGCAGGGGCATAGTTTCAAGGGGGAGGGGGGCATTGGGGTGTTAATAACTGTGTTTTCTAGCAAATAGTTGGGAAAAAGTGCTTTCAGTCGGCTATAGTGAGGTGTCTGTTGGATTGTGTGATTTCACCTGGGATTTTTTTGCATGCACAGGCAGACTGACACACACACTCACACACTCTCTCCTCTCTGTTTTGAAGTTCTTAAAACTTTTGGTTATTTTACAAAATATTTTGTTTTAAGTACCACTAACATTTTGCACTGCTTCCACTGCCCCCTAAGCCCCTTTACCCCCTGATTCTCAGATGATGTATGTTAACATGATATGCCATTGTGATTGTTGGAAAATCTGAAGCTCACCCCCTCTCCCCCCTACCCCACCTCCCCTCCCCCCCCCCCCCCCCCCCGCCCCCGTCTTACTGACCAAGCTACCCCTCTGGTGGCCAGGTCTAGGGCGCGGCACAGGAATGGGACCCGCTTCCATCCAGCTGGGCCAGGCCCTACATCTAAATCAAACCCATCTCCCCGAAGGATCAAGTTTCCTAATTTGGCACTTGTTTATCTGCATGTATTTTTATTTTGCCACTGGCATTAAGCCCTGGCCAGCTTCAAGAACAAGCAATTACCCGTGGGCACAGGCTAAATTATTAATAGTGGAGAGCAAAACAACTTTAAATAAACAAATCTGGTGAATGTTCATTTTCAAGGCTGTGGAATAAAGTGCTCTCTGCTCACGATGTGAATCACTGAAATGCTCTTTTTACCACTTGGACATCATCTAAGTCGAAGGAAAATGTAAAAGAAAACAAAGTTAAAGGGAATACTAAGTTATGTGCTTAAGATTCATCTACGATGTTGATCCCCCTGCACTCTTTTCTCTCTAAAATATCTTTCCTGTGACCTCCATTCCATCAGAGAGAATATGTGTCTAGAACCTGGAGTTTGGGTCTGCCTAAGGCTTCCACATGCCTTGGAACCTCACATTGACACCCACAAATTTACCTCATGGCACCCATCATGAATATGCTACTGGGCCAAGAAGCCACATCTCTCCAGGTCATGTGCCAGAAGGGTTAGCGATAGGTATATCATTTCCTGTAAGATTCTCTGAGAACTTTAAAACGCGACTGCTTGACTTGTCTCCATCTCTAGTCTACAAGATGTTAAATGTAACACTTTATCATCTTCCAAAGAGAGATGCCACTCAACGTAACCACCCTGATACACCACAATTCCCTTCTTTCGAAAGCCCTCAGTGTCATACAAGGACCCTATTGCCGCCATTACTCTCAATGACCTCTTTCATCTTCCAATAAATACCTACCTGACCCGACAACTTTCCCAACATAGATCCCATCACGAGGAGCATCTATTGGACGTTGGCGCTCAAAACATCATCAATCGGACCATTTGAGGTTCATCGATCTGAGATTCGCTCATTCTGCATCTGTGGGACATCAAGACCTAAAGATTCACTCTCATTCTACACACATAGTGAAAACCGTGGCTCCGGGGCAAGCTTTGACGCTGCTGCAGAGATCTTTGTGTGCCAATTTTTAGGGAATTATAATAGCAGTACGATAACTCTGGTGGCCAATGCAGATCCTGGAGAGTTCTGGGTGTTATCCATTCTTGACTCATAAAGTAGAATAGAGGGAGAATGTGCCTGCTGCAAAGCACATCGTGTAGCCATCAGATCACAGATTTGGATGTGGACAGTGAGTGGGTTATGACTTTGGACACAGATCCTTTTGTTGCATCCAGTTCATAAGTTGCAATGCTTCTGTTATAGCACAGTGAGGTATGAACCGGCATCGAGGACCTGCATGGAGACTGCAAGGCATACGTTTAGAGATGCTCATTGTTTTTGCTCAATTTGTTGTTATTTTAAGTTTGCAAAGAAAGTAATATAGTTTTGTTAGTACAACCTCAATCACATTAAGTTTTAAATCCTGACTTTATGTTTTTCCCAACAATTCACTCTTAACCTATAATTACTACAAATATGGGTGACATAGGAGTCCTACACGCCATAACCCTCATTGTCTTATGTAACATTCCCTGTACATTGAGTTACACACTTGTAGGATTTATTGTCTCTGTGTGATGTAAAGCGTTCTAATATGCTGCACTGGGACGAGCAGTGCTATCAAAGAATTAATAGAAAATACATTAGTGACATTTAAATCGTTGTCAATAACATTCTTGCAAACTTGTCTTCACATCACAGTTTCTCTTAAGAGCTTGTGAAGTGATGACAAACTGTGAGCCTGTGTTTCCCCCCTTGCACTGGCATCCAGGTGATTCCCCTGAGCAGCATGTTTTCTCTGAACTCATCACTCCTTTGGCAGAGCAGCATGCTGGGAAAGGAAATGCCCGGGTGGTGGCGGTAGTGCCAGAGATACTGGACACAGCTTTCGAAGAGTATGAATTCTGCAGGTCTATTTCTGTTTGTGGGAGAGATGGTTTTAGGAGGCAGCTGTGGGAGTGTAAATGCACCCAGAAAAGGGGGGGCTAGGGAGATGTTCCAGGGTAGGGGCATTCACAGAAAGAGGACATATTTAGAAATAACAAGGGCGCACATCACGGGAAAGGGAAGAACAGATCATATGGTTGACCTAGGACATGGCAACAGCCTACCTCTGATTGCTAGAGCGCGATCCTGAGTGAGTGAGGTTTAGGGGTGCAAAAGGTATGAGGATGGATACTAGTGATTGTATGTGGGTAGCAGTGTGAGCACATGCACGATTGCACAGCAGTGTGAGATTCAGCTGTATACGATTGAAGTATCCCCAAAGGGCACACTTGACATTTTGTATAATCCTTGAAATATTTTTTCTATTTTTTATAGAGTTTTATATAGTGTGAACTTGACCCGAACCGGGTATCAGAACGCTTTACATAGCACCAGTTGCATTACATGAGGACACATTCATATTTTTTTTTCTTAGGCACGGGCAGATTAAGGGATTTGCCCAGAATCACAGGATGTTCAGCGTCATTGCCTAGACTCGAACCCAGTTCCCCAGATTCGAGGTCGATCGCCCTAGCTGTTAGGCCAACTCCTCTGCCCATGGAAGCTGAAGCACCAGACACGTGCCCTCGATGCCCCTTGGTGTACCTGATGGTGTGACATGATGTGTCAGGAGTCTTGGGTGAAAGAACATAAACGGGTATGCAAACTGATGGGCTCTGAAGAGACCATGGCCTAGATGTATCAAGATTCCATTTTGCGAATCTTAAATAGCGATTTCTTGCGAATCACTATTTAGAATTCGCAAAATGGAATGTATGTAAAAAATTGCATTTTTTTGCGATTCCTTATTTATCTTTATTTGCGAATTCGCATTTTGCGAATTCGCTAATAAGGAATAATTCCCCATGCATTCCTATGGGCCAGGAGGCCCATAGGAATGATTGTGCAGTAATTCTCAAATTGCGAATTTGCAATTTGCTAATCGCAATTTGAGAATTATTTCAAGGGTGCAGGGGTGTCTCATGGACACCCTGCTGCACCCCTGAAACTTACATGTGTGTGTATATGGCACACATACATGCCCTATGGGCATGTATGTGTGTCACATGCCACCTTCAAAATAGTCATATTTTGTTTTTTAAAAGGATTTCGCAAATTAACACGAACCTCAAATTGGTGTTAATTTGCGATTCCTTAACCCTAATTCGCAATTTTAAAAAGTTTCATACATGCCATTTAAGGAATCGCAAAATTTCGATTCCTTAAATGCATAAGCAAAATAAGGAATCGCAATTTTTTGCGATTCCTTATTTTGCTAATTTCTGATACATCCCAAAAGATGCTAAATGTCCGTTTGCGATTCCTTAAGGCCGAAATTCTGCGAATTTCGGCCTTAACGAATCGCAAAAGACTTGATACATCTAGGCCCATGTGTCCCCAGAGCTCTTTAGCAGGTTAATACCAAAACCAAGTGGAGCACTTCACTTGACTAAGTCCTCCTGTAAGGCCTTCCAACTGGCCAAGCGTTGTATGAGCAGGATGTCTGTGTTATCATGACAGGACAAAATGACTGCCTAAGTGGGAAAAGCATGCTGGGAATGCTTTGCGTGAATTCAGCACTGACTATGCAAGAATGGTATCCACCGTCTAAAGAATTGTTGTTCCCCAAAGCCACAGACCATCTTGAATAAGGTGTTATTTAGGTTTGCCCTGAATAAAGCCTTTGAAAGAAAGGCTTTTTGGTCGACCACTGCCTTAGTTATAGCACAGGTAAGTGACTAAGTATAAGAGTCAGATGTACAACGTGTTTTACCAGTCGCAAACATCCCATCAGCAGTCTTTGAACGATAAAATGCATTTTACTATGTTCAAACCCTATTTTGTGAGTTGGTAAAGTATTATGGACTCGCAAAATAGGGTTTGCGAGTCGCAATTAGGAAGGGGCGTGTAAGGGGGTTCCCTTGCTAAGAGAGAGTTGCAAGGGTATGTATGATTGTTTTGCGTCCGGATTAAGGTTGCAAAACAATTGCGGTTTACCGCCTATTTTAAGTACGTGGTAAGCCAGTCGTAAATGGAAAGTGGTCTCCAGGGGACCCTTCCCCTTTGTGATTGGCAGCAAAAACATTATTAAAGAGCAGGCAGTGGTCCCACAGGCCACTGCCTACTCTCAAAAAATGAAACAGAAATGTTTAATTTTTCTTTTTAAAATACATCCCATTTCCCTGTCAGGAAAACGGGCTGCATTTAAAGAATTTTTTATTTTAAAGTAAACACAGACATGGTGGTCTGCGGTCCCCAGCAGGCCACCATCCCTGAGTGATTGCCCATTCCTGATGGATCGTAAATTGCCACCTGCTCAATGAATATTGAGGAGGCAGGTCCATTGCAACCCCATTGGGAATCGCTAACGTGTCTGAGACACATTAGTGCATTTCATTTTGCGCGTTTCTAATTGCAAGTTGCAAAAACTCGTAATGGATACTGGCAAAATGAAATGGTGGAGCATGTGGCCCCTGGTGTCTTAAGATATATCCACCAGTAGAAACGCTGGAAGCGATTAAACAAAGAACGAGACAGGGATACGCACCTCCCTGCGATTACTTCATCAATGCCTACTGGGGAATGATCATGGCTGGTATATCCTCATTATATTGCATATGCTATATCACATGACAATAATTTCCCATCAACTACATCAACCTACCCACTCCATGGCTAGGTAAGAATGCAGCGGTGGAGTAAAGGGTAGCAATTATATACTATCTTGTGATGTCATGGACAATGTAATGGATGCAATAATATTATAGGTTGACGTTATCAGCCTCGATGCCGTGTCACACAACCGTAAGCATTGTTGTGCAGCTGTTTCTAGTGCACATAATTACAGAAAGTCCTTTAATAATCCCCTTTGAGTTAGGGAGGGGTGTTCCCCCTAGTGCACCTCAGATCAAATGCTGAATGCTGCCCTTGGGTTGAAGCAGTCAGAGTAGGACAGGGAGGGCCAGCTCTAGGGCAGTGTGGCCGGTACCTACGTACCAGCAGCGCCGGATTGGTAACGGGGGCATTCGGGCAATGCCCGAGGGGCCGGGGTCCGAGTTCCACCTGAGGGCTGCTTTTGAGCAGCCTGGGGGTTGATTTGGGCGGTGTCTCTGTTGTTCGACCACCACCAGCGGCCCAGTGAGGGTCTAAGTGGCCTTTCTGGAGGGAGATGGGCGCTCATTACCTCCCGTATAGCAGCAACAGGTTGAGGTGTCACCCCTTTTCTCTCGCTGGGCCTCCCATTAATGTAGGCATAATGAGCGGGGCAGGGGGCCTGTGCAGAAGTAGCCTCACTTGTTTTCAGGGGTGTTTCACAAGTGTAAACGGATGTGTACATATCCCCCCCCTTTTTAAGTAAAATTACGCTGAAGCAGTGATTTGAGGGAAGGCATTAGGCAAATGCGGGCCGATTTTTAATCCCAATCCAACCCTGCGTGCCAGGTGCAGACTTCAGCTGACTTCAGGTGGGGGGCCCTTTTGCAAGTAGATTGTGGCTTTAAAAGCACCTGCGTTCCTGGCCTCCAGAATGTTTCAGGCAAGAATAAAAATATCAAGATAACTCCGGTGATTAATGTTCTTCCTAGCGAGAGACCGAATTTGGCCTATTGTAAGGTAGAGGGGCGGGTTCATATGTCTGCTGCAAAGAGGAAATAGGTCAGTGGGTTACTGCTTGTGTCTGAGAGATCCTTTTGCTACTTGCAGTTTATAGGTTAAAACCCTAATATAGAACAGTGCAAGGTAAAGATTAGAGGGTTTTGATTTTTCCTGTCTTTCATTATCCTAATGTTGCAAAAAGGGATTATTTGGGTAGAAATCAATTCTTATTATTAAAGAGAACCCTCAAATATGTTGGTACGTCGGTGTGCTTCTCCAGACCAAGCACTCAAACTATACTGCCTACCAGTTTCAATGACATGTGACTCCTACACCTTGTAGTCCTCTGTCTCATGTAAGTGTTATGATGTATAGTGTTCTGACACCCTACACTGGTATAAGTGACACTATGAAACGAATTAAATGAATCTGAGAAAGTGGTTATGGAGACTTGAGTGGCACTGTTAAAGGGTGGTATTGAGGGTATTCATGGCAGAGGTGGTCATTGGGAGGTGCCAACAAACACTGTCACACTGGGCATCACCAGCACTAAAGCCGGCACTGAGGACAGGAGAAACTTTGGCTGGTCTCAGGGATATTGTCTCTACTTCATTTCTTAAAGCAATAGGAGCCCTTGAGATTTCGAACCACAGCTGCCATCACAAACCAAGTGTCTCCATGAGCTTTGCAGACATGGCCGGAATGTGCGCGCGCTCTTGATCTTCTCACTGGAAGCTGTGAATATCAACATGGCGGCAGCCCGCTGTTTCGCGCTCTCTTGACTTGCCCGTTTGCCACCCACCAACAAACTTGAGAGCGGTTGCTGTGGAAGTTGAGGACGTATTCCCATCTGTTTCCCTGCAGAGGCATACAGACTCATACATGCCAACCTTCCTGATTCAGGCAGGAGACTACCGATTACAATTCTAGTCTCCCGGTTCCTGCATACATGCATGCAGATTGGAGTATTGTAAAACTGCCAAAAATAAATGTTGATGCCTGTCATGCAAACTCCAATACTCCTTCACCAGCATTACCTCTGACATCAAAGTCTAAAGCTTTGTTCTTAATTCTTGGAGGGGGAATTAGAACAAGGGACAAGCCTCGACATTTATTTTTGGCAGTTTTACATAGCGCAAACCAAAACAGAGTTTGGACCCCTGTTTTTGTTTGCCAGAGTTTAGAACCATGCTTTTGTTTGCCAGAGTTTAGAATCCTGTTTTTGTTTGCCAGAGTTTAGAACTCTGTCTTTGTTTGTGCCATGCTATTAAACAGCCAAAAATGAAATGCTGATTGTCTTTCACCATTCATACTAATAGACCAGATTCAGGCAAATTGACTCTGCTTCAATATAAGTCAATGAGGAAAATACATTCTCCCGACAATTTTCTTTAATCCCCCACTTGCCTGCTCTAGAATGTTGGCATGTGAGGAGGGGAAACACTGCAAAGAATGTAGACGCCCTGCAAACTACATTTCTGCTATGACATCCTGTGGGATTCCCCTGGGCTAAATAAACCTGTGGTTTCATTTCATAAAGATGGATTTTACGTTTGCATTGACCTCATCACCATTGGGGATGGAAAACTATACTAATGTATCCACCCAACCAGAAAAAATAAACTCCAGGGAAGACAAGCATCTTCAAAGCCAATAGGTCTGTGTTAAATGTGCTAACACAAACAGATTTGCAACAAGACACACAGGAAGGAGCTGGAAGGAGCAGACAGAAACGTTAAAGTTGTAAAGTACGTTCAGAAGCATTCAACATTTGGGAACTAGGAACGTTTCGACCTGAGCGCTCATATATGGTATAAGTTCGGTGTGGTTTTTGAACAAAATCCTATTAAGTAGTTTAATAATAGTGACAGATTAGTTGACAATACTTTTCTACATAACATGGTATTGCAGAACAACTGATTTTTCTTTTTGGATTTATCATACTAAAAACAACTGGGAAGATACCATTTCCATTGTTTTATAGATGTAAAGTAGTCCCTCATGCAATTCAATGCAAGCACCCCTTGAAGCTGAACAAATATAACCAAACAGCCAATAGAATTAGGTGAGAGATAAATACCCTCTTCAACTGAGCCAAGACACAATCTCAAGCCAGTGACTGAAAAAGGCTAGTCAAAGAAAGTCAGTGGTCGAAATGGGTGTACTCTTTGTCCACTCAATCAATCAACCAATCAGTCAGGGTTCTTGTAGAGCGCGACTAATAACCCATAAGGGTCTCAAGGAGCTGGGGAGGGTATCTGTAGTTAAGTCGAGGAGCCACGTCTTCAGGTCCTTCCTGCATTGAGGCTGTGACGGTTATTGAATGGGGTGCAGAGGTAGGGAGTTCAAGGTCTTCGCAGCGAGGTAGAAGAATCTTCCTCCAGCCAATGTCTCTCGGATCCGTGGGATAGTGGACAAAGCCAGATGGGTGGGGCAGAGGTGTCTGGTGGCTGTGTAAAGGAGAGGCTTGGTTGAGGTATTCGGGTCCAGTGTTGTGCAGGTCTTTGTAGGCGAGTGTGGGGAGCTTGAAGGTGATTCTTTTGTTGACCCAAAGCCAGTGGAGGTCTCTCAGGTGACCAGAGATGTAGTTTCAGCAAGGCATATCCAGGATAAGTCTGGCAGAGATGTTCTGGATGCGCTGCAACCTCTGTTGGAGTTTTTGGGTTGTGCCGTCATAGAGTGCATTGCTGTAGTGGTACTTGCTGCTGACGAGTGCCTGGGTGACAGTTCTGGACTCATTGCCGGTCTAATTTGAAGGTCTTTCAGAGCAGATTGAGCATATGGAAACAGGAGGACAATACGGCGCTGATTTGGTGGTTCAAAGAGAGCGAGGAGTCGAGAATGATGCTGAGGTTGCATGTGTGGTCGGTGTGTGGGGAGTTTCCGAGCACCACTGGCAACCAGGAGTCATCCAAAGTGAAGGGGGGGACACCAGGACGAGGACTTCAGTTTTGTTAGACTTTAGGTTCAGGCAGCTCTCCTTCATCCAGGTGGCTACTGCTTTCACCCCTTCATGAAAGTTGCTCTTAGCGACTTTGGGTTAGTCGGTAAGGGAGAGGATCAGCTGTGTGTCGTCAGCGTAGGAGACAATGTTGAGTCTGTGTCTATAGTAAGTGTAGGAGATGATGTTGAATCCATTGTATGTATTATGTAAGCAGTTGGCAGTTACGCTGTCAGCACTCAGACCTAAAAAATGTCAGTGAGCACTAGAGATATATCTTGTGGGTCTGTATGGAGAGATTGCAAATACAGACATAGAAAAAAATACTTTAGGAAAAGTGTGTTTAAAATATGGCAATACAACATGCCTTTAATGACTTTGAATTAAAAACCTCAAAAACGTCACCCACTTAGCATAGGAATGTTCTCCAATTAAGACCGATTTTACGGGCATAGTTAAAACCTTTGCATTTGAAACTAGGACCTGGAGAGTTGACAGAAGAAATTTCTGCCTAAAATGCGTCTTCTGTGCCTCATCAAAGAACTTGTCGCCAGATATTTTCTGACTTCAAATGCTCCTCAGCATTTTTCCCCACTTTGGAGTGGACGATTAGTTTCCGACCAAGTGAAACATACCCCATCTACAGGTCGTTCTAGGAACCGAGTTCTGGACTACATGGGAGAGCTTCCTGGTGCTCAGGTGGAGCATCTGCGTCCCAGGGCATCGGGTCCACCCTGATCAACTCTGAGTGTCTAGTCCAGTAACCCTACCACCTTGTTACAGTTGTGATTCCAGTTACCAGCACCTAGGTGCTGCTGGAAAATATGGAAGGAGGTAGCCATTGAGAGGGCTCATATGAAAGCATGTAATTGTATTGGTGGAGGATCACCTGAGTAGTGGGTGGGCATCTTCTTCCCTTCTCAATGTTCAATGGGGGTGGCATTCTGCCTGAAGATACACACTTTCCTTATCTCCCACATAAAGGGGTGGCTACACGGTGCTCCCCAATCTAATTCTCTTGCGTGAGCAGTGGCAAACACTGATCATCGATGTAACTCCTTTAACATCCCTCCCAGTGGCATAATGAAACTTGAGGGGCCCCCCCTGCAAAGGGCATTTCACCCCCACTTGCTCCGGAACCAGTCAGGAGGTCTCAACCGCTGCGTGTGCAGAGTGCTAAAGGGGGCCGTGGAGCCCGCCCCCTCCTGCACCACAAGGATTCCTGCGCTATCCCTCCCGCAGATCACTGCCTCACTGCCTGTTTGCTCTTCGGGTCCACTATAATGTAAAATGGCCCTGATTGCTTCCCCTGCAAGACTACAACAGGGTCTGGAGAGACTGGTTCCCAAACTGATCAGTATTGTATCAGCTTGAGGCTCTCAAGGTTGCATGAAACCCCCTGTACTTGCCTCCTGTAGGAATTTACTTCTGACATTGGGCGCAGTGGTCATCATGGAATCATCTTGAAGTGTCCAGCATGCGAGAGGAGCCCCTGCTGGCTGTGGACCCTGTTGTTCGACCCTGTGCTATTGAAATACTCAGAAAAATGCATATAGTGTTGAATTAGAGGGAGGGATCAAGGCAAATCCTGGACCATCTATTAGATCATTCCCAAAATGAAGTAATTTGAATCTAGGTTGGTCACCAGGTCAGCTGCAGCAAATACCAGACAACCCTAAATGGAGGTAAGGGGTTATTCCGGGTCCACAATCTGGGCACCTTCCTCCCATAGGCACTATCCCTCTTGCAGTAACCTCAAGGCCTCTTAGATGCTCAGTCTATTCTCCCCTGACTTTGAAATGACTGTATGGTCCAGATGACGGCGCTCAAGTGGAAATCATTGACTTTGTAAATTGATACTTGTATAGCGCACTACTCACCCACAAGGGTCTCAAGGCGCTTGTACGAATACCGCTGTGGAACCCATCCTGGCTTTCCCTGTGAGGCGTCCACTCCTGGGCAGCCCCAAGGTGGAGGCCAGGCATCCTTAGCGTTGTGTGGGCCGTTGTGGAGATTAAGCAAGCTATTGCCCAGAGTTGCAGAGTGGGACTCCATGATTGGAATAGGCACCGAGGCGAGAATTATCATGTCCGTGGAATTTTTGAGCCCAAGACCCACCGAGGCGGGGAATTGAACCCTTTTCCTGGGTCAGACCTCTGCATCAGGGTCTGCCGCTCTAACCATTGAGCCACACTTCTCCACTCCTTTTTAGACTCCACGCATCACTCGACAGCATCGCTTCACTCTGATAACATGAATAAAATTCTCAAGGATCTCTCTAACAAAATGTCCAAGATTATAGGATAAAAGGTGCAGAGGCTAGGATGAGCAAAATGGATAAGAGCTACACCAACATAGATTGAGAAGATCACAACCTCAAGACAAAAGATGAGGAAATCCAAAGGCTTGGAAGATTGTTCATGATGCAATAAGCCCTGAAGAAGGCCCCTTTTTGATCAACAGAACCCATCGCCAACTCGGGATGGATCACTAACTAGAGCTATTCTGGTCCACATACTAATGATGCATGACAGTTTGCTTCCAAGACTACAAGAGAAGGAGATCAGAACTATAGCAAACACAAAACAAAATCAAGTACAGCAGCTACAACACACCAGAAGTGCACACATTTCTCGCCCTAAATTCTAGCACACAGTGGGCAGGACTTGAGGTCTACCTCAGACTCTCAGTATGGAAGGACAGAGACAAAACATCTTCCATGATCCTGAAGTAGCCAGATCATGACTAAAAGTAAGAGCTGCATGCAGGAGGGACTGCAAAGATTGAAAGATTTTAAATCCCAGAGTAGAACTCCTCAACGCAGGAAAGGAAAAAAATGTCCAGCTTAAGCAATGAGACCTATGAAGAGCAGAGGAGTAGAAAGTCTGAAGCAAATGGGTAAAAGAGACTAGTCAAAGATGGAGGAAAGGGGTGGACCTAAAGCCCACTCTATTCACATTGTTAGGAATAGGCCTGTTTAAAGCAGGGACTGTCAAAGCCTATATCTGACTAGTGCACTAATGGTGCACAGATCCTACAGATGAGTTCTGTTTTTAGAAAATCTGGCATTCCTCTGTAACAACAGAGCAATGTAATAACGTTTTATATAGCGCCACATACCACATTTCTGTTGTTCCTCAGCCGCAAGTAGCAGATGTTACTTGTTCCCAGGTTACAGAACTCATTTTACCCCCCTCGGAGTGATGGAACGTTAGGTCTACCTCCCTGGAATTCACACCCATGGCTTCTGGTAAAACACATCTACCAGCAGCGAATCATCAGCACCCGAGAGAGAAGAGATGCTGAGACTGCATTCTTAGCAACATCCCTTTAGATGGACTTGAACTGTCTCTGTGACCAGATACCTAAACACATACACCAGTAGACAGACACTGAGCACACTGCTCCCTACACACAACGAGTGTGCATGAGGATAACCCCAGAGTGGTTTCCTTTCGTTTTCTCAGGCTAATCTCTAGGTCTCAATGTGTCCCAGGTACATACTGAAACAATAGAAAAAACCACAGGTTTAGGGTCGTTTTTAGGTCTAACTACAGAAAGATTTAACTGTCTGCCAGACCATTATTTACCATGTCTTTGAAATATGCGTAAGGTGGGCTTTAGCTCAACCCAGAGTATTCACCTGGTGTTATTGGCTGCATGGTGTACACTTCCACCTCCCATAGAGTGCTCTGTTGCAATGCACGAGGGACTACTTTACATCGTAAGAGAATACTCTATATTTCAGCTCTTTATTTCATATGTGCAATACCACTGCCACCTATAATACCATTACCAGAATCACTACAACAACAACCATCTATAGCATGACCACAAATTCCACCACCAATACCACTACCAGCACAAACAATACAAACACTACTGATACTACCAATACTAGCAATACCACCCCCAATACCACCACACTATCAAAAGTATCAACTGTACTACCACCAATACCCCACCAGCAATAGCATGTAGCATCGCATACCTAGCAGTAAATGTGTGTGAGCAAATATTTGAGGACATTTGTACATTCCGTGTATACTCTTGTGAACCAGGCTTACAGTGGTCTCCAGAGTTATTGAAGACTCCACAGGTCACTTTTGAATGAAAGACCTCGGGAGGACAAAGGTCAGTGGTTCATGTTACGCTTCACATTCTTTACGGCCGTAGAACCGGTCAGGCCGCGTGAGATCCTTGGGCCTACCATTGTGTGCTGGACGTGCAATGACTGTAGGCACGCACAGATATACACACACACACACACACACACAGGCACACCTACCTATGCACACACACAGACACATCGCATATGCAGACATGTGTACGTGCTCATAAAGGTAGACACGTATGCACACATACACAACACGTGTCTGCACAAAAGTACACATTCACCCTCAAACATATGCACAGACAAACACACACACGTGCAAACATAGACCAAGAGACACGTGCCTAGACACATATACAGGAGCACTCGCATGGTAATACATACATACATACATTTATATGTGCACACACCTGCACACAAACAGATTCATGTACGCACACGGACACACGCATACACACAAAGGCTGTAGACTCCTTTTCAAACCATGACTTGAGAAGAAGTGCAACAAACCTGATAATTTAAAGAACATTCTTTAACCTTTTAGGATAACCAACATGAAGAAATCAAGTTATTAAAAATACAAACCACTTTGAAATATAACACATTGCAAAAACCTGTGCCCATTTAAATAAATGTTACCAGTAAATAAAAAGCAAACCAAAACTCTTGTCAATGTAAACAGTCTTTTTAGCTCCTAATGCAACAACATTATGATAACCTGTTTGGGCATTCTGTTCTGCAGAATATGTGTGTTATAATACCACGTGCTGGGAATTGCTGGCAGACTGTGAAAGATTAACAGCATCCTCTTTGCACCTTTAAGATAAGGATGTGCAGCTTTCTGCCACAAAGTCTATTTTGCCTCCAATCCCAAATCCAGAGATGGGCGTATCTCTTTTTAACCAACAGCACATTGAATTCTGGGACTCCAAAGCTTGCACTTCCTACTCTAACTATGGGCATCCAAGTCCCAGCATGCAATGTTAATGGGTATCAGGCAGGGTTGACTGACAAGGCTCCTCAGGACATGGAGCCACTGTGCTGATATGGGTGTTATATTCATGTCCTTGAGGTGCCTGACTAAGAATGGGCAGACACACCTCACTGACCCGTAGCACTGAATGTGGAACTCTTTCACTCTGGAGCGCCCACCTACACATGCCTCCACAGACTCTATAACCTTGGCAGAGATGAGATCAGCCACCAGCTCAGCTCCATCCTCAATGCAATCATCACTACTGCGACCTTTCACGAAGCCTGGAAACACACAGAGGTGAACCCGCACCTCAAAAAAAAACCCTGTAGACCGCAGAAAGCTCCAGAACTACCATCTTATCTCACTGCTCCTGTTCCCCAAAGTCCTGTGGAAGGCCATCAACCTCCAACTCACTGAACACCTGGAGAGAAACAACCTGCTGAACCCCTCCCAATCAGGTTTCAGAGCCAATTACAGCACCGAGACAGCACTGATCGCCGCAACAGATGACATCTGCACCCTACTCGGCAGAGGAGAATCAGCCGCCCTGATCCTGCTCAACCTCACCGCAGCCTTCAACACCGTCTTCCACCAAATACCCATCGATCGACTACACCAGATTGGAATCACAGAAGAGGCACTCAGATGGATGCCATCCTTTTTTCATGGGGGAACACTCAGATAATCAGTTTCCCTCCCTTCACCACAGAAGCCAATCACACAATCTGCAGCGTCCCACTAGGCTCATCCCTCAGTCCAACCCTCTTCAACATTTGCATGACACCACTCGATGACATCGTCAGTACCCACGACATTAACATCATCTTCAATGCCGACAACATCCATCATGTCCTCTTGTACTCAGCAGACCCACAGCGATGAAGATCAACTTCCACAACTGTATGAGGAACGGCTCAGCCTGGATGAAGAACAACTGCCTGAAGCTCAATAAGGACAAAACGGAAGTTCTGGAAAGACTCATGGTGGACATCAGAACTCGAATCCACACCCCCTCCGAAAGACCACACCCAGAGCCTCAGCATCATCCTGGACAGTGAACACTCCATGAAACGTCAGGTCAACACCATCTCCTCAGCCTGCTTCCACACTCTCAGCATGCTCCGCAAAGTCTTCAAGTGGCTCCCCATCAGCACCAGGAAAACGATGATGCAGGCCCTCATCACCATCCGGCTGGACTATGGCAACGCACTCTATGCAGGCACCACCACCAAACTCATGGAAAGACTCCAGACGATCCAGAACAGAGCAGCCAGACTGATCCGCAACCTGCCCAAGAGGACCTACATCACCCAGCACCTGAATGATCTCCACTGGCTCCCCAACCAGAAGAGATGCCAATTTAAGCTTCTGACCCTTGTCTACAAAGTGCTCCATGACCAAGGACCCGCCCTCATGAACCACCCCCTAAATTTCCACTTACCTCCCAGGAACCGCCGCTCCGCTTGCCCTGGCACAGTCAGAATGCATTCGCTACTGCAGCACCGGAGGACGCTCCTTCTCCCACCCTTCCACCAAGTCCTGGAACACTCTTCCCCTACACCACCATACTTCACCCTTGTTGACTCATTTCGGGAAGGGACTCAAGACCTGGCTCTAGGGCCGGAATGGGAACCCAAAGTAGCCCTGGCAATTTTGAAAGACTAGTCCCCGGTGAAGGACTGGGTTCTTTGGACCCAGCGGTGCCAGGGCACAACACCTGAAACCTTCGTGGGTAACCTGCTCCGGCGTACAAATCACAGAGACACGGGACACTTCCTTCGGCGTCAAAGAGTCAAGGTTTATTTACTGCAGGGAACACAGAAGTCACAAGAAGTACATCGAGTGTAGTTCGGGGAGACTGCTTCAAATTGTATTTGTGGATCGCTCCTTTTATACAGTTTCTACCCATAGGATAACATGATACACAATAGTTTACAACCTGGTTCCCACAAGTCGCTCTCAGAGGGGTCGCTTAGATCACTTTGAAACACACAAGATCCGGAACATAAGTGCGGAAACATTTGGCGGTTCCCAACTGTAAAAACCCATCTTCCCACCATTAGCAAATTCCAATCAGCAGTAAAGTAGATCGAAACAGGAACGAAGACAGGTGCAGAGGAAGACAGAAACAGTGGGGAGATCGGAAAGGGTGTAAAAGGGGAGTGTCGAGAAGCACGAGATACAGGCATCAAAGGGACGTGCCTAATGAGATGCACGGCTGAGACAATAAGCCCGTGCAGCAAGATGAGCCTCGAGCGGCGCCATCTGCCTTACAGTAGCATCCCCCTCGTCATAAAGACACTTTCAAAGAACATGTGTCTTCCGCAAATATCTTGGGAGTCCCAGGGTCGCGAAGCGGACAGCGTCCGTTCGCTGGCTACTTGAGGGCAAGAGACAAAATGGATGCCGTATCTAAGATGGAACCCTGTGGGTACAGATGACAAACCCACATAACAAACGAACGGTTTAAGTTAGCACAGCGAAACTGCGCACACTTGCTAAACTCGTCATTTGCGGTTCATAGATACTAGACTCGACCATATTCGTGTGAGTCGAAAACACCACTTACAATTGTCACGGAACCTCAGACGCTCCTTTTGCCCTCATGTAGGCAAGCACTAGTCGGAATCATACTCGATATTCATCAGACCATCAAGATGTCGTTGTAGCATAGCTCTGTCCAACCGAGTCCCCTTGGTAACAGATGGTTGTCTCATACACGTTGTAGCACAGAGGCCACATAAGGCAGGACCACACTGCACACAAAGGCAACACGTGAACAGGAACACTACCACAACCCCGATGATCGTCAGAATCTTCCAACCCCAAGTCGACACCAGGCCCCAAAACCAACCAAGTAGCGTCCAATCCCCTACATCCACGTGTATGGATTCGGAGATCTTGTGCAACTTCGAGATGGCTTGATAGACAGTAGGAGCATTATCTGGAATGAAAATGCAACAGCTCGAATGGATCACTTTACATACCCCACCGCGATCTGCTAAGACAACATCTAAAACCATACGGTTTTGTAATGTCATAAGTCTCTCCGCCTGAAGTTCTGTGGTGATATTACCAAGGGCACTGGCAGTAATGTTAGCTGTCGATTCTACCACTCGAGTCAAATGTCTCAGGTTCCTACTATTAACCATAGGTCCCCAAAACGGGAGGAAACCCTTGAAAAAGTCTCCTGCCTCTTGACCGGCAGTATCCTCTTCACTAATTACGCCTCGTACAACTCTAGTCTTGTGGTAATCGGCATCTACAGTGAACGTCGGAGGCAACAGATTTGCAACAAAACATGAGCCCATGAAGTCTGCGGGCAACCATGTGTATGCACGATCATGACAGATGAAGTACGTACCCTTGGCAGCCAGAAACACAGGGATCGGGGACATTGACAGAACGTAACTTTCAGTGCAAGCACTTACTCCAAGTGAGGCTTGCGAGCCACGACCCACAAGACAAAGATTACCAGTGTGGGGTACGACCCATATTGGAGACGAGCTTTTAAGCTGCTTTTCATTAGTGAACGTACTATATTCCCCTTTATTCGGTGCCCTATAGGCTTGTACCTCTGCCTTAGGGATGAGATAAGCATCATAGATCTCATCTTCCAAATCCTGTATTATCATCGATACCACCCACTGCCATGAGGTAGGACCCGGTTTGGGGGAACGTTCTGGAGAGGGGTGGAAACCTAGTGCGCTTCGAAGCATTGTTTGGTATGCTCGAGCTGACCCTTGGGAACTATACGGTAACACCAGATATGGAATTCCCTTACCCGTAGTATGTGGCATCAACCCACACACCCAACAATTAGTAGTGTTAACCACTAACTGATGCTGATGGAGGAGCTGGATAAAGGAATTGTTGCGGAATTCTACACGTCTAGCCTGTTCGTGTTCTGGTAACATATGAAAGGAATGAGGAGAAGCAGTAGAAGTAATGTTAGGGTAAGGAGTAGGAGTAGGGGTAGGAAGTAAGAAGTAAGACATAGTGTAATACACCCCACCCGCCAAAAATGCGGAAGCAGTTAAAAACAGTACAAACAATTGGGATACAAAACATTTCGTACGACTAAGTTTCTGCAGCTTGACTCTATATGCCTGAGCTCCTTCCAAATCATTCAGCTTCAAAAATGCCATTTCCCTACGACCGTCCGCAACGTTTCTTGACGCACTTCGTTCTGTGCAGCAATAGTCAATTCCCAGGAGTTCCTAGGAACCGACGGCCTTTAACCTAGCGTCAAGACCTACTGTCCAGAAGGAAATACGCGCGCGGCCCTACGGCCCTCAATACACAATATGTATTTATTTAGCACAATAATTCAGCTGTGGAAGGAAAAAGATACAAGGAAGAAGCTTGATATATATATATATACAAAACAATTTTCAATGATACGAATGTTCAAAGTTGATCATGGGAAACGAAGATATTGCAGTTATCAATTTCAGCAAAGCAAGCAAAAATTTATTTGTCCTTAGTGTGAGAACGCAAAGAATATCGATGTTTCCCAGGACGTGTCTGCTCGTCAAACAAAGGATCTGTCGAAGAGACAGCGTCCTGCTGATCAGTTCGTTGGTCTGGTCTTGAGTCTCTTGCTGACAATGTTCCAACAATGGCTTTCTGCTGCACTGAGTGTTCACCAACAAGTTGTGCGTCACTGAAAGGTACAAACGCCGGCAATGTCGCTGCTTCTGTTGACGCAATGCCTTTCCTCACCCACGGGTCTGCCGGCAAAGGAATAGGGACTCGCTTACAATGGGTAGCATGTACCCAGTTCTTCCGTCCCTCAAGACGAACGGCAGTCCTCGTGGCCAAAAGCACCTGGTGAGGTCCAACAAAGCGGGGGTCCAGATTCTTCTTGCGCGAAAAATTTCGGGTGACAACCCAATCACCAGGCTGGAGCTGGTGGCCTGGACCCTCCGTCTGCGTCGGCAAGGCGTCGTAAACCTGTTGATGAATTAACCTCAGTTTAGCAGTCAAGTCATGTAAGTAGTCAATCAACATCGGGTACTCAAGATCAACGAATATACCTGGCCTAGGAACCCCCCACACATTCGCAGGACGGCCGAACACTATTTCATAGGGACTAAGCCCTATTCGGGAGTGTACAGTCGCCCTAGTTGACAGTAATGCTAGAGGCAAAGCGTCAGGCCACGAAAGTCCAGTCGTAGCCTGGATCTTCGCTAATTTCAGTTTAAGGGTGCCATTGTACCCTTCAACCAATCCAGCTGACTGGGGATGATTGGCGCTGTGGAATTTCTGACTAATTCCAAGGCCCTTACACACACTCCTCATCACACTTCCAACAAACTCACTTCCGTTATCTGACCACACGACTCTAGGCATTCCATACCGAGGAAAGTATTCCTTCAGTAGGATTTTCGCAGTAGACAAGGCAGTATTATCTTTGAGGGGATAGGCCTCGATCCATCGGGAGAATGCGCAAACCACAACCAAAACGTATTTCAGGTTATTGCATCGCTCCATATGGATGAAGTCCAATTGGATCACCTCAAAGGGATACGAAGGAGGAGCAAAACTGCCAGGGGGAGTTGGGGTTCCTTTGCCAGGATTGTACATTATACACACCATACAATTCTTCACCAAACGTTCAGCACACTTAGTAATTCCATCATTCTTCCACACATCGGCCAACAACTTGCAAATACCTTTCGCGCTAATATGTGCTAACCCATGTGCCATTTGCACAACGGCCAGTACATACGCATCAGGCAACATCCATCTTTTCTGATCTGACAAATCAATCCAGCAACCATTCACATCCAACCTTCCCGTACTTTCTTTCCACTTCATCTTTTCAGTGTCGGTGGCCTCATTCTGAATTGCTTTCACACTCTCTATAGTATTCTCACACATACTTGATTCTGTAGGCCACCTAACCGAATTCGTCACATACATTCGAGTGCTAAGGTTCCGGGCAGTCTCCTTAGCAATCTCATCTGCAAACGCATTACCACGACCAACATCATCCGTCGCCTTACGATGCGCACTACATTTAACAATTGCAACTTGAGCAGGCAAAGTCAATGCATCCAAAAGATCGTTCACAAGCTGGCCATGCTGTATTTTCGTGCCATGTGACGTCAAGAAACCACGTTCTCGCCACAATCGTCCGAAACTATGCGCTACACCGAAAGCATACTGACTATCGGTGTACACATTCACACGTTTACCTTTTGCTAATACACATGCTCTAGTAAGAGCGATCAGCTCTGCAGCTTGGGCAGAATTCTGATTCAATCTCGCAGTCTCAACAACAGTATTCAATGTCACCACAGCATAAGCAGTAGTCACATCACCATTCGGCAATTTAAAACATGACCCATCCACATACAGGATGCCATCCGGGTCTTCCAATGGGGTGTTTTTAAGGTCCACACGACCTTTTGTTTCCTCCTCTGTCCGCAAGTAACAGTCATGTTCTGTTACTGCATCTGACTCTGCACTAATTGGTAACAAAGTTGCCGGATTTAGGACATTACAACGTTTTATCTGAATGTGGCTTGCCAAGAGCGTCAATTCGTACCCAGATAACCTCGCACTCGTCAAGTGCTGAGTTTTCGTACGGTTCAAAAGAGTATCGACTGCATGCGGAACCATCACCGTAAGCATATTATCCATGACCAATCCTGCTGATTGTCGGATGGAGACCGCAGCTGCCGCAGTTGCTCTCAAACAACTCGGCAATGCTCTAGCTACTGGGTCTAAGGTCGAGGAAAAATATGCACATGGACGTTGCTTACCACCAAAAGGTTGCGTTAAGACGCTTAAAGCACAACCTTCCCTCTCGTGAACATATAACGTGAACGGCTTGCTGTAATCAGGGGTACCTAACACAGGGGCCGAACACAATGAATCACGTAATTCAGAAAAACGTTTCTGACATTCTTCCGTCCATGGTAAAGGAGTCGAAACATCCTTGCACGTAAGAGCCACCAATGGTTTCGCTAGCAATGAAAAATTAGGAATCCACTGCCTGCAGTACGATGTGATACCTAGAAAGGCACGCACATCTCTTTGGGTTTGTGGCACAGCCATGCGCGCAATCGCTGCAATTCTCTCTGGGGTCAATCTCCTTCCCTCCTTTGACAATAAGTGACCTAGATAGGTTACTTCTTGACAACAATATTGGAGTTTAGAAGGTGACACCTTGTGATTTAACTCACAGAGATGTTGCAGCAACGACACTGTAGCAATTTTGCAAATGTCCTGAGTATCAGCAGCCACCAATAAGTCGTCGACGTATTGGATTAAAGCCGCACCAACCGGCAACCTAAACGCATCTAGTTGACCCTTCAAAGCTTGACTGTAAATCGATGGACTTTCACAGTAGCCCTGAGGAGCGCGTTTGAACCGGAAGCTACGTCCACCAAGAGAGAAACCGAAAAGGTCCCTGCTCTCTTCGGCAATCGGGATGCTGAAAAACGCATTTTTCAAATCAATCACCGAAAACCATGAAGCCGTAGCTGGAATCAGAGTCAGTAGCGCCGTAATGTCAGGCACAACAGGGAATTGAGGAACCACAATTTTATTCACCTCCCGTAAATCAATAACAAAACGATAAACAGGCGGTTTGGTAGGATCAGTACGTTTAAGAATGGGCAGTACAGGACTATTGCACACGTTTCCCCGAGTTTCTTCAATGACATCTTTCTCGATCAAATCATAGATGATCGCTAACAAAGCTCGTTCACCATCCAGGGAGATACGATATTGGGGAATACGTGGCAATCGCACATTCGATTTCAACTGAACAACATAAGGGGAGATATCAAGTAGGCCCACGTCATTTGGACCCGTCGCCCACAAAGATGCAGGAAGAGAACTCAATTCCGGTGGAAGCTTATCGAGGGACAAGTACATGGGAGAGACTACTTTCTCTCCGAACGTAAGCTTTACACCCGCAGGAGAACAATACAAAGTCGCATACAAGCGTTTAAGCAAATCCAGACCCAAAAGATTTTCACCACAACCAGTGGTTAAAATCAACGGAGCTTCGAGCTCACGAGGCCCAATTTTAAGGGGCAAAGGGCGCGAAACTGGATTGCTAACGGGGGCGCCAGAGAATCCAACGGATACATTTGTTAAGCCAGACAAAGGTGCGCCAGGGAGTTTCGAATGCATGATAGAACTTTTCGCTGCACCAGTGTCCAACAGAAAAGGCTCAACGACGCCCGATGTAGCAACTGCGACGTAAGGCCCTCTCTGATCAACCGGAACTGATACCACTCCCTCTCCTTGTCTTTGGCTGTCCTAGTAATTACTATCGTCAGTTCCCTGATCGACGTAATAATCGTCTACATTGTACTGCGCAGATCGTCCTTGCGATGATCCACGTTGGTCGAAACAATTATTAGAATTTGACGAGTTATCAGAACGGTCGTTCTGAGCACCACGACCTCTACCACGTGATGCGTGCTGTGCACCACCACGACCTCCTCTAGACGAATTACCACCACTACGGTCATGTAAAGCAGGACAATTGAATTTAATGTGTCCCTCCTGTCTACAATAAGCACATTGGTTGTACCCCAACGAAGATCTCTGAAAAGATGAGTCATTACGCGGCTGCGATCGATTTGATTGCGACTGCGATCTATTCTGCTGAGGCGCATTCTGATTAGAACGCGGCGGATATGCTTGTTGTAACAACACTTTAGTTTTCAGCTCTTTCGTCTTTTTATCGGCACGGTCATTTTCCTCTTTTTCTCTATTTTCGTAATATTGTGCCGTAGCCAGAATCTGAGCTGAGGTAGAAACGGCCCATGAACTTTCTGAATTTTTCAATTTATTGCACAAGTCGGGCAATAAGTTCGATACAAATTTATCCACAAACAACCTCTGTCCACCCTCAGTACCCATATCCTGCCCACTATGATCGACGAATGTTTCCTCGAACCTCGTAAAGAAGTCTGAAACACTCTCATCTTTCTTCTGCTTACAGGCTGACAACTTGTCCCAATTTACCCTCATAGCTGGCATAAGCGTTTTCATTAACGTAATGATTCGCTGGGGAAGAAGTTCAATCAACTGATCGGGTTTAGTAGCAGCCACTTGTCCAGCGTCTGCCGCTGTAATGGCAGCCCAATCACCACCTAATTCATTCGTGTGATCTTGGTGACGAATCTTGGCCCATACCGGTTGCGGTACGACATTGCCAAACAACATGTCGATATCGGCCAGATTCATTATCGTAGCGTCTACGAGCTGCGATAATTCTTTGTAATACCCCGCAGGATTTTTGCGAGGATCAGGCAAAGTTTGTTTCACCTGAAGCACTTCCGATCGTTTCCAAGGGAGGTGTATCCACACTCTCTGGAAATGTGCTGGTATTGGAGCATTAGCATTAGTATTATCAGCGGGTACCCAAACTGGCGGAACTTCTCGCATAGGATATTGGCCAGACCCATCTCGTTGTTCAATGTCCTCAACGAACAATGCATGAGGAATAGGAGCAGGACGAAGAGATAGCAACCGTTCAATAGCACGTCGGACATTAGTATCGACTATCAGTCCAGTTGCGAACTGAAGCCGAAGATTAGACAGGGCGGTCAGCACCTCGTCAGGCGCAACAGCCGCTATCTGATCATGTAAGAACTTGCACATTTCATCAAACACATATCTCTGAGTAGGTATGTTGAATTGATCAAACGTTTCGAGGACAACACGAGGTGGATTTCTAACAGGGTTTATCATCCAACCCATCGCCATATTGTATAGCGCAACACGTTCTCTATTACCAGGAAGCTGGCTACGTCTCTGTGGACCATCAGAACCAGCAGACCCAAAAACAGGTCCGAGCGACTGAAAGAAGCTAGCCGCAATGGGAGAACTACGGTTACGAGTAGAGGGACAGGAGTAAGACACAGGACTAACAAGAGAAGGAGTAGAGACGTTAGCAGCAACAGGGGTTAACAACACAGGAGCAGTAGCGTGAGCAGTAGCGGGAACAGGAGTATGTGGAAGCGGAGGAGCAGTAGGAATAGAAAGAGGCAAAGGAGCAGGAACAGTCGGAAGAGCAAGTGCAGGTTGAGGAACTGGTGGAACAGGTACGGCAGGGACCACAGGAGCTGCGGTACCCTGTACGTACGGAGGTGGCGACTTCATAAGATAGGACATTAAAGAATCCTCAACTGCCTCTTCCTTCTTATCCGACTCCGTAGACAAAACAGGATAGCATTTGTCTATGGACATACGCTGTAATCTCTCAAACACTTCCTTATCCTTATCCTCCTTATCACGCTGAAACTGCTCAGCTTTCTTTACAATAGTAGCAACAGTATCTCGCTGACTACGTTTATTTTGTCTGATCTCTTTCTGTCGGGCTTCTTTGCGCCAGAACCGAAAGGCATCAAACATGGCCGGCCTTGATTTACGTTCGAACAACTTTATTTCCAAATTATCTAAGATCGACGCTTCGAAGCTACCGTGAGGTGGCCAACGAAGATCGCCGTCTTTCTTTGTATATTTAATCCAATAATCGTTAAAAGCAATCGGGCCTAGCCCATGTTTGCTATATAAGTCATATGTAGGAGTTCCAACCGGAGGTATCGGACACGAGTCCTCCAGCAGGGAATCCGCACCACAAGGTCTAAAGCAACTGAACAAAGTACTGCGACCAGGCATCTTGCACACTAGCCGAGTTTCACAAACTTCAAGGGTTACGGGATTTACCAAGTCCCAGCAAGAACAAAACCCTCGGTCTTTGGCGGCTGCAGTCGTCAAACAAATACAACAACAACAAAGTACGCTAGCAAAGTGTCACCGACAAAAACACTCACACAGCGTGTACAACAAAGACACCCGCTAAAGTGTCTACAACAAAAACACTCGCTAAAGTGTTTACAACAAAGACACTCGCTAAAGTGTCTACAACCAAGAACTCTGGGAGCGACCCACAAATACTTAACTCAAAGATCAATGGCGTCCTCAGGAAGGCCCGTCAATCGTCTCGCTATACCAAGGTCTACGCCAGGCGCCAAAACAGGTCTACAGTCAGGGTAGCAGTCCGTCGCAGCCGTTAGGAGGCGGGAATCTTCGCGGGAAAAGTCTTCGGGCCACTTATTTCGACAACAGGATCGATGAAGCGGGGTGCACCTTCCCTCGGAGATTTCACACGAAGTTCCTCACGATCGTCAGGCTTGGACCGGTACCACTGATGCAGCCCCACGTTGGGCGCCAACTGAAGGACTGGGTTCTTTGGACCCAGCGGTGCCAGGGCACAACACCTGAAACCTTCGTGGGTAACCTGCTCCGGCGTACAAATCACAGAGACACGGGACACTTCCTTCGGCGTCAAAGAGTCAAGGTTTATTTACTGCAGGGAACACAGAAGTCACAAGAAGTACATCGAGTGTAGTTCGGGGAGACTGCTTCAAATTGTATTTGTGGATCGCTCCTTTTATACAGTTTCTACCCATAGGATAACATGATACACAATAGTTTACAACCTGGTTCCCACAAGTCGCTCTCAGAGGGGTCGCTTAGATCACTTTGAAACACACAAGATCCGGAACATAAGTGCGGAAACATTTGGCGGTTCCCAACTGTAAAAACCCATCTTCCCACCATTAGCAAATTCCAATCAGCAGTAAAGTAGATCGAAACAGGAACGAAGACAGGTGCAGAGGAAGACAGAAACAGTGGGGAGATCGGAAAGGGTGTAAAAGGGGAGTGTCGAGAAGCACGAGATACAGGCATCAAAGGGACGTGCCTAATGAGATGCACGGCTGAGACAATAAGCCCGTGCAGCAAGATGAGCCTCGAGCGGCGCCATCTGCCTTACAGTAGCATCCCCCTCGTCATAAAGACACTTTCAAAGAACATGTGTCTTCCGCAAATATCTTGGGAGTCCCAGGGTCGCGAAGCGGACAGCGTCCGTTCGCTGGCTACTTGAGGGCAAGAGACAAAATGGATGCCGTATCTAAGATGGAACCCTGTGGGTACAGATGACAAACCCACATAACAAACGAACGGTTTAAGTTAGCACAGCGAAACTGCGCACACTTGCTAAACTCGTCATTTGCGGTTCATAGATACTAGACTCGACCATATTCGTGTGAGTCGAAAACACCACTTACAATTGTCACGGAACCTCACCGGAGAGGTGGGGGGGAGCGGGGTGCAAATGTTAAGCACTGCTGATTTTGTTCTTGAGGGCCTGGCTCTTAAGCTGATAACCGCAGCACAGTGCCTAGATACACTCTTGGGCGATAAGCTGCTCTATATAAAGACCACTTGATTGATTGATTGGTTGGCTGTATCGGTCAACCAGTTCCACATCACGAAGGCAGTGGTTGAAGTACATTAAAAAAGTATGGGAACCATGATTCTGCGCACAAATGTGGGCGGGTGATGGAGCGTGGGAGCTGGGGAGCGGGGTCAAAGGTGTGGCTAAATATTATTCTGTCACTTTGTTTGTTTTTTAAGGCACAGCTTAAATGAAAAATAAATGCTTAAGTTAAATTAATCAGTGGGAAATTCACTCTCGTACATAATAAAACCTCTATTAATTAATGCACTGCATCAGAAAGCCACAGAATTGAACCCTGAACCCCCCACACACATGGACCATGCACGAAACCTCAGCATTATCCTGGACTCTTTGCTCTCAATGAACAACGCTGAATCAACGTCATCTCGTCCTCCTACTTCCACACGCTCGGACTGCTTCGTAAGATCTTCAAGTGGATCCCCACCGAGTCCAAGCAAATGATTACCCATACGCTCGAGAGCAGAAAACTTGGCTACAGCAACACACTCTACGCCGGCACCACCAGAAACTCCTAAATAAACTGCAGAACATCGAGAATGCCTCTGCCAGACTCACCTTGAACATCCTACGCTGCAGCCACATCACTGGCCACCTAAGAGACCTTCACCAGCTACCTATCAACAAAAGAATTACCTTCAAGCTCCTCACGCTTGCCTTCAAAGCCCTCCACAATGACGGACCTGCATACCTCAATCAACACCTCTCGTCCTACACTCCCACCAGACATCTCCGCTCCACCCAACTGGCCCTGGCCACCATCCCACAGATCTGCAAGACCACGGCCGAAGGAAGATCCTTCTCCTACCTCGCTGCAAAGACCTAGAATTCATTGCCTCTGCAAATCAGGCAATCACAACTGCTGCCGCAATTCAGGAAGGACCTCTAGACCTGGCTCTTTGACTGAACCACAGATCCCCCCATGGCAACCTCAGTGCCTTGATACTCTAATGGGTGAGTAGTTGCGCTTTACAAGTTACTCGGTTGACTGATTGATTGATTGATTGGAATAGAGAACTGTGACATGTGAATGTTTAGTGCTAAGATGTCCCGGTCTGTGGCATAAAGCATTGTGATTATGGAAGTCATTATTTTAAACTTGCATTGCACACACAAGACAGGCTGCTATTAAATGGACAAAAAAGCTTTAACATGAAAATGGGTTTCCAAAATATAGATTTTAGTAATACCCAGACTGTTTGTAGTGGTGCAAATTTATTTTTATAACTGTCCTTTAAAAACAGACACTTCACAGCTCAGCTGGTAACTCCCTTGCAATACTACTCAAAAAGATTAAATCTATCTTATCAGAAAGTTTCAGTGATGCTGTTCCTTAAAGTCAGTACCAGCTTCCAAGCACCCTTTACATTTGCAGATTGACTAGTTGTGCACATTTACATTTCTTTCATTCAGCAGGCACCCTGGCAAGAAGGCTTGTTTAGCTGCCAGCCACCCACTCGGGTTCACAGCCCTGCAGACTCCCTGACTTGCCCTGCAGCTGAAGCTTTCCAACTGTCTGAATTTACCATCACAGGACGGTTTCTTTTTAACATAAAGTAGGGGGAACTGTTTTCCCGGAATTAAAAACCTATGGGCACGTTGTGCCCCTCAGATCTCGCCCACTTCGCCACCACCGCACGAAGGTGACTTTCAACTAGTCCTGATTTTTCTGCCAACTACACTAAACATGGCAAGACTTCTAGTCCATTAATTAAAGTGGTGGAAGAGAATCTACAAGATGCAGCATGCTTAATTCAGCTATATAAACAGGCTTTTGGCAAAGCCAATAGGTCTAGGTTTCGTGTGTTTAAGTATGCATTGTTAGCACAATACACGGATTGGAGACAGCAGGATCAGAAAGAAAGGGGTCAAGTTCCAAGGTAGCCCCTTGTACGATTCAATACAAGAACTTGAGTGGAGGTGAAAGGGTACACCCGAACAGCCAATAGCATTAGGAGAGAGATGTATATTCCACAGGGTTCAACTAAGACGTAATTGATCAAATCTGAAACCTATGGTTGAAAGAGGCTGGTTGAAGAAAGTCAAAGTTTTAAAGGAACAGATCTAAAGTCCACTCTATGTATATTTGAACGCAATGGGTCTGTTACAAAGCTATGCTATCAAACCTCAGCCCTAAAACTCAGGACTGGATGAACGCCATCTTCAAGACATGTAAATGGTTAGCATCTAAGAGAGCCCAGTCCTTGCACATGGACGTTGCATTGCGTAGATGAGTGATAGGATGTTCACTGATCTTGAAAATGGAATCTAAAACCTTGACTTTAGAGCCATTTTATTAGTCCTGGGTGAAGTTCGCGGACTTCTGCTATACAGAACTCGCAAAGTGACCGAAAAACTCTGACGTACTATGCGGAGTTCAGCAAGTGGCACAGTGTGTTATATTGCGTCATTCGTGCTTATTTTTAGTGCCTTATGTTTGTCTCACGCTCTAAAATCAGCGCAAATGGGACCCCATGCAGAGCAAGAGGGCGCTGCTTCTTTCTGCCACTCCAGTAGATGTTTTACTGGAGCGGCAGCTTCCTCAACACGAATGAAAAGTTTCTCAACGTGAGCGGTAGCAACCGAATGCGACCGCCTACCTTGAGAAATCTCGTAGGGAGATGGTCTGGAGTAAGATTTTCCTCGCGAACGCGAACAAGGAAAATACTTCCCTCCACCGAGTTTTTTGGAACTCCGCATGCTATGAGGCATGCGGAGTGGGAATACGGTGCAAATTCCACGAGCCGACAGGAATTTCATGCCCAAGCCTACATTTTGAAAGTCTCAGAAAATCATTTAGATTCCTCACTACCAAGTGGGCCTGTGATACATGCTCTACTGCTACCAGGCAATACCTCTCCAGACAACAGCCCTTTTTAGGTTTCGCTGGAGAAAGGAGCCGTTAGGCTCCTCCTCCAGAGAAATCTATTGAGTACAGTAAGCACTATGGAACACGCCCCCCCGTCCCATTGGCTAGCTCCATAAATGGAGCCTAGCCATTGGACGAGGGGCCTGTCCATCAATGCCGGACCAGACACGGGGGCGTTCCTGAGATTCTTTGGCTTTTGCCGACGTCACGCGACGCCGGGAACGCCCCCGAGTCTCCTCCGGCCGGGCCGTGCTTGCTGCTGTCCTGCCTTGTGTCCCTCCTCCCGCCGTCCCCACGTTTCCCGCCTCCCTCCCGCCGTCCGTTCCTCTCGTGTCCTTTCCCGCCCCCCTCCCGCCCCCTGTGTCCTCTCCTGCCCCCTCCCGCCGTCCGTTCCTCTCCCGCCCCCCCCCCGGAAGTCTGCGCTGCTCCCGGCCGGGTGACAGCAGACTGGGAGCCCAGAGAGGAACTCCCGCAGCACCCGGGTGAAGCGAGGCGGGACTGGCCTGCAGCGCTGCCACCCCGGCCGCCTCACTTGGAAGGAGGAAGAAGCGGGCGAGGGTGGGGGGCTAACCGGACAGGAGCGGAGGGCCGGCTGAAAGTTAGCACTGGAGGAGCCTGGGAGAGGAGGAAGGAGCTGGCGCTTGAGGAACATGCTGCGGCCGCCGGGGAGCCAGGAAGCCGGCCGGGGCTCCATCCTCCTGCTGCTGGTGCTGGGCGTGCTGCCGCTGCACTGCCTGCTGGCTGACACCCCAGGTGAGTCCGTCCAGGGTCTGGTGGAGGTGGGGGTGCAGTACGGGCAGTGTCGTTGGAGCAAAGTGCTCACTTGGAAGGAGGAAGAAGCGGGCGACGGTGGGGGCTAACCGGACAGGAGCGGAGGGCCGGCTGAAAGTTAGCACTGGAGGAGCCTGGGAGAGGAGGAAGGAGCCGGCGCTTGAGGAACATGCTGCGGCCGCCGGGGAGCCAGGAAGCCGGCCGGGGCTGCACCCGGGTGAAGCGAGGCGGGACTGGCCTGCAGCGCTGCCACCCCGGCCGCCTCACTTGGAAGGAGGAAGAAGCGGGCGAGGGTGGGGGGCTAACCGGACAGGAGCGGAGGGCCGTCTGAAAGTTAGCACTGGAGGAGCCTGGGAGAGGAGGAAGGAGCCGGCGCTTGAGGAACATGCTGCGGCCGCCGGGGAGCCAGGAAGCCGGCCGGGGCTCCATCCTCCTGCTGCTGGTGCTGGGCGTGCTGCCGCTGCACTGCCTGCTGGCTGACACCCCAGGTGAGTCCGTCCAGGGTCTGGTGGAGGTGGGGGTGCAGTACGGGCAGTGTCGTTGGAGCAAAGTGCGATAGAGCGCGAAGTGCTGCAAAGTGCTCACCGGGCATACAGCGCTAAGGGGCACCAGAGAAGGCGAGTGCTCGCTGTGCACTTGTCGAGGCTGTAGGATTGGGGGGCTAGTGCTGTAATGGGGCAGCGGCAAAGCACTGGGGGCAGATACAGTGTTAAAGGTGTACATGCGTTCTTGTAAGTGCAGTGCAGTAAGTGCCGGGTGCAAAGGGGTAGCGTGAATGCACAGTGTGTACAGTGTGTGTCTGCCCCATGGGGGTGCAAACAACGGCGGGTGTGATGCCCGGACCTGTTCTGTTTAATATCTCGGGGCAGGTGATATGTGTGAGGAGGCAGCGTGGGTTGTGGTCTAGTGAGAGCGGCACTTCAGCCCTGCACAGGCGGTGTATTGTTATGCTTTCGAAGTCAGCAGGGGCGTGCAGGAGACCGGGAGTTGCTGTGGGACAATGGCAGAGCAGAGCTGTGGGTGGGCACTAAGGAATCCATGTATCTTTGATGCAACAGAAAAATGCACCAAATCCATTCTCTGAAATTGTTATTTTAACGTAGAAGACTGCTTTTGTCGAGTTCGTTCTGTGATTCATGTGTTTGCTTTACTTGTTTCCACTAGAATGCTTCTTCAATGCGTTTATTTTTTTGCATCTCTGGGTAAAGTGGAAAGCCCGTCATTTAGCTAGTCACATGCGTATAACACTCCGTGCTGCAAGTGACGGGTTACACACCAGTTTCTCGCCTCCATCCCTCTCCCTCCCCCAGTGTGCGTGGACGTCAGCTGCGAAACTTTGTTGTATGTGCAAGGTCGTAATTAACAGGGCGAGTACTACAGTTTCCCCTGTCACTCCAGATGTGCTACTTGGGCGAAAGAATGACAGTTCATCTGAGTAATGTTTCCAGGGGAATTTGCACCCCCAAGGTTTATGTGGCCCACGAGCTTTCGTTTCGGAGATGTATATCAGATACGATCTAAACACCAGAAAATGATGTAATTCATTTAAAAAGTTGTTATTAATCAGCTACTAATTTAATGGAATGTCTAGTCACAAAAATGAAGCACCTGTACCCGGAATGGGTGCACATAGGCTCAGAAGCCGCCGCTCACAGAGCCTGACAGACACACAGAACCTTGCATGGCAGCAGGCATCAGTTGAGGGTCTTTGACAGACCATTCAAGAAGCACTGCTCGCCCCGGAAATACACGATGCAGACATGCTTTTTGCTACCTAATGGTCAATCAATAGGTAAAGAAGCCAAAGCACTTTTTTATTAATTCATATGCTGGCCACGTGACTCATTCCTCAATTCCCCTTTTTGTGAAATGATCTTGTCTCCTTATTTTACTGGATGTAAACGGGAGTACTACGATAATGTGCAGACGCAGACTGTTTTTTTTTTTTAGAGCGGAGTATTTGCAGAATGTGAAAAGTACCATGCATACGTGAACCCACTATTGTTGCAAAGTCCCATCTCCATGTTTGGTTTTGCCAGGTGCTTATCTGAAGCCAGCTTGTATGATTCAGGGTTGTGTTTTTTATTTTTTATTTAAATCACCAGTTAATGGAGCAAACTGCCCCCTTGTGCCAATGTGTGTTCATTAGTTACATGAATTGTGTTCACGCGAACAGTGTTCCCAGCCCGTGGTTCATCCCCGGGCCCTTGAACGTGTTACTGTGTATTGTAACACAAGTGACACTTCCGGGCGGAAGCGTTCTTACAGTGTGGCGCTAAAATAGCACGTATGGACCTCATGCCAGGCGGCAGACACCCAGAGGGGCGAGAACACAGTTAAACTGTGTTATACTTTAAACAGTATCCATTTTGTCACTTGGAGTTCTGTCTACGAGCCCTTTTTTTGTATCACAGTATTTCTGGCAGGTGGGTTGTTTTTTTACCCTAACGAAAGAGCTGCGTTTGACCATGTTTGTGTAACGCCTGGGCTAACATTTGTTTTTCTTTTGGCTCGGCCTTTTTAGGTTTCGCTGGGGGACGGAGCCGTTAGGCTCCGCCTCCAGAGAAATCTATTGAGTGCTGTGTCGCTCGGGTGTTCACGCCGCCCTGGGCCCTGCATGCTCACGGAGGACGCTGCTGGTGCCGTCGTTCCCTGGTGTGCATGGGGAGGCGGCACCCGCTGCAGACACTGCGCCTTGTTAAAATTTCTTTAGTTTGAGTCGTGGCGAGGCATGCTCCTTGCTTCAATTTGTTTGGGTTACGTGAAGAACATTCGTCTATGGTGGATCATCATTCTATTTAAAAAACGTGGTTTACCCGTTTTGCTGCAAGCTATCTGTACAGAGAGAGTAGAAATCAGTCAGCAGCAATGTCTTATCTGAACGGTTTAGGTTCCACCTGATATTTTTTGACATTCCATCCCCTTACATTTAAAATAAAGAACACCGTGCTCCTTTTGAAAGAAGCAACATGGATTCGAAGCCTTATTGTAATGCACCTACTGCAGGAGTGGATTTGATTTAAAGGAGTGGGCGCTATTTGTGGGAAAACAAATCTGAAAACTACACATGTGTACCCGAGGGGCGGTCACCCAAAAGTGGTGTCCATTGAGATATTTCGTTTTTCAAGTTTACGTTCCCACTTTCTCCCTTGCAGGTCCTTTGTTTTGGGCCTCCATTAAAGAAAGCTCACTGTCTGCAAAATCATTTTACATACATATTTGGACCTGTTTCACTGCATGCCCTAAGCAGATGTAAGTACATGCTCATGAGCTGCTAACACCTACCTGTATAGTGATTATTGATGTATCTGCTCTGGCTCTTACAATGTGATCTCCTTTTTGATAGCATTTCCCATTCGCCTGTCACACTCCAGCCCTGTTTTCGGTCCGTTTACTGTAATTTCCATAATGTGTAAAACGTTAACAAGCAGAGGAAACGCTCTGTGTGTGTGGCTCTGTGCATGTGTGTGGGGGGCTCTGTTGGTGTGTGTGGGTCTGTGTGTGTGTGTGGGTCTGTGAGTTTTTGTGTGCCATTTGCCAGAGATTAAACTATTGACATTGTAAATGACAATGCCATTTATTTATCTGTTTTCAAAACCAACACATAAATACAAATTTTGTCATTTACAATGCCAATAGCTCAAACTTTTCAAAAGGCGAAACCATTGCATTGTAAATGCTTGTTAATGCTGGTTTGTGGCTTTACTTTTCCTATTAAAAGAATGGGCTCCACTGTTGGTAGGATGTCAAGGAGAGGTAGCCAAGGGTAGAAGCACCTACCCTTAGCTTTCAGGTTGGCGCCGCTGCCTCTGCCCTTGATATCCCCGGCCTCAGGGGTCATAAAGGCAGCAGCAGAGACAGAAAGTAAGCAGGGCTCAAGGAGAGCCTAGTTGACTTTCTGTAGGTTCCACACCTTGCCCATTCTCTGGCCCCTCAGCAGCAAACAGGCAGCAGTTCATTGGAGGAGAGTGGGGCCAGAGGTCAGTCTTCTGAAGTCATCCAAGGGCAGGAAGCCAGCTGACCCGCAGAATAATGCATTTGGGAAGAACTTGACATTCATGTGTTATTCAGGACTTTGAGTGGCACGTGTGGCAAGGCATGGTACAAAAAAGAAGAGGAGCTCATAGGCCATTAGGGTGGCACAGAGATACGATGCCTTCAGACTAGAGGTCCTGCTGCCACACCTGTGTTTATTACAGAACAAAAAGCTGCAGCTATCAGCTCCTCTGTTCAGCTGAGCGCACTATGCATTTTGGCCTTTAGAACCCCATACTCATATTGTAAAAAGAGAAAAGTACAGTCCTGTTGGCTTAGAAATCAGTAGTTGCTGATGGTGCAAGACATGCCAGGGCTGGTGGGCACTCAGTGACTCTGGTGCTACTGCTCGCAAAAAGAATGGGTCCTTTACATGCTGGTTGATAACCTCACTCCGCATCATTCTGGACACTGTTGTCAGTCTCGTGTGACCACCACATGCATTCTGGGTGTTGTAGACTCGGTTTGTTTCCATTAAACTACTCAGACTGCCATTGTTGATAGCAATGCTTCGCAGGTTGAAAGTTGGTGGCACGGAGTGATGTGGGCACCTCACCTGTATGGTCCTTAATCGGAATTAAAACAACATCAAGGGCTAGATGTAGGTAAATATCATTTACTGATTCTAAAATACCGAATTTTACCGATTCGGTATTTTAGAATCGGTAAATGCTATGTAGCAAAAAAATCGGTAAAAATTACCGAATCGTTAAGATTTGGTATTTACCGAATCGGTATTTACCGATTCAGTAATTGCCATTCATTCAGCCCATAGGAATGAATGGCAATTACCGAATCGGTAAATACCGATTCTGTAAAAGGGGGAAAACAGTGAAGGGTGGCAGGGTGTCACTTTGACACCCTGTTGCACCCCTCAATTGTGTATGTATGCACATGTTGCAGACATACATGCCCTATGGGCATGTATGTCTGCAACATGGCACTGAAGCAATTTGCTTAAAATAGCTGTTTGGGGTGTTTTCGTTATTTACCACCAACTTGTAGTTGGTGGTAAATAACGAATCCTAACATGGGATAAGCACTCATTTAAGTGCTCCCTACATTAGGAATTCGGTAATTTACCAAATCGGTAAATTACCGAATCAGTAATTTACAGATTCAGCAAATTACAGATTCGGTAAATTACCGAATCCTTAATTTCGGCCCCCTACATCAGAAAAGCCTATTACCGGTCGGTAACTGCCGAAATTCGTTAATTTCGGTCGTTACCGACCGGTAATAGTCTTCCTACATCTGGCCCCAAATGTTTTATATGGTATTAGTTATAATAATTCGAAATATTTACATTTTTGGAAATAAATTGATTATTAATGCTCAATCCTTAGTATATACCTATTTAGATATATCTAATTATGCTTTTAATGTTAGCTTAGTAGCTCTGTAATCTATTTATTATAAGTCTATGCCACTGTCCTTTTTAATTTTTCATTGCAATGATATCATTTAGATTTTTAGGTACTTTATATTATAATCTTGTTTCTCTTATTTATAAATATGAATGGTTATCTGTTTTTCAATATTGTATTTTTAAGTATTGGCAGTACCTTTTCGGTGCTCTTTGAAGTATGTCTTTTATTATCAAAATCTCTATTAAAACTTTTTGAACTTGAAAACGACAACAAATATGTCTAAACTCCACTGTGATTTACACACCTGAAATATCTCCAACAATAATCTTGGTTTGTTTGCAATATTTAGATAACACAAATCACTAGTGTACTAATGTGGGGTCCTTCTAAGGTTACCAGGTGGCTGCATGCCACCAGGGCAGTCATGCTGGCGCAGGGCATTTCTTTTGCAAATTATGTTTTTCATGTGTGTTCATTCATGTGGATCAAGTGAAGTGAATTAGGACTGCAACTCCCAGGTCACATCGGGTTGTTTAACTGGAGCAGTGTTGTGGGTGACATGGGGTCATCTGCTAACATTTAAAGATTTAAAAGGTGCATCTCCAGGATGGGGTTAATTTGCGGTTCTGCACCCTTACATACAATTTTTGGGGAGCAGAGCTCGATGCTCGTGGGATTGGACAATTCTGACATGTCTATATTGTTGTTGTTTATTTATGTATATATGTGTGTTTGTATGTGTGTGTGTGTGTGTGTGTGCGTGTGTGTGTGCGTGTGTGTGTTAGGTTTGAACAAAACGGGTCAGTTGTCTGTAATTTCTTAGCAGACTGTCTCAGGGAAGAAGTGATTATTACTATATGTGAAGAAAGATGAAATTACTTTATAGGGCAAATGATGAGGCTGTCATTTCTCTTGATCTGATGTAGTTTATACAAAATATCAAATATAATTTTTCAAATAACAAACTCCAGAGTGATTGGCCAGCGATGTACTTCTGATCTTGCAAAAATTCCTTGTGAATTTTGAGGCTATTTTAGACCATGGTGTGTGCGCTGTGAAGCCATTTGGAGAAAATAGTGTTTGTATCAACATGGTGGGAGCACTTTTAACACAAATGTGATGCTTGAACGCCTGCTCAGAACTTCCTTGTTTCACAGAAATGAACAATTAAAGTGAGAATTTGTTTCAATGAAACATAAAGTGAATTTTTCTGACATAAGGATTTTTTTCCAAGGCCTGACTTTTTTTCCTAATTTTTCTAGCCTGGCTCCACCATGCACAGCATGGTGCATCCATCTGGCTTGTGTATGTAATATTCTAAGGCCCACCTTAGGTAGGGCAGGGTTTGCAGTCTTCATTAGCCGGTGACCCTTTGGTAAACAAATATGCCAAGATCGAAGGTATCCATTCTCACTGCAGCCTTACTTAGATTTATTAAATCAACTAAAAACATTCTTGCAAAAGTTACATTTGATGGCCAAGATTTTTTTTTTTTAAAGACAGGCTATGCAGATAATGCTACTTGTCACAGATTATTGCATAAGTAATTTCAGAAGTAAAGATTTAGTATTTTTTCAAAAAGCATTCATTTAAGATTTTGCAGACTGCATGATGCATTGCAGTTTATTATATTGACCGGCCAGACTTTGAAGGAAGGTGTACTACTTTGCTCCTACATTTTTTTTAAATGAGCCTTTATTAGTTTTGAGAGAAGATTGGTGTACAACAAATTGAGCATTTCCAGTGCACTGCTAACATTGTACAGATTCATCAGGCCGTATTACCAGACACATAGTTAGTTAGGTTAAGTGGTGTCAATGACTGAATAGATTTCAACCAAGTCGTGTGTTAATCAGATGTTTGCACTCCTCCCTTTTGTTTAAACTGTTCATTGCTGACTTTCCAGTTGCTTTGCTGCTGTAAGGTGGGAGTTCACACCCCTACAGTTTTCTATGCTGGAGTTCACATCCCTACAGTTTTCTATGCTGTTGACATTATTCATGGATATTTCTGGAATTAAATATTCATCAACTTGGAAAAGGCTATGGCAATATTCTTTGCTCGTGTATATACTTTTTTTAAGGAGTGCTGAGGTTGTTGTGTTGCTTTTTTTATTTTTGGAAGTGTTTTGGAGACATTTTGGGGTCGGTGAGGTTTGTGCACCCCCAGTTTGTGTCAGCTGCGTTTACCTCACCCCGTTTCAGTCTTTGTACTGCGGGAACAGCCGTTGTTCAAGTACAAGGGAGGCGCACAGGGACAGGAATGCATAGACTGCATAACCTACATACATGACAGCAACACATATTCATATGCATTTCATTCGTAGATAAGAAAACAAACAAACTGCAAGATAACAAAAAGTCATAATGGTTAGCTAATTACCGGACCGCAAAGCTCTTCGGCGCCTTGTGAGCGGTGATAGGCGCTATATAAATACACCATACCCTTTCAAGCTTGCCAGCGGCCCTCTACATTAGAACTGTGGGATTGTAGAGGCCAGCACGTAAAGTGCCGTTAAAGTGCTGTCTATGAAGCCACATTAGCTGCACGTGGCAGACATGACATAGGCCGCTCGTCAGCCGCCCATGTTCCTCAAATAATTATTTAATTACTCGCGTTTTTTGGGCGCAGCTGGCTTCTTGGCGCTCTGTATAAGAGACTACGTCAGTCGTCGCTAGCGCTCATCTCTTTGTTTTCTGGCACTTCTAGCTGGCACTTCCATGTCTGCATTTGTAATGGAAAAAGCAAATCTACAAGTGCCAGAAATGAGAAAAAAACACAAACAAACAAACACGGAAGACTGGTTGAACTCCCCGAAGCTGAGATGTGACTGGAAAGCGTCAGTTGTGTTTGGGCTGCACACAGCGTGTGACCCCAAGATCATCATTTTCCAGGCTCAGTAATTAGCTTCAAATTACACAACCTGCATCAGGACAAGGTCGCTAAAATTGGTACTTAGAAACGGCCGCGGGGTGTGCTGCTGACGTGTGTAAATTACCGACTCGTTGCCACAACCGCCGTGTCACAAGGAACTATTCATCGAGGCTCCCTGCCTTCCAGGGAAGGAAAGCTCCTGGAAAAACACAGAGAGGAGAGCGCCAGCCCTCAGCTGCTTCTTGTAAGAATGCAAAGTTTTGGAGACTAGCTCCGGCGAAGAAGGGAACACAGTCACTAGTAATTCAGGCGTCACCCCTCTCTTGACATCATGTGTGACCAGGCCCGGACTGGCCGTTGCGGGCACCGGGCAATCCCCCAGTGCGCCGCAAGGGTGTGGGACGGTTTTGGGCCCTGGGTGCCGTTTTTGTTACAGGGCATAGCTGCAACATCGGCCCTGTAACAAAATCGGCCGAAAACCTGCCCCGCCAAAGAGCTCGGTCGCACCCCCAGGGGGCCGGCCGAGCACTTTGCCAGGGCCGGTTTTTGTTCTCAGTCCGGCCCTGTATGTGACCCTGAGCAGATATCTGCGGCTGCCCGCGGCCCCCCTGGGGGCCACCCTAAAATTGCAGCCCTTTAGTGCCATTTGGGCACAAACACCACTCCTCCTAGTGGTTGGACTCAGGGAAGGAGTTCTCTCGCCTTGGTGCGCTAGGGCGTCACTTTCGGCGCATCGAGGTAGCGGAGGGTACTTATGCCTACCCCGGCCTTCCTGGCGTCCTCTGTTGCGCCAGCCACACCGTCTCCCACCCTACCGAAAACCCGAAGTTCAGGCTGGCGGGCAGGGCACATAGAAATGTTTTCTTTTGTTATTGCAGGCGGAGTTACAGGGCGATCTGGTAGCAGATGGGTACAGAAGGGAACCTCTGCACGAGCACAATAGGGACGCAAGAGCCAAATCCCAAGAGCCTCAGGGCAGGTTCCTGGAAAACCGCGCCAGTGCCTTGTTAGTTCTTCGGGCGGTTGGGGGCCTGACCAACCAGGGGCTTGCCTTGCTACGCTCCGCCCCGAATTGGACGTGAGTAGTAAGGGACCAATGTGTCACGTGATCCGGTAAGAGGATCACCCCAAAGGTGTAGCACTGATTGGGTTACTCACAGTGCTGGCTCATCAGGCGGGCACTGCCTGCCCTTGGATCGCCCGTAAGATAACCCACCATATTACATACGTTTGTATGGAATAAACCTGCAGCAATCTTTTCCCATAACAAAAGTTGTGTTGGGTATTTATTCATTCATGCATGCTCAGACTGTGGGTGGGGATGATGCCAATAATGGCACTATGTTCCCAGTGGCGTAACGAACCTTGAGGGGGCCCTCCTGCAGGGTACGTGAGGGGGCCCCCTCCGGACTCAGTCTAGAGCTCCCCAGCAGGAGTGCGGTGCTGACGGGGCCCCCTGGAGGGTGAGGGCCCCCCGCACCGCGGGGTATGCAGGGGTCCGTGTTACACCCCTGTATGTTACCAAGCACATGGTATGGTGGAGGAAATTCCTCTTGTGGTTTTCGTGCGAATTTAGGGCTTTATTTAGAGTTTGGGAGAGCGGAACATCACCCAAAAAGTGGAGAATGGTCTGTCCTCCAGGTTTAGCGTGTCATTGGCTTCAGTACAGTCTTAGGCACAGATTTACTAACATTTTGTGTCATGGATGTGCAACTTTTTGGTGCAGCCCCAACACCAAACAATATTTGCGATTTAAAAAGCCACACATATAAAAATTGTGTGGATTTGCATGGGATTTCCCCCAAAAAGTAACGTAAGGCAGCTCTGCCTTGTGTTACTTTTGCATCAGGAAGGAGTTTAATGCGTGGTGCATGGCCGTTATTATTATCATTTTTAAGAAGTGTTTATGTTTTAAAAAATTATATGGTGAATGTTGGTACTAGATTAAGGATTCAAATGTGGATAGGGTTTTGAATTATTGTCACAGTTGGCATTTCATGCAGCCTAATTTAGTAAATGTTACTGCATAATTCCAGTGTCCACGTATTCAGTTATCAGGAATTTTCATTTCACCCACTCTTTCCTAAACTAACCATCAACCTAACCCTCTCCATAGCTCAAACACTGACTATATTCCATTTTCAAACCCATAAAAACACACCTGACTATAACCCTTAAAATAAACCTATAATCTTAACTTTCCCAACCCTCGCCCTAAAGCTAATATTTACTTATGCAACATAAAGTGACACATTGAGAGGCAGCATTATTTTGCTATCTGTTCACACCGTGCTGCAGGTGGTACATTATCTGGCAACTACACTAGGTTATTATTATTGCTTTTATCTATGCATATTGTATTTCTGTAGCATGCACCCATCCAGTAGCCAGTGGACGTTGCACAGGGTCTAAGCCAAGCATAAAGTCAACGAGCAATAGGAGAACTGTCTGGTTTGTGGAGTGTTAGACCTGTCAGCTCTAGGGTGGTCTTCGCCTAAACCCTTTTCCTTCACTCCTCCTATTTTGGCTAATTTCCTTTTTTCTGGCCTTAGGCCGCAATGCACTTTACCAGTGCCAACTAGTGCCGAAATGCTTGTGCTTTCTAACTGACATATTTAATTTACTTATTAGCCCCCAGTAAAGTTGTACCACAAGTGACAAGGGCCTGAAAATTAAATGCTGCTAGTAGGCCTGCAGCACTGATTGTGCCATACTACTTAAGTAGCTCTTCAAACATGCCTCAGGCCTTCCCTTGCAGTCTGTTTGTGCAGTTTTAAACAGCCATTCGACCTGGCAAAATAAGGTTTTTGCCAGGCCCAAACCTGCCTTTTAAATACATATAGTCACCCCTTAGGTGGGCCCTTAACAGACCAGAGGGCAGGGTGCAGTGCATTTAAAAGGTTGGACATGTACTTTTATTTTTTAAATGACCTGCTAGTGAAAACTCTTAAATTCATGTTTCACTATTGCAAGGCCTTCCTCTTCCATAGGAAAACATTGGAATTATCTTAATACTTTTATTAAGCTGTAACTTCCAAATGGGAACAGGTGACCACTTCATGTTTGGTGTCTTTGGAATTGTAATGAAAAAATACCCTTTTATGGCGAAGTCGGAGGATTTTACATTACAATTTTGAAAATGCCACTTTTAGAAAGTTGGCATTTTCCTGCCTTAGGTACTAGGTACCTGTAGACAGCACCTGGATACTGGGTGTAGCTGACAGTTGCGCTTTGTGTATTCCTCCTAGACAGCCACACACAATAGAGAGCTTAGGTGTGCCTTGATGGGGCATCACTGGCAGGATGGGAGGGTGGATCTGGGCACACCCCTACTTACAGTTGAATAGTGTGTGTCTTACCTTCACACAAAGGGTTGCATAGCCCATCTAGTTAGTCTGGAGCCAAGGCAGGGAAGACAGGAAGCCTGTGGACTTCAAAGGGAAACCTCTAGAAGCTTCTCCCACTTCAAAGGAAGGAGTTTATGTGTGACCTCCCACATAAACTCTTCAGTACACTTATGGACCTGTGGCCTCTACCAGGAAGAAAGAATCCTGTCCTGATGTGCTGACCCGCTGCTCTGCTTCCCTCTTGCCTGGGTGAGAAAGAATGGACCGGCATCTTTTGAACCCAGGACCCCTGAGTGACTCCAAGAGCTAGATGGCTGGGCTCACAACTGGAGCCTCAGGGACAGAAGGCCCCAACAACCTTGAACCTAGCACCTGTACTCGACCATCTGTGAGCCCTACCCCGTCAAGTAGTGCCACCCTAGTCCCGGATACTTGGAAGTGGGCCCGTTGCGAGTGCCTGGCGCATCCCTGACGCTGACTTCACATCGCAAACCCTCGTTGACGTGATCCTCGACGATAATGCAGGACCTCACATCACAGCTCCGCAACTCTTCAGAACTGATGCATCGCCTCAAATGAGCGACACATCATACGCAAGACCTCCCAACACTCCACAATCAAGATTTAAGGTACTTTTGTTCAGTGGGTCTAACTGGGTTCCTGTAGCTGGCGCACGCTCCATTGAACTTTGTCCTGGTCCAGCATGACCACATAAACACAGTTGGCGCTTTGTGCTTTTTGGTGCTATTTTCACTGAAATCTTTAAAATTGTATATCTGCAGTTCTGATGATTGGATTTTTGTCATTTCAGTCTTGTTTTATTTATTAAAGAATATTCTTTTCTTCTAAATCTGGTCTAGGATCCTTTTGTTGTGTGTTTTCACTGGGTTAGTGTTTGAGGTGTTACACAAATACTGTACACATTGCCTCTAAGTTAAGCCTGACTGCTCTGTGCCAATCTACCAGGGGGATGAGCATAGGCTACTTTGGGGTTTGGCTGTGACTTCACCTTGACAAGGATTGTGGTTTCTGCTTGAGTAGTGTTTTACCCCCGCCAACCAGCAACCCAATTTCTTACAAGACTGTTAATGAATTGTGATGTAGTGTTCTTTAAAGAGGTGTGTCTTCGGCTCCTTCCTAAATTGGAGCAGTGTTGGAGCGGGCTTGATGGAAAAGGGGATATTGTTCCAGACCCGGGGTGGATAGATGGCAAAGGCCTGCTGCCGTGTTTTTTCTTTCCTGCATTTCTCGGACTGCAGTCTGATGGTGTCCTGGCAGTGGGTGTCCCGAGAAACATCAGAGCTTGCCTGTAAGATAAGCAGGGTTGCAGGCACGATAGTACAGTAAATGATGCAGCTGGCTTTGAGGATGGTGCAGGGCGTCGTCAAGGGGAGACAATGGAGTACCATCGGGAAACAGCCTTTACAACGCAACTTTTACAACGCACTACCATTACAACGAAACTTTTACAACGCAACATCCATTACATCGCATGCCATTACAATGCAACCATTACAACGCATGACACTACAACGCATACCACTACAGCGTATGTCATTACAACACAGTCATTACAACGCATACCATTACAACGCATACCATCACAACGCATAGTACCCTTACACTATCCAACACTTACCCTACTGTTGCACCACCTGGAGTTAGAATAGTAATTTTTACCCCTACGCTATCCAACACTTACCCTACTGTTGCACCCCCTGGAGTTAGAATAGTAATTTTTACCCCTACACTATCCAACACTTACCCTATTGTTGCACCCCCCTGGAGTTAGAATAGTATTTTTTACCCCTACACTATCCAATACTTACCATACATGCAATGTAATGGTATGCGTTGTAATGGTATGCATTGTAAAGGTAGTATGCGTTGTAATGGAATGCGTTGTAAAGGTAGTTTAAAAAAAATTGTTGTAATGGCATGCGTTGTAATGGAATGCGTTGTAATGGATGTTGCGTTGTAAAGGTATGCGTTGTAAAAGTATGCGTTGTAACGTCATACACCCGTACCATCAGGATGTGAGTGATGGATCAACTTTCGTCAGGCCCTGGATGAGACGTTTTGCAGCATGTAGGATGCTTTTAAAGGATGGCAGTGTGGAGTCGAGGTCCCCACAGAGCAGCCTGTTACCACCATCCAGATGCACATGTGCAATGGCTTGAACAGCAGTTCTGAAGCCGCTTTCTGGAAGAAACAGTTTTACTTTTTCAGACGAGAGGGCGGGTACTAGGATGTCTTTGTTTTTTTGGCAGTGTGTTCCTTCAGGGCAAGGTTAGTGTTCAGCGTCAATCAAAGTGACTTGACATTCAGTGAAAGTTGGGGTTCATACCATCACATTACATGTGTATTTGTAAAGCACACGTTCACCCAGAAGGGTCTCTTGGCGCTGAATAACAGATGTTTATTGTTACCCAACTCAATGGTACTCATTTTATCAACCTCAGGTGGATGAAAGGCTGAGCGGACCCACCGGGATTTGAACCTGTGACCATGAGGTCAAACACAAGCCCCTGAAGTGGATGCATTAGTCCACTGAGCTACCAGACCCAGCTGGTTTGAAGCCATCAAGGTTCATGTCCTTGAGCCAACCATATGAGAAAACATCACTGACGCAGAATGGTATAATTCTGATAGGTCCCATTATATTTTAGTATGTAATGTAAATCATAATGTTCTTTTTAGTTGTTTCGTTAAAGCCTGTCTTTTTTCTTGGTATTTGTTTAACCCCTTCACTGCGGCGGCTATTCCGCCGCAGTGCTAAGGGGGCGGGGCGGCCGCACGGCGGGCGCATGCTGGTGACGGAACCGCTCCGTCACCAGCCGCGGTTGAGCTGTGCTCATGACGGAGCGGGTCTGTCATGGTCCCGCCCGCTCAATAGAACGCGCCGCGCAGGCGCGAAATCAGCGCCGCGCAGGTGCGGCGCCCGGGCCATGAAGGAACCGCTCCGTCATGAGCACAGCGCCACTGCGGCTAATGACGGAGCGGTTCCGTCATCAGCAAGGATAGGGTTAAAGCGAGTCTTTGATTTCATAGATCTCTTTACACCAGCAGTAGTGTAATGCTTCTTAGACCCTGGCTGTGCTGGGGGGGCTCAGTGCTGAGATCCCTTGTACCTCCCCTGTGCTCGGATGTCACAAATAGTATTTTAAGAACCTGCCAAACTCATGTGTAGGGGAGACACCGGGGGTTCAAGTGCCAGGCAGGTGAAGCCCCCTGCAGAGCTGGAACCAGCGCTCCTGGTTTATCTCACCTCTGGGTGTCTGTGATTGCTGGGCTACCAATGGGCCAAAGGTTTTAGCATACCCCAGATGAAAATGCCCCCACTGGGCACCAGAGAAGCAGTTGGCTCAGATTGGGTTTCAGGCTGTTTACAGCTCCTGACTTTGAGGCCCACAAAAGCCAAGCCTGGTGCCGCCTGCCCCCCTTCACGAGCAGTGTTTGGGGGTCACCCATACCTGCGTGGGGACTTCTGAATGGACGTGCCTTCTCCCTACAGTGGCACACACTGCTAACCATGAGAAATACCACAAAGGAAATACCAACAGCAAAGGGCAAGGCAACTAAACTACAGCTGAGGAGGCACACCCAGGTCATAGCCTGGCCTGACCTTTCAACCCGCCCTGACCTTTCATTCCAGACTGCCTCCAAGTGGCCACTGGACTATTCAAGCGCCAGGCAAGTACACATAGCATGGCACAGAACGTGGCACTACGTAGTAATACCACTACTGCTACTACTGTTGCTACTATTACTGAATTACTGATGCTGCAGCTGCTACTACTGCTAATGGTGCTACTACTAATAATAACACTGTTAATCCTACAGCTGCTGCTACTACTACGTATGCTACTAATCCTAATACTCCTGCTACTACTAATATGCTACTACTACTACTGGTACTACTACAGCTACTGTTGCTGCTGCTATTAGTACTGTGGCCACTGCAACTATTACTAGTAATAGTAATAATACTAGTAATAATAAAACTAGTGATAAACTACTAATGCTCCTGCATCGATTACTACTACTCTACTACAACTACTGTGACAGCTTTTACTGCTACTAATACTGCTACTACTGCTGCTACTACTACTATTACTACTGCTATGAATGCTTAAGCTGCTACTACTAGTACTGCTACTGCTGCTACTACTACTACTACTGCCACTGCTACTACTGCTACTGCTGCTGCGTGTACTGATGCTACCACTGCTCCTCCTACTACTGCTGCTACTACCACTTCTAATATTGCTACTAATAATAATAATACTTGTACTATTACTACTTATACTACTCATCTTACTACTACTAATACTAATAATGCACAACTACTGCAGCTGTTGCTACTATACCTACTAATAATAATGTTACTATTACTACTGCTATTACTGCTGCTTCTACTACTACTGCTACTACAGCTACTGTGACTGCTACTACTACTAATACTGCTCCTACTGCTGCCACTGCTCCTACTGCTACTACTGCTACGAGTACTACTACAACTGCTGCTGCTACTACTAAAATAATAATAACAGTGCCACTACTGCTGATACTACTTTTACTACTACTTCTAATATTTATAATAATAATAAATGGCAAAATATAAACTAAAAAAAATCCCTGCAATGCATATAACATCATACCATAACATAGCCCAGTATGCATATCATAAGGCACTGTGTATAACATAGCATCATCTAACGCAATTGAAAGATTTACGCAGCCCTGGAATGCCCCATGTGTCATTGCTCAGCCTCTGACACTGCCTCGCAAATACTAGGAGAGCATAGCACATGACTGCACAATATAGCATACGTAGCCCTTATAACATAGCACCGGGGAGCGACTGCATACTGCATGCTTTAGAAGGTAGAGAGGACAGCACCGACGATGAAGGCAATGCATAGTGCAGCACGGTATAGTATACACCACTTCACCACATGGCATAGCCCTGCATTGCATATAACAGGATGCCATATCATAATATACTGTACTGCATAGCATAGCAACACCTAAAGTATTTTACACCAAGGCATGGCAAAGTAGAGCAGATTATAGCATAAGATAGAGCACTACATAACACAACATAGCATAACAAAACACACCACAAAACAGTGTACGTCACAGTATATGAGACAGTAACATATAGCCCTGTATAGCATAACATAGCATAACTCTAAAGAATTCAACGCTGCGCAATGTATCATAACATATAGCTTGAGGAGCATAGTACTAGACAGCATAATACGACAGACTGCGCTGCATAGCAGAGTATTGAACAACAAGTCATTCCATACCAAAGTTCTGCATACCATAGCACGTTTCTGGAAAGCACAGTGTACAGCATTGCATAATATAATATATCTTAGCATATGAGTACACCCTACTGCCCTACAGAGCACAGCATCGTATACCATAGGCTAACTTGGCATAGTACTGCACAGCAGACGCGCAGCACTGTATAGCATAGCCTAATACAGCATATTACTTCATAGCAGTAGCACTGCACAGCACTGTATATCAAAGCATACCACCGCATAGTACTGCATAGCAGAAGCACATCGATGTATATCATAGCCTAATACAGCGTAGTACAAACAACACTGGATAGCACAGCCTAATACAGCATATTACTTCATAGCAGTAGCACAGCACTGTATATCAAAGCATACCACCGCATAGTACTGCATAGTAGAAGTACAACAGTGTATACCATAGCCTAATACAGCATAGTACAAACAATACTGGATAGCATAGCCATAGAAGTAGCACAGCACAGCACTGTATATCATAGCATAACACGGCATAGTACTGCATAGCAGAAGGACGATACTATATATCATAGCCTAAAACAGCAAAGTACTGCATATCAGTAGTACCGCACAGCACTGTATAGCATAGCTTAACACAGCATAGTACAACATAGCACCGTCCAGCACTGATTGTCCTACCTTAATATAAAACAGCAGAGCGCTGCATACCATAGCCTGCCTCGGCGCATAACTGTATAACAGTAGTACACACAGCACAGTAAAGCATAGCCTAAAACAGCATAATACTTCATTGCAGCAGCACAGCACTGTATAGCATAGCGTGATACAGCATAAAACGTCATAGCAGTAGCACAGCACTGTATATCATAGCATAACACAGCATACTACTACATAGCAGCAGTGCAGCACAGCACTGTATAGCAGAGCCGAACACAGCATAGTACTGCATAGCGCCGCCCAGCACTGATTGTCCTACCTTAACATAAAACAGCAGAGCGCTGCATACCATAGCCTGCCTCGGCACATAACTGTATAACAGTAGTACAAACAGCACAGTAAAGCATAGCCTAATACAGCAGAATACTTCATAGCAGTAGCACAGCACAGCGCAGTATATCTTAGCATAACACAGCATAGTACCAGACACAGCAGTAGCACGGCACAGCACTGTATAGCATAGCGTGATACAGCATAAAACGTCATAGCAGTAGCACAGCACTGTATATCATAGCATAACACAGCATACCACTACATAGCAGCAGTGCAGCACAGCGCTGTATAGCAGAGCCGAACTCAGCATAGTACTGCATAGCGCCGTCCAGCACTGTATGTCATAGCACAGTACGGTACAGAGGAGCACTGCATAGCCAACCTGCCGGGGTATGACGTCACCCAGCCTGCACGGCATAGAATGCATGCCTCACTCCGTAGACACTGAACAGCACAGCGTGAACGCGGCACACAGACCCCCCTCAGACTTGCCTTGCCCCCGTCCCGGGTGTCGGCTCCCACGTCTGCGCTAGCCTCTTCCTGGGGTGTCATGGTGGGCCCCCCGCTGTCCTTCGAGGCTCATCGTCTCCCCCTCAGGTGCGGTTCCGCGGCGCCCGCACTCGCCTCCAGTCTTTCATACTCAGCTCAGTGTGAGGGCGGCACTCTCTCCTGGCGCACCCTCAAACTGAGTGAGTGAGTGAGTGTGGATGCAGTGAGTGTCTGTGGCCGACGCTGTCAGAAGATGCAGGGAGGGCCAGCGGTCTTCTCTGGTCACTTCAGGCACTCAGTGAGTGAAGCCGCAGTGAGTGAAGCACACAGGGGACTACAGGAAGGAAGTCCAGCCCCCTTCTCTGGTGAGCCTCAGAGTCAGTGAGTGAGGCAGCAGGGGGTGCGCCTGGCCGGCGCTGACAGGGATGGACTGAGAGACGGCACTCTGCTCTGGTGACCCGCACTCAGTGAGTGAGGCTGGTCAGTATTATCCGTGATCCGCGAAGTCCAGCCCCGCCTCTGGTGACACCACTGACTCAGTGTGTGAGCCTGGGCAGGCCGGCGCTGACGGGATGGAGTGAGAGGCAACCCTCTCCTCTGGTGACCCACTGATTCAGTGAGTGAGGTTACAGTGCGTGAAGCTGCCCGACTCTCACAGGGGACGGGTGTAATGAAGTCCAGCCCTCTCCTCTGATGACCCCTCAGACTCAGTGAGTGAGCCTGGGCACTCCGGCGCTGACGGGATGGAGTGCGAAACGCAGCAGCCCTCTCCTCTGTTGACCCACTGACTCAGTGTGTGAGCCTGGGCAGGCCGGCGCTGAAGGGATGGAGTGAAAGACAGCACTCTCTCCTCTGGTGACCCACTGACTCCGTGTGTGAGCCTGGGCAGGCCGGAGCTGACGGGATGGAGCGAGACGCCGCAGCCCTCTCCTCTGGTGACCCGTCGGACCGAGTGACTGAGGCAGCAGGGGCCGGTCGGCCGGCTGGAGTGAGGAAGGGCTGCCAGGAGCCCCTTCCCGCTCACACGCAGGGAGTCCACGCAGCCGCTCCTCTCCGGCACTTACTAAATATGGACATGAGCTCCAGCGAGGCCGGGCCCTCTCGCAGCCGTCTCCCACCGCTCTCACACGCACGCACTCTCGGGCTGCGCGGCCTCTGCCCTGGATTCCTGGCTCAAACTCTCTCATCCATCTGCCTGGCACTGTCTCCTGAGGGGCTCTCTCACAATCACACACCTGCCCTTCACTGACTTCGCGAACTCTCTCACACGCACACATCTGCCTGCCACTGTCTCTTTACCAACACTCTGACACCCGCACATCTATGCCTGTCCCTGTCACCTAACCAGCTCTTTCACAACTGCCCATCACTGTGGGGCATATTACCAAGCAATAGCGATAATTATCGCTATTGCTAGAGACAAAAATTTATCGCCGACCTGCGGCGATTTTTACCGCAAATAAACCTTGGTATTACCAAGGTTTATCGCAAATGCGATAAAAATCGGCCGCAATGCATGAATATCGCTGAAAAGTCAGCAATATTCATGCACTACTGAGCTAATGCTCTTAGCCATGTTATCCACCTCCCATTGGATAACATGGCTAAGAACTGCTCAGGGCAGGTGTTAGCTTTTGGAGATATTCGCGCTTAGCGCAAATATCTCCAAAAGTTGGTAATAGGAGATAGCGATGTTAGCGACTGTTTCCAGTCGCTAACATCTTGGCACGCCCACTTTGCATGTCATTAGTGATAAATATCACTGACATGCAAAGCGGGGCCCAAGATGATCGCTATCTCCTACTAGCTGTTGCTAACTGGTGTTAGCGACAGCTAGGTAATAGGGATATAATTTTATCTCCGCTTTCTTGGCTTTTAAAGCCAAAAAAGCGGAGATAAACCCCCTTGATATATGTGTCTTTACTAACCCTCTCACAGGCACACACCTACCTGCATCTGTCTCTTCAGGAACCCTCTAACACTTCTGCCTGCTGCTGTCTCTTTACCAACTGTCTCACACACATCTATGTGCCTGTCACTGTCTCCTTACAAGCTCCCTCACAATCACAGATGCCCGTCACTGTCTCTTTACTAACTCTCTCACACGCACACATCATCCTTACACTGTCTCTTTAACAACACTTGAACACACACACATCCATCTGCTTGTGACTGTCTCCTTACCAGCTCTCTCAAAATCACACACCTGCGAGTCACTGACCCTTCACTAACTCTTTACGGCACACATCTATCTGCCTGTCACTGTCTCCTTACAAGCACTCTCACATGCACGCATCTATCTGGCTGTCACTCAGGGGCCTATCAGGAGCGGCCTTAGGCATGTGCAAGCTGTGCACCTGCACAGGGCCCCCAAACCCCAGGGGCCGCCACGCCAATATATATCCTTAATATAATAATCCTCTGAGGATGGATACATATTTGTGTGGCGGCCCCTGGCAGGGATTTGACGGCCTCTGGCTCTGTTCCACTTCCAAACTCCCTGACCCCCCCCCTCTTCACTGGCCTCCGCGCTCCGCCCCACCCGGACCCCCTCTTCCGGGGCCCCCTACCTACGCTTCCTGCCCAGGGCCGCCATGAGCCTAGCGTCGCCCCTGGGCCTATTTACGAGCCGGTTTGCGTCGCGTTTGCACCGCGCAACATGGTACATGTGCGACAGAACTTTAAATGCGGTTCATGGAGCCGCGCAGCGCCGCTTTGAGTGGCTCTGTAAATCTGGAGTAAAGCAATGCAGCTCAAATCGCTGCGTTGCCTCACTCCGCGCAAGGGATGCGTTCCAGGCGTTGCGCGGGTGTTTCCAAGCAACTCCCATGGATTTTGAGGCATTCCCAGATTTTCCAGGGGGTTGATTTACTAAACTTTTGCGCCGGGTTTTCCTCATAAAAGAGACTCAAAACAGCTCAAAATGTTTTTGCTACTATTTATTTCCAGAGCAAAACGGTGGAAATTGACTTAAAGTAACGTAATGTAGCACAAAACACTGCTTTATGTTACATAGCGTCAAGGGGGCGTTACTTGGGCGTTCTGATGCAACCATCCATCTTTTTTGATGCAAAACCCTTTCTGCTAATAATATGAGACATGGTCTTGTGTAAAAAACAATGCCTTTTAAAACAGGCGTTAAAGGAGTAATGTTTTCATTTCTCCTTTCTTTTCTGACTTTACGTGGGTGCTGCACTGTGCCACACACATACTAAGTAGGATATGTTTTAAAAGTTGTGTAGGCATAGTATTTTGTACTGGAAGGGAATCCTTTGAGTATAAAACCTATGCTAGACTCTCACGCACACCCTTGCAAACTGTGTGCGTGGGGCACTGCAGCAAAATTTTGCACTGGCGCTGGGAAAGGGGAGGGTAGAGCCATATCTCCATAGATATGGCGCTCCCCTGCTCCCTTCCTGTCACTCTAGGCAGCGCAACATTTTTGGCTGCTGACTGCGTTGAGTGACACTTTAGTAAATCTGCCTCCAAAACTGTCAAACTTGGGGGAGGAGCTTCGCGGGCAAGCAAGATGGCTGCGTAAGCTCGGAGCTCCGCAGACCCTCCGATCCTCCGCACATATCCTGGACGAAATCCTGATCCACGGTGGTGGATTCTAATTGGCGAGTGGTCATAGACACGGGATCCGCTTTCCGTTTCCGAATCCGACATTTCTTGGCGAAGTTATGTCGTGTTAAACTTTGTGCTAGAGATGCATCATTGTCCCGGAGATGGCCGACGATCGAAACGACACAGAGCATGATCAATATGCTGAGTGAACGCCTCCTAATCCTGCTGGCGGAGTGAACGTAGCCGCGGAGTTGCCGCCGTTGCCTTGACAGTTCGGGAGGCTACGCTCCGTGCCCGTTTGAGTGCTCACAGCGACGCCGCACTACTACCCTTTGTTCTGCCCAGACCCAACATGACTGGCAGGGGTGATCCCGACAGGACGGCGAACCGGGCCAGCAGGAAGACGGTCCAGCCCCAGACCAACAAGATCGACCGGTACGCCCAGCAAAGGACCTCGCCCACTGTTGTTGCTCAATCTAAGGACTCCTTACGGGCGGGCTCGCCCGAGGGGTCAGAGGAGAGCCCACTCTCCATGACATCATGGGGGCTATCGCTGGCATCAGGACTGAGATGAACAAACAACACGAGGTCCTGGCACATAAGGTGGACACCCTGGCGATCGATCTAAATTTGATCAGAGCCGACCTGGGCAAAACGAACGATCGAGTGAAATCTCTCGATATCAAAACTTCCAGCCTCACGACCGATGTCTCGGACCTGCAAGCGGAGGTCCGTACCTTGCGGTCGGTCAACGACCTGTTCTCGAGGCGGCTGGAAGATTTCGAGGGACGTGCCAGGCGGCAGAATGTGCGCATTATTGGGGTGCGGAGGAAGCGGCCACTGACCTCTTTGTCGAGGACTTGGTTAAGACTCATCTGGCTCCAGCAGGCCTCAGTCACTTCTTCTCGGTTGAGCGGGCCCACAGAATACCGGGCGGCCCTCCGAAGACGGGCGTCGCACCGAGACCCATCATTGCCCGTTTATTCAACTTCAGAGATCGAGATGCGATCCTCCAGGCTTCGAGGTGGCATAGGCCTCTCAAGTTCCAAAACGCAGATGTGAACTTTTACCCGGACTTCACCAGGGCTGTTCAGAGACAGCGCCAAAGTTTTGCGGGAGTAAAGCGGCGCCTCAGGGACTTGGGGCTGAAATACTCTATGCTGTTCCCCGCTAAACTCCGCATTGAACGCGATGGCCGCGCCCTGTTTTTTGATATGCCTGAGTCTGCGAGTGACTGGCTGGACACTTTGCCGCACCGGCGTGAGGAGCAGGAGGAACATTCTGAAGGTGCCTCTGGTGGCCCCGATCCTCAAGAATAGTACTTCTCGCACAACCTATTGTCGGTTGGTGTGGCCGTTGACTATGACCGACAATGCCAAGCTGTTGCACTTTACAGGGTATATCCTATTCTCTCATGGAGGGTGGCAGGGGGGGACAGTGGGAGTTCTTTACTCCTCTAGGGTCTTTTTGTAGCTTAGTTTATGGGGCGACAGGCACACTGCTGGTTGGGGGGGCTTTTTAGTCTACTGCAGGGGTGCAGGGTGGGGGGCGGTATGGGGGTTGGTTTTGTGTGTTGTCTTTGTTTCTCTCTTCTTTCTCCTAGGCAATGGGTCGTATGCTCTGCTTTGTTTCATGCATCGGTGAGGCCTCTGGGGGCTGGCGAAGGCTTGGGATACGACGATGGAGGGTAGGAAATTGAAAGTTCTTAGTTGGAATGTCAATGGCTTGGGTGATCGTATTAAGAGAGGGGTGGTATTGCAACTGTTTAAAAGACATACGCCTGATGTTGTTCTTTTGCAGGAGACACACTTGGTGGGGAATACATGTCGAGCGCTCAACAGGAAGGGTTTCAAGATGGTGGCTCATTCGGGGTTCTCTTCGGGGTCCCGGGGGGCGGGTGTTATGGTGCGCATGTCTCTCCCTTTCGAGATAGACTCCACTATTGTGGACGAGAGGGGGCGGTATGCGGCCGTCGCAGGGCGGTGGGAAGGGCGTGTCTTGACTCTGGTTTCGGTTTATGTTCCCCCGGGGTTGCAAAACAACACTTTTCAGGACCTTGGAAGCGCCATTTTGAATCTGCCGGCAAGGTTGCTTATTGTGGGGGGTGACTTTAATTCGGTTTGCTCCGGGTCCATGGACAGACATCCGCCTAGAGACCTTCGTAGCTCGCAATTGTGGCTGCCCACTTTCCTTGATACTATGGGGTTGGTTGACTGCTGGAGACTCTTGCATCCCACCCAAAGCCAATACTCTTTCCATTCTGGCGCACATGGTAGCCTCTCGAGGATTGACTATGTTCTTGCCTTGGCTGCTCATGCACCGGCGATCTCTGAGGCCCGCTTCTTGGCGAGGGGCATCTTGGACCACTCCCCGTTGTGGGTCTCATTCGATTTCAATATTGTTCTTACGGAGCGACCGGTGGTGGTCAATCCTTGGTACTTTCGGAACCCAAAGATGCGTGGTCTCTTGGCCAAGGCTATCGAGCTCTATTTTACTGAAAATATGGGATCGGTTGCATCGGCTGCCACCTTATGGGAGGCGTTTAAAACGGTCTTGCGGGGTGAGGCATTTGCCCTCATAGCGGAAGCTCGTAGGAACAGAGACGCCGATATGGTACGCATCGAGGCGGAGATTATGGAGTTGGACTCTCAATTGGAGGCCGGCCCCGTGCCCGAGCTGCTACACAATCTCTCCCTTAAGCAATTGGAGTATCGAGACCTTGCCACCGACGCTGCTCTCGTCATGGGTAGGGAACAGCAGGGTCGGATTTACGACGTTGGTGACAAGGCGGGCAAGCTACTAGCTTGGCTCGATAAGAAAGAGAGGGCCAGCCGCGTCGTCCCGGAGATACTGGGAGACGACGGTTTGTTGGTTACTGACCCGAGCGCGATCGCTGAGTCATTTTCGGATTACTTTCGGGGCGTTTACTCCTCTGTCTCGGACCGGTCTGAGGCCGACTCGGGTACTCTCCTGTCGGATATAGATCTCCCGTGCTTGTCGGAGGCAGATCGAGACGATCTGGACAGGGACATAACTGCGGACGAGGTTGCACTCGCAATTCGCTCTCTGAGGTCTGGCAAGGCGCCTGGCCCTAACGGTATTCCGGTAGAGCTATATAAAATCAAACCGGATGTAGTTTCCCCGCACTTGCGGAATATGTTTTTGGAGGCACGGGAGGCTGGCATGCTTCCCCACGACCAGAAGTTGGCCACCATTGTGGTCATCCATAAGGAAGGGAAGCCAAGAGATTTGTGCCGATCATATCGCCCCATTTCTCTGTTAAACGCGGAGCCTAAGATTCTAGACAAAATGCTCGCCAATCGTCTGATTGGCGTCATCGGCGACGTAGTGCACCCGGACCAGTCGGGCTTTATTCCACACCGCAACACTGCTCTTAACCTCCGTAGACTTCACGGTGCCCTGGCCAGGGCCTATACGCTTGAGGAGCTGGCTGTCCTGGCATCGTTGGATGCCACAATGGCTTTTGACTCCCTTGAGTGGAGTTACCTGTGGGCAGTGTTGGCGAAGCTCGGTTTTCGCCCGGAATTTATAGGGTGGGTCCAACTCCTATACACTGGTCCGCCAGCTAATGTAACGGTCAACGGTCGAGTTTCAGCACCCTTTGTTCTTCAGAGGGGCACCAGGCAGGGCTGTCCTTTGTTGCCCCTCCTGTTTGCACTCGCACTCGAACCGTTGGCGGCCTGGTTACGCAGCCACCCCGATCTGCATGGTATCCGGTGATCCCCTGATTTCGAAGACCGAGTGTCACTGTATGCAGATGACATTCTTCTGTACCTCACTTCCCCCTGCAAGTCCCTCATTGTGGCCTGTGACGTGTTGCGACTTTTCGGTCAGTACTCCGGCTTAGTCATTAACTGGTTCAAGTCACATTTGTACGTCCTGAAAGGGGGAACACCCCGCCTTCCGAGAGGTTGCGGTATACAGGTGGCGAGCCAAGGCTTCAAATACTCAGGGATCTACATCTCCACTAACTCCAGAGCGCGCTATGAGCATAATTTGCTTCCCCCTCTTCTCCGCCTTCGGCGAGACGTGGAGGGGTGGCATAAACTCCCGCTCTCTCTGCTTGGGTGCGCGGCGTTGTTTAAAATGATGTCCTTGCCCAGGTTCCTCTACGCCCTCCAAAACACTCAAGACCCAGTCCCAGCCCGATATTTCAGTGAGATCGAGAGCCTACAACGCGCCCTGCTTTGGGATGGTCGCCCTCGCATCGCTATCACGAAGCTCACGCTACCGTGGTACGATGGGGGGATAGCATTGCCTGATGTGCGAAGGTACTACTGGGCCTCCCAGCTAGCAGCCATTAATCATGGCCTATATGGTCCAGTGGACAATCCGGGATATGCCATGGATCGGTGGCTTCTGGGTGGCGGAAAATACCATAGGGCACTCTACACGAGGTCTCTTGACAGGCGGATGTCTGGTCCAACGAAAACCGCTGTACATATCTGGAGGGCGATTACAAAGGCACAGGGATGGAAAGGTAAACTAACAAAGATGACCCCACTTTATGACTCGGACATACTGGGTAGCTTGTGGCATACCAAAGGCTTTGATAAGTGGGACCTGATCGGCATCTCCAGGGTGGAGGACATGTTACTGCGTGGCGAGGTGAAGTCTTTCGCCCAGTTACAGGCAGAGTTTCAGCTGGGTGGAACAGAATTTTTCCGGTATGCACAGCTGAAACATGCACTACGATCTGCCATACCGGAGGGTGAGGCTATTCCCGACAGTTCTCCCTTGGAGGATAGGGTACTGGATGGCCACATGCCAGACAGTGTCATTTCATTGACATATAAGAAGCTTATCAATGTCCGTACAGACCTCCTCCTGGGTGTAAGGGATCAGTGGGTGCGGGACGGGATAGAGATTGATGACGAAGATTGGCAGAGTGCGGTATCGTCCCCTAAGGAGGTCGCTATCTCTTCCCGTCTTCGGCTGGTGCAGCTGAAAATCTTACACAGAGTCTACGTCACTGGCCCCAGACTTGTGCATATGGGACACTCTGTTGATGGCCTCTGTAGGCGCGGATGTGGTGCCCTCGCCACATTCATGCACATTATATGGGAATGTGCAGCAATAGCTTCTTACTGGCAACGCGTGCACTCGATTATGAGCGAGGTGACTGGGGTGGAAGTACATGCAGAAGCCAGAAGATGCCTCCTAAACATATGGGGCCCAACAGATCATAACGTGGCCCAGACCCAATGGGTGACCCTGGGTAATATGGTTGCGAAACGGGACATCGCACAGATGTGGGGAGCTACAACGGCTCCTAAGATTGTACAGTGGAAGGCCAACATGGATTGGTGTATGTTCCGGGAAAAGACTGTGTATGTTGCCAGGGGTAAGCCTAAAAAGTGGCAGAAATTTTGGGGGCCTGGAATGAATATAGGGGGAACATCTGCGTGCCTCCAGAATCCGCTCCACAGGAAGAAAACTTATCACCATAGCCTATGACTCCGACTGGAGATTTCATACTCGACTATCCTGTGTTTCCCTCCCCCTGTATTCCTAGTATCCCTATTATACTGGTTATTACTGTGTTCACTGTGATTGCCCGGCCCCTTTACTATGCCTCACTGTACCTCAAATTCCATTGCCTTCTTCTCTGCGCCAGTTTCAGCGCTTTTTCTTCTCCCTTTTACTCTTTCTTACATTTGTTTAAAAATTTCAAAAATTGACCTTCATTCGTACTGATGTACTGAGTCTTGCACTTTGATTCATTGTGTTCCGCTCTGCTGCCTCGCCTCCGGGATGTAAGGCTGAATAGCTGTGTGCACTGGTTTAAAATAAAGGTTTTAAAAATTACAAAAAAAAAAAAAAACTGGCAAACTTGGGAATGCACCAAAAAGATCCACCTTCCCAGGAGACGCATGACAATGAAAAATATATTTATTTCTCTTCTTTAGTTCCTTTTTCCATGTGGGCCATATCCTGCAGCACACATAGAAAGAGGAACATGATTATCAGGATTGTTGTTGTGCAGCAAGGTGCCCCTTCCTGCATATAAACAATCCTTCATGTAACAAAGGCACCCTTGCACTTTGGGGCAAGGGTGCCTCAGTTGGCGCTAAGATGCCAAAAGGGCGCAGTCGCAGGGGACAAGACCTTCTGCACTGCACTATGTGACATTCTCATCAATAGGCCCCTAAGTGAGAAAGTAGCCAGTGTGTCACAGCCATTAGCGCAAGGAAGGAAATAGGTCTCCTGCCCACTGTTTAAGCTGTGTAATACAGCGATAATCAAGGTTTAACTGACCACTCAGGCCTCTGGATCCCGGTGGCACTGCACCTACTGCACCAATGGAAGCTATGCCCCTTCCATCACTGCCTCTTTGCCAATTCTCTCCCAGGACACACCTGCAGCGACTGTCTCATTACTAACTCTCTCACATGTGCACACCTGCCATCACTATCTCATCACCAGCTCTCTCACACGTGCACACCTCCTGTCATGTTCTCGTTACCAAATCTCTCATACGGGCACACCTGCTGTCACTATCTCATCACCAACTCTCTCACATGCGCACACGTGCTGTCACTGTCTCATTAACAACTTTCTCACACGTGCACACCTGCTATCACTAACTCATCACCAACTCTCTCACACGCGCACACCTGCTGTCATGGTCTTAATAGCAACTTTCTCACACATGCACACCTGCTGTTACTATCTCGCTACCATTTATTTATTTATAGTCTTGTAGCGCGCGTGAATCAGCCCCGAAGGGGTATCTCCGCGCTTTCTCTCAGATGCGGACATCTGCTGTCATTGTCTCGTTACCAACTCTCTAACATGCGCAAACCTGCTGTCACTCTCTAGTTAACAACTGTCTCACATGTACACAACTGCTGTCACTGTCTCATTAACAACTCTCTCATACATGCACACATGCTGTCATAGACTTGTTTCCAACTCTCTTATACGTACACACCTACTGTCACTGTCTTGTTACCAACTCTCTGACATGCGCACACATGGCTGCCACTGTCTCTTTACCAACTCTCTCACATGTACACACCTGCTGTCACTGTCTAGTTAACTCAAAACCAAAGGGAGGCTCCCTTAAATCCAATAGGGACAGGGTGAAAAGTTACAAAATATGCGAAACAGTCCCTCTTAGCAATATAAAATATCGCAATTCACATCTATTTTGTTAAAGACCAAAGAGAAACCTAACATGAATCTAAACCATAATACTATGATAAAATTACTATAGGTACATCAGTACAGCTCAAGAAGAAACCAAAAAAATTAATACAGATACTTAAAAATTCATACACTTTTTATTATATATAAAAAAAAGAGGGATTCGTCCTTTTTGTTAAAAAACATCACAAGATACAGAACATATGCAGAAAAACCTAACAGTCGACGCAGCGTTTCGGTGTTATTTCCATATGACACCTTCTTCAGGACGATTTTCCATGCAAAAAGAGATTATACAGATTATTTGTAAACTCTACAATTAATGACGTACATCTGATTATCTAATTATCTAATACAATTTGACCACTATTTGTATACACCAAATTATCCTGTTTCATAAATAACATTGCATGTCAAAAACTATACAACATTTTTTTTCAAAAAAGGGGGGGTTGGCTGACCATACAGAGAATTTGATCTCCTTGTTTGGAGTGACAAATAGAGAAGATATCAGAATTTGTCTGGTATTATTTATTTTATACCCTTTTACTGTTTTTTATAGGATTCAAAGATTCAATTGTCCGAAAAAGGACATACCATATACATACAGTTAGTCAAAAAATATATACAAAACAACATTAACTATAACAAAACATAAATTGAACATTTCATATATACATTTACACAAATGTTTGTGCATCACCATAAATATTCATTGTTCGCACTATCTTCATGAAAAATAGGTGCATTAACACTCTAATAGAGAAGAGATCAAATGGAGAAAGTGATAAATATTCAAAACCGTTCTATAAAGACTGGAGGAAACAATCTCAAACTCAGTCACACTAAGAAAAACTTGTTGCTAGTTTTCATCAGATGCTTGTCTCCATTTTGGCCGACGCGTTTCGAACTCGCTATTTTACTTGGCGGGTTCTCGTCAGGGCTTTATCACTTTATCCTGCAAGGGGGGTGTGCAAAATATGAATAAAAGGGAAAATCAATTTCTATACTTATTAATAGCCTCGATGAGTCGCTCTCCTGTGTGCATTAATATGATAGATGATTACCTTACAAATATCATGACCTGAAGGTGGGGTTCAGAAATGATCTACGGGGGTCGTCGTCGTAGTATCTATGAGGGAAGGAGACCTTGGTTTAAATGTGTATTCCAATGTAAACCCAGGTTCCTGACGTCACATAGCAAACACTCTTAAATCCTACCTTACTCTTTTATTTATGATTCAGTGGAAGAGTTCGCCCATTGTTTGTGAAAATCCCACGTATCCCGGATGCCTGCCCAGAGAGAAAAAGGTGGTTGATTGTACCGCATTCAATACGTTTGTGATTAGTAATATGGCCCATGAGGTTGGGAGAAGTACCTTTGCTTCCAGCTTCGAGACTCGGCTGGGGCGGGTTAGTCACTTGTCATTTTAAAGCGTGGGGCTGCTGTATAAACCGGAGATCTGTCGGCTTGCAGCTGGACTCGGCTGGTGTTTGCAAGCGCGGTCCGTTTCTAAAAGAAACACGCGTTTGGTTACACGCTACATGGCAACAACAAATTCCGCTAGGTTAGAGGTTTAAAACCGGATGCTGACTTACCCGGTGCCTCTGGTCAATCGCTCGTCAGTGCTCCGGAGGTTAGCCTTCAATGCGCCATGTTTGGGAGAGGGCTTGGGTATTTAAATATGTCACGTGTTTACTAGGGATTCTGGGATATGTAGTTCACCTGATTTGTTTGACAAGGCTTTAGTGCGGGTGAACTCAACTTAATACATTGATGGTTTGAATAACAGTTATAGTCTAGAGATTTCAGACATATAGTTCAACCCAGTTTGTAAGCTATTGAATCGTAGTATCAAGTACGCTTCTTTTCTAAGTAAAACATCATCCACATCATGGACTCCTTTCAAGTGCCCTATTGTGTACAGGACTGTCCACTTGAAGTCCATCTCTGAGTGACCCTGTTCAATGAAATGTTGGACCATCGGCGCAGACACAACTTTATTTTTAATGCGTGATTTATGTTGTGTGATGCGAGTATTGATTTTCTGGTTAGTTTTGCCAATGTACAAATTGTCACAGCTACAGGTGATTGCATAAACCACATTCTTGGTTTTGCAGTTACTGAAACCTTCATTCCTCCATCTGATGTTCCTGTGGATAAATTCACTGCCCTCAATTGTTGTGTCACAAGATACACAATTTCCACATCTGTGGTGACCCTTTATTTGTTGCATGCCCCATAACGAAAGCAAGTCATGTTTAGGTTGTGCAATCATGACATCAGCCCGCACCATTTGTTGGCCTATGCTTCTGTTTTTTTTAAAAGCAAAGATTGGTTGTGGGAATGGGCATTCCAGCTCCTCTAGTAAGTGCCAAATTCTAAGTATTGCCTGTCGCAATTGATGACTATGGGGGCCAAATGTTGTGACACAGACTAATTTGTCCAGGTCATGTTTTTCTTTGCGTTCAAAAAGACACTCACGTGGTGTATATTGTGCCCTTTTGCGTGCACGTTTCAGCAATTTAGTGGGGTATGCCCTGGTGATCATTTCTTCGCAAAACCTTTGTGCATGTAGATCATAGTCTCCTATTTCTGAGCAGTTTCTACGGATGCGGAGAAGCTGTCCATAGGGTAGATTAGTTCGCAAATTTCTTGGGTGTGCACTCCGATGGTGGAGGATGGTGTTTCTATCTGTTGTCTTTTTGAACAGAGTGGATTTTAAACTACCATCCACACAGCTTATTTGAACGTCTAAGAATGTCATTTTTGAGTTACTCTGTTCAATTGAAAACTTGATGTCTGGATGTTTGCTATTTAGCCAATGGTGAAACTCTACTAGTTGCGTGTGGCTCCCCTGCCACAGGAGCCACTCGTCGTCAATGTATTTTAGCCACTGCTTTATGTGTTTTTTGTAGGGGTTGTTATTCTCCACAAACTTGTTCTCATATTCCGCCATGAACAATATGGCCATCTCCGGCGCATAAGGACAGCCGGGCTGTCCCTTTGACTTGTACAAAGAACTCATCATTGAAGCGGAAGTAGTTTCTCTTCAATGTGAGTTCCGCCATTTCAAGGATAAATGACGTGGGGACCCTATGGGGTCGCACCCTCATATCCAGATACAATTCAATTACCTCCAGTGCTTCACTTTGGGGAATTTGTGTATACAGTGAAGTCACGTCCATAGTGACCATGATCTCAGTGGAGGGATTGAAGTCTGTGCCCTCTATTTTAGTCAGGAAGTTGGTGGTGTCTTGGAGATAAGATTTCACAATACCTATGAAGGGCTTGAGGAAGTGATCCACGTACTTGGATAATGATTCCAAGCACGAGTCACACCCTGAGACGATTGGGCGTCCAGGGGGCTCGGCGGATTTTTATGTATTTTGGGAAGTAGATATAACAGAGGGATTCGGGGAGATTTTTTAAGAAGGAAATCTCGTTCCTTCTGTCCCACGTATCCACCGTCAAATCCCATTTGAATCAAATCAGCTATTTTGGATTGGATTTCTTTAGTTGGATCTACTAGTAGTTTCCTATACCATGTTCGGTTGTTAATATGAGATGCTCCTTCTGTCAGGTATTTGTCTCTAGGCCATAGTACAATTGCTCCACCTTTATCGGCCGGTTTTACTACAATTGTTTTGTCCTCACTGAGGCCTTTCAGTGCTGCCTGTTGGCCTTTGCTTAAATTAGGCTTAACATACTAGTTCTCTTTCTCAAGTTTATTAATTGAGGATAATACCACTTGTTCGAAAGCATAAACCTGTTTAGGGTTATTTTGATTAGGGATAAAAGTGGATTTATTTCTAAGCCCTGTGGTTTCATTATCAATGCTAGGTGGCTGGTTGTTGAAAAAAGCCTTTAGTCATATTTTGCGACAGAAGGAGATCATTTCCATCTTTGTTTTGGTGAAGTCCGTCCTTTTGTTAGGAACAAATTTCAACCCCAGATTAAGTACAGATTCTTCGTCTGGTGTTAAGATTTTAGACGATAAGTTAACTACGGTCGATGGAATTTCTATGATTTGTAAGAGTTTTTCCGCGTGCGCATCTCCCATGGTATTTTTTGTCTGGTTTTTCCTTGCTGGCCCTTCCCTAAAAAAGAAACCTGCTTCTTATTAGTGTTGCCTCTTACTTCGGGGCCAGAGGAGTCCGATGAGGATGATGTCTCAGAAAAGGTTTTGAACCTGTTTCGGGAACGGCCTTGATAGTTATACAATGCTCCCCTGGAGTCAGCCTGGGAGTAGTAGTCGTCTTTCAAAAATGGATATGCTTTTTCTAGGGTAAAAGATTTGGAGTCCCTCTCATATTGGGTAGTTTTGTTGTTTATGGCAGTGTCCTTAAAGGACAAAATCTCCTTTTCAATTTTTTCGAGCAGTGCTTTGGCGTCAGGAACCAATTGGTTATCTTGGATACTTTTCGTAACTTCCTCTATTTCTTCTAATTCTTTAATACACAAGCGTTGAGCTGTCTCTATTGATATCTTCTCTATTTGTCACTCCAAACAAGGAGATCAAATTCTCTGTATGGTCAGCCAACCCCCCCTTTTCTGAAAAATATTGCATATGGTCCAGCTGACCCTACGTCCCAGGACCTAACTCCCTGTTTCAGAAAATTTAGAGCGGGTTTATACCCGCGAGAGTTCAAGGGCACTTCACACCAGACGTGTTGTTAACCCTCTGTGATTAACCAACCCAGAGGAGCGCTTCGTTCCTCCTAGGTATGTCCGAGAAAGACACACTTTCGTTTTCTGAAAATCATATTCAGTCCTTAATAGCCTCAGCTCCATTCTCTGATATTGCTCTTAGCACCTCTGCTCAGCAACAAAATGAGACAAACTAATCAGATTATGTAAAAAAACATATTAGGACAGAATTACACGGCCATTTTCTCCTAAGGCACCTTGGGCCAGATGTAGGTAAATGAGATTTACCGATTTTTAATTACCGAATTTTACCGATTCGGTAATTAAAAATCGGTAAATCTGAGGGGTGGATATGTAGGAACATCCAGATGTTCCTTTTACCGAATCGGTAAATATCTGTATTTACCGATTCGGTAAATACCGACCGGTAATGCCCCATTCATTCCTATGGGCTTTGAAGCCCATAGGAATGAATGGGGCATTACCGGTCGGTATTTACTGAATCGGTAAATACCGATTCTGACAAGGGTGCAGGGGGTGTCACTTTGACACCCTCTAGCACCCCCAAAAAAGAATTGGGGGCCATGTGGCAGGCATACCTGCCCTAAGGGCAGGTCTGCCTGTCATATGGCACAGGTGTGCATGCACACATGTGCATGCACACCAAAATCGGTATTTTACCATCAAATAGTATTTGATGGTAAAATACCGATTCTGTAATGCTTGTGGGACTCAGAAGAGTCCCACCTACATATCAATTTTACCGAATCGGAAAAAATACCGATTCGGTATTTTACAGAATCGGTAAATTTACCGATCGGTAAATTTACCGATTCTGTAAAATACAGGGCCCTACATCTTAAATTGCATTTACCGGTCGGTAACGGCCGAATTCGGCCGTTACCGACCGGTAAATGCCTACCTACATCTGGCCCCTTAAGGGAGGCACCATCCCGTGGGGGCTACAGGTTAAAAATGTGCCAGTGATCTTTACGGAGGATGCAGAATATAAACGGGGTTTCAGTTGCATAAACACTAAATGCAGCAGGGATCTCATGGTCCATACAATAGAGACAGCCCATCGCTTGTGTATTAAAGAATTAGAAGAAATAGAGGAAGTTACGAAAAGTATCCAAGATAACCAATTGGTTCCTGACGCCAAAGCACTGCTCGAAAAAATTGAAAAGGAGATTTTGTCCTTGAAGGACACTGCCATAAACAACAAAACTACCCAATATGAGAGGGACTCCAAATCTTTCACCCTAGAAAAAGCATATCCATTTTTGAAAGACGACTACTACTCCCAGGCTGACTCCAGGGGAGCATTGTATAACTATCAAGGCCGTTCCCGAAACAGGTTCAAAACCTTTTCTGAGACATCATCCTCATCGGACTCCTCTGGCCCCGAAGTAAGAGGCAACACTAATAAGAAGCAGGTTTCTTTTTTAGGGAAGGGCAAGCAAGGAAAAACCAGACAAAAAATACCATGGGAGATGCGCATGCGGAAAAACTCTTACAAATCATAGAAATCCCATCGACCGTAGTTAACTTATCGTCCAAAATCTTAACACCAGACGAAGAACCTGTACTTAATCTGGGGTTGAAATTTGTTCCTAACAAAAGGACGGACTTCACCAAAAAAAAGCTGGAAATGATCTCCTTCTGTGGCAAAATACGACTAAAGGCTTTTTTCAACAACCAGCCACCTAGCATTGATAATGAAACCACAGGGCTAAGAAATAAATCCACTTTTATCCCTAATCAAAATATCCCTAAACAGGTTTATGCTTTCGAACAAGTGGTATTAGCCTCAATTAATAAACTTGAGAAAGAGAACAAGTATGTTAAGCCTAATTTAAGCAAAGGCCAACAGGCAGCACTGAAAGGCCTCAGTGAGGACAAAACAATTGTAGTAAAACCGGCCGATAAAGCGGAGCAATTGTACTATGGCCTAGAGACAAATACCTGACAGAAGGAGCATCTCATGTTAACAACCGAACATGGTATAGGAAACTACTAGTAGATCCAACTAAAAAAATCCAATCCAAAATAGCTGATTTGATTCAAATGGGATTTGACGGTGGATACGTGGGACAGAAGGAACGAGATTTCCTTCTTAAAAAATCTCCCCGAATCCCTCTGTTATATCTACTTCCCAAAATACATAAAAATCCGGCCGAGCCCCCTGGACGCCCTATCGTCTCAGGGTGTGACTCGTGCTTGGAACCATTATCCAAGTACGTGGATCACTTCCTCAAGCCCTTCATAAGTAATGTGAAATCTTATCTCCAAGACACCACCGACTTCCTGACTAAAATAGAGAGCACAGACTTCAATCCCTCCACTGAGATCATGGTCACTATGGACGTGACTACACTGTATGCACAAATTCCCCAAAGTGAAGCACTGGAGGTAATTGAATTGTATCTGGATATGAGGGTGCGACCCCATAGGGTCCCCACGTCATTTATCCTTGAAATGGCGGAACTCACATTGAAGAGAAACTACTTCCGCTTCAATGATGAGTTCTTTGTACAAGTCAAAGGGACAGCCATGGGCTGTCCTTATGCGCCAGAGATGCCCATATTGTTCATGGCGGAATATGAGAACAAATTTGTGGAGAATAACAACCCCTACAAAAAACACATAAAGCAGTGTCTAAGATACATTGAAGACGTGTGGCTCCTGTGGCAGGGGAGCCACACGCAACTAGTAGAGATGCACCATTGGCTAAATAACAAACATCCAGACATCAAGTTTTCAATTGAACAGAGTAACTCAAAAATGACATTCTTAGACGTTGAAATAAGCTGTGTGGATGGTAGTTTAAAATCCACTCTGTTCAAAAAGACAACAGATAGAAACACCATCCTTCACCATCGGAGTGCACACCCAAGACATTTGCGAACTAATCTACCCTATGGACAGCTTCTTCGCATCCGTAGAAACTGCTCAGGAATAGGAGACTATGATCTACATGCACAAAGGTTTTGCGAAGAAATGATCACCAGGGGATATCCCGCTAAATTGCTGAAACATGCACGAAAAAGGGCACGATATACACCATGTGAGTGTCTTTTTGAACGCAAAGAAAAACATGACCTGGACAAATTAGTCTGTGTCACAACATTTGGCCCCCATAGCCATCAAGTGCGACAGGCAATACTTAGAAATTGGCACTTACTAGAGGAGCTGGAATGCCCATTCCCACGGCTAATCTTTGCTTTTGAAAAAAACAGAAGCATAGGCCAACAAATTGTGCGGGCTGATGTCATGATTGCAAAACCTAAACACTTTCGTTATGGGGCATGCAACAAATAAAGGGTCACCACAGATGTGGAAATTGTGTATCTTGTGACACAACAATTGAGGGCAGGGAATTTATCCACAGGAACATCAGATGGAGGAATGAAGGTTTCAGTAACTGCAAAACCAAGAATGTGGTTTATGCAATCACCTGTAGCTGTGACAAATTGTACATTGGCAAAACTAACCAGCAAATCAATACTCGCATCACACAACATAAATCACGCATTAAAAATAAAGTTGTGTCTGCGCCGATGGTCCAACATTTCATTGAACAGGGTCACTCAGAGATGGAATTCAAGTGGACAGTCCTGTACACAATAGGGCACTTGAAAGGAGTCCATGATGTGGATGATGTTTTACTTAGAAAAGAAGCGTACTTGATACTACGATTCAATAGCTTACAAACTGGGTTGAACTCTATGTCTGAAATCTCTAGACTATAACTGTTATTCTAACCATCAATGTATTAAGTTGAGTTCACCCGCACTAAAGCCTTGTCAAACAAATCAGGCGAACTACATATCCCAGAATCCCTAGTAAACACGTGACATATTTAAATACATAAGCCCTCTCCCGAACATGGCGCATTGAAGGCTAACCTCCGCGAGCACTGACGAGCGATTGACCAGAGGTACCACGTAAGTCAGCACCCGGTTTTAAACCTCTAACCTAGCGGAATTTGTTGTTGCCATATAGCGTGTAACCAAACGTGTGTTTCTTTTAGAAACGGACCGCGCTTGCAAACACCAGCCAAGTCCTGCTGCAAGCCGACAGATCTCCGGTTTATACAGCAGCCCCATGCTTTAAAATGAAAAGGGACTAACCCGCCCCAGCCGAGTATCGAAGCTGGAAGCAAAGGTACTTCTCCCAACCTCATGGGCCATATTACTAATCACAAACGTATTGAATGCGGTACAATCAACCACCTTTTTCTCTCTGGGCAGGCATCCGGGATACGTGGGATTTTCACAAACAATGGGCGAACTCTTCCACTGAATCATAAATAAAAGAGTAAGGTAGGATTTAAGAGTGTTTGCTATGTGACGACAGGAACCTAGGTTTACATTGGAATACACATTTAAACCAAGGTCTCCTTCCCTCATAGATACTACGACCATGACCCCCGTAGATCATTTCTGAACCCCACCTTCAGGTCATGATATTTGTAAGGTAATCATCTATCATATTAATGCACACAGGAGAGCTACTCATCGAGGCTATTAATAAGTATAGAAATTGATTTTCCCTTTTATTCATATTTTGCACAGCCCCCTTGCAGGATAAAGTGATAAAGCCCTGACGAGAACCCGCCAAGTAAAATAGCGAGTTCGAAACGCGTCGGCCAAAATGGAGACAAGCATCTGATGAAAACTAGCAACAAGTTTTTCTTAGTGTGACTGAGTTTGAGATTGTTTCCTCCAGTCTTTATAGAACGGTTTTGAATATTTATCACTCTCTCCATTTGATCTCTTCTCCATTAGAGTGTTAATGCACCTATTTTTCATGAAGATAGTGCGAACAATGAATATTTATGGTGATGCACAAACATTTGTGTAAATGTATATATGAAATGTTCAATTTATGTTTTGTTATATTTAATGTTGTTTTGTATATATTTTATTGACTAACTGTATGTATATGGTATGTCCTTTTTCGGACAATTGAATCTTTGAATTCTATAAAAAACAGTAAAAGGGTATAAAATAAATAATACCAGACAAATTCTGATATCTTCTCTATTTGTCACTCCAAACAAGGAGATCAAATTCTCTGTATGGTCAGCCAACCCCCCTTTTTTGAAAAATATTGCATATGGTCCAGCTGACCCCACGTCCCAGGACCTAACTCCCTGTTTCAGAAAAAAAAAAAACTATACAACAAGCATAAATATTTGTAACAATAGTTCATTCTTTCTGGATTATCAAAATTGCCTGTGAGGGCGAATCCCTCTTTTTTAATATATAATAAAAAGTGTATGAATTTTTAAAAATCTGTATTCATTTTTTGGTTTCTTTGTGAGCTCTACTGATGTACCTATAGTAATTTTATCATAGTATTATGGTTTAGAAACATGTTAGGTTTCTCTTTGGTCTTTAACAAAATAGATGTGAATTGCAATATTTTATATTGCTAAGAGGGACTGTTTGGCATATTTTGTAACTGTCTCGTTAACAACTTTCTCACAAGCGGACACCTGACTTCATAGTCATGTTTCCGACTCTCTCACACGTGCACACCATGCTGTCACTGTCTCGATACCAGCTTTCTCACACTCGCACACCAGCTGTCTTAGTCTTGTTTCCAACTTTCTCACATGCGCGCACCTGTTGTGACTATCTCATTAACAACTCTCACACACACGCACACCTGCTGTCATAGTCTTGTTTCCAAACCTCTCACATGCGAATACCTGCTGTCATTGTCTCATTACCAACTCTGTCACACGTGCACACCGGCTGTCACTGTCTCATTACCAGCTCTCTCACACACGCACACCTATTGTCACTGTCTTGTTACCAATTCTCGCACATGTACACACTGGCTGTCTTAGTCCTGTTTCCAACTCTCTCTCACATGCACACCTGCTATCACAGTCTTGTTTCTAATTCTCTCACATGTGCACACCTGCTGATTTGGTCTTGTTTCTAACTCTCTCACACGTGTACACCTGCTGTCTTAGTCATGTTTTCAACTCTCTCACATGTGCACACCATACTGTCACTTTCTCGTTCACAAATCTCTCACACGTGCACGCACGGCTGTCACTGTATTGTTACCAACTCTCACACACGTGCACACCTGCTGTCACTGTCCTATTTCCAACTCTCTCACACGTGCACCCTTGCTGTCATAGTCTTGTTTCTAACTCTTTCACATGCACACCACACACAGCTGCTGTCATTGTCTCATTACCAGCTCTCTCACATGCACACAGCTGCTGTCACTGCCTTCTTACCAACTCTCTCACACCCACACTATGGTGTCAGTAGTCTCGTAATCAACTCTCTTAGATGCTCACACCTGCTGTCACTGTCTCATTTCCAACTCTGTATAGGGCACACTTATTCAGGTTCTATGTGTCTAAGACACCGTGGATTCCAAAAAAGTTTCAATACTTAGTTCCAAAATTGCAATATTGTGCACGTTTATTCAATAGTTTTTCAGTCCATGCTTTTCTTATTTCTCATTATTTCTTTTCAAACATCATAAATTGAGGAAGCTCCGATGCATTTCAGACTACCCAAGTCCTTTATCGAGGAGCACTACAACAGAATATGAAAAAATAACCCAAATCAATGAAACAGTTAAGTAACATAGTCACTAAAACAAGGGTGACTGAATTGTGCGACCTCATGCTGCCCAAGTGCGAATTAGGAGCCAAGATGGTAAAGAAATCACGATGTGATGGAAGATCGTAGAGTGAGTAGTGAACGAGGCTCAAGAGAAACGTGCAAAACATAGAACGATAGTGCTGGTGCCGAAGGAAAACATGCTCGAAGTGAAAGTAATGTGCCGAGACGAGCCGGGGGGCTAAATAGAGGCTGAGTGAAATGTGACTAGGTGGGGGCTGGAGAAAGGTGAATGCGTGAAAACAAATGGGCTGGTAGAAAACAGACCTCGAAGCGCGAGGCTTCTTAGATGCTCTCCGCGTAGCGGGAAAGGCAGCTGAAATAAACAAAAGCGAGTCGCTGGTTGTTAGCGCGTAAAATGGAAAAGACGGGGGAAGGGTAACAGACTGAGTGTGAAGAAACTTACTTCAGCCGGTGTCAGCGTGGGTTTGCGAGGGGTAGGTGCTACGATCAGGAACTCCGCGAAGTGGACGCGGAGTTCGACGGATATGAAAGCCAAAAGGGTGCAATGAAAAAAGGACTAAGAAACAGCGTGAAAAGAGCGCGGCCATCTTAGAATGGGAAAGTTCACTCTATTAAGGGTGAATAGTGTGGCATGCTGAAGGTGCAATTAACATTCAATACAATCGGCAGAAGCAAAGTATATAGCATCAATACAGTGCCCAAAGGGCATCATAAATAACAACTTAATTCAGTCCGGTCATTGAGACCCCATGGTTTCTGTGCCTGAAGTCTGTAAATCCAGGAGGTTTCTCTCTGTAAGAGAAACTTGTCGTTGTCCCTTCCTTCAATCCTGGGGACAATTTCTAGGACCATGTATTTCAGTTGAGCCACGTTGTGGTTGGCTTCAATAAAATGTGTGGCTATCGTGGACTTGGTGTTCTTAGTACGAATATTCGACTTATGTTCCATTCAGTCTAATCTTGACCTTTCTGCTGGTTTTACCTACGTAAATCTTGCCGCACGGGCATTTAAGTAGATAAATAAGATTGGAAGAGTCACAAGTTGCGTCCACATTCAATTTGATATTATGACCTCTCATTGGGTGATTGATGTTGTTTCCCTTAATGATATTATTGCAATTGTTGCAATGGTGACAGGGACGGGTACCAGTGTGCTTAGCAGAGGTGATATTTGGATTTGCTTGAGATAGAATTTCTTTAAGGTTCCTTGGTCGGGTGTAAGCGAAGATTGGTGGTTCTTTAAAGAGATTTCCAAAATCTGGTTCCGATGCCAAGATGCGCCAATGTTTTAAGATGATATCTTCATAACTGTTGCTGACAGTAGAGTATTTCGAAACTAGGACCATTCTTTGTTGGTCCTTTTTGTGGGTGCTTTGGAGAGCGTCTTGCCTGGAAATGGAAGTCGTCCTCTCAATTGCATCTTTCAAAAGATCCTCAGGATAACCTCTTGTCTGAAATCTGGATGCCATAGTTTGAATCTGGTTCAGTCGGGTGTCTGGGTCAGAGACAATTCTCATGACTCGCAGCAATTGGCTGTATGGAAGATGTTTTTTAAGAGAGTGTCGGTGAAAACTGCTATACAGGAGGGTGTTATTGCGGTCGGTGGGTTTCCGGAATAAATCCGTTTGAATACCATGAGAGGTGATCTTCACTAGGACGTCTAGAAACGCTATCTCTTGGTTACTGATGTTCCATGTGAACTCTATTCGATCATCTTTAGAGTTAAGAGAACTCAGAGCTAGTTCAAGATTTTCTTGAGAGTTTTTCCAAATGAAAAATAGATCATCTATATATCGTACATATAAGATGAGGTTGTCTGTCCAACTTGGATTGCCGTAGATGTGATTAGATTCAAAGTTTCCCATGTACAAATTGGCGTAGGTGGGAGCCGCACAATTTCCCATGGCCATCCCGGACATTTGCAGGTACCATTTCTGTTCATGTACAAAATAACTATGGTATAGGGTGTATACCATAAGTTCAAGGATGAAAGTTTTCAAGGAGTCATTGATGTTGGATTTTAATAAGGCTTGTTCCACTGCAGCAATCCCACCCTCGTGGGGGATACAAGTATAGAGACTTCTGACGTCTGCTGTACATAAAATGAGTCTGTCCTCCTCTAGCAGTTGTAAGGATGATAGTCTTTTGATGAAATCAGTGGTGTCCTTTATGTGACTTGGGAGACTGGAAACCATAGGTTGTAGGTAACGATCTATGAATTTCCCCGTGGGCTCATGGATAGAACCTCGGGTCGAGACAATAGGTCGAAACGGAGGATCCGTTAGATTCTTATGGATCTTGGGGAGCATGGTGATAGTGGGGCTTCTCGGGTGTTCTACGATGAGGTATTTTTTTGTTCTGTCATCAATAGTGTCGTTGGACATTGCTTTTTCTATGATCTTCAGCAATTCAGTTTGAAATTCCCTGGTGGGATTGCCCTCCAGTTGTAGGTAGGTGTTAGAATCAGAAATATGTTCATTAATACGCAAATCGTATAGTTGTGTGTTCAAAATGACGAGGGCTCCCCCCTTGTCTGCTTTCATACATTTGATTGCAGGATTTCGGGCAATGTTTTTTAGGGTGTCAAGATCTTTGTTGGTGATGTTCCTATGGGTTTTCTTCCGATAGTTGATTTTAGCTATGTCCTGTTTCACCAAAGTCTCAAATGTGTCTATGCTCTTGTGGCTGATCGGTGGTATAAAGGTACTCGAAGGTCGTAGGCCCAAGAGTTGGTCTGGTTTCGGGTTCAAAGGGGGTTCTAGGACTTTTTCGAAAAAATGTTTCAGCCTGAGTTTTCTTGTGAGTTTGAAAGTGCTAACTTCCAGTTCCAGTGGGTTAGTATTGCTGGTGGGTACAAATGACATTCCTTTTTGTAAGATCTCTGTTTCATGCTTAGTTACAGAGATGTCAGAAATGTTGATCACTAGCGATTTCGCTTCGTTTTTGGCTTGGACTTCGGAGGTTGTTGATTGGTTCCGGTGTCTTTGTCCTGCTCTTTTGCCCCGCCTGGGTCGTCGGTTCTGTCCGGGCTTACCTCTAAAAAAGGCTCCGTGGTAGTTAAATCATTTGTGCTGGTTGATGGTGTTGCACTGGATGGGGTGATGGTGGCAGATATTCCTGTGGGAGTTTTTTTAGGACGGTTAGATGTGTCGCTTCCGGAGGAAGAGGTATCGGTGTTTGGATTATATGGTTTGTTCCTGCGACGTTGAGCATAGACGTCTGCCCACGTGTATACCTCGCCTAGTTTGTAATCCAAGGTATCTCTACGGAATTTGCGGATCTTGCGGTCGTTGATGTCCTTTGTGTGTCTGTCTAATTGTTTGTTGATGTCATCCAGTGTAGCAGTAAGTTCTTCTGGTGAGAGGGAGTCTTTAAGTTCACTTTCAATGATAGAGATTTCTTGTGATAGTTTTACCAGAATACCAGACAGTTCCTCGACAATGAGTAGTATAAGATCCAAACTGCATTTGTTGAGGATTGCGTTCCATCTCTCAACAAACGCTTTGGAGTTCTTGCATAGGGACGGTTTTAGGGCGATGCGTAGGTCACGGGGAATGCGGAGAACCTTATGATACTTAATCAGAGTGTTGGCGTGTAATTTCTGGTTGATGCGGCGTTTGGATAAGTAAATGAGTTGTTTGATGCATTGTTCTTTGGTTCTGCTGGTTGTGGTTTGAGTCAAGTCTTCGTTGATGAGGGCATAGATTCTTTCTGTTGCTTCCGTATCAAACGCTAGTGTTTCAGCGTGTGCTTCGGTAGATTTTGAGATCTCATCGTATTGCATTTTCTGAGTGGGTGTGTGCAGCCTGCCCAGTGAACAGTGTAAGCAATAAGAGTAAAAAAGGAAGTAGGCACGGCGCACTACTGGGTTGGAAAATGGAAATTCAAGAGGAGAGTAATTGATGGTTGTGGATTTCAAGGTGCTCCCACAGGTGACGCAACTGTTCCGGTGCGTCTGGAATTGTCAATGAGGGTAAGTGCGCTACAGAAATGTAGGCGCATCCCTGTATAGGGCACACTTATTCAGGTTCTATGTGTCTAAGACACCGTGGATTCCAAAAAAGTTTCAATACTTAGTTCCAAAATTGCAATATTGTGCACGTTTATTCAATAGTTTTTCAGTCCATGCTTTTCTTATTTCTCATTATTTCTTTTCAAACATCATAAATTGAGAAAGCGCTGATGCATTTCGGACTACCCAAGTCCTTTATCGAGGAGCACTACAACAGAATATGAAAAAATAACCCAAATCAATGAAACAGTTAAGTAACATAGTCACTAAAACAAGGGTGACTGAATTGTGCGACCTCATGCTGCCCAAGTGCGAATTAGGAGCCAAGATGGTAAAGAAATCACGATGTGATGGAAGATCGTAGAGTGAGTAGTGAACGAGGCTCAAGAGAAACGTGCAAAACATAGAATGATAGTGCTGGTGCCGAAGGAAAACATGCATGAAGTGAAAGTAATGTGCCGAGACGAGCCGGGGGGCTAAATAGAGGCTGAGTGAAATGTGACTAGGTGGGGGCTGGAGAAAGGTGAATGCGTGAAAACAAATGGGCTGGTAGAAAACAGACCTCGAAGCGCGAGGCTTCTTAGATGCTCTCCGCGTAGCGGGAAAGGCAGCTGGAATAAACAAAAGCGAGTCGCTGGTTGTTAGCGCGTAAAATGGAAAAGACGGGGGAAGGGTAACAGACTGAGTGTGAAGAAACTTACTTCAGCCGGTGTCAGCGTGGGTTTGCGAGGGGTAGGTGCTACGATCAGGAACTCCGCGAAGTGGACGCGGAGTTCGACGGATATGAAAGCCAAAAGGGTGCAATGAAAAAAGGACTAAGAAACAACGTGAAAAGAGCGCGGCCATCTTAGAATGGGAAAGTTCACTCTGTTAAGGGTGAATAGTGTGGCATGCTGAAGGTGCAATTAACATTCAATACAATCGGCAGAAGCAAAGTATATAGCATCAATACAGTGCCCAAAGGGCATCATAAATAACAACTTAATTCAGTCCGGTCATTGAGACCCCATGGTTTCTGTGCCTGAAGTCTGTAAATCCAGGAGGTTTCTCTCTGTAAGAGAAACTTGTCGTTGTCCCTTCCTTCAATCCTGGGGACAATTTCTAGGACCATGTATTTCAGTTGAGCCACGTTGTGGTTGGCTTCAATAAAATGTGTGGCTATCGTGGACTTGGTGTTCTTAGTACGAATATTCGACTTATGTTCATTCAGTCTAATCTTGACCTTTCTGCTGGTTTTACCTACGTAAATCTTGCCGCACGGGCATTTAAGTAGATAAATAAGATTGGAAGAGTCACAAGTTGCGTCCACATTCAATTTGATATTATGACCTCTCATTGGGTCATTGATGTTGTTTCCCTTAATGATATTATTGCAATTGTTGCAATGGTGACAGGGACGGGTACCAGTGTGCTTAGCAGAGGTGATATTTGGATTTGCTTGAGATAGAATTTCTTTAAGGTTCCTTGGTCGGGTGTAAGCGAAGATTGGTGGTTCTTTAAAGAGATTTCCAAAATCTGGTTCCGATGCCAAGATGCGCCAATGTTTTAAGATGATGCCTTTATAACTGTTGCTGACAGAAGAGTATTTCGAAACTAGGACCATTGTTTAAGGCATCATCTTAAAACATTGGCGCATCTTGGCATCGGAACCAGATTTTGGAGATCTCTTTAAAGAACCACCAATCTTCGCTTACACCCGACCAAGGAACCTTAAAGAAATTCTATCTCAAGCAAATCCAAATATCACCTCTGCTAAGCAGACTGGTACCCGTCCCTGTCACCATTGCAACAATTGCAATAATATCATTAAGGGAAACAACATCAATCACCCAATGAGAGGTCATAATATCAAATTGAATGTGGACGCAACTTGTGACTCTTCCAATCTTATTTATCTACTTAAATGCCCGTGCGGCAAGATTTACGTAGGTAAAACCAGCAGAAAGGTCAAGATTAGACTGAATGAACATAAGTCGAATATTCGTACTAAGAACACCAAGTCCACGATAGCCACACATTTTATTGAAGCCAACCACAACGTGGCTCAACTGAAATACATGGTCCTAGAAATTGTCCCCAGGATTGAAGGAAGGGACAACGACAAGTTTCTCTTACAGAGAGAAACCTCCTGGATTTACAGACTTCAGGCACAGAAACCATGGGGTCTCAATGACCGGACTGAATTAAGTTGTTATTTATGATGCCCTTTGGGCACTGTATTGATGCTATATACTTTGCTTCTGCCGATTGTATTGAATGTTAATTGCACCTTCAGCATGCCACACTATTCACCCTTAACACAGTGAACTTTCCCATTCTAAGATGGCCGCGCTCTTTTCACGCTGTTTCTTAGTCCTTTTTTCATTGCACCCTTTTGGCTTTCATATCCGTCGAACTCCGCGTCCACTTCGTGGAGTTCCTGATCGTAGCACCTACCCCTCGCAAACCCACGCTGACACCGGCTGAAGTAAGTTTCTTCACACTCAGTCTGTTACCCTTCCCCCGTCTTTTCCATTTTACGCGCTAACAACCAGCGACTCGCTTTTGTTTATTCCAGCTGCCTTTCCCGCTACGCGGAGAGCATCTAAGAAGCCTCGCGCTTCGAGGTCTGTTTTCTACCAGCCCATTTGTTTTCACGCATTCACCTTTCTCCAGCCCCCACCTAGTCACATTTCACTCAGCCTCTATTTAGCCCCCCGGCTCGTCTCGGCACATTACTTTCACTTCGAGCTTGTTTTCCTTCGGCACCAGCACTATCGTTCTATGTTTTGCACGTTTCTCTTGAGCCTAGTTCACTACTCACTCTACGATCTTCCATCACATCGTGATTTCTTTACCATCTTGGCTCCTAATTCGCACTTGGGCAGCATGAAGTCGCACAATTCAGTCACCCTTGTTTTAGTGACTATGTTACTTAACTGTTTCATTGATTTGGGTTATTTTTTCATATTCTGTTGTAGTGCTCCTCGATAAAGGACTTGGGTAGTCCGAAATGCATCGGCGCTTTCTCAATTTATGATGTTTGAAAAGAAATAATGAGAAATAAGAAAAGCATGGACTGAAAAACTATTGAATAAACGTGCACAATATTGCAATTTTGGAACTAAGTATTGAAACATTTTTGAAATCCACGGTGTCTTAGACACATAGAACCTGAATAAGTGTGCCCTATACAGGGATGCGCCTACATTTCTGTAGCGCACTTACCCTCATTGACAATTCCAGACGCACCGGAACAGTTGCGTCACCTGTGGGAGCACCTTGAAATCCACAACCATCAATTACTCTCCTCTTGAATTTCCATTTTCCAACCCAGTAGTGCGCCGTGCCTACTTCCTTTTTTACTCTTATTGCTTACACTGTTCACTGGGCAGGCTGCACACACCCACTCAGAAAATGCAATACGATGAGATCTCAAAATCTACCGAAGCACACGCTGAAACACTAGCGTTTGATACGGAAGCAACAGAAAGAATCTATGCCCTCATCAACGAAGACTTGACTCAAACCACAACCAGCAGAACCAAAGAACAATGCAACAAACAACTCATTTACTTATCCAAACGCCGCATCAACCAGAAATTACACGCCAACACTCTGATTAAGTATCATAAGGTTCTCCGCATTCCCCGTGGCCTACGCATCGCCCTAAAACCGTCCCTATGCAAGAACTCCAAAGCGTTTGTTGAGAGATGGAACGCAATCCTCAACAAATGCAGTTTGGATCTTATACTACTCATTGTCGAGGAACTGTCTGGTATTCTGGTAGAACTATCACAAGAAATCTCTATCATTGAAAGTGAACTTAAAGACTCCCTCTCACCAGAAGAACTTACTGCTACACTGGATGACATCAACAAACAATTAGACAGACACACAAAGGACATCAACGACCGCAAGATCCGCAAATTCCGCAGAGATACCTTGGATTACAAACTAGGCGAGGTATACACGTGGGCAGACGTCTATGCTCAACGTCGCAGGAACAAACCATATAATCCAAACACCGATACCTCTTCCTCCGGAAGCGACACATCTAACCGTCCTAAAAAAACTCCCACAGGAATATCTGCCACCATCACCCCATCCAGTGCAACACCATCAACCAGCACAAATGATTTAACTACCACGGAGCCTTTTTTAGAGGTAAGCCCGGACAGAACCGACGACCCAGGCGGGGCAAAAGAGCAGGACAAAGACACCGGAACCAATCAACAACCTCCGAAGTCCAAGCCAAAAACGAAGCGAAATCGCTAGTGATCAACATTTCTGACACCTCTTTGACTAAGCATGAAACAGAGATCTTACAAAAAGGAATGTCATTTGTACCCACCAGCAATACTAACCCACTGGAACTGGAAGTTAGCACTTTCAAACTCACAAGAAAACTCAGGCTGAAACATTTTTTCGAAAAAGTCCTAGAACCCCCTTTGAACCCGAAACCAGACCAACACTTGGGCCTACGACCTTCGAGTACCTTTATACCACCGATCAGCCACAAGAGCATAGACACATTTGAGACTTTGGTGAAACAGGACATAGCTAAAATCAACTATCGGAAGAAAACCCATAGGAACATCACCAACAAAGATCTTGACACCCTAAAAAACATTGCCTGAAATCCTGCAATCAAATGTATGAAAGCAGACAAGGGGGGAGCCCTCGTCATTTTGAACACACAACTATACGATTTGCGTATTAATGAAAATATTTCTGATTCTAACACCTACCTACAACTGGAGGGCAATCCCACCAGGGAATTTCAAACTGAATTGCTGAAGATCATAGAAAAAGCAATGTCCAACGACACTATTGATGACAGAACAAAAAAATACCTCATCGTAGAACACCCGAGAAGCCCCACTATCACCATGCTCCCCAAGATCCATAAGAATCTAACGGATCCTCCGTTTCGACCTATTGTCTCGACCCGAGGTTCTATCCATGAGCCCACGGGGAAATTCATAGATCGTTACCTACAACCTATGGTTTCCAGTCTCCCAAGTCACATAAAGGACACCACTGATTTCATCAAAAGACTATCATCCTTACAACTGCTAGAGGATGACAGACTCATCTTATGTACAGCAGACGTCAGAAGTCTCTATACTTGTATCCCCCACGAGGGTGGGATTGCTGCAGTGGAACAAGCCTTATTAAAATCCAACATCAATGACTCCTTGAAAACTTTCATCCTTGAACTTATGGTATACACCCTATACCATAGTTATTTTGTACACGAACAGAAATGGTACCTGCAAATGTCCGGGATGGCCATGGGAAATTGTGCGGCTCCCACCTACGCCAATTTGTACTAAGCATGAGCGGATTTTGCGGATTGGCAATCCGCGAATTTGCGGATTTGCAAACTCGCAATCCGCAAAATCCGCGAATTCCCGCGAATTTGCGGATTTTTTTTTTTTTTTGTGTTCGCCCGTGTTTCTGCCAGTTCGCGAGGGTTTTTACAATTTCGCAATTTGCGAACTTACCTGTCGGGTCGCAAGTTTTGCGAACTTGTTGTTTCTACGTGTCCAACCTGTTTGGGACACTCTTCTTCATCACTGCCACTCTCTGTCACCACTGCCACTCTCTGACTACTCATGCCACCCTCTGGCCCACCCATGCCACCCTCTGTTTCATCACCACACCCTCTGGTTGTCCAGTGTACATTATTTTTGGCAAAGCAAAGCACACCTTCCCTGCCTCAAGTGACCTGAATTAATTTGGGGCTGATTAATGTGTCACAGAATATTTTTTTAGCTGGCACCTGCTTCCTTAGTGCGCCCTGATTAGTGATCTTTTGCACTTGCTAAGTGCTTTCATTGTTGCAAAATTAGTTACAACACCTGCCCTGCCCCAACTGACAATAATGAATTAGGGGCTGATTAATGGATTTTAACTTCCAGCCTGGCTCCTGCTTGTCTCCCTTAGCTGTAATTCAGGACCTTTGTGGCATATGTGTAACTATTCTGAGGTTCAGAGCAGGGTCACATAATAGTTGCAACTGGCAACTGAACTCTGGAGGGCCCCTCAGGAAGCACTACAGGAAATGGCTACTAATGATGAGCCTGAACTTTTGAACCTGGTAAGTAGTTACTTTCAGTTTTGCTAAAATCGTATTTCTGCAATTTCGCACTTATTCGCGGGGCGCGAACTCACGCGAACAGTGCGAGCAGTGCGAGCAAAATCCGCTGCTCGCGGATTTGCGGATTTTTCAGGAAATTCGCAAATCTCGCGGATTGCGGATTTCCCGAAAATCCGCAAAATCCGCGAGCGGAACGGATTTTCCGCCCATGCCTAATTTGTACATGGGAAACTTTGAATCTAATCACATCTACGGCAATCCAAGTTGGACAGACAACCTCATCTTATATGTACGATATATAGATGATCTATTTTTCATTTGGAAAAACTCTCAAGAAAATCTTGAACTAGCTCTGAGTTCTCTTAACTCTAAAGATGATCGAATAGAGTTCACATGGAACATCAGTAACCAAGAGATAGCGTTTCTAGACGTCCTAGTGAAGATCACCTCTCATGGTATTCAAACGGATTTATTCCGGAAACCCACCGACCGCAATAACACCCTCCTGTATAGCAGTTTTCACCGACACTCTCTTAAAAAACATCTTCCATACAGCCAATTGCTGCGAGTCACGAGAATTGTCTCTGACCCAGACACCCGACTGAACCAGATTCAAACTATGGCATCCAGATTTCAGACAAGAGGTTATCCTGAGGATCTTTTGAAAGATGCAATTGAGAGGACGACTTCCATTTCCAGGCAAGACGCTCTCCAAAGCACCCCCAAAAGGACCAACAAAGAATGGTCCTAGTTTCGAAATACTCTACTGTCAGCAACAGTTATAAAGGCATCATCTTAAAACATTGGCGCATCTTGGCATCGGAACCAGATTTTGGAAATCTCTTTAAAGAACCACCAATCTTCGCTTACACCCGACCAAGGAACCTTAAAGAAATTCTATCTCAAGCAAATCCAAATATCACCTCTGCTAAGCACACTGGTACCCGTCCCTGTCACCATTGCAACAATTGCAATAATATCATTAAGGGAAACAACATCAATCACCCAATGAGAGGTCATAATATCAAATTGAATGTGGACGCAACTTGTGACTCTTCCAATCTTATTTATCTACTTAAATGCCCGTGCGGCAAGATTTACGTAGGTAAAACCAGCAGAAAGGTCATGATTAGACTGAATGAACATAAGTCGAATATTCGTACTAAGAACACCAAGTCCACGATAGCCACACATTTTATTGAAGCCAACCACAACGTGGCTCAACTGAAATACATGGTCCTAGAAATTGTCCCCAGGATTGAAGGAAGGGACAACGACAAGTTTCTCTTACAGAGAGAAACCTCCTGGATTTACAGACTTCAGGCACAGAAACCATGGGGTCTCAATGACCGGACTGAATTAAGTTGTTATTTATGATGCCCTTTGGGCACTGTATTGATGCTATATACTTTGCTTCTGCCGATTGTATTGAATGTTAATTGCACCTTCAGCATGCCACACTATTCACCCTTAACAGAGTGAACTTTCCCATTCTAAGATGGCCGCGCTCTTTTCACGCTGTTTCTTAGTCCTTTTTTCATTGCACCCTTTTGGCTTTCATATCCGTCGAACTCCGCGTCCACTTCGCGGAGTTCCTGATCGTAGCACCTACCCCTCGCAAACCCACGCTGACACCGGCTGAAGTAAGTTTCTTCACACTCAGTCTGTTACCCTTCCCCCGTCTTTTCCATTTTACGTGCTAACAACCAGCGACTCGCTTTTGTTTATTCCAGCTGCCTTTCCCGCTACGCGGAGAGCATCTAAGAAGCCTCGCGCTTCGAGGTCTGTTTTCTACCAGCCCATTTGTTTTCACGCATTCACCTTTCTCCAGCCCCCACCTAGTCACATTTCACTCAGCCTCTATTTAGCCCCCCGGCTCGTCTCGGCACATTACTTTCACTTCGAGCATGTTTTCCTTCGGCACCAGCACTATCGTTCTATGTTTTGCACGTTTCTCTTGAGCCTCGTTCACTACTCACTCTACGATCTTCCATCACATCGTGATTTCTTTACCATCTTGGCTCCTAATTCGCACTTGGGCAGCATGAGGTCGCACAATTCAGTCACCCTTGTTTTAGTGACTATGTTACTTAACTGTTTCATTGATTTGGGTTATTTTTTCTTATTTTTTCATATTCTGTTGTAGTGCTCCTCGATAAAGGACTTGGGTAGTCCGAAATGCATCGGAGCTTTCTCAATTTATGATGTTTGAAAAGAAATAATGAGAAATAAGAAAAGCATGGACTGAAAAACTATTGAATAAACATGCACAATATTGCAATTTTGGAACTAAGTATTGAAACTTTTTTGGAATCCACGGTTTCTTAGACACATAGAACCTGAATAAGTGTGCCCTATACAGGGATGCGCCTACATTTCTGTAGCGCACTTACCCTCATTGACAATTCCAGACGCACCAGAACAGTTGCGTCACCTGTGGGAGCACCTTGAAATCCACAACCATCAATTACTCTCCTCTTGAATTTCCATTTTCCAACCCAGTAGTGCGCCGTGCCTACTTCCTTTTTTACTCATTTCCAACTCTCTCACACACACACCCGCTGTCACTGTCTCGTTTCCAACTCTCTCACACACACACCTGCTGTCATTGTCTCATTTCCAACTCTCTCACACACACACTTGCTCTCACTGTCTCATTTCAGACTCTCTCACACGTGCACACCTGCTGTCACTGTCTCGTTTCCAACTCTCTCACATACACCCCTGCTGTCACTGTCTCGTTTCCAACTCTCTCGCAGGGGCACACCTGCTGTCTCTGTCTCGTTTCCAACTCTCTCACACACACACCTGCTGTCACTGTCCCGTTTCCAACTCTCGCACACGTGCACACTTGCTGTCATAGTCTTGTTTCTAACTCTCTCACATGCACACCACTCACATCTGCTGTCATTGTCTCACTACCAGCTCTCTCACATGCACATAGCTGCTTTCACTGCCTTGTTAACAACTCTCTCACACCCACACCATGGTGTCAGTAGTCTCGTAATCAACTCTCTTAGATGCGCACACCTGCTGTCACTGTCTCATTTCCAACTCTCTCACACACACACCTGCTGTCACTGTCTCGTTTCCAACTCTCTCACACACACACCTGCTGTCACTGTCTCGTTTCCAACTCTCTCACACACACACTTGCTGTCACTGTCTCATTTCAGACTCTCTCACACGTGCACACCTGCTGTCACTGTCTCGTTTCCAACTCTCTCACATACACACCTGCTGTCACTGTCTCGTTTCCAACTCTCTCACACACACACCTGCTGTCACTGTCTCGTTTCCAACTCTCTCACACACACACCTGCTGTTACTGTCTCATTACCAACTTTCTCACATGTGCAAACCTGCTCTCATTGTCTTGTTTCTAACTCTCACACGAGCACACCTGCTGTCATAGTCTTGTTTCTAACTCTCTTACATGTGTACACCATGCTGTCACTGTCTCTTTACCAACTCTCTCACACGTGCACACCTACTGTCATAGTCATGTTTCTAACTCACTTACATGTGCACACCATGCTGTCACTGTCTCATTTCAGACTCTCTCACATGCGCACACCTGCTGTCACTGTCTTGTTTCCAACTCTCCCACACACACACATCTGCTGTCACTGTCTCGTTACCAATTGTCTCACACATACACACCTGCTGTCAGTCTTGTTTCTAACTCTCTCACACATGCACACCATGCTGTCACTGTCTCGTTTCCAACTCCCTCAGACGCACATACCTGCTGTCTTAATATTGTTTCTAACTGTCTCACACACACACCTGCTGTCACTGTTTCGTTTCCAACTCTCTCACACACACACCTGCTGACACTGACTCGTTTCCAACTCTCTCACATGTGCACACCTGCTGTCACTATCTCGTTTCCAACTCTCTCACATGTGCACACCTGCTGTCACTATCTCGTTTCCAACTCTCTCACACGTGCACACCTGCTGTCATAGTTTTGTTTATAGCTCTCTCACACGTGCACACCACACACAGCTGCTGTCATTGTCTCATTACCAGCTCTCTCACATGCACACAGCTGCTGTCACTGCCTTGTTAACAACTCTCTCACACCCACACCATGGTGTCACTGTCTCGTTATCAACTCTCTCACATGTGCACACCTGCAGTCCTAGTCTTCTTTTTAACTCTCTCACACATGCTCACCATGCTGTCACTGTCTCGTTTACAACACTCTCACACACACCTGCTGTCATAGTCTTGTTTCTAACTCTCTCACATGTGCACACCTGCTGTCTTAGTCTTGTTTCAAACTCTCCATCACGTAAACACCTGCTGTCATAGTTTTGTTTTTTAACTCTCTCACACATGCACACCTGCTCTCTTAGTCTTGTTTCTAACTCTCTTACACATGTACACCATGCTGTCACTGTCTCGTTAACAACTTTCTCACATGTACCCGCCTCCTGTCACTGTCTAGTTAACAGCTCTCTCACACATGCACACCTGCTGTCACTGTCCCGTTAACAACTTTCTCACACGTGCACACCTGCTGTCACTCTCTCGTTAACAACTCTCCCACACATGCACACATGCTGTCATAGACTTGTTTCCAACTCTCTCACATGTGCACACCATGCTGTCCCTGTCTCGTTCACAAATCTCTCACACACGCACACATGGCTGTCACTGTCGCGTTACTAACTCTCGCGCACGTGCACACTTGCTGTCATAGTCTTGTTTTTAACTTTCTCACATGCACACCACACACAGCTGCTGTCATTGTCTCATTACCAGCTCTCTCACATGCACACAGCTGCTGTCACTGCCTTGTTACCCACTCTCTAACCCCCACACCATGGTGTCACTGTCTCGTTATCAACTCTCTCACATACGTACACCTGCTGTCCTAGTCTTGTTTGTAACTCTCTTGCACACGCTCACCATGCTGTCAC